>NC_071519.1:22735509-23360509 GCF_027887155.1 Malaclemys terrapin pileata
TTGCATGTCCACACTATGTTCTTTGTGTTAGCAGTGTGTTCCTCACCAGGAGCGCTTGCACCAATTTGACTGTCAGTGCGGGACGGCTTCTGAAAGGCAGCAACAGTAGATGTAAGCAACACAATATCTGCACTGACATTGAGTCGACCAAATTACATTGACCTACACACTACACTTCTTGCGGAGGTGGAGTTATGAATTCGTTGTAGTAGGCAAGTTACATCAGTGGGAGCAACATTTTAGTGTAGATCAGTGGTTCCGAAACTTTAACAATCTGTGAACCCCTTTTACTCAAATTTCAAGTCTCGTGAACCCCCGTCTAAAAATGAGTATTTCCAGGGATTTTCTCCTTTACTTGAGTATAAATTATAAAAGCAGTGATCTTGAAAATATAAAATTTGTTTTTATGACATGCTTATTACACACTATTTATTAATAATCATTACAGTACTTTAATTACTTTATGAAAACGGCAACACTCTTCCAAGATCTCACATTCATAGCTTGTATCACTTTCAATAAGCCTGTTATAATACAAGGCTCCTATGTTTCATCAAAGAGTACCAGATGTGAAACAGCATGAAGGTATTTAAGAAGCCAACTCAAAGAGTTCCTCCTACACAAGCATTCAGGTCTTGAGCAGTCCGGGCAAACACCACACATTACAACAAAGCTTAAACTTGTTCTTCATAATTTTAAAAACAATACTAGCTGCCTATTTAATTTTTAAAACAGCAAAAAATATCCACTTCCCTTTCCATTTCTTATAAGGAGTCTTGAAGTTTAAATCTCCTCAATGTGATAGATGTGCTTGTTTTTGGTCTGCTTAGCTCTTGGAAGTCCAGGGGCTCCGGGCTGCTGGCCCCGTGCTGACTGGGATCCCTAGGGACAGCTCTGTCCATCATTAGGGATTTTTTTCCCCCGAGAACCACCTGTAACATTTTGTGAACCCCCAGGGGGTCACAAACCCCAGTTTGGGAACCTCTGGTGTAGATGCTTACAGTTAGGTCGACGTAAGCTGTAGTATGACCAGGCCTTAGACTTCGCTGGTTTTGCTGGAAGACCACACCTGATATTCAAAAGTTTTTGTTTTTTAAACAATTAATTCTTTATACATCACAAAGCAACAATCCCCTTCATCTTTCTCTCCTCCACACGCACCCCCTTCCAAAAAAAACAAAGAGACTTCTCTTCTATGCAAGGTCACTTCTAATAACACTTCAGTGATCCATGTTAGGCTTTGAAGTTCACTCACTGAGATTAAACAGGTGGTGGTGAGTTTGCACCTTGTTCATGTTATTACGTGACTTGAACAGCAGAACCAGACTGGAAGGTACAAACATCTGGGCAACATCTTTTGAATAGTCCATCAAATTCTATCAGAACTCTCTATTACCTACCACATTTTCAGGCATGGGTGAGTTCTACAGGAATTCTGGTGGGAACTATCATCTAGTCTTAAGATACTGATTTTCTGTAAGATACGCATTTTTTCATAACAGCTGGATACCCAGTATCTGCCTTGGTTTTATAAAACATGCAATATTGCTTTGATTTCTACTTCCTTTGCAAACTTATTTCCAATACTTTAATACTGCAGGTTTTTTCTTTAACTGAGTTAATACAGCTTAGTAAGTGTTATTTTAGTTTTACACTAATTAATTATAGTTAATCACAGTAATTTCCATGTTTTCCATTTAATTATGGTGTAACATTTAGAATGTGGAAAAGAAAGAGGGTCATCATTTTCCTTAATCCATTTCAAATATTTAAGTACAGAGGCTCAAATTGTGGAATTGTCACATCTTGGTGCACCAAGATGAGCTTCTAATACAGGTTTTCTAATGAGGGTTTAAACACAGTAACTGTTCTCACTCATCTTTTGACAAATGAGAAAACAGCACCTGTCTTTTCATCAAGTCGAATATACTGTCTTCTACCATAACCTAAATTATATGCAAGAAAATCCCCCAAGAAATTCCCATCTTTCTGATGTCACTGTTTTTGTAAATTATGCATTTTTATATCTAACCACAACTTTCTTGAAATTCTGGCAGAGTTATTTGAGATCAGTGCTTTCAGACAGTAGAATTTTATCAAGCATTACTTGAAAGACAACCTTTATATTTAACTGGGGCTGTCAATTAATCACAGTTAACTCACACAATTAACTAAAAAAGTAATTGCCATTAAAAAATTAATTGTGATTAATCACACTGTTGAACAATAGAATACCAACTGAAATTTATTAAATATTTTGGATGTTTTTCTACATTTTCAAATATATCTATTTCAGTTACAACACAATACAAAGTGTACAGTGCTCACTTTATATTTTTTATTACAAATTTTTGCACTGTAAAAATGATAAAATAGTATTTTTCAATTCACCTCATAAAAGTACTCTAGTGCAATCTCTTTATCATGAAACTTGAACTTACAAATGTAGAATTATGTACAAAAATATCCTGCATTCAAAAATAAAACAATGTAAAACTTTAGAGCCTACAAGTCCAATCAATCCTACCTCTTGTTCAGCCAATCACTCAAACAAGTTTGTTTACATTTGCAGAAGATAATGCTGCCTGCTTCTTGTTTACAATGTCACCTAAAAGTGAGAACAGGCATTTGCATGGCAGTGTTGTAGCTAGTGTCGCAAGATATTTACATGCCAGATGCACTAAAGATTCATATGTCCCTTCATGATTCAACCACCATTCCGGGGGACATGCGTCCATGCTGATGACAGGTTCTGCTTGATAACCATCCAAAGCAGTGTAGACCGATGCATGTTCATTTTCATCATCATGAGTCAGATGCCACCAGCAGAAGGTTGATTTTATTTTTTGGTGGTTTGGGTTCTGTAGTTTCCGCATCAGAGTGTTGCTCTTTTAAGATTTCTGAAAGCATGTTCCACACCTCATCCCTCTCAGATTTTGGAAGGCTCTTCAGATTCTTAAATCTTGGGTTGAGTGCTGTAGCTATCTTTAGAAATTTCACATTTTTTTTAACCGAGCAATTAATTTTTTTAATCGCTTAACAGCCCCAGATTTAACCTGTTGCCTTTTAGAAGTTGTACTGCCAAAACAAAGAATGGATCCTGGGATATGGCCTGTAAGTGGTCTTGTGACCAGCAGGCCTTTCATGGGCAGTCTCATTCGATCCACTGTCAACAAGTGTTGGGAGCTTTACAATCTTTTTTATTAAGGCCTTATCTAGACTAGAAAAATGAGTTGTTTAAAAATATTCGAATGTTTTCTTAACCTCTCCCCATACTTGACCACAACCAGCTAAAACGTTTATAAACGTGCTAAATCCTGTTGACACCACTGTTTAAGAATGTTTCCTTGTCTAAAGGTAGCCAAAGAAAATTTACTATACTATAGAGTGGAAGAGTAAAATTGTATTTGACAGCTGTCTGTGTAATCCAAGTAAATAGGTACACAAACCAAATAAATATTTTCTCCTTTAATCCTTCAGTTATAAGGAGGACACCTCAGTGTCTGGCAATATTTATTGCCAAACACTGAGGTGCTTGAGTGCTGCAACTTCCCAGGCATTGAAGTTTTTATAGTGAGAACTCAGCTGAGATAGTGTGGTCACGTGGTCTGTATGTCTGACAGTGGAATACCGAAGGCCATCTTCTAGGCAGAATTGAAGACAGCAACTTGTTTTAGGGGCAGACCAGGAAAACATTACAAATACACTCTCAAGGTCAACCTGCAGTCTTGTGATGTTGACCTCAACACCTTGGAGCTCTTAGCCCATGACAAGAGTCAATGGCAGCACCTCTATCATCTTGGACTGAAAGACTGAGAGCTTGTGGATTGTTGCAACCAAGGAGAGAGGGCATAAAGCTAAAAGCTGCACACATTCATCTACAATTGTCTTCACCTCTGGCACTTGTGGATGCAGCTGCAGGTCCAAAGTTGGTCTTCGGTCCCATCTCAGGACTCACAATAAGTGACTGTAGCTCACCCATCAAACTCAATGGGAGACTCCATCATCACAGTAATCTCACTTATGCTATTTAGAATAGTAGGCAAGCAATTTTTTAAGTAGTGCAATTTTTAAGATGATGTCTCATTAACAATATCTGAACAGTAATTGATTACAAGCCTTGTTTTATAATGAATTTTATTTTCACATGGTAAAATAATCTGCAATTAGCATTTGAAAAATTGCTATATAGAGGAACCACTTGACACTCCAGGAAATAACTAGCAAAGCTTCATGGCGCTGCAATTCCTGCACAACGAAAACAGTAATCTGCCAAGTGTAGTTGCTGAGCTACCAGAACGTGAATTAAAAACAGAATTGTTTCACTTGGTCTGAAAGCGCTTAAAGAGACACTACCAATGTAAACATGTAAACAAATTTAATTGTGTTACTATCATCACTTTAGATGAATAAAAACAATACATAATTTAGTCTTTGTTATTTATGAATCTGTGAAGCCCGTTTCACATTTGGGCTTAGGTTTGATAAAAAACTTGACATTTATAACATTTATGTTTGGACCAAATTAAGTTGATTATTGTGCCTTTAAAAGGCACCACACGTAAGACCAGCATGTAAAATGAACCTGCAGATTTTTTTCTAGATGTAGAACTTATATCCTATATAAGCATGTCAATTATCTGAACACAAAGAATTTTTTCACTTCAAGGTCCCAGAAGCAAAGACAAGGTTTTCATCTCGAGGCCAAAAGACCAAAAACATCAAGACACTTGATCATGGCCTTGAATAGACCAAGAGACTACCTACACTTGACCAGAGCTTGTAGTCACACCTAGATCACTGGCATAAACACAATTACAACACTAGAGTTGTTAGGATCAAAGTTTGACCTTTGTGACCTCCAACCCCTCCACGTATACTACCCCTTTATAACAAATACTTAACAGTTCCCAGCCCACCAACAGAAGCAGTACCTGAAGATGATATTGAAAACAAGCCCTGCAATAACAATATGCAAATAGAAGGCAGCGAAAAATAAAAGGAAACCAAAATAGTATTTTTAACCTGTAAGGTACTACAAGCCACTGTGAATAATGATATAAACCTCTGACATCTGGCACATGGCAGTGGCCACTTAGTGAAGCAATAAAAAAGCTTTAAAAGAGCTAATTGAAGGAAGTGATTTTCTACAGTTGAATATAGCTTTTCAATCAATGTCAATTTTAGAAGCTCTGCAAGTATAACTAGTATACAAATTCAAACTTGTGACAAAAATATTCACCCTTACAAACGTAGTCTGGGTAAACTGCACCCCAATTTAAAAAGCTATTTGTGGACATGCTGTGTAAAGGAAATCTAAAGCAAAGTGGGATGCTTAATGTGCTTATTTGCATGCCAAAACACAATTATACTGCAGCTCACAATGATTTATACAAACACTGGTATTTAAACTCTGGGGGAAAATAAAAAAACTTGAACATGCTTGTGTATGCATGTTTAAGTTTAAAAAGATGTCTATTCACAGAACAAAACTTCTGTCCCACTTAAGAAAACAAATAACATGAAGCTATGAAATTCAGTAGATTCTCAATTATTCAAACCAAACCAACCTGAGCCCCCTATTTGAAAAGTCACATCCTCTGGGTTTTGAAACAAGGTAATATAAGATTCAAACACCAGTTCTAGGAGAGAAAAGTGGAGATTATACTTTGAAAATCAGTTCCTTCTTCACTTCCTCTGAGAAAACTGAGTGCCTGGCTACTTGGGCAGGTTCCCTAAATTTCCTGGGACAGCAGAACTTCACTACTGAAGAATTATCCCCCATTTCTGTCTCTGAGACTTTACTCCCGTCACCCAAAACTCTGATAGAATCTATCCCATAATTTTACACGAATATACAATTGTAACTTCATACAAGACAGCAAGGTAGGATAGTTTTGAGTTTGCTGGTTTTTATGTGTCCTATGTATAAAGTTTACTTGTAAACAGATTTCCTTTTATAACAATTGCTATCTTTCCTTCTCTAACTTCCATAACAGGTTATTGGGAAAGTGTTACACTATGATTGATGAAATACAGTGTGAACCTCCATGATTGGGTTTCTTAATGAGCTATGAAGCAAAACGTATCCCTCCACTTCACCCCCCCAATAATCCAAGTCATATTAATGCAAAAGGTAAAGAGAAAACTGCAGTAACAAGAAACTATATGTAATATATTTGTGCTGGGGCTGAGGGAGAGAGTTCAAGTCACACATGCAAAAACTTAAGACAAACAGGAATCATCAGTCCAAAAGATAGATCAGGCAGCATGGAGTGTGATCAACTCCTCAAGGTACCAGACATATACTGTATAAACAAGTATACGGATACTTTTTCAAAAGAAAGTGGATTTAAAGAGTCCTGAACAAATTTAATCATGGAAAGAATACAGCTCTGTCTCAGCACACTTACCATTAAGGGCTAATCTACACTGGCAGTGCTTTACTATGGCTTGTGTAGTCACGGCACAGTGCTGGGAGAGAGCTCTCCCAGGGCTCTAAAAACCAACTCCACCAGAGGCGTGGCTCCCAGCGCTGTGCACAGTTTACACTGGTGCTTTACAGTGCTGAAACTTGCAGTGCTCCGGGGGGCGTTTTTTCACACCCCTGAGTGAGAAAGTTGCAGGGCTGTAAAGTGCCAGTGTAGACAAGCCCTAAGAGTTTCTTTTTGTTTTACTTAATGAACCAGTTACCTGAGCAAAACCTCTGTCCTTGGCCCTGGAAACTGAAGAGTACTCTGTTTATCCACAGAATACGTAAAGGATGAGCAAAAGCAATGCAAGCTTCCCACATTCTTTCCCTTGTATGATCGAGTCTGGAAGGACTCTCTCTATGGGTAAGAGCAGAGTCTCCACATGGCCATTCAGTCCTTGGCCTCTAACACCGCCACTAAACTTGCCAATTAGTGTGTTTTTATTGTGACATAGGTACCTTGTGCATTAGAAGCTGGATTCTGTATCACTGCAGGGACCCTTGTTTTCTTCTAAATCTTTGTGAAGTGCTATGCAGAGTCTGAGACTATGTAAATATAGTAACTTAGGCTCCATGTTTGTCATGGAAGTCACGGATTCCGCAACTTTCCGTGACCTCCATGACTTCTGCAGTGGCCCATGCAGATGGCCCAGGAGCCCCCGAGCAGCCCCCAGGCCAGTCGCACCTGTCGCTGTTAGGTCAGTCTCAAGCCGCGCCCCCCCCCCCAGCAACAGGAGTTTGGGGGGGCTCAGAGTTGGGGTGCAGTACTTACCTGGAGGTGGTGCCCCAGAAAGGCCAAAGGAACTCCCCTCCCTCAGCTTCTAGCTCCCTGTGCTGCCTCCACCTGCAGGCACCACCCCCACAGCTCCCATTGGCCGCAGTTCCCAGCCAATAGGAGCTGCAGAACCTGGGCTTGGGGCGGAGCGGAGGCAGCAAGTTGAGCTAGGAGCTGGAGGTCGCTGCTTCCCAGGAGCTGGGTAGGGAGTCTGCACCAGCCCTGCCAACCCCCCTCCCTCTCAAGGTACCCCCCTGAGCCGCGCTCCGCCCCACCCCAGGGTTTTAATCAGGGGTACATAGTAAAAGTCATGGACAGGTCACAGGCCATGAATTTTTGTTTACTGCCTATGAACTGTCCATGACTTACTAAAAATACCCATGACTAAAACATAGCCTTAATAATAACCACACTTAAAAGTCATCAGATGTTAACAACTTTCTGTCATTACTAACATGGGCTGGACTCAAACCAGCAACTGAGGGGGGTGGGGGGAGAGCCTGTACACAGTCCATTACCATTCCTGAGAGCTCCAGTACCCTGCGGTACATTACTTCTAAATGCTATCGAGCATGTTTCCCAAAAGACTTGCTCCTGGCAAAAACCCCAATCATTTTAAGCCATCTTCTTGTAAAGCTATTTCTATATATAATATCCAGGTATGTAATATGCTAGATCAGTGGTTCTCAAACTTCATTGTACTGTGACCCTCTTCTGACAACAAAAATTACTACACGATCCTGGGGGGGGGGGGGGGAGGGACCAAAGCTCGAGCCTGCCCAAGCCCTGCCATCCTGGGTGGAGGTGGGAGGGACCAAAGCTGAAGCCCAAGGGCTTCTGTCCTGGACGGGGGTCATATAACCTTAGCCTTGGGCAGTGGGGCTTGGACTTGGGCCCCAGCAAGTCTAACACCAGCCTTGGCGACCCCATTAAAATGGGATCGCCACCCACTTTGAAGTCCCGACCCACAGTTTGAGAACCCCTGTGCTAGATAGATAATCTGCCATCTACTTCATAAGTGCCATCTTCAGCCAAGTTTAGCAGCCTGAAAGTCTTTCCTCCTGAAAGTCTTCCACAAACTTTCCACTAAAACTGCTCTTAATACAAACGAACAGGAGTCACACTTCTGCATGCAAGACATTGTACTCAGTAATTACACTGTCAATACAGATATGCGATCAGAGAAAAAACATCCATTTAGTAAGATGTTTCTGCTTTAGAGAACCTGCCTTTATTCATTCCTCTCGAATAAAATGAATGAAACCGTTTTCTGTGAACAATGGAACAGGTATTTTAACATTTCATCTGCAGAATTTGATTTCTTCCAACTTCAAATTTAAATAAAACTCATGATTTAGCTTAAGCAGACTTTTCTTTCTAATACATGTTACAAACAGCCTGCCTGTAAACACAATATGTAGTTTAAGAGGCTTCCTCTGTAACTTGATTAAATGGAAGCTGGAAGAAGGAATGCTGTTAAAGCTTTAGAATTCTTTTTCCTCTCTTCTATAGTGGTATTAGTTAAAACCATTTTTATTTTACTACACTTTTATGTATCAACCCACCCATTGTTTTTCAGTGGTCCACTTTTATGCTCATTTGACATAGCAGCACTAAGCATTTGTTTTCTTCCTGAGAGTTCATTGTGAGTACTAATTTTAACTACTATGCAAATTAAAGACAGTGGACTCCCATGGAGTTGAGTCAGGAGCAAGGCCCAGATTTTTAAAAGGTATTTAGGCACTGCTGTGCTCAGCATCACAACCCGTAACTGATTTAGAAGCCGGTTTCAAAAGGGATTCAGGCACTTAGGTGTCTAAATTCCAACAATCAGGTTTTGTGACACTGAACACAGCAACCCCTAAATATTTTTAAAAATCTCTGCCTAAGTGCACAGAGGTTGCATTTTCATATTTATTCCCAAGTATATTAAAACAAACCAATTCCCTTTTAACTGTTAAAAAGTTAACTGTTATTTCATTATTTCCAAATATAATTGTTGAAATACTAATATGTAGTGACATTAGAAGTAAGGCATACCAACCACACACTTTCTTCCTTGCAATTTTACATGTTCCTTATAACAAAACATTTTCAGAGAGGTGTTTTTTAAGGTTGTATCCCTTTAAAAGACAAATTCCACAACTTATGTCATAATATTTAAAGTAATGTAGATTGTAAAAGCATTGTTCAATTACATCATTTCATTTAAAAATGTGTGCGCTCTTTAAGCATGAAAATATTCAGAGTTTCTAAAGTCTGGCTGTCTGCACAGGCTGAATACTTTGGGATAACTTTCTTGCAGTGGATAAGATAAAAGTATGTCAACAGAATGAGGGGATGTCACAAGTATTTAGAACAAATATATTATGTACTCTAATATAGCAGGAAAGCGAACAAAAATCATCTGAATGTATTGCCACTAATGAATACTAGAAACCATTTTTCAGAAAAAGGTTTGCTACACACCTGATAGGTTTCAAAGACAGCCTACAAGCTACAATGCTTTAAAAGAAATAAAGGAAAGATCTATCTAGATTGTCTAAAGAGAAGATGTGGCAGAGACAGACATTCACAAAATGATGCTTATTTTTGGTCATTCAAGTTCATGGATTATAATTAAGGCTCATAAATGGAATCCATCACCATTACTTAGAAAGCTGATTCTTCATCATCAGAGACTTGCAAGTATCCCTTAGATTCCAGTAGTTCTCTCGTCAAATCCTTTGTTAAAGGCACATCATTTATTTTTATAGCCTAGAACTCAAATTCTCTCAGCTTTTTTTTTTTACACCCCAAAACTAAATTATTTGGTTTACACACAATATCTTTACATTACTATTTTCCTGTTTTCTATTTTTTCATTTTATAGTTTTATCGAGTTAAGAGATTTGATTTTTTATTTCCTAGCAGACTTCTTAGCAGCTAGGTTGTATAGTACTGAATGAACATATACTGGAACACTCAAGTGGATTGGTACAGAATTGATCTGATTTACCACCTACAGCAAAGAAGGTGTACTGGACTGCACAATGTCAGAAATCTCAGTATGGGGAGGGGTGGTGGTCCCAAAGCCCTCCTTTTCATCAACTACAGTCTATTAAAAGACCAGACATGGCAGCAATGTCTATTATTAATCCCGTAATGCAGACATCATACAGCAAAGACTGCTCATGAGAAGAAAGATACCAAAGAGAAAAACCTCCTTAACCAAACTATTCACCGGATTTGTCATACTGGATCAGACAGTCTATCCCTGGCAATACCTGAAGCTTCAAAAGACGGCAAACATTCCTACAATGGATTTGGCTACTCGTGCAATGCTATACACAGCAGAAAGGGAGTCAAATTTCTTTCTGACCCATCTAGCAAATATCCAACATCTGACTGGACCCTTCTTTTAGCACACATCTTACTATGAATACCACAAAATTACCCTCCTTAAAACCAGGCAGAACATGTGATACAACCTCTTGCAGCAACAAATGATGCATAGAGTTCATTTCACTAATTCTTTCATTTACATCTTATGTGACAACAATAAAGAGAAGTATTAATTGGTTGTTCCCCCAGTGCATCTGTAAATCTCACACAGGGGACATTCCCTTCCCCTGTAAACTGAGTCTCTATGTGTGTCAGGTTCAGGAAGCAAATTAGGGAAAATCACCAACATGCAAAAGAAACAATTCTCCCTAGTGTAAAGGGGATCCTCTGTGCATTTCCCACTTGGGGAGATCAGCACGGAAGTGGAAATCCCTCTAGTAAGGGATTACCTACCTACAGTTTTTTCACCAATTTAAGTACTGGAATAGAAACAAAGATCATTAAATCACTGTAACCCCCTACTATGAATAGTTATATCACTACAGAAGTGTTCATATCAAAACAAGTTATACCAATAAAAACACCTGCACTGATATAATTGGATCACTTATTTAACTATGTTGCTTTCTAAGCAGATATAACTAAATTGGTGCAAAAACTGTGGGTGGGCCAACCCTAGGAGACATCTCTATGTGCCTGGCCCTGTGGTGGGGGTGGGACTCACACCCCTAGGCAAAGGGGAAGTGTGTCATCACCCACCTCCCCCCTCCAACAGACAGGTTATCCTGTGAGTGTGCATACCCTGCCAGGCCAGGAGCACCTGTGCTCAGTGCACCACTTAGCAGGGCTCCCCAGGAGGCACCACAAGGGTGCAAGTAATGGCAAGTTGCTGCCCCGAACAGCTGCCAGCCCCTATGGCTTTGGAGAGCAACCCCCTGGGATGGGGAGTAGCGGTCACCCTTGGGGAAGGATGAAGCGGGAACACTTCGAAAGGGTGAGTGGGATAGATAGATGCCAGGGGGAGGGCTGATGGGAACAGGAAGGCCTCATGGGGGCAAGGGGGGAGGAAAGGGACACAGAGAGACCAGACCAGGCTTTGGAAGAGAGAAAATGGAGAGGCCTCAAGGGCTATGGGAAAGGGTAGATGTCAAGAGGGAGTGGGGGGAATGGGGAGGAGGAGCTGCTAAGCTGTGGGAGAGGAGACTTAGGGGGACTTCTAGGGTGTGTCCTGGAAGAGGGGTAGAGAGAGGGGAAGGAAGGGGTGCGCATCACTAGAGAATTTGTACTGGGATAATAAATGCCAGGCAAGGTTTTGGACAGGGAAAATAGGACAGCCTCTAGGGTAGAGGCAGGAGACATGTGGTGTCCTCTGGGGGTGAAACCCCAGGGGAGAGGGAAGGTGGTTCTTGGGGTTGTGTGGGGGGTGGGGGGAAGAGCCCAGGGGGGCTCTTGAGAGGTTAGTGCCCAGGGAGGACTCTTGGGGGAGCATAGGGGCCCCTGGGGGGGGGGGGGGAAGAGTTACTGCCTGGAGGAGCAAGGAGCGCTCACAGGGGTGCATTGGGGACTAAGAGCCTGGGGCCTGCTCTCCAGGGGGTAGTGTCCAGGGGAGCGGGGGAGGGGACTTTCAGGGGGTTAGTGCCCGGTGGGGGTGGAGGGCAAGAGTTTGGAGGGGCTCTCAGGGGGTTAGTGTTCATGGGAGCGGGGGGGGGGGGGGAGGTTCTCAGGGGTGAATGGGAAGATAAGAACCCAGGGAGGCTCTCAGGTGGTTAGTGTCCAGGGGAGCAGCGGGGAGGCTCTCTTGGGGGGTTAGTGCCCAGGGAGTGCTCTTGGGGGTACATGGGGAGAGGTAAGAGCTCAGTGGAGGCTCTCAGGAGGTCAGTGCCCAGAGAAGCGGGGGGGAGGGGGAGAAGAGGGGCGCAAGAGTCCAGGGTGAGTTATCGGGGGGTTAGTGTCCAGGGGAGCAGGAGGATTAAGAGCTATGAGGGGCTCTCGGTAGGTTAGTCCCCGGATGAGCGTGGGGGAGATCTCGGGGGTAGGCTCTCGGGGGGAGAGGTTAGTATCCAGGAGAGTAGGAGGGGGAACTCTCAGTGTGTACATGTAAGAGCTCGGGGGCGGGTAGCTCTGGGGGGGAGGGGGAGGGCTAGTGTCCATGGGGAGTGGGAGGGGGGCTCTCGGTGTGCATATGGGGGGTAAGAGCTCGGGGGGCTCTCAGGGAGTACATGGGGGGTAAGAGCTCAGGGGGCTCTCGTGGGGGGGTTCATGCCAGGGAAGCGGGAGGGGGGGCTCTCGGGGAGTACATGAGGGGTAAGAGCTCGCGGGGCTCTTGGGGGTTAGTGCCAGGAGGAGGAGGGATCTCGGGGGCCACATGGGTGTAAGAGCTCGGGGAGGCTCAGTACCCGGGGGGGGGGTTAGTGCCGGGGGGAGTCTCGGGGGGCACATGGGGTAAGAGCTCGGGGGTTAGTGCCCGGGGGAGGTGGAGACTCTCGGGGAGTATATGGGGGGTAAGAGCTTGGGTGGGGGGGTTCTCGGGGGGCACATGGGAGTAAGAGCTCGGGGGGGGCTAGTGCCCGGGGGAGGGGGGCTCTCAGGGAGTACATGGGGGTAAGAGCTGGGGGGGGGAGGAGGAGGGCTCTCGGGGGGCTAGTGCCCGGGGGAGGGGGGCTCTCGGGGGGTTAGTGCCCGGGGGAGGGGGGCTCTCGGGGGGTTAGTGCCCGGGGGAGGGGGGCTCTCGGGGGGCACATGGGGGTAAGAGCTGGGGGGGGGGGAGGAGGAGGGCTCTCGGGGGGCTAGTGCCCAGGGGAGGGGGGCTCTCGGGGGGTTAGTGCCCGGGGGAGGAGGGCTCTCGGGGGGCACATGGGAGTAAGAGCTCGGGGGGCTCTCAGGGGGGCTAGTGCCCAGAGGAGGGGGGCTCTCGGGGGGCTAGTGCCCGGGGGAGGGGGCTCTCGGGGGGCACATGGGGGTAAGAGCTGGGGGGGAGGGGGGCTCTCAGGGAGTAAGAGCTGGGGGGGAGGGGGGCTCTCGGGGGGCACATGGGGGTAAGAGCTGGGGGAGGAGGGTTAGTGCCCGGGGGAGGGGGGCACATGGGGGTAAGAGCTCGGGGGGCTCTCGGGGGGGCTCGTGCCCGGGGGAGGGGGGCTCTCGGGGGGCACATGGGGGTAAGAGCTGGGGGGGAGGGGGGCTCTCGGGGGGCACATGGGGGTAAGAGCTGGGGGGGAGGGGGGCTCTCGGGGGGCACATGGGGGTAAGAGCTGGGGGGGAGGGGGGCTCTCGGGGGGCACATGGGGGTTAGTGCCCGGGGGAGGAGGGTTAGTGCCCGGGGGAGGGGGGCACATGGGGGTAAGAGCTCGGGGGGCTCTCGGGGGGGCTCGTGCCCGGGGGAGGGGGCTCTCGGGGGGCACATGGGGGTTAGTGCCCGGGGGAGGAGGGTTAGTGCCCGGGGGAGGGGGGCACATGGGGGTAAGAGCTCGGGGGGCTCTCGGGGGGGGCTAGTGCCCGGGGGAGGGCGGCTCTAAGGAAGGGGGCTCCGGAGTGGGGGAGGGGCAGGTGGCGGAGGCGGCCTGTGGCTGCCCGGGGACGAGGCAGACGCCGGGCCCGGCTCTCGCTGTCTCCCGCCACCCCCGGCCCGGCCCCGTTACCTGCAGTGGCTGGGCCCGGCGCCCCGGGCCGCGCGGCAGACCGAGCCCCTATCTGGGGCCGCGCCGGGGCCCCTGCTGGGCCATGGCGGCGGCGGGCGGGGAGGCCGCCGCTGCCTCCTCCCTGCTGGGGGGCGGCTCGCGTGGGCTCTCGGGGCGGGGGGGGCACGCGGGGCCCGGGCGCTCGAGCTCCGCGCTCCAGCCTGGCCGGGCACTTTGTTTGTGTCCCACAATGCACCGCGGCCGCGGCCGTGCGGGCGGAGGAGGCGCCGCCTGCAATGCGCAGGCGCAGTGCGAGGCTCGCTCAGCGCGTGCCTGGGCCGGATGCTACAGCCCCCTGCGTGCCAGGGCCTCAGCCTGCTGCAGGCGCACACAGTGCAGCCCGATGCACGCGCGGTCCCCAGCCCAGTGCAGGTACTGCAGCCTGATGCATGACTGGGCTACAGTCCAGTGCAGAACTGCACCCCGATGCATGCATGGTTCCAAGTTAGTGCAGAACTGCACCCCGATGTGTGCACGCCCGATGCACGCTTCAAGCTCATGAGGGAGGACACAGTGCAGCCAGATGTGCATGGTCCCCAGTTAGTTCAGGTACTGCAGCCCGATGCATACACGGTCTCCAGTTTGGGGGCAGGTACCCGATGCATGCACAGTCCCCAGCCTAATCCATATGATACAGTTCTCAACCTGAATCTTAACTGTCATTTCCAGCTGCCACTCCCATCACTTCAAATGGCCATTCCCAGGTGCCTCCTCCTTTATGCCCAACTGCAGCAGAACCATCTGATACTTCCAGTCCTTTTGGTGCTAAAGGAATGTCAGCCCAGCCTTGCTGTGCAAAGAGCAGGAGAGAAAAAGAGACTATCATTTCACATGACATGCCTGTTATGTAGGAAGTAGTGTGTGGATTTGCATCACCCCAGGGTCAGCTCTGAAGGCAATTGTGGTTCACCGCGATAAGCCAAGGGTAGCTCTTGGGAAGTGCAGCCACTACCTGCTCCTTAGGATAGCCCTGTTTCTTCCCTGTCCTTTTGGGGAGACTGTCACCTCACGTGGTGCTCAGGGTTCTCAGGTGAATGGAATGGCATCTTGTCTCTGCTCAGGGCATACAAAGCAAGTGAGGGAAATCTTGCCCATTCTCACACCAATGTGTATTCACCCAGGGGCCAGATCACAATCTCTCCCTTGGAAATGTATTCTGTGTTCAGCCGCTCCTGATAGTATAGAAAATGACCGAACCCTGCTTAGAATGAGAAGTGTCTTTTAGAATTTGGCAGTGGCAGATTAGATAAATGGTTGACCAGATTAGCCACATGTCATGCTCTGAAGCACCCTGGGGCCTCTCCAACTGTGGATTTAAGGAAGTACCCTTCCTCGCTCCTTGCATGTGGAATTATTTTCTGGCAGCACGCTTCCATTCCCCACCTCCCAAAAGTCACTCTGGGTGGCTGCATATTTGATCCATCCAGGTCAAATCTTCAGTTAATTCCTCCCTAGAATTTGGTTCACGTCAGTGCTAACCCAATGTAAGCATGGCTTGATTTAACTTGAGTAGTGCAGCCATTTGCTACATGTTTTTGTAATAAATTCAAACTAAATTGCAGCAGGAAACAGAGTGAAAGTCCACAATCCAAAAGTATTAATCAGCAGTAAAAAATCTAAGTCATCTGCTGGAAAGTGACACACTGCTCACTGTTTTAAAGATACAAAACAGGAGCAAGCTCTCAGTGCTGTATTAAAAATACTGGGGCAATTGGAATAGGGTCCCAGCAAAACTAGTGAGCCTTGCTGCAAAGCAGTGTGAGAGTGAGCAGATTCCAGGAATGCTCTTCCTGCTTCGTTTTTCACTTCTGGCTTTACACCAATGTACAGCAACTACAATGGGAGTTTGATTCAAAACTGCCTTGCATGTTGTGTTGACATTTACACCTCTGCAAAGCAGGAATAAAACTTTCCCATGCCAATTTGGCAGCTTTAAATAAAGTCCCACTCTGCATAGGTGTAAATGGAGACATAAATTGTGTGGCAGTGAAGAATCAGGCCCTGTCTGCCATGGATTATTCCTGATTTACACTGATATGAGTTGATAATCAGACCTACTTTATACCAGCCTCTACATGCTGATGCAAAAATTGCCAGGACAGTGCATCAGCCGATGTAAACTGGCGTAGTTCACCTGATTTCCGTGGAACTACAGTTAAGGATCATGCCCGCACACGTTGAGCCTGATTCTTCTCTCACCTATACCCTTGCAAATCAGGGTGTGGCAGATGTGGAGCTGCTATGTACTAATCTAAGAATACTATAATAATTTATGAATGCTATAGGTGACCTGGTCAGTGAGGCAAAGATACTGTATAGTTGCATTGGATTATTAGGCTTTCCTATATGAATGTATTGATCTAACTTAATAGGGGGCTGTTGGCAAAACAAGCACACACTTGAAAGACAATGGGGAAAATTTAGAGGATCCTATATCCCAGGGGTCAGCAACCTTTCAGAAGTGGTGTGCCAAGTCTTCATTTATTCACTCTAATTTAAGGTTTCGGGTGCCAGTAATACATGTTAACATTTTTAGAAGGTCTCTTTCTATAAATCTATAATATATAACTAAACTATTGTTGTATGTAAGGTAAATAAGGTTTTTAAAATGTTTAAGAAGCTTCATTTAAAATTAAATTAAAATGCAGAGCCCCCCGGACCGGTGGCCAGGACCCAGGCAGTGTGAGTGCCATTGAAAATCAGCTCGCGTGCCGCCTTTGGCACGCGTGCCATAGGTTGCCTACCCCTGCTATATCCGGTCTCCAGCAAAGGTACAAGCCTTGTTTTGCCCCTGCTGGTAGGTAGAGATCACAAGAACAGCAAACGCTCAAAAGGGCACTCTGGCGAGAGAGCAGGGACCTGAGGATGCTGTTCCTGGTGAGAACAGACGGAGATGAAAGAGAGAGACACAGGTCCAGCAAGGGTGTCTAAAAGCAATTGAGGCTTCTGTGGCTTCCAGGGAATGGTAAGTCTTAGGGAAAGACAGGCATGCACGTAGACTTTCCATTGGTGTAAGTGTTGTAGCTGTGTTGGTCCCAGGATATGAGAGAGACAAGATATCTTTTATGGGGCCAATTTCTATTGGTGGAAGGTACCAGCTTTCAAACTACACAGGTTTAAGACCTGTTTTCTATTAAATGCTTTTGTTCTGAATAAATAATCATGTGCTTTAAGGAGACTGCCTGGCTACCGCTGCTCCCAGAGGAAACAGAACTGCAGGTACTGAACCTAATTCAGATCTGCCAAGAATATCTTGACTGACATCTGGGGCGCAAGGCCCAATCTGAGAGTGAGAGCATCATGTGATTCCACCCTAACGAAGGTGATGGCTTCAGGCCTGAGAGGGGGTACAGTCCAGCAAGGGATCAGAGGGGCAGTTAGCCCAGATAAGGGGTAACTTTATTGATGTCCATGGAGTTACACTGTTGTAAAACCAGTGTAGAATAAATCAGACTCTCACTGCAGTGTAGTCAGTCAACCAGTTTGACAGTGGAATGCAACATATCCTAGCTTGGTACGGTATCTTCCACACAAAGCGCATCTAAAAATGTTGTACAGAGCCAAACAAAGACACTGGATAGTGTGTGGCATAAGTTATTGAAAAAGCAGTACTGGAAAGCTTGAATGTATGGTGAACAAATAAAGGATTCTAGTTAGAAAGCGATAACAATGGGTAAGGGAAATTAATAGTCATAGAGGAGAGAGAAAAGGTACATCTTCAGGTAAGATTTTAAATTAGCTGGAGTGTGGGAACATATGAAGAGTATCCCAGATAGGCGAATCTGTAGAGAAGTTTCTCACCCAAAGTGTGGCTTGTGGGAGAAGGACAATGAACTTCTGATCTATGCCACCAGTAATGATAGGTAGGTTCAACTTTGGTGGTCAGATAAATAGGGATATAACTTGTGTGAATGGTGGCATGGACTTGCCCAACTCCATTCGGATAATGGGGTTCCAGCTAAGAATTATGGCAGTGACAGAAATGCCATCACGCTACAGTGGGGTCAGAATGACCTGTAAATACACAAATAAGACTTGTCATACCTGAACAGACCAGAGGAGCATCTCAAGCAATACCCCACCGCTGATCAGATATTTCAGAGAAAAAGGGTTGAAACGCCAGTAAAAAACCATTTACATCTGGCCTTGTTTGTACATGTGCAGGCTGGCGATGAGCTATTAAAGTCAGTACAGAAATGGGAACAAAAGTGTCATGTCATGGCATGAAACAAGACATTGACAAAATTATTTAGTGAAAGCACCTGAAGGCCGCAGGCAGGCACTGTACAAACATATAGTAAAGGACTGTCCCAGGCCCAAATGACACAATATATCATAGGTAATGAGCTATCATCTTATAAAATGAGGCATGAGGAAATGAGAATGGACAAAGACTATAGGCGAGAACCTCAGTGGGTGTAACTGAGTATACTTCCATAACTTTGGAGCGGTGCTGATTTACACCAGTGAGGATCTGGCCCCATACCTCTAGGTGTTCTAGTCTGTGCATGGTAGGGAGAAGTGTGAATTATCTAGGGCCTGATCCTGCAAACTCTTACGCCCACAAGTAGACCCTTGAATTCAAGTGAGGAAGGACTACTCATGGGAGTAAGTGGCTGCAGGATCAGAAACGCAGTTTTCTATGCGGATGCACTTGGCTTTCCACAGAAAACTCCATGAGGGTTGTTAGCACCCCCAGCTGAATTAAATCAACCAACTGTGACAGTTGCCTGAACTCTGCCAGGTCAATTAGAACGGCCCACTGACCCAGTACAGTTCAGCAGGATCTGCCAATTGCATGATGACCCCCTTGCGCTGGATTTTTCAAATCACATTTTTAGTTCTGCTTTCCCAGCCCTCACTGATTCATTTGCTCAGACTTTGGCAGATGTTTAGGACTGAAGCAAAGTGAAATCATTAACTTAACATGCACGCAGATGCCAAGCTGCACAGGTTTTAGCCATGTGACACAGTTGCTTGGTATTTACCACGCAGTCATGCGGGGACATGACCAGCGTATGCAGTCATTCACGGCTCCCTCTTTCAGCTTCTCCCAGGTCTGCCAAATGCCCCTCACAGGGAACAAGCCTGGTTGGGAAGACAGGCAGGTCAGCATGTTTCGTGCCCTTCGCCTCCCCCCCGCCCCCATAGTTCTCTCCACAGAAACTTGCTCAAGGAGAAGGATTTTGATTGACTTCAATAGGCTTTGGATAAGACCCCCCCAGTGAGAACAACCCCTTCATTTGTTTTCTTCCCAGCTTTCTCTCTTGTTCTTGGAGAATCCTGAAATGGAATTGTGACACCAAGGCTCCTTGGTGCCAGCTGGCAAAGGGTTCACTGCTCCAGTGGTTCTTGTCCAGGGGGCCACGAGCAGGTTTCAGGGGGTCCTCCAAGCATGGTCAGCATTTGACTTGCTGGGGCCCAGGGCAGAAAGCCGAAGCCTCACCGCATAGGGCTGAAGCCAGGGGCCCTGAGCCCCGTCACCAGGGGCTCAAGCTGAAGCCTGAGCAATGTAGCTTTGCAGGGGCCCAGTGGCATGAGGCCCCAGTAGGGTGACCAGATGTCCCGATTTTATAGGGACAGTCCCAATTTTTGGGTCTTTTTCTTACATAGGCTCCTATTACCCACCACCCCCTGTCCCAATTTTTCACATGTGCTGTCTGGTCACCGTAGACTCCAGGCAATTACCCTGCTTGCTACCCCCTAACGCCGGACCTGGCTTTTATATGCGGAAAGACAGTTATTGTGGCACAGGTAGGCTATCAAGTATCAGGTAGGCTGTAGAGTTTTTATAGCATGGTGGGAGAGCCTCAGAAAGAAAAAGGTTGAGAACCCCTGCACTACTCTGTGTCAGCAACTCTTAAGAGGCCTGACAAACTCAGTACACCGAACACACAACTTTCATAGTGTCTTGCAAGGTACAAATTAAAGCTGGTGTCATGTTGGTCATTAATATCATTGTGAAATGTACGGTTAATGACTTGTGGGTACCTACTAAAACTATGTAGCAAGGCAGAGTTGACAAACAGGTTTTCTGTCAGTAAAAGCGTATCAATTCACCTACCCCTGTCTCTGATGTAAATTAAGCATTGTAAATCAAACACAGTGGCAGCTGCATTTGCATTCCAAGTCAACATGAGGCTGTGATGTCAGCATTGGATCAGCACGCCAGGGACTTAACCACAAGTGGTTGTCCGGTCTTGGGTGCAAAGACAATTAACTTTGCAGTATAGGAGGAAGGCAAAAAGACCCTGGTTTTATCCTGCACTTAAGGAAGGAATTGTGCAGTGCACTATATTCATGAAAATGGGATCCCAGCCTGTCCTGTCTGGAAACACTGCAAAGATGCTTTCAGTGAGAAACTGCTTTAGAAAAAAGTTTTACCCAATGAAAGTGAAGTGTAAACCCTAAGGAGTGTTATACCTTATGTCCTACGTGTAACCACTTCTGTTTCCATTATCCTTTCTCAGCATCTCTGAAATCTTTGTCTTCGCTACTCAACCTCTTCAATAATAAACATCTTTAATAATAAAGTTACAATTGTTACATCTCTATGCCGTGGTGGTATCAAGGCCCTGAATTGTACCAATCAAGCTGTGTGCATACACTGTTCCCTTGGGCATAGAAAAACTGGTAGTAACTGGGAGTGTCAGTGACAGGTGCTGGACACTACAGGGGGGCACTTCAGAAGCTCTCAGGGACTAGGGTACACCCAGTGTTACCCTGCAGGGCAAAGTAAGAGCTGGCAGAGCTCTGGGGAGATTGGGTGGCTAACAAACAGGGGGTGTCAGGGAGCTGGCAGCCAGTTTAATACCAGCAAATTTCTCTCTCCCTGCAGAAGGGATGTGTCTCAGTCCTAGCCACCCAAAGAAAGCATCACAGGTAGACCTGACCCACAGCACTCAGCTGAGATCTCTGCATGCCTCATTAGGCTTTTAATTGAAAGCAGATTATTTTGGATTTAAGAAGCAAGGTGCTAAAAACTGTTCATGAGTTATATTTTGATATACAGTGTTCTCTGCACATTATACATCACTGTACAGCACTGTGTAACCCTTGCCCATTAATTGCAAAGTAAGGATTATGTCGGCACTGCGTACAGCCCAGCCGATCCTGTCATATTTGCATCCCCCAGCTTTCAATTGTGAGAGGTCCTGTGACGTAAGCCTTCCCAAGCATAACCTAAATAGCAAATTCTTCCAAGTAGGGCAGAAGAAGACTGTTTTTGGTCAAAAGCATTCATTAGTCCCTTCAAAATAGATTCTGCAACAGTTCCACAAGATTATCAGCTGGGGTAAATCTATGTAGGAGCTGTCCTTATGATTTGGCGTCCTCATTCCTAAGAAACCAGGTCGTTTTTTATTACTATTTGCTTTTTCTGTACAACTGGTAATTTCTCCATGGGGCGCGATGGTGCCTCTGCTTTCTCCCAAGGACATTGGAATGAATGGTGCCCGGCTGCCTCTAGCACCTGCACGCCACAGTTGCATGCAGTGAGCAGGTGGGATGGATAAAGTCAGACCCTGAAGAAATAGTCCAATAGGGATTAAACCAGTAGGATTCTCCAGAAATTTAGTAGCGTTCTTGTGGCAGCATGCCATCCCTCCCCAGTGACCCACAATGGCATGGCACAGCAACAGTTCCACCGCCGTTCTCCCCTTAGTCTCAGCAATGCTTCTTTGACAGGAGGACCTTGTCCCAGGGAGGCTACGTCAAGCAGCAGGCTAGTCCTAGGAAAACATCAAACAAAAGGGTCTTCTACTCCTCCTGGTCTCCTCATCCACCCTGCACTCTCAGATTGCTGGCTCTCCAGACTTTCTTCCTGGCCGGTCAGTTCCTACCCAAACCACTGACCCTCAGGGCTTCTGTCTAGGAGTCCTTCCCCCTGGCTGGGTCCATATACCCAGTCTACCTCCAGGCCATCTACCTGGAGGCTGGTCTTTTCCCAGGCCTGCCACAAGAACCATCTTCTCTCCAATCACCCTCTTGCTTCAGGACCAATGACAGGAAACAACTTTTCTCTTCCCCAGATGGGATCTTCCAGCCCTTTATAGCAATCACCCACTCTTCCCCACCTGGGCCAGATAATTGAACGAAGCCACCTGATTCCCCAGCCTGATCAGGATCAGCTGGGGTGGTGGGATGGGAGCAGGGGACTCTGATCTGTCACAAGCCAGGCAGATCCAAACTCCCCTTAAAGAGCCAGGCAGCATGTGACAGTTCTAGAAACATTACTCTAAAAACCTACCTAATTAATAGAGAATGAGCTCCTTTCTTTGAACCATCCTATCCACCTCTATAGCTGGGCTATCATGTTTGATTAAAATGCTACAGGATGGTTAAAGAAAGCCCATGGGAAAGCCATCATTTTCTACAGGACTTTTCCATAAAGGGTGAGCCTGATTTTAGTCTCATACTCATTTCCCAACATTACGGGCATGAGTCGTTGACATTATTGAAGTTACACTGGCATGAAACTGGAGTAGTACAGTGGTGAATCAGGCCCTGTAAATCCACTCGAACTAATTTTGAGCTCACTTAATTTGTACATCTGGAGTAACATCACCGAAGTCAATAGAATTTCAAAGGTATAAACTGGTCTGAGAGGAGAATTATGATACATTTTTCAAAAGCCCTGAAGTAACATACAGGGGCGGCTCCAGGCACCAGCGCAGCAAGCGCGTGCCTGGGGCGGCAAGCCGCGGGGGGTGGCGTGCCGGTCGCCGAGAGGGCAGCAGTCATGCCTGCAGGAGATCCGCCAGTCCCGCGGCTTCAGCGGCAATTCAGCAGCGAGTACGCCAAAGTCGCCGGACCTGCAGATCACCCGCAGAAATGCCGCCGAATCTGCGTGACCAGCGGACCGCCTGCAGGCATGCCGCCGAAGGCCGCCTGACTGCTGTGCTTGGGGCAGCAAAAAACATAGAGCCACCCCTGGTAACATAGGAGCCTAAATCTCATTGATTTTCACTGGAAGGCTCCTAAGTGCCTTAGTCCTGTGGTTCTCAACCGGGTACCCATGGCCCCCCTGGGGGGCCGCGAGCAGGTTTCAGGAGGCCCGCCAAAATAAACCAGAGAGCAGGGCCAGCGTTAGACTCTCAGGGCAGAAAGCCGAAACCCGAGCCCTGCCACCCGGGGCTGAAGCTGAAGCTGAAGCCTGAACCCCACCACCCGGAGCTAAAGCTGAGCCAGGATGAACACTGACCATGACGTGCGCATGTGCCTGTCAAAGCCACCGCCATGTCTTGACAGAATTGGGGTGGGGGAGGGGCTCAGAAAGAAAAAGGTTGAGAACCCCTGCCTTGGTCCCCTTTGAAAATAAGACCCAGGTGCTTTTGAAAGTTTTACCCTTAGGCTCAGACGCGTGGCTCCACAAAGGGGCTGTCGCGTTGCTTCACTCAGTATGCTGCTGGTGGCGACCAGCGTCTGAATGGGATTTGATGCAGGCGGCCAAGATAGGTGCCGGCAGAAAGAGGAGATCACAAGGTAAGCTTGCCCCCTTCCTCCTGGGGGGCTCCACACATATTCTGTCCCCACCCACAGCCCTCTGCATCCCCAACAGCCTCAAGCAGAAAGAGGAGATCACCAAGGGAACTGCCCCCCTTGGCAGGCAAGATAAGCGCTCCTCGGCCTATCTTCCCGCTGATCCCGGATTGCACTGGTGTTTAGGCAGGAGACAGGTGTCTGGAAGTCTAGAACCAGGCAGCAGTGCTTATGGTCCGAGGCAGAAACTTAGGCCTCTAGAGAATTTTTTACCCTGAACATTTAGGTACAGAACAAGTTTAGGCACCTACCATGTTAGGCAGCAGCTAAGTGTGGGTTGCAGAGTGGTGCCTACAACTGGGGCTTAGGGGCCTAAATATCTTTGCAGCTCTGGCCCAGACTTCCTCTAGCCCTTTCACACCATGGTGAAGAGGGTGTTGATTCTTTGCTACCTTGCACCTGGCATATTCTCATACAAAACTCTACCGGTAGCGTAAGGGAATGCAGAATTCTGATCTGGTAACATTTTACACCATGTTGCATTCCCTTTGTGCACACACACACAAACAAGAGATTATGTGTAATTTAAACAATTACTTTGCAGATCCAGTAGTCCCTAGTGTGCACTGCCAAAGAGTCTCTTGGTTTTTTCCCAACAACACAGCAGCTACATGCCCAGTTTTCCAGGACGCTGCTTTCTAATGAGTAGGGCTTTTGCTCTACTTAACCTAAGGGCCCTGTTTAGCTGGAAGAACTGCTAATAGCTTATCTTCTCTCAGAGCCGTTATCAGGGGGTTGCTGCTGTTACAGCATAAAGATGTGAGAACTTTTTCCTTAGATTTCCCCGACAGTGTGGCGTGAAGCTCGGGGCAGTTATCAGCGCTGTTTTGTATCACTTTCAGCAGCTTGTAGCGCTCCTTCCTGTGGAATGCTCGTGGCTTTGGGGCAGAGTGAACATTTTGTGCCACAAATCCAGGGAGCTGATTTGTTGGGTAGATCTTTGAAGGGCCTGCATCAGCGCAGTTCACTAGCAATGACACTCAAAGCCCTCTCCGTCGGGCGATGAGATTCCGGTTTCCCATCTATGCAGAAGACACCTAGGTATATCTCTTGGCCCTTTCGACAGCCGGCATGGTGTGATTGCCTTTCTGATAGCAAGGTTTGGAGGAGATGACTAATTTTCTCAAGCTGAACACTGACAAGCCAGAGCTGTGACTGATTGGGCTCTGCACACTGAGACCTCGTTTCCCCTCCTGGGCTGTTTCCTTTCATGGCAGTGCTGTTCTTCCTGCTGCCAAAGTTTCTCATACTGGAAATATTTTTGACCTTGGGTGTTTGGAGCTGCATTTTTAGGCAGGCAGCCTTAATACGATGACAGGAATTATTCCACCAGGATGTCGCTTTTGCACTCGCTAGT
Source organism: Malaclemys terrapin pileata (assembly GCF_027887155.1). Lineage (NCBI taxonomy): Eukaryota > Metazoa > Chordata > Testudines > Emydidae > Malaclemys > Malaclemys terrapin. The sequence continues at coordinate 22,760,652 of NC_071519.1, forward strand.
CTCCTGGCTGTTTCTTCCTCAGAGAATTTGCAACCCATGCAGAACTTTCTCCCCACTTCCATATATTTCCCCCTAGAAGATCTCAAAGCACATTACAAAATGTTCACTGAGCCTCAGCGTTCTCTGCACACTCAGTGTTATATTCCCCTTTTTACAGATGGGGAAACTGAAGCACAGAGAGGTTAGGAATTGCCCACAGTTGCTCCATAGGTCTGTGACAGACCCGGGAGCACTTCCGGCTCAAAATCTCATGCTGTAACCCTAGAGGGTTCTGCCTTTCCCTGAATTGCTCCCCAGTCCCAGGGTAGTGACCTGTGTTCCTCCTGATCAGATACAGGGTGGCAGGCACGCTACTGTTGTCCTAATAAATTAGCCTCATGAGCAATCCCTTGTAGTCAACGGGACACTGTCCATTAACTTCAGTGAGGCTTGGATCAGATGCGATTCCCATTTTGATTCAGGTTCTCTGGCATATTTGAGTCCTGTACATCATTTCCTACCCAGGAACTAAGTCAAAGTCCTTACACACAATGCTCAGCGTAGGCTGTCGCCCTGCCACACTTACCCAACCTCTTTGATCTGGGTAGTTCCATAGGGAAACCCTTTTGCGGCTACCCTCAAGAGACTGCTGCCTATTCTTTGCTTTAGCCCTCAAGCTTTTAAGGCTGCCTTGTGGTTCTTCAATTCACCTCCTCGTTCCTGCCCATATTAGTCTCTAAAGGGCCATTAACTAACTTTAGATCAAGTCCACTGACTTAGTTGCTTGGCAACTGCCAATTTTTTTCTCCAGTTATGTTTTATTTGGTTTTATCTTGTGCGTAGCATGGCAGGCCATTCCCGTGCAGGACACTATGTACGTGTGACTGACTAATTGCCCAAGGGGAATACAGTTCAGTCACCGGGCCCTGCTGCGAAAGCCATGCTGCGGATTTGGACGCACCCTCTAGTACCTGAGGGTCTGATCCTGTGAGTGCTGAGGGATCAGCTGCCATTGAATCACAGGATTGGGTCCTTAGCTGGCATTTGATAAAGAAACAACATGAGATAACAGGCAGGCAAAAACATGACGGACTGTTAAATGGTTCTGAGCGTGAACAGAAGGGGGTGGGTAGAAGGGGACTGTGTAAAAAGCCTGTCAGAATAGGACGATTAGCATTTGATTCCTGTTAGGAACGGCTCCCCAGACACGAGCGCTCTGTGTTGAACTCTCAGGCAGTTATTGGGAGACAAGATTTTCTTGAGAGTGGACTCTTTGGGGATGAAAGAGAGCCACTTGCCCCAGGCCTGTCGGATTGCCACATAGTTCAGATTGGCTTTTGAGGAAGCAAGGGTGAGAACACGGAGCGTTTGGCTCAGGCAAACAGCTCTCATTGGGCATATGAAAAGAACGGCTCCTGCAAGGGGCCGACGTCTCAGCTGCCACGGACTTCATTGCTTCTCAGCCCCTTGCAAGATTCCCTGAGTAGGATTCCCTCAGGACATTACCTGAGGCCTAAGAAACAAATAATTATCCCTCTGTGACGTTACACCCCATATTCTTTATGGAAATATGCTTATGATATGGATATGGCATAACTGAGATATATTTTATGCAAGATGGATCTTTTGTATCATCAGAAAGGTTATAATTTACTGATTGTGATTATCCAATTTGTATGCCTGTGTCATTTCTGAATCTAAAGTTAGGAATATTGACTATGTAACAATGACAACTGTGTGTGTATTTGGGAGACACCCACCAGACAACCAACCAACAGCCTTGATGGGCCATGAGGAAGAAACAATAAGACTTTGAAGATACTAATCTCTCTCCTTCCTGAGAGGCATCCTGGGACATAGCTGTGACACTACTAGGTCAAATGGTCCTGCCACCTGGTACTAAACTCCATCTTGGACTTCTAGTAATTTTCCACTATAAAGGAGCGGGAGGTCAAGACTGGGCAACAAAAGATTCCTGCCCTATGTAAATCTTATTTAAGGCTGGGGAGTAAGGCAAACAGGACTCTTAGAATAGCAGGGTTAGAAGGGACCTCAGGAGGTCATCTAGTCCAACCCCCTGCTCAAAGCAGGACTAATCCCCAGACAGATTTTTGCCCCAGCTCCCTAAATGGCCCCCTCAAGGATTGAACTCACAACCCTGGGTTTAACAGGCCAATGCTCAAACCACTGAGCTAACCCTCCCTCCATTACCTTCTTACCTATGAAGAAAGCCTGCTGAAAGTACCTGAAGAGACAAAGGAACTAAGCAGTGGGAAAGACAAGGGCTGAGTCCAGACTGACAGGAGTCTAGGTTATAAAGAGAAATAACTGGAAGTCTAAGCTACAGAAACTCTGCAACTTGCCTAAAACAACATTTAGGATGAGAAATTATTTCTTGAAACCAGTCCCTTTAAGATCTTAAGCTTAGTATGCGTGTTTTGTTTTATTTGCTTGATAATCTGCTTTGTTCTGTTTGCTACCCTTATAAGCATTTAAAATCTGCCTTTTATAGTTAATAATCCTGTTTCTGTTTATTATTAAATCCAGTTTGTGCAATTGCTAACTGCGGGGCAAGAAGTTGTGCATATCTTCCTCCACATTGAGGGAAGGGGCGAATTTATGAGCTTACGTTGTATAGATTTCTCTACAGTGCAAGACAATATTATTGTGGGTGTACTTTCCAGAAGCGAGCTGCACTTGAGTGGTGGGTGATTTCCTAGATGAGTCTTCTCGGAGAGAACTGTTTGCAGACTCTGTGTGATTCTACAGTTGGTGCGTACCTACCTGTATGTGTGTGCTGCTAGAGGCTGGAGAGCCTAATTCAGCAAAAAAAGGGAGAGGGAGCCCAGGCAAGTGGAGCAGGCAGATTCATTGAAATCCCAATACATCAGGTGGCATCCTATAAGGGGGTCCAACCCATCACACCCTCCTCCTTCTGACCCAGGCTGGCTCTATAATGCTTATTCTGACCCCCACTTTTCCTTTGGCTTCAGTAGCGTTATTCCCCCATTTGCACTGGTGAAAGGGCGATCAGACTTAGGTCCATATGGCCAAATTTTGCAAACCTGGGTGCTCAAATCCTTATTTAGACACCTACATGAAAGTGGAGTGATTTTCAGAGGCTCTAAATGCCAACAAATCCCACTGATGTCACAGGAAGTGCAAGTGTCCAGCACCTTTGGAAACCAGTCCACTTATTTAGGGGATAGTAAGAGAGAAGGAAATCCCTGGCTGCATCCTTAACTATAGAGCAGTGATACTCAGACCTCAGTGGTTCAGGAACCAAATTGGCAATTAACATTACCCAAAAGAGCCACAGTGGTGCGAATTCATTGTTTGTTTAAATATGAATAGTACTATAGTAAACGAATCTGATGGGGAAATATTTAGTTTCTATATATATATTAGTCTCATGGCAAATAAGTTAATAACTTAGTGCAAGTTGATAACTTAATTGGTTAATAATGTAGTAAAAGCATCCTGATTGGTTAATAACTCAGATTGGTTAGTAATTAAATCACACTGTTTTAATATCATGGGCTGCAAAGAGCTGCAGGGGACACATTAAAGAGCCAACTGCGGTCTGAGCATCACTGCCCTCGTCCATTGTGAGTGTTGGGAATCTGGTTTTGGCTATGATTTTAGATGCTTGGGCTCATCTCCAGTATAGCTCACACACATTATATGAGAATGGCTACTATGTATTGTGCATTTATGGCGTGATCATGTGGGATGCTGCACTCAAGGACCTGATAGGATTAAGTGAGTAGATAGCACATTTCATCCTACAGGACCACATAGTGCTTTGCACCAGCACAGACACACCTGAATCACTTCACCCACTGCTGATGTGCAGCTACTTCTGGGGTGGAATGCAGCAACTGTTTGGCACGACCCAGCAGTTTAGGATGAGAAGTGAAGGAAATGCCATAACCAAGGAAATCTGCAGTGAGGGAAGTAGGCTGACAAAATATAATTACCTCAAACTGGAATGCAACTGAGACACTGGATAACAGCCCTAGTTCTGCATGCGAGAACGGCGTGAATCCAGGACTGGGACACATCTTCTCTCCCTGGCAAAAATAAGGTAGCGCATCTCACTGCCCGCTGTCACCTAGTCTGTCTGTTTCCCGAAAGGGAACAGCTGCAGAGAAACTCCAGTGATATGCCTTTCCTTATAGCCTCTCCCTGCCCCGTTTTTAACCTCTTAAATCTAGTTGTAGTGATACAGAGGCCTGCTTAGTTGGTAGCTTTTACCTACCCATTAATAGTCTGTCACCCATGGCTTCACCGATATGCAGCAGCACCATGCTGACCAATACTCACGAAATTCCAGTGATAAGAGCAAAACAAAGTTTGGTTTGAAAACGAAGAGGAAACAATAGGCAAGCCTGGCTTTTTAATGAGCTGAAATATAGGACCCAGCTGTACAGGGGCCAACGGATGTTGTCTAAAATTAGTGGTACGCAAGGTTATAAATAGGGTGTCATGCATTTCTGTGCCCATTAACACAGTGACTTGTTGTAGAGTAGGCTACCATGCACTGCCTGTGGTGGAGGACTAACCCTTTCTGTTTTTCTTGGCCTGAGACCAAAGATAGCAGCCCACACCCTCTGCCATCAGCACCATTTGCCCAGTAAATCTTTAGGGAAGGAAGTAAAAGCAACTGTTCCCAAACCTCAGAGGCTTGCTAGGGTACCAGCTGCAAGTACGTGCCTGAATTCATTGGAATCGGTGTCCCTCAAGCAACCCCTGGTGCAGCCCCATTGCCCAAGCTGAGGGCAGGATAGAGGAAACTTGGGCATGGAGCATAGACCATTTGTAGGCCAAGAGGGCCCGCTAGGTGGTGAGGCACCATCCCTGCACAGCAGGGCAAAGCCAGACAAGGAGTGATCTTTTGCTGCATTTTGGCTGTTCTATGCCGTACTGGCGGCCCAAGGAACTTAACCAGACTCTTCAGGAGTCTGTCCCCTTGCCTGGGAGATTCCTTAGGGTATAGATGCACCGTAGTAATACCTGTGCTACGCCACCAGTTGGGGGGAAAGGAGGCCCAGCCAGTGTGTCCCTATAGCACGGCAATCCTTCACTAGCACAAGAGCCCTTGTGGCTGTGGACCACCAGTGTGTAACCAAGGTGCAAATTAGCACCATGGGGAAGCACAAACACAGCAACCTTTGAACCCCATTCTCCTGAGCGGCACTGGCCCTACCACAGGGAGACCCAACTACCCCAGCCCCATCCAGCGTGTCTCTTTGTTGGCAAAGAAATCGGAAACTGGAAAGATGCAAAGAAGCCATTTCAGAGGTGCTCACTTTGCTTTGGGACCAGAATTTTCTATTCAAGTTCTCCTTGGTATTTCAAGCCCAAGGCTTTGTATTTCACTGGCCAAGTTATAATCTTGCAGTGACAACAGTTTTCAGGAAGGAACATGTTGAAATGTATGGTGTGTGCTGGTTTTATCTTACCTTCCATGGATGGCATGTCAACCATCCCTACGGCTGGGATCTAGGTCTAAACAGAATAACAGATAAGCAACCATGTAATGCAAAGAAGATAAACGTTAGCCTCTATACGATGGACGGCTGTGTTTTTGAAGAAGGCTTCTGGTGACAGTACAGACTACAGAAGCAAAGCTTGTGTGAATCAACCATGGAATCAGACATACTCAAGTAGAACATAAGCAGAGTAATGGGTCAATTTCTGCTCAGAGACACTGGTGTAAATCCATAGTAACTTCACTGAAGTCAGTGGCATTAGTGTTTAATGCTGCTAGGTAAATTCAGAAGGGATATATAAGACATAAAGGGATGCATTAGACTCCTACTGACTTGGCAATGTAAGACCCCAGTTGAGCACAACACCTAAGTACGTGCTTAACTTTAAGCATGTGCTTAAGTGGTTTGTTGAATCAGGGCCTAAGTCATTTAAGGGAAGGTAGAGGGAATCCAGCTAACATGTTCCTTGAGAAAGGCAAACTATCTATATTATATGAAGTGAGACACCCTCTAAACTCAGTCCATACATCCAGATAAGTTTGCCACCTAATATGGCGTCAGAAGTGCCAAACTTTAACAGCTGTATTTTTAGAGGATGATGCTACATTTATAACAATAAGGGCCAAATTCTGCTCTCTCTGACACCAATATAAATGCTGAGTAATTCATTTGGTGGCAGAGTTAAATGAAGAACACAGCGGTCCCCCTATTTTAACCACTAGAGCATATTTCTTCTCAGATCTAATAAGTCACAGAGTTCTGCAGTACCTACTAACACAGCATAAGCAACTTGCAAAATGTAAACAACTCCACAATTTCTCACAGATTTATTTTGACAGCCTCCTATCGTAATGTTTTGTTTCATTAGTTTAAAATCCAGAGAGACATTTCTGAAAAGTTACATAAAGAAAGGTAAAGCAAGGATCAGAAATAAGGCGACATATAAAACACACAGAGGAAAGTATTCATGAAACCAAATCTAACCAGTGGAAAACAAAAACTGACAATGTGGTAATTTCCAGGAAGTCCTTTATTAAGAGATAAAGGCTAGCATTACAATTGGACTATCCATTTTCAAAGATTAACAGAACAAAACAAAAGCCAGGATAAAACAAGAAAATGTTTCTTCGTTAAAATAAAATTAGAACGTTTATTTCTATTGGTTTGTTATGATTACAAAGCTTGATTGGAAATCGCGTCCTGATTTGCACACCAAACAGTAGTGAGATACCAGTTGTGTAACTAAGCAATTAGAAAGATTAGCGAGATTTCCTCCCCCAAAACTCCACTGCGGGTGTAGGATGGGGGAGGACAGCAGCATCATCTTAAAACACAAATGGTCACACCTTCTTTTCAGACAGCTACTGTACAAAACAAATATTCATAATAAATATTTTACAGAAGAGGCTCAGTACACTGCTACAATCCTTCACTGAAGGGAAACATATATACATCTCTCTCTCTATATATATCTCCTATATATAACTTATTTGACTTACATCACCATAAATGCTACATGTTTCTAAGGGAAGGATAGGTCAGGAATTCCAAAACAATCATCACCCAGTGAAATGTATGTATCAGACCTGGGCCCCAATGCCCAGGATCAAAACACCCCATAAAGAAGTTCTGATCCTGATCCAAATTTTGTGCTGAGAGCGAATCTCAATCTACAGTAACTAGAAGAGTGAGAACAAGAGACCAAAAAGGTCTGCTTAAAATAGGATTGACATTGGCGTGAATGAGAAACTGGCAGGTTTCCTGCCCTTGTCACCTCGAGGTTAGCTTTACTTTTCAGTGGTCAGGGCTGGACCTCACATGCTGGCGTTAAACTATTAACCCTCAGTAGCAGGAATGCAGCTGCTGTAAAGAATTCCCACTTCAAGCTTAGAGACACAGGCCTGTGCTGAATATAAAACAACAGTACCAGTGCAAATGCTTGCTATAATGTTACTTCCATATCAGGGACCAATACAGCAAAACACCACAGTATTTTTTCAACAGAGCTTTATATACCACAGATGCATTCTCCCCCTCATGATCCAGCGAATCACTTAAACCCATGTTTAACTTTAAACTCATTTGAAGTCCATTGGACTACTCACATGCTTAATGCCAGATGTGCTCTTCAGTACCTTACTGAACTGGGGACGAAGAGTCCTCTTACACTATTTAGGACTAAGGGGAACACAAGCAGAGCTAGAAAGCAATTGGGGAGTTAATCAAAATATCATGCTGATTGGGATTTGTCTGTAACTGGGAACTTGCACATGCAAGAAGTTCTAGCTAATGAACTGCGCCATGGACGTGAACGGAGGAGGTCTCTCTGCTTGCTTGACACCAGTGTGGGCTTCATTATTAGGTCAGAAATTGCAGTCTGAGATTTCCCTGAGATTGTGCCAAGGAAAACATATGCACTATCTCAAATGGGCACTACAACCTTGGAGAAAAGACACATAGTTGCTTTTGAGTTAAACACTCACACATGTGAAGGAAAAAAAATACCAAAGCAAGAAAGCATGACTTCAGCATCCAACGATTTGTTGGAGCGTGTGAGATGGTTTAAATTCCTGGAGCTAGAGCAGCGTTCTGTGTGTGTTCATTAGAGAGGCCTGAATTGAACCTCAAACTCTGGGAAAATTCAGTGCTGGATCCAAACTTTGCAGCTGTCCATTACCTCCATAAAAGGGGCCTAATAGAAATTCTGGATTCTTCACGCTGTGAACTTTTTCAAAGTCTGGACCCTGACGTGCACCCTCTGGCTCGGGTCCGACCATTTTATATATTGTGTAACATGCCAGTAAAATGATATTGGAGGAGGGCGCTATTGAGTTCATGACCTGCTCTGCATACACATTCTCAGATCAGCAAAGGGAAGGTGAGAAACGCATGAGTCACTGCGTCCTGAAAGAAGCCAATGAGGATTTGTAAAGATTTCCCAACATATCTGGAGGAGAGCAAACTTGAAATTCAGTAGTTTGATTAAAGGAAACAACCAGATCAGCAGGGGTCTTCTCTTCCCTTCAGCTAAACCCCCAGGATAAGAAAAACTTCACTGGGCTTCAGTGGGAGTTATCCATATCCTGCTGGAGGAAGATCAGGGCCTGAATGTTCTAGGTCTTCAAAATTAAGCTAGATGTCTAGTGAGGACTGGCTTTCTGGAAAGATTCCTGGTGCAAACAGCCTTTCTCATGGTATTTTAGCACATCTGCCCCCAGAATCTAGAAATGAAGAGGCAGCAGTGCTAAGGTTCTATCTGGGTTCAGCTCAGGTTTGGGTCAGTTCTTATTAAGACGTGGGTAGGACCCAACCCTCCTTACTCCAACTTCTGATAAGAGTTCAAAGCTCAAACCTCTCTTTGTAAGGGTCTAGATCCAAACCCCAAGGTTGAATAGGCCACACTTTTGGATCTGGATTTTGAACCCCTAAATCAGGAGCTTTCAGATCTGGGATTTTGGGTCAGCCCAGTATTGAGATACTGGTTGAGATATTCAAATGCGACCCGAGGATTTAGCCACACACCTTCGAGCGAGCTAGCTAGATTTCCTCAAAGAAAGTGCTAGAGTTTAACTGAAGAACCAAACTGTTGGTTTTAGCACTTCTATTCCAGGTGCCCCTTACATTAAATACGGTGCAGCCAGCAGGCAGACTATTCTTTATTCAAGATGAACAAAACAGGCTTCTCTTTCACTGTCCCAACTCCATTCCAAGCAGGGCTGGCTCCAGGCACCAGCTTACCAAGCAGGTGCTTGGGGCGGCCACTCCGGAGAGGGGCGGCAGGTCCAGCTGTTCGGCAGCAATTCGGCGGATGGTCCCTCACTCCTGCTTGGAGCGAAGGAGCCAAATTGTCGCCGCAGATCGCGATCGCGGCTTTTTTTTTTTTTTTGGCTGCTTGGGGCGGCCAAAATCCTGGAGCCGGCCCTGATTCCAAGGTGGAAGGGTCAACCCCCTTCCCTTTTTCCTTGGCGTGGCTGTTTAATGGGGCCCCAGGCAAGGGTCTCCCTTTCACGTGGGCCAAGCTAGCGGCATGTTAACTCTAGTCTATGCAGGGAGTGGATAAAGGCCGGGGAGCCCCATAGCAGCAGCACATGTAGCAGCTTTAGTTTGAAAGGTCACCGACTGCAGGAAAAAAGGGTGACCCCACTGTGGAGGTCGTCTTGGGGCACACCCCTAATGAGGTTGCCAGAGCACATTCTGCATGGAGTGCCAGCCCCAGGAGGAGCAGCAGGTCAAAGATGCATGAGTCAATTTCTGGCATAATAAGAATAACAACGAAAAATAAATAAATAAAAGAATGGCTCTTACAAGGGCTCTGCAGCCGCCCACCCACTCCGTGCGCCCTCCCTGCTAACATCTGTGGCTAAAATAGCTTCCTCCCGGCCTCATCAAATACTCTCATTCTGTAACAATACGTTGCTGACCTTTAAGGAGCTGACCTCGGCCAGGCCTCTCCTATACAGATAAAAGACCTGCGGCATGGCTGCAGGGCAGCTAGCCTGCGTCAGCTGATTTGGGCTCTCAGGGCTCAGGCTGCGGCGCTAAAAATTGCAGCATAGACATTCGGGCTCAGGGACCCTACAAGGGGGGTGGATCTTAGAGCCTGGGCTCCAGCCCGAGCCCAAACCTCTAGGTTGCTATTTGCAGCCCCACAGCCAATCCCTGTGAGTCAATTGACCTAGGCTCGGAGACTCGGTGTCACAGTGTAGACGTAGCCACAGGTACAGAGAACAGAAGTGATTTCCCCAAGGTCAGAAAGCAGCTGCAAAGTCAGGAACAGACCCGAGGAATCCTGCCTCTTAGTAACCTGCTCTCACTACTGTTCCGATGGGGAAATGCTGGCATGCCCCTCCCTATAGTACAGGCTTTGCTTTAGCTAGAAAAACCTAGAATTAAAATACAGGGAAAATAGGGTCAATAGGTTTGAGAACCCCTCCCCTCCCCCAAATAGTTTTCAATGATCACAGAATCTTATCCTCCAGGAGGGTCACCCAGCCCTAATTAGAAAAGGACACACATGAGACAGGCAGAGAGAGAGACAGACAAATGGAGATCTCTTTAGTTCGCTGGGGTTTGTTTCCAACAATTAAATGGAAGCCGTACACACGAGAGAGAGAGTGTGAGAGCATCAAAAGGGAGAAAGATGCTTGGGAGTCCCCAAGGTAGGGGCATAAGAAAATGGAACTTCTGGGTAATATGAGGCTCCCCTATTGAGAAACTTTGATGAAAAGTAAATTTGCACATTTTCCCTAAAGACAGAGGCTGCTGCCAGGTCTGATCAGTCTCACCGGATGTGTAGCACAGGGAGCTTGCTTCAAAAGGTGAAAGTTCAGAGACTGGCCAGATGTCTGCACTGGGGACAGACAACATCTGGGTCGGAGAGAGAGAAGAGCTGGCTGTGTTACTTAGCTCTGGCAGCAATCCCTGCTAGGGAAAAAAAAAGACTCCAGCCTTGGGAGAAGCTGTTTTAGATGTCCTGGTCAGGACTGGTCAGATGGAGGACAATACTAGGGCAAAGTGGTGGGAGAATTGACTGAAAATCGAGGAGGGTTTCCATGCGCAAGGAAACACTAGCTCGCACCCTCCTGGTCAGGAGACAGGGCATAGTTGAGATGCAGCATCTAGCTTATATCATGCAATAAACATTTTGCTCTTCACCTTCAAAGCACTGTACAAACATCAGCTAATCCTCATGACATCCTGTGATTCAGGGTAGTGCCAATAGCCCCGTTTTACAGCTGAGGAAACTGAGGTTAAGTGACTCATCTAAGGCTGTATAAAGGAATTAGTGTCCTTTAGACTCAGGAGTAGCTGGAGCTCGGTCCCCTACTCACAACACTCTGCCTCCTGCAACAGTTCATTGGTTGTCTGTGCAGGCTAACTGAGAGAGACAAGTCGGAAAGGTTCAGATGGACACGTGCAATGCTGGGTTTGACTTTGCAGGCTGACTTTCCGCAGGGCTTCCACTGCATTTGTGCACTACTAATGGACCGACTTTGTCCCCTCTCCTTTCATCTGTTCAGATGGTGGATGGTTGTATATAACCATCTAAGAATAGAGATGGCCCTGAACAAGCTCCCTGGATCCAAACACCCCCAAACTTTGGGACAAAGGGGACCGAAATCGGAGCCACGATCCACAGAAGTTTGGCAAAGGGGCCCAGCTTCAAATGGGCTGAACCAAAGCCCCAGGTCCGAACACCACTGAAGTTGGGACAGGGCAGAGGGGCCAAATTGTGCAGCTTAAACCCCTCTGTAGTAACGAACCCTAATGGAATTTGCCAAATTAGTATAAGGTCATGTTTAAGGCTTCTGCTCCCACAGTCTTTACTGAAGAGCATGGGAATTCTACCTGAGTAATGGTGGCAGGATCAGGCCCTTCATCCCATACAGGTTGAAAAAACAAACAAACCTGTGTTAAACTCAGGGGTGCTGGAACAATTTGTATAGTGGGGGTGCTGAGAGCCATTGAACCAAATTGTAAACCCTGAACATAATGGAAACCCCTTCAAGCCAGGGGGTGCAGCTATCCTACCCCTCAGCCTCCCTGCAGATGAGTCTCTCAGGCCACATATGGTAAATAATGAAGGAGAATGGGTGGGCATGGCTGAAACTCAGGTCATCCTTTTGGGAAATAGCCTAGAATAGGATTACTCGCTCCTTAAATTAAAATTCATCTGCTATTGACCAGTAAAAATAAATCACTGGACTCCTCCTTTCCCCCGGACTATTTTCCGCCCCCTCTGAGGTAGATGTCTATTGGCGGGGGATGGAACCAGAAAAGAGTCTTCCAAGCAGGTCTGCCCCCGGGGGCCTGCTCAGGTCAATTAGTGCACGTTCACTTTTAAACCTACGTCCCTGCTTGACTTGCCAAGCCAGGTCTGGTCTGGTTAGTAGTTGGCTACGTTACGCGTCTCCGATGCACTAGGCCTGTCCTGGCTCAGCATTCTTGCAGTACGCAGGCAGCGGTCGCTGCCTGGGGCGGGGGCGAGCTGCATTTCTCAGGGGCTACGATCTTTCCTGCATAGTCAATGCAGGCAGCGCTCCGCGTCCGCACTCCCTCGCCGCAAGTTCGGGAGCACGGCGACCAGGGGCCGACGCGCCAAATGGGGCACGGGAGGTCGCCGCAGGGCTTGATGTCCTCAGGCTTCAGAGCCTTGTCGCAGGTGGTGGAGGCCTGGCCCTCCACATCCCGGCATTCCACCGTTCGCCTCTGCCAGCCAGAGCCGCAGGTTTTGGAGCACTCGGACCAGTCTCCCATAACCCACTGCGAGGTCAGCATGGGCTGGATAATGTTGGCTGATTTCTTTTCCTTGACCTTCTGCTTGCTAAAGGGGATGTCCTTGGGGAGGAAGAAAGTGTATTTCACCTTGGGCGGGAAGACCTCACTGGAGACGGTCAGCAGTTGGACAGTGAGAGATTCCGGAAGCTGCCGGAAGCTCTGGAGCCGCTCCAGGGTCGTCAGAGAGCCGCTGTACTTCAGGATTGTCCCCTTCACCAGGAGGTCTTGCTCCATGGCTGAAATGGCAAAGTCTCCATTCAGGAGGTACTTGCCGTCCAGGGTTCTCAAAGCCAGGTAGTTTCCATCGTGACGGACCCCTCGGTGGCTGCGTTGTTTGATGTCAATGTTGGTAGCTCCAGCAGGGATTGTGACGATGTCATTATATCCATACCTGCGTGGATCAAGAGGAGATGGTTATCATCCTGAACTTACAAATTAGTACAGGGATGGGATAGCATATTGCCTGTGACAAGCTTGACCTAATCAGCACTCCAGTGCCATGGATGGAAAATTCTGTGACAGCTTCTGATAAATGTTAAACGGGAGGATTTTTCTGAACAAAATGTGAAAATGAGCAGTGCAATCAGTTATTTATTTTGATATGAAATTCCCTTTATTTTATACTGCCCCTAAATTTTTACATTGCAGTGGGGCTGCAGAGTTTTGTTCTGGAAGCTCAGATCTGCATTGGGACCTCATCACAGACACAGAGGAGGGTTTCGACAGCTGGACACGAGGCAGCTGGGGCTTTTGGTACCTGGGGAGGGATCGGTGACAGTTTGGAACTATAGGATAAGAACACTGGCTGGATGTTTCTGCTAAAACAATCAGCAGTTAAGCATTTACTGATATTGATGTTTATATTGTCCTCTTTAGGTTTCAGAGTTAACATCTCTTGTGAGATGAGTGGGGCAGTTCACACCTCTTTGAGCTATTTTTTCCAGGCCATCTGCAGATTCAAGCAGGTATCTCCACATTGGTTGCACTTGGTTTACGTTTGAAAGGTTTTCTGTGCAACCATCAGAGATAGCAACTGAGTTTTAAAAAAATGAAATCCGATTCTGGAGCGCAGTTTTGCCGCTGGGCTGGATTCCATGGCAAATTGTGTCACTGTAGAATCCTGGAGTATGCAGGGGCCTAGGGACTGCAGTGTGAGCACTGAGTCATGGCTATGGACTAAAAGGCCTTTAAGTCAGGGACTGTCTGTCTTTGTGCCTTGTACATTGTCTGTGCTGAGCAAACAATAATGATCATTTGTGACATGTGTGAGGCAACACACTAGAATCCAGCACCTGGCACAAGTCAGCACCTGTAGCTGACAGGAATATTTACACAAAGCGTTTCAAGGGCTTGTGTTGTGGCTGGCAGTTATGCATAGAGTATTTTGGAACAAAACCTTAGGGTCGAATTTTGCTGTCAGTTGTGCTGGCATCCTTAACCCTGATCTTAATAGGATCTCTTGTAGATTAAATCCTTTTGGCTGTCATGACCATGTTAATCTCTCTTTAGTCAACCACAAGCAATTCATTGGCAAATGGAAGTTCCATTCATTATGTTCCCTGGAAGGAAACCATTTAGGAAATCTAATTTGACCCCGGGAGTAATCTCGCCACATGGAATTTGATATCTCAGCCCTTTGTTACTCTCTTTCCAAGAATCAGAGGGGTAGCCGTGTTAGTCTGAATCTGTAAAAAGCAACAGAGGGTCCTGTGGCACCTTTAAGACTAACAGAAGTATTGGGAGCATAAGCTTTCGTGGGTTCTTACCCACGAAAGATAATGCTCCCAATACTTCTTTCCAAGAAGTCTTTTATATTGGACTCCGATGGCTAGCATTATTCTGCTTGGAGTTTAACCCGTAAACACAAAGGGCCAGCTCTTCAGCTGGTACAAATTGCCACAGTTCGATTGATGTTAGTGGCACTACATGGATTTATACCATCTTTAGGCTCTGGCCCAGACAACAAAACTCGCCCATGTGTCAGGCCAGCACAAGATCACTGAGCCATTTAAGCATGGCCTAGGTCTTATGCTGGCCCACTGCACACGGGTGAAATTCAACCTCTGAGCTTAGACCGTAAACACCTCAGGGCAGGGACTGACTTTTTTATTGGTGCATGGTAGAGTACCAGGCACATGGTAGCGGCACCAGATAACGTTTGAAGCAACAGGCACGGCTTGGGTTACATAAGGAATAAACTTTGCAGAAGTTTCATGGAGTTTGGGGCAGAGATAACAAACATTACAGGGTCACTTTCCTGGATTCTGAGCCCAATTACACTAGTGTACATCCAGGTTAACATTATGGAGACTGATAGAGTTATGCCTGATTTATTCGAGTGCAAATGAGGTCAGAATCTGCCTGACTGACAGGTAGTTTAGGTTCTGAGAGAGAGAGAGAGAGAGAGAGAGAGTGTGTGTGTGTGTGTGTGAGAATTGTTTTTGCAAACCTTAATAATTTCATGATACATTTAAAAGTTAATGTTAAGAGGTATTTTTTTTAAATATATATATATATATATATATAAAGTTTTTCCTGCAGTTTTGGCATCCACAACATTGCAGCACTTAGATAGCGCAGGAGAATCAGAAAGGGTAACAGACAAGAGATAAAAGGTGAGCCTGACCAGGGTCTGGTTTCACCGTCCAAGCTGATTCAAGAGTAAAAATTAAAACAAACGGGGAAGAGTCACCTGGATTATTAAATCTGAAATCATTGTAAACATCTGACATGCTGCTGGTCGTCTGTGTAAGGAAATATGTGTTTAGGAACGTGTGGGTGTATTCTTCCCTCTGCTACCCCCTGTTTGAATGCATTAACGTCAATGAGGTTGCAGAGGTGTAGCTACAGAGAAGAATCGGTTCAGAGGCTGGATTCTGAGCTGCTGTAGGTCAGTGGAGCTCCACTGAAGTCCAGTATTTGGCCCCCGGGGAAAGAGCCTTGGAAACAGTGACTATGTTGGATGATTAAACCCGTTTTCTCTCTGGACTTGATCCTGCAAAGCTTCAATTAACTGGAATGATGTAGAATCAGGCCCTCTAAGAGCATCCGTCCGGAGTTTTCAGGTTGTTTGGGGTTGCAAGGTCAGGACCATTAGGGGGTGAAAGCCGCTGCTCCAAAAACATCCCCAGGAGAGACAAACCTCTCTCACTTGGTGCCACCTTTATGCTACAATCATCTCCTTCCGTCACCCCCCGGAATACCAGGCTTCAACCTCCCCAGGACTTACTTGGATCTGTTGAGTGAGCCAGATATTTTCCTGCATGTCGACCCATTGCCACCGCACACCCCACACTTGTCCAGCTTCTTGGAGGAGCCAACCACGTGGTCACAGCCAGCCTTGATGCACTGCCCATGGACGCAGATGGAGAGGGTCTCTGGCCCACACAACGTCCCATCGATCACCTGGGCCAGAAGAAGCAGACAATAATGAGACAGTTCCATGACCCCAGCTGGGGCCTTTCATCCAGTTATATTCCAGGTAAGGACAATAATAATTAAAGGCAAGTGTCTTACTTTGGCCTCAAATACTTTGAATTCGCTCCTCCCTCTGGCTCGGCAAAAGAGCTTGCAACGGTCCCGGGGGGACACCCCGGAATACTTGGGGAGCCACTCCAGCAGATTCCCGTCCAGATCTGTGAAGTTGTAGCTGTTGTACTTTGCGCACTGCTGCTCTCTAAAGCTCTTCCCTGAAAGGAAGGGGAAATGTGACCCGACAGCAACCCAAGGGCAATGAATCACTTGCCTGAAATCTTACAAACGGCATCCGGTCAGTGAGCGAGGCTTGCTGCTCATCCATGCATGCACACTGCAAGTCTCACCACTAGACCCTGGTGGACCTGGTAGCTGGGTGGATACCCCTGCCAGAAGACTATGGCCAATTAACCTGCCAATGGCTTTTGGGGAAACGGTGACTGGGAAGGAGTGGTTTTGGTGAATAAACCTTCTGGTAGGTTTGGGATGGAAGGCCGTGTGCTGCCTCCAGAATCTGGGTGAGGGATACTCTGATTGTCTCAGTGGCAGACAGAGCCCTCCCTGTCTCCAGCAGCGCCTGGCAGTCAGATCTCAGCAGACAGGCTACTGCCATAAATAATGCCTCGTAAATTATATCGATAGCTGTACAATGGCTCCTTTCACGTCCGCCTGAGCTCCCCCGCTGGGAAACCCATTACCCGGCCGTTCTCTCTGGAGCGCCTGCAGACGGAGCCAGGGATATTGTGTGGAGGGTAGTGTGACTTGCAAACAGCGGATTACCGTCCGGTGGGCATTCCTCTGTGCGGCATGACTGATATTTGGCTCTCTGACCCTCGCAGTATTTTCCACCGTTCTGAGGTGCGGGGTCGTTGCAGTCCCGGTACGAGAAGTGGACTCCTCCTCCGCACGTCCTGGAACAGGCTCCCCATGGGCTCCAGGGGCCCCAGTTCCCATCCACCACGGGCTGCAAGACATTGCAAAGGATTCTGTTACGGAAGGCTCTCGTTATGGCAATGAAAGAAATCAGTAATAACCCTTAGCTCTTATCTAGTGCTTTTCAGCAGCAGCTCTCAAAGTGCTTTACAAAGCAGATCATCTCCATTATACACACGGGGAAACTGAGGCACAGGGAGGGAAGTGACTTGCCCAAGCATTAGGCCAGCGGCCAAGCCAGGAACAGAAGCCAGCTCTCCTGAGTCCCAGTCCAATGCACTACCCACTAGAGAGGCCATTTGTGGGACGTTCAAAAGGGTTCTGGGTGCCAAAGATAGGCTTGTCCGTTTAGGCTGAGTTTTTCCAAGCTGCCGAAAGGACATGGGGGAAATTTTTCCAAGGCACAAATGGCAGGTAGGTGCCGAGCTCTCAATAGGAGTTAGGCCCCTAACTGCTATTTGTGCCCCCTTTTCCCCACTGAAGTGACTGGGAGTTGGGCACGCAAATCCCCAAGTTGGCTTTGCAAAACTCAACCATAAGCCTGAGACCCAGGCCACCTCCCTCGCCACACCGCCAGCAGAGTTCAACCGGGCGGGGTCGCTCGTGACGTTGGCTTCAGGGTTTAAACTTCGCACAGCCGGTGGCAGGCCCGACACAGGGGAAGGCCCTCGCCTCCAGAGCCCCTGCCCTCTGGCAGCTCACCAGAGCCTCTGAGCCATCACATTCCACACCAGAAGAGAAGCCGGTGATGTGCTGTAACAACCATCCGTGGCTGAACATGGAGTAGAACCGGGGCCCAAACTAGGGGCCTGGACCACTCCTAGAGTAGGTCAAGCTCCCGTCCTTCAGGCAGCTGTCATTGTCCCTTTCAACCTTGTACAGGGCTTAGGGCTTGACTCTCAGAGGGGATGAGCATCTATTGAAGTCCATGGGTGAAAACTTGGCCCCACTGGTATCAATGGGAGTTCTGCCATTAAGGCCAATAAGGGCAGGTGTCACCCAATGGGAATTGACAGAGAGAGGGAGAATAAGTCGTGGCTGGGCTTTGGGTTCATTTTGTGCTCGGGACTGGGCTGCTGATGGTGGCAGGCCATTGAAGAGCCTAGAGGTTAAGTTACAGCGTGTTTATCGGTCAGTCGGTGTGTTGCTGCAGGGCGCACGGGGTAGGTGGTAGTGTTAATTTCTAATTAGATAAATATGACAAAAAGGTGTCGTACAAAACCTGATGGAGGTAGAAATATTCTTTTAAAAATGCAGCCAAGCCACTGTGCTCTGGTTGAGGTTTAAACATCCCCTGTGGCGTTTGCAACCCAAACCTTGCAGCATCACGGGAGAACCAGCCAGGAAACAAACCTGTGGTGCCCAAGTGAAACTGAGCCGTCCACGTCCCTCGTGAAGTGCAGAAAGCAAACAGCGAGCAGCAAGGAGGGGTAACACAAATATGATTGTTTGCACATTAAAAGATCGCTATGATTGCAGCAGGAGCCCACAAAGGACAGGAAACTCACAGTTAAAGGAGTAAAGCTGCGATGCTTTGGCACAACAGGAGAGGTGTTCTCTCCTCAGTTCGTAGCCCCTGTGCTCAGTAGCAAGGTCACGAAGGCCAGAGGAATCACACCAGAGGAAAACTGTTGTGAATTATGACTCAGCCTCGTGATTTTTATCCTGACATTGATCCTGTCATGTAAATATGGAGGGCAAATAAAGGACTAAAGCACCAGTAAAATGACCCCATATGTTGCTTCCTAACAGTGCTGGCTGGAGGCCCTGATCTATCAAAGCCCTTATGCACCAGCTTATCTTTAAGCACGATCAACTTTAATGAACCTATTCACGTGCTTACAGTTAAGCTCGTGTTTAAATACTTGGCTGCACTGGGCCCTGATTCAGAACTAGTTGATTTCCATGTACGTTCCCCGCGGGGAAAGGAAATGACTCAAAGGCACAAGGACAATCTGCTCAGTCTAGTTCAGACCAGCGCAAACCATAATGAAATTCACTGCAGAGTTAATCTATGAGCTAGCCTTGTCCAGCATGGGCTGAAATAAAAAATATCTCAGCGTAACATGCTATCAAAGGAGATATTCACAACCCCCCCCCCCAAGGCAAGTCAAAAGATATGGGCCCTTCCTGGATACAGGTTAGGATGGATGAAGATAAGGGAACTGCCCCCACGCCCCTGCCAATTTTGTAACATGAGGTGCTTCATTTACAGATTGCTAGCCGTCTAGGAGCCCAATTCTAATTGGCATAAACGTGATCCACAGGGATCCACATTAGCAGACTGGATTGCAGGATCGGCGCCATCGACACTATCAGCAGTTAACACTCACGCCCAGGGTATTTGCTCATCTTGTCTCTTCCTTGAGAGGCGGGCAGAACTTGCTTGGTGTTTGAGTTCACCCTCCTTGGATGTAGGCAATGAGGAAGTAGGGTCTAGCGCTCTGAGCATGAGGCTGGGAGTCAGGACTTCAAGGTTTTAATCCCATCTCTGCTAGTGAATTGCCATGTGGCCTTGGGCAAGTCATGTCGGCTCTCTGCCTCAGTTTCCGCATCTGGGGTTAACGAGACTTCCCTGGTTCTTAGGAGGAATCATGTATGCAAGTGCTAAGTATTAACTCTACTTAGATGGCAAACTGTTTGTGGCAGATGCTGTCTTTTTGTTCTGTGTTTGTACAGCACCTAGCGCAGTGGGGTCGTGGGCCATGACTTGGGCTCCTAGTGCTACCACAATACACATAATAATGATAAGGCTGGGCAACACCTAAAGCTCAACTGCTTTTTAAAGATGATGGTGGAGAGGAAGATCATGGGTGAGGGCCCGGCTCTTCAGCCGCATTCTTGGTGAATAGTTCTTTCACCCGGGTAGAGACAGATCATCTCTTTCCCATCAGCCATTCTGTTACCTGGGGCTTCCTCGCATCTTGTGCCACGCAGCTGCCATCCCAGCACAGCCTGCCCGCTCCACAGGGCGTACCGTCTGCCCATGGCAAGCTGCCATTTTTGGTGTGACACAGGGGCTCCCTGGTGTCCATTCTGCACCACAGCTGCGCACAGATGTCCTCGTCTGTGGTGTTTGGGCAGTGCCGGAACTCCTTGCCGAAGATCTGCTGGCACTGACGGTCCAGGTCATACATGGCGAGTTGGCCTGGAAGGTCTGTGGGGAGGACGATGGGTTCGGCTGGCGCATCAAGCAGACAGTCACCTGGTCAGTGAACAGGGCAAAGCAGAGTGAAATAAAGTTGTTTACCATTCACCTAAGGCATAGCCCTGGGGTCCTAGGGGCCAGCTCCATTCTCTCTTGCTGTCCGGCAGAGATGACTTTATTATCCCTACGCTGTCCCTGATCAGTGGGCGTCTAAGCCGTCAGGATCCCCCAGTGAAGCAATTCCTCAGCTGCTATTGGCTGCATGAAGCTGCCCCAGCACCTCTGCTTCCCTAGCATAACCCCTGTGGTGCGGGATGTTAAAGAGAGATGAGCAGTGAGGAAAGTGCACCGGGGACACTCCAGTGCATGGTGTCTGTAACGGAGAGTTTATAGGCCAAGCAGGTGGGTAAACGACTGATATGGGCGCTTGGGGGCCTCTGACCTATTCGGGCTTTGCCTGGCTAAGATGTCAGCCAGGGCCCACTGCCTCCCTTTCCCAGCTTGTGCGTTCCAGCTTGCCATGGTGCTTGGACTGGCCTAAGAGCCCTTAGAGATGAAGTCTGTGCACCCAGCTGAACAGGAGGCAGGGATATCAAAAGGGCCATATTGTCAATGGCATATAGACACCTAAGGAGGCTGGTGGGCTCGAATGGGATTTTCAAAAGTGCCACAGCAGGTTAGGTGCCTAAATACATTTGAAAATCTGGCCCTGGAGGATCTGTGCTGGCCTGAGTCCCCGTGGTTTGGAACAACCCCAGCCATCCAGTGGGTACTGAATTGATTCCTACCATGTCCCCCGTCCAGAAACTCTGTGAGGTACATGGCACTGCAGGGGGACCAGGGCAGGGTCTTGTTCAAGTGGACAAAGAAAGGAGCCATCATGTGATGTTTTCCCAGGGGCCCAAAGAGCCTCTCACAGGTCTTGGAGTCGTCATGGGGCATGCTGAGCACGTGTCCTGGAAGAGGAGAGAACCTGAATGTTAGCAAGCTGTCTTCCTCCCTCCTCCCATTCTCACCAGCCAACATCCTCTCTGAGTACACCCCGCCCGGCCTCTGACACTTCCCGCCCTTCTCAGGCTGACAGCCTTGTCGTGGGTTTGAACGGGGAATCCCTGTCGGCTTCCAGGAGAGTCCCAAACACAGAGGGCCCATGGGGAGCACCTGACCTAGGACAGGCATAAGCCAGGTGCCGCCACAAGAAGCGGATGTTCAATAAGGTGCTTGCTTGCGAGGTGGAGATTCCACTGTCCGCAACTCCATCCATTAACTTAGAGGTGCCCCTGTATTTTTTGTGTCTCCTCCCCCAGGAGCGATCGAGCCAAAGATCATATCCCAAGTGGCAAAATGCAACCAACCAGACTCAGGAACAAAGCTCAACGATATCTTTCCCCCCACTGTATCTGCATTACACAATGGGAGCTGATCTCCCGTGTTGGACACAGACCAGTCTGAGCAGGCGCAAAGGACCACAGTGAATAAAAAGAAAAGGGTTTGGAGTGCTTGGGCCAGATCCTCAGCTATGTAAACTGGCATAGCTTGACTGCGGGGGAAAATAAAGACGTTTGGTGCCATCATCTTGTTCACTCTGTTTGGGCGTATTACCTCTGCCCCCACCCTGGGTCTGCCTGGTCTATTGAGCTGATAAACTCTTTGGGACAGGGACTGTCTACACTCGGAGCAGTACCTGTCACAGCTGGGCCCTAATCTTGATTGGCCCTTAGATACTAATATAATAAACATCATTTATAATAATAATTGAAGTCAATGGAGCTACGCCAGTTTACAATGGTGCTGTGTGAGTTTACACCAGTTGAGGATCTGGCCCTCCAGTTTAAACTGCCCCCTGCCAGTTCCCCTGACTTGAAAGAGACTTCAGAGCCGAGATGCCGGAGCTATAAAGACCCTGCCATGGATTCTGCCACAGTGGTCCGGCGGCTATTCCTTCAGTGCGTGCCGTACAAAAGGAGTTACCTAGTTCATGAGCCAGGGTGTAGGCAGCCTGGAGACCCTCATCTTCAATCACAGAGCAGCTTTTGTTGGGGTCGCACATGGTGCCGATGTCAGCCACTCCCAGAGTGTCGCAGCTCTGGTGCCCACAGAAGTCCTGTGTTTGAAAACGGAGCCAGAGGAAATATAGTTAGAGAAAGCATGGGTCCCCATGTGATTCCACGGACTCATGGCCTGCTAACCAGGGATCTATCAATCGTTCCGTTAGCATGCCACTCCCTGGGGTCTATTCCCACTTCTAGCTTTTCCTTGTATGTTAACCTGTGTCTTGCTACGTAGATTGCTGAAAGAACTGTCTACGTCTGTATGTTTGTGCCAGGAGATGGTACTGCATGTTAGACTCAGATCTACCAAGCTCTCTCATGCTTGAGGCATAGACAAAATGAACTCCTAGATCGTTGTTGTCTATAAATCCCATGGTTCTGTGATATGAAAATAAGTAAGACAAGATGTGGCCTATTAACTGACTACTAAGTGAGGTTCCTCGAGCAGCTGGTTTTCTGAAATTCACGGTTATGAGTCAGTGGGTTTCCAAGCAGTTTTCATCTCTTCCTTTTCTCTAAAGTTCTGATGCCGTTGCTGGGCACCTGACGATGGACCAGAATGAAAATATTTCATGGAGAGGAAAGACGGATGTATGGGTAAGCACTGGAGTGGGAATCAGGAGATCTAGCTTAAATTCCCAGCTCTGCCTCAGTGCCCCGGGGTTAGATCGGACAAAGTCATGTCATCTCTCTGGGTCTCAGTTCCCATCACTGATATGGGAATAATAGTCTGCATTCTATTTAGAATATAAGGGATTTGGAGAAGGGACCATCTCTTAATAGGTGTATGTACAGCGCCTAGCACTGTTAGAGTATTGGACTGGAGGGGTATAATTCTGCCCCCTCCTTATCTCCCTCTGTGCTCCAGACCATGCCCAAGGTAAATCCCATATGGATTCTGGTCTCTCAGCGACTGAGACTACAGACCTGTCTAGTCAGCAGGACAGCAGTGTCGTAGTGCTCTGGGTGACGGTCACTAGCGGGGTTGAAGCTCTGTTGCCAGTTGCAAAAGTTGCGCAGCGTGAGCCCTCCATTGTCAGACACTTCCGGCCCGGCCTTCTCATCCTCCACAACCAGCACCTTCACCACCACCAAGCTGACGGAGTTCTTTAGGCTAGGGTGCTGGTAGATCCGAGCGGCCACTGATATCAGGGTCAGAATGTGGTTCTGAAACGAGAAAGGCAGACGGGCAACCAGAGGGTTAAACCTTGCGGAGGGGAAACTTCTGGGTCCAAAGTATACAGCGTGAAGTCTGCCACTTTCTGTTCTCTCGCAGGGGCCACTACTTAGGGTTTTGTTAAGTCCTGGGCACTAGGGATGAAGCAATACAACCTTCATGATCACTCCTACAGCGTCTAAAGTGGGCACCTAGCAGACAGCATCCTCAATCCAATCCATGGGCCGCCTTTTCCATTGCCCTGCACCTTGGGCAGTCGTTTACACCAGCCCAGAGTGGGCGTAAAATTCTTACACCTGCTCTGTCCTGGTTTAAATTACAACCGAAGGTGCAAAACAAGGGAAAAATCAGATCCCCGGGCCTAGATCGAGGTGTATCTCAGTCTATGTCTGTATTGCCTTTTGGAGCACTGCTGATCCTCTGTATTGCAAATAACGCACTGCCGTCTGCAGCTGCTCAGGAGAAGGATGTCAGTGATCTGAGGGATGTGTTTGGGCATCCTCAGTTGCAGCATGAACCATGCCCTCATTTTCCAACCCCAGTCCTCTAAAGCCAGGAACCAATCACAATGTAACCACTTTAACTATACATTTTCCATCTCAGTGCTGTGTATGTAACACCAACATATCTATGTGGTCAGCAGGGTTTGACCCAAAGGCCTTCAGCTCCAAACTACAGGCCTCTGTTGAGGTATATCAAGAACTCTCTTAGCTAGCTGCAGTAGCAGGTTGTTAACCTCTATGTGGACCAGCCACTAGAGGGGGCATGACACATACTTTACAAGCATTTTAAAGATACAAAATCTACATTATTGGATGTATGATTGCAGTACGAACATGGGGGGAGAGGGTGGAAAGCTGAAGTAAAATCAATATAATTGTGTTGACTTTAATGGAGCAACACCAATTTTCACTAGCTGAGGATCTGCCCCAAGTCTTCACTCTACCGCATGGAGGAGTATTTGCTGGCCTTTACACTCAACTTCAAATATGTGCTCTTTAAACACATTCTCTACTCCTGAAGGGTGGTCAGCACGCCTGGCTCAGAGATTCCTAGGAGGTACGAGCACAGCAGGAAATAGCCGCGTTCGTTCCAGCAAGCCCTGAGCGCTGCGGTACTTTAGTCCAAACCGTGTGTGGGCGTTATACTCCGGTGTTATTATTTGTGAATGGGATTTGTTCCTATAGCACTTATGCAAGCTGCCAGGCATTCACTCAGGAGTTCCTTCTGCTTGGGCGAACAGGCGAACCAGAGGTTACTGAATACGTCAAACGCTCCAGCAATGTTTAGGTTGATGTAAACATCTTATCAGCGCGTTGAAATTCCTCCTCTCTTTGGCACCGTCTCACGGAATCATATTCATGAGAAAAAAATGCAATCATTGCACAACAGCATGAGTACTGAGAAAGAGAATGTGGCTTCTCTCATCCCAGGTAAATTACACTTTGCGGTCTCACCTCAGTGACTTTAGCATAATTATTTAATTAGATTCGATTCAGACATAAGGACTGAATTTTGCCCTTTCTTACACTTGTGCCAATCCAGAGCAGCTCTGAAGTCAGAAGAGCTCCTACAGATTTACACCAGCAGCTGAGACCAGTGAGTTTAACAATCGCAGCTCTAGCTAGAGTGAACAGTATCCCGTAGTATGGAATGCACCAAATTCTTTGCCTCACTGGGGAATAAACAGCTCGCAATGCTCACAGCCTTTCCTGGGCCAGTGATTTGCATGGGAGGAGCAGAAGCGCCATTTGCTTAGAAAATTAGTAAGACTCACCAATGCACACATGTAAATCAGTGGCCATGATGGGCGTCTCGCTTGCATCCCAACATTCAGTGGATCTGAGGTCTTGTCACAACACGGCGCCTCTGATGCACTTTGCAACGTTCACGTATAAATAACGTACAAAATGACTTTCATCCCCAAGGATCCCCAGGCACGTCACAGACTGTGTGTGGAGATCAGTCATTGCTGATAATGCAGCCACCTCTGGGGTGGAATGAGAGAGCTGTTTATCAGCAACACTGCACAATACCAAAGGGAGTGAAGTGAAGAATACCACAATCAACTGCAACTGCAGGGAGCAGCAAGATTGAGGAGGTGGAACGTAATTAACTAAACAGAAATGTGGCTGACACACTGCAGTCAGCGTATCCCTATTCTTTTGAACAGTGCCACTCCTAATTAGCAAAATGCGGTCAGGAGCTTGGATTTATGTCTCTTCTGAAAGACTAATTGGTGCACTGGGGCTGTCTTGAACCAATGCCATATAAGCAGGACATTCCTAGTTATCTTAAATCATTCTGCAACATATTATCCTATCACAGACTAGCCACGCGAACAGACGTCTAATTTTAGCAATATGCACGTTAGTCAAATTCAGTGCATTGCATTCTAGCAGGCACCAGAACGAGTGAGGGGCACACTCACTAGACCTGTTTATTCAGACTGGCCAGAATTCCATAATGTGACATACAGTTGCAAAGCACAGAGCAGATGCAGCAAAGAATTCACTATTGAGGCAAGAAACATACACCAGGCTATGCAACTTGCAACATCCTACTGTTATTGTTCCAGGGGAAATGTGAGAATTCTTTCTCTCTGCCTCGAGGTAAAGTCAAAATGCGCACCCTAATAAAAAGGCCACAGAGCTGTGGAATAATGCGTCTGAAGGACTCCATATTTTCACAAGACTGGGGTTGAAGTTGGCATAATGACCTCCAATTTAAAGCAGAAGGCTCCCCGAAGCACTTGAATGCATATGCAAACCATCCAGGGGTTCACATCACCCACCACTGAAGTGCAGCTGACTCTGGGGTGGAATATGGTAGCTGCTTAGTAGAATATAGCAATGGTTTGGCGGGAGGGGGATGAGGTAACAAGGGAGACTGGAACCAGAATGAGAATTTTGAAGGGTCTGAAAATAATTATCTATTTTGAAATGGCTCAGACACCTGGGTTTACATTTCAATTCTTGCAAAGAGTGCTATGAGATCTTGTCTGAGCCCAAAGGTGCAGGATACAGGAGCATGCTCTGGTGGGGTAGGCTGGTTTGGCAGACCTCACAGTGGGGCTAGGGGTTAAAATCTTATTTCCTGCCTGTATCTGCAAACATAGAAAAGAACTGGAAGGCAAAGACGGAAAGTGAACTGAACAAACAGCTATTTAGTAAAGATTAAAAGGTCAAATTCACTTGTTCCACCATCTGGTGTCTATTTATACCAGCGCTCGGCCTGTGCAGCGCATTCTGTTTCAGCATGCGAGCAAGGGCTTCTGCTGACCTGTGATAGGAACCTGGCTGCTCTTGGGTGAGAAGCAAGCCACCTGCAGAAAGTCCATTTGACCAGCAGCGCCAGTTCAGAAACATGTTGGAATCCAAGGGGTTCTGCAGACGCCGATCACTGTGTTTCACAGCCGAAGACAACGTTTGAAGTTGTTTGATCCTGCTTGTCCACCTTCCTTGGGTTTCCCTTCGTGATGTCCCTGCTTGCTGAAGAAGCAGGATTAGATTTAGGAAAAGGGTGGAATCAAGGCTGAGGGGATCAGATCTGATGAGGTTAAAAATCTTGTGAGATGATTTTTGCCACCTTGATTGGCATTGTGGGATCAGGAGTGTTCTTGTGAGATTTCTGCCATCTTGCTAAAAAAAAACTGCTCTCGAGATTTCACTCACATCTTTAACTAAAGCCAGACAATTGGTCCTTTTCCAGTCCTGGATCTGACCTAGAATTAAAACTGGAGGGGCAGGTTCCAATCTGGGGAGATGAATCTGGATCTCTATCAAATTCTCAGAGGAAAGAGAGAGGAATCCTTCCTTTTCACCCAGTGCATTGGTATAGCTGCCTGGGCAGATGCAGCAGGATTTGGCCCATACTGAAATAAAGCGGTAAGTTTCCACTGTTTAATGAAGCCCTCGGTAACTTTCCACCTCCCCTGTAGTGGTTGTGGATTCTCTGCTGATGGCTATTGCGAGAAAACCAAATTCCATCCAATTCCCCCAAAAGGAGAAACAGACTGGGGAACACATCAGAAAATGCCACTCAGTGACCCTCAGTAGCAGACACACCAGATTTAGGAAGTTAAATGGTGCCTCAGTTTCCCTCTGGGAATAATATTTCTTAATATCCCTAATGAGGCGCTTGAAGATCTACAGCTGATGTACTGTGGAAGCCTAGATATTAATTATTATTAGGTATTATTATGGTCCGGTAGTATTAACAGCTCTGTTCAGCTGAGTTACAAAGCAAACAAGCTGCCTTTCCAGCAAGGAACCCACGTGCCCCATCGGTCAGGCCAGCAGCTCTGCAGCTGACCGACGTGAAAAGCACAAACCATTACAGATCATGAGACTGCTGCTAGCGTACAGCACAACACAGGGGGAAGGAGATAAGATGAGAGATAAGAATGTAAGTGGTTACGTTTAATTTGATCACATCTAAGGATTTCATGTGACTGTAAAGAGTCTTGCGAAACGCCTCTCTGCACACTTATTTATCTGAAGCTGCACAGTCCGCTGAATATGGTCAGGGGGAAGGGTAAAAAAATGAATGAAACTAGACACACACATCTGTTGCTGTAGGGTTGTTTCAGTAGGACACGAACCCACTCAACCTGTTTTTTTTACGGTCGGGTTATTTCTGTAGGACACCCCCCCAGTTTAATGTGTTATTGTAGGACCCGCATTCTGATTTGCTATTGGAGGGTCGCTTTTTAAGCCAAACATCCTAACCGGCAGTGAGTTTTCTCCTTAGAAGACAGCATTTATTGGAGGGGAAATAAGTCCAGGGCATTCTGTATGCAAACCAGGGCCGGCTCCAGCATTTCTACTGCCCCAAGCAAAAAAAAAAAAAAAACCGCGATCGGTGGCGGCAGCTCAGCGGCAGGTCCTTCGCTCCTAGAAGGAGTGAGGGACCTGCCACCCCCGAATGGCCGCAGGTGCCGCCCCTCTCCCTTAGCCGCCCCAAGCACCTGCTTGTTAAGCTGGTGCCTGGAGCCGGCCCTGATGCAAACAGACCACGGGAAGAAGACAGGTGGTTGGTTTTTAGGACTGACGAGCTCTGAAAAGGACCTTTAAAAGCCCCCCCAGCAGCAAGCACTGATTTGATACTATGCAGACAGATTTTGTGTGGAACTAGTTCCCCGAGCATTTGTCCCTACGGCTGCAAAGCAAAACTCACTCCCTGCTGGTTGTCAGGGCATTCATCGGTTGGTGCGTGCAGCGCGGAGCCGTGGGACTGGCCTGGAGCTCCTCGGGAGACGGCTGTTCCATAATGATACGGGCTAGCGGGAACCAGAAGGACATTCCAGCCCCAGCTGGAATCCCTGGTGGGTGGGGAGCGGGGCAGCCTCCTCAATGTTTACCAAAGTCTCTGGGAGTTCTTGGGGTTTCTGCCAGGGCCTTGGCTCCTGCCTCTCACACAACACCTCCTTCGGCAGTTTGATGGCCGAGCCAGGAATTTCCTAGCACAAAGCCAGGCTGCAGCCAAAGTAAGTTGTGGGCAGCACGGGGCCAGGAGGCAAAGTGAACCCTGGCCAGTCCTCCTGTTTGCTGCCCTGCTCATATTCCTCTTGGTCCTCTTGCTTCTCCAGCTCCTCTCCTCCCTCTTTTCTTTGTTCCTTCACGTTTTCCCCTTTCCCTTTCCTCCTCTGCCCCATCTCTTCCTTTCCTTCATCTCTTTCTCGTCCTTTCTTTCCCCCTCCTCCTCAGCTCTGTCTCTCCTCCCTCCTTTCCTACTCTCTCTCTCTTCCTCCCACTCTCCTTTCCTTCCCTCCTCGCTGAATGTTCCATGCTTAAGGAGTTGGGGATGCTCCGATGTTCTTATCCTCTGCTCAGAGTGTGCTCTTCATACACCCCCCCCGCACCGTAACCTGACCAAGTGCCCTAGGGGAGGTGGCTCAGGGTCAGTACAGCTGGGCCTGGAATCCAACCTGCTTTCTTTCTCCTTTGAGATGACAGCATTTCAGTCACCACGGCCCTTTCCTGATCAGCTGACCCACCGCCCATGGCTCCGAGGTCAGCAAATACCATTATCCCCATTTTACAGGTGGGCAAACTGAGGCACAGAAGGGTTAAAGTGACTTGGCCAAGGTGACGCAGCTTGATAGCGACAGAGCTAGGAATAGAACCCAGGCGCGCTGACTCCAAAGTTCCTTGCTCTCACTACAAGAACACACTCCATCCCAGAAGTAGAACCCAGGAATCCTGACGCCTTGTCCCATCTTCTAACCTGCTAGACACACCAGATCGGAGAGATGAAGCAATGTCTGTTTTCTGATGGAGCTTTGGACAGGAGCACAGTCACGTTTGTTTAGTCTTTTGCCACCACTGTAATTATTCCAGGCTAGGTTGTTTTCTCAGCATGTGGGAGTTACGCACAGATCCTTAGGCAGGAGACACAGAGTAATCACAATGATCTCTTACACTGTGCCTTTCATACCAAAGTGCTTTATAATCAACAGTCACTTTGCCAGCAGCCACCTCTGGGGTCAGCTGTGGCAGATGTTTAACATTACACTGCAGTTCAGGAAAGGAAGTGGAGAAGATTCCCACATCCAGTGGGCAGAAATTGAGAGGGGGGGGGGAGAATATATTGGCCCCCTCTGGATTATGCCTCTTAAACTCCTTGCTCAACCTCATCCTGGACTTCTTGAACCCAGAGTTCAGGCTGCCAAAGTTATCTCACTTCCATGTGCAAGATAAACTCCAACCAGGAGCCCCAGAGCGGAGAGGCCAATGCATTGATGTGCTCAGCCACCCACTTCTCTTGCTCTTCCTTTTCCTCCGGGGCTGCAGTGAAAAGCAGCTGGAAACAGGCAGCCCATGTTAATTGACCCTTCAGAGATGGCCCCCATGGATTGCAGAATGCCTCCTTTATCCAGCAATCAGATAAGGAGGGCTGGCTCCTTTTGTCAAGGGATTAATTGAACTCTATTGTGCAAACTGTGAAAAATCCTGGCACAAGGCAGTCTTAGCTCCATCTCAATCACATCTGGAGCCATCTGCTGTCACGGCCAGAGAGCACAGGGTGGCAGAAAGGCAGCAAAGCAAATATCTGTTTCCTCCTCAGAGAGCTGCGACTGTCTACCTGCACCAGATGGAAGCCCAGGGTGACATTTTTAAAGCCACCTAGGGGTTCAGACATCTAGTTCCCATTGGAATCAGCAGGAACTGTGCATCTCATTCCCCTAGGAGACTTTAGAAATGTCACCCTGAGACTTTATGGGACACAGAAAATTCATCTGAGCTGGAATAGCCACTTGGTAGATGGGAACTGCTAGAAGCAACTCTACCAGCAAGATCTGGTTGGGTTTAGCTCACCTGCAAGGTCACTTTGAGGATCAGTTGGCCTATGTAGAAGGTGTGCCCTGCTTGTCTGCAATAGATGGGACTCTGACTGTAGTCCGATGCAATACAGCCTTGCTCCACAAACTGGGTCCAGCGGTTTAGCTACTGGCTGTTCTCAAAGGAACCAGATTGTAGCAGGCCCAATGGAGCTCTAGTGCAGATCCCAACTGTATGGAGGAAACACTACAGTCAAGGGTAGATCTTATGACTTACTCAGAGCTGCTGATTTTATCGCGAATCTTGTGATATTTGATGCTTTTTCTTCAAGCCTCAGCTGCTGGAGTCAGGGGATACCAAGAGAGTCCCCCTTTTCTTTGACAAGAACAAAGGACGTTACAGAAGAAAGCTTGAAGACATGACCCCAGTGCACCCTGAAGGCTCAGAGACCAGATGGCAAAGAAAAAGGACCCAACATTTATTATTGTTTGAAATCCCGTGATTTTTAAGACCAAACTCACGATTGGGGAACGCTTGGGGTTGGCAACACTGTGCTCACAGCCAAAGCCCTTACTCCTACCAGGCCGGCTGAGATCACTCTCAAGTGAACTGGGCACGCTAGTCAGGAGACTTGCATCTGAACCCTGACTCTGGCACTGACTGGCTGTGCTGCCTTGAGACCACTATTTCCAAACACACCCATTGCTTCGGGTACCTAACTCCACTCCCCTTGGGCCTGATTTTCAGAGGCCCCATCGAAGTCAGCGGCAATTGTGGGTGCTCAGCATCTCTGAAATAATTAGGCCCTAGTCCTTTCCATGCCTCAGTTTCCTCAACTGTTAAAAAAAAAAAAAGCCCTATTGCGCTAATGGTGTTCACCCACCTTTGTAAAGTGCTGTGGGGTCTCTGGAGGAGCCGTGCCGTGCATTGTGTGCCTGGTGCGGGTATTTGCCTTTATCACTGTAGAATCTAGGCACGGTTCATCACGGCTTACGCCATCTTGCGAAGGTCTGAGCGTCTCCCAAGAGTCGCCGAGCGCTCCCAAGGCCCTGTTGAGCGGAAAGCGCTCAGCACCTCTCAGGAACAAGCAACAACAAATGCCCACTGGAATAATCTGATTCAGAGAAGTGATGAGAAAGAGAGAGCCTTAGGGCCCGGTTCTGCTGTCACCTCCCCCGCGGATGTCAGGACAGTTAGTCCTGATTTACATCAGTGTAAAGAGGGAGCAGGATCAGACCCCTGCTGCCTGAGTTAGGCTAACAGCTGAACTACTTGAGGAAGGATGGAGCAAATGGAATGGAATGAATAAAATTTTGATAGAACTTCCTGAATAGCAGCATAAAATTGATTATAACTTACACTGCTCTGACCCTCCTGTTTCCTCTTATGTATATCCAATGCCTGATCTGTTACAGCTTATGTAAGAAAATAGCTTCTTACTGTAAACAATGCTTTTGACCTTTAATAAATATTTGGTCATTAAAGTGTTGTTACAAGAAGAAAAGTAACTATGTAAATACGGTCCCTTCTGTCTCAACATTTTTGCTCCCTGTGCATCTTCCAGTCAGATGTGCTGCTCCCACCGACGCAAACAAGTTTGCATTCCCGCCAGCTCAGCAAAGCCAGTTCAGCTATGGGAGCGTGAGCTGGATTCTCAGCCGCCTCCTGGATTGCCAGCTGAGTTTCAGCTGCAGAACTCTTGTTACTGATCACGCAAGACGCCAGAATAGAGCCGGCGAGTGGGACCATTTTGAATAACCGCCCCGGCGTGTGTAAACTCAGCACTAGAGCGGGGTGGGATTTTTATATTCAAACGTTGATTTTTTGGATCATTTTCTTTCCACCGGAAAAAAAAAATATTGATTTCTCTTCCCCCTCCCCTCCAAAATAAGCATCTTGAAAATGATATTTCCCTCCCCTCCCCCTTTTTGGGATTAAGCAGAGAAATCAGTAGGAAGGGGAAGAGGGTGGGGCAGGCTGGGGAACCGAATGAGGATCACTAGGATATGCTCTGCCCCAGATGCTCCTCTGAGTTACACCTCTAAATCCTGAAGAGCGCCCCTGAAGTCAGTTCAATCTGGCTTTTGTGAAAGATGAGCCAGAATCCAACCTCAGTTGCAGAAAATGGAGTTACGCCATATTCCCCGAGAAGCCCTACTGCTTATGGTCCCTTCCCACTAAACAGCTTGGCAACTTCCAATAGTGGATCGGGAGAGGGCCCCTTCCACCGTTTTACACACTGTCCTGGGATCTCCTGGCTGATAAGCAGCCTGTTTCCATGGGCCTCTGGTGGCATCACATTCCTTTAAACCACGGTAACTGGCTTCTGGATTTGTCCCAGAGCTACATCCTTGGCATGTCAGCAGCCCATCGGTTCCAAGTGCAGCTCAATGGCCGTGGTGCCATGGAGAGCTGCCTAGTGAGAGCTCGATCACAGAAACCCAGTGAGATCAGTTATTCGCTCAGATTTCATCAGCGTGTCCGTAGACAGCTAGGAGCAGCTTCAATAACCAGCTGGGGACAAATCCTGAAAACCCTACCGCTGTTTTCAAGCCACTTCTTGCCCATTTGAAAGCAAAAATAGGACATGGAAGATGCAAAACCTTATTATTACTACTATGGTCTGCACTGGTGGCCCCTCTCAGGGCTGGGATGGGAAATGCAATGGTGGGTGACGTTCTTATCCAAGGCCAAGTTTTTTGCCATGGGCCCAAAACCTCAGGTTCTTGCATTCCGAACGCTCACTGACTTTGTCCGATGAAGAACTGAGCAAACCAGTTAGGACCTTATGATTTGGGTCACAATGTTGCATCTAATAGGACCGGATCTACTGCTATTTTGAGTGTAAGCTCTTCGGGGCAGGGATTTTATCTATACAGCACTGAGCACCCTACTGGTATTATATAAACAACAACAAACGAGGGCCAAAACCGGAATCTTGGATCTTCTCAGGATTAGGACCATGCGTGTTGGAACAATTAGTATAGCAGGGGCTGAGAGCCATTAAACCAAACTGTAAACCCTGGATATGATGGAAACCACTTCAAGCCAAGGGGTGTGGCAGCCCCCCCAGCACCTGTGATCAGGTCTCAACTGAAGAGAGCAGGAATGAGAATGTGCCCCCACTGGGGAGAACATGAGGGGAAGCCTTTGGGAAGGGGTCAGATCCCACCTTAATCCTGCTGGCTGCTTGCTTACTTCAGGCAAAATGCAGCACATGGGTTTCATCTGGCTACAATTTACCCACCCCTTTATCCCATTGCTTCAATCTGAGCTCAGGACCTAGGACTACTGCAGAGTCAGGCCTTGTCTTGTCTCTTGCACATCCTCCCCAGTATGTGTGTGTATACACCCCCCACGCCCAAACTGGTTATGGACCATTCGCCATTAGTATCAACTGCTGCTATCCTACAGACTTTACTGTTTAACACACTGGTGCCAGTCTCTTGCACCCTCTGTCACTTTAGTACCTAAAAGCACGAGCAGGTCACTCAAACCACGCGACGACAAACCTAGAATCAGTCCGGCCTTCAGTGCCAGATCCACCCTCTGCTGCAGAATACACGCCTCCAAAACAATGGCAAATACCTGCACAAGCAGGTGGCAGGGTAATATACGGAGTGGTGTGGATTCCACTCGGTGCCAGTGATGGCTGGGGTATATTTGCCTCATGAGGCATGGTCTCCTTTCCCCCTACACTTGGGCATGTCATGTCTCTCTGTGTGCCTCAGTTTCCCCATCTGTAAAAAAGGGGAGAGGGATACTGACCTCCCTTGCAAAAAAACTATGAGATCAGCAGATAAAAAGCACTATAAGACCTAGGGGTTGTTATTATTACACTAATGGAAGTTATACAGGGATTTCCAAGGGTAGATTGTGTTCTGCTGTCTAAATGTGCCATATGCCCCCATACAAGAGCAGGTGGATTTCATGCTTACACTTGTACAATTGCTTATGGTGCATCTGATGGCTGGGAAGATGAGTAGAAGTTGGGTTTGGGCAGAGACTATAGGCCAAGGGTTTGAAAAGTGACAGTGCTGGTAATGGGGGCCCAGACTGACAGCCCTGGAGACAGACACTCTCTGTCCATAGAGCAGGCTTGGCAGGTCATGCACCTTGCTAGAAAGCATCAGTCCCGACCTGGAGGGTGAGAGGGGAGATCAGCCTCCACAGGTAATTCAGTCCTTTGCCTCTCCATTCAGACTGAACACGGGGCCAATCAGTGCCATTGGTATGATGCTATGGACACGTGAGACCTGGACTCGTACCGAGCCAAGGACACCTCATCTCCCATAGAAGAGAGAACGTTTCCCAGGGCAGAAGCATGGGGAAGAGTCTGTTTGCCTCGTGGCCTGAGTGTGTTCGTGTGCAGGGAGGGTCTGCGCTAACTGATAGCAGGTGGCTAACCCCAAGCAGGCTGGTGCATTGTTCCACTGAGGCTTGCATTACTCACCGTGCTAAAGTTCCAAGAGGGAATTCAGTTAATCCCCTTGTTTTGCAGCAGAGCACTTTCCCTATATATCCAAGAGACAGAGATATTACCCCCTTTTCCCCCTCTCCCCTCCAAACCCTGATGAACCAGGTTTCAGAACCAGGTGAAAAAGTAGCACTTTCTCCTTGGTGAGATGCAGGCCTAGACACGGCTCACTCCATTGGCCAGAGACACTTCCTTCACCTCCTGCTACAACAGCGTTTCCTACTTCCCCGGCTAGTTCTGTAGCAACATGAAAGGTACTAGCCCATAGCTTGTGACAATGCTGTTACAGTTAAGGGTGAGGGCAAATCAACTCAGCTGCTCAGAACAGTCTCCACAGTTTTCCTTTTAGGCTAAAACTGCACCGTTTGTCAGCTCAAGAGTGCAACAAAGCTTCGTCAAAACCCAGGCAGCTATCTTTGAATGGCTCAGATAAGGAAAATACTATTAATCTGGTTAAAACACCCCAAATCACTCCACAGTCATTTGTGTGTGTGTGTGAGAGAATGCACAAACATCGCTTAACAATAGCTGAGTTTTAAAATGCATCACACTTGGGATGTAGCTGGACCTCAGTGAGGGATACGCAAGTGATCATGCTCATTATAGGTTTGAAAGCCCACGTTACAGATGCTGTAGATCAACTGGGCATAACCAGGGCTGGCCTGGGAATGGGCGACAAGGGATGGATTCCCTGTTCTGTTCATTCCCTCTGGGGCACCTGGCACGGGCCACTGTCAGAAGGCAGGATACTGGGCTAGACGGACCATTGGTCTGACCAAGTCTGGCCGTTCTTATGTTCACCTTCAAGGATCATCTCTTTCATTTGAGATCTATGTCTCAAACTCACACTTCAGGGACACTTAGGATCTGAAAGCACTTTAGGAACATTAGTTAACCAGCCTTATGTCAAAAGCACAGAGAATGTAATGGAAGACAATACACTTGTTTGGAGGGGGATGGGGGACCATGCTATAGTCTCTCATAGAAATATATCCCTGCTACAAAATTCAGCCAGGTGGGGCCAAGACCCTATTGAAAGGCGCTCAGGTTTTTAGACCGATTTCTATAGCAGCCCGTTATTTGTCTGATCATAGGATGTTTCCATACAGGTAAGTGTCAC
The DNA here is from genome assembly GCF_027887155.1 of Malaclemys terrapin pileata. Classification (NCBI taxonomy): domain Eukaryota; kingdom Metazoa; phylum Chordata; order Testudines; family Emydidae; genus Malaclemys; species Malaclemys terrapin. Next base: position 22,797,067 of record NC_071519.1, read on the forward strand.
AACCCGCCCTGGGAGCCGGGGCACTGGCCATGTTTAGAAACGCCCGTGGTCACCAGAAGATGAATTCAGGTCTCTCCCTCCCCACCTGCCACCCAGTCAGGGTACCCGGAGAGGGACGAGCCGCAGAGCCTTTGCAAAGCAAGCTCGTGGACAGTCACCAGCAGCTCCCAAACCGGAACCCCTCAGGCTCACCCCTGAGCTCAGGGTATTTCTTCTCGGTGGCTTCAAGTGCGGAGACAGGACCGAGAAGCCTCTAGCCCGTGTGGGGAGCGCCGCGCTAACACCGGGGCTTGGTTTCTGAGCTGAGACAGCAGGTCTCCTCGAAGCTCCGCTCCCTCCAGGGGGAGACAATAGGCCGGGTTCCTGGGGAGGCGGCTCCTCGCCCTGAAGTCAGCGCGACCCCTGAGCGTGGCTGCTCCCCAGCGGGGCTCACCCCCGGATCTCTGATTGGGAGGCTCCCCCAGGAACCAGAGATGCTCATCGCAAGGGGCTGGATCCTGCCCCCTCTCATTCCCACGGGTGTCAGATCACGCGTGGAGGGTGGAAAGGGACCTGCCAGGGGCTGGAGGCGGGGTGGGGGGGGGCAGCATCTTCTTACCTTCAGCTCTTCCCCGTAGAACTGGACCATGGACGCGTCGGCCACCAGCAGCGTCTCCACGAAGCGGGCCGCGGACACGAAGCGCTTGGCTCGGCGGCTGGTCCCCACGGGCAGCTCGCTCCCGGGCTCTGGAAGCTCGGGCGCCCGCCTCCTCTGGAGCCGGTGCGGCTGCAGCAGGGGATCGCCGCCCCTGCGGGCTGCGGGCTGGACGAGGTACTCGTCCCCGTCCACCAGGAAGGAGCCGCGGATGCCCCGGCACAGGCTGACGGCCGCCAGCGAGCCGGGCTGCGAGTTGACGGTCCCGGAGTAGAAGCATTTCCTCAGCCCCGCCTCGGCTTCCTCCGCCCGCGGGCCAGGCCGGCCCAGGCGCTGAATCTTCAGCCCGGGGGCGAGGAAGCGGGCGTCGGGCACCAGCTGCAGCACGAAGTCCCGGCTGAAGGCGGAGAGGCAGAAGGAGACCTGCTCTCCGCCCCGCGGGTCTGGGATCCGCACCGGCACCACCTCCTGGGAGTCCCCGGGCTGGCGGGGCAGCGCGCGGGCAGCGCCCAGCAGCAGCAGGAGGGGGAAGGCAGGTGCCAGCCTGCCAGGCAGGGGCGGCTCCCGACGGGACAGGGGCATGGATGCCACGGGCTTGGAACCGGACCAGTGCGACGGGAGACCCAAGTGCCACCCCCGGCAGGGCAGGGCAGGGCGCGCTCCGCAAGCCGGCGTGGGACCGGCGCTGGGGAGTGAAGCCAGATGCAATAGAAGAGGGAGAGATTAACGCCGGCTGGTTTAATTACCAGCAAGAGGAGAGCGAGAGAGATGGGGAAAGCTCCGCTTCCCTCCGGAGCCCGGACTGGGGGTCAGCACCAGCTCCCTGCACCTTGGCAAACCAAACACCCAGCAGCAGCAAGTCAGCTGGCTGCTTGGGCAAGGTGCTGAGCCGGAGGGGGCTTGGGGAAGGGGCTTCTCACTCCCGCTAAGAGTTTGCTTCCCGCCTGTCTTCCCCTGACGCTTCTGGCCAAGCTCGCCTGGAGCAGCCCCTCCAAAGCCTTTGCAGCCCCAAAGCAGGCTGCCGACTTCTCGGTATTTATACTTTCTTCCCCCTCGTTTGACATAAGAGGTTTATTTTTGATCTCGCACTATTCCACTTTCCCCTCCCCTGGGACCCGGAGAAGCAGGAGGAGGAGAAGTGAAAAAGGAAAAAAAAAAAAGTTTTGGATGGAAGTGGAGGCCAATCAGGAGCCAGAGGGACCCGCCTCTCCTGTTTAAGTGTCAACTCCAGCATTCCCCCCCACCTTTTACTCGCTCCGTATTAACTCCTTCAGCCCAACCTCTGCCGAGATCAAAGAGCCCGCTCTCACAGCAAGAAGCGCCTGGATTTCAGGGGAGTTAGTCCTGATTTACACGGAGATCAGACGCAGATTCTCCCCCCCCAGCTTACACCAGTTTCACCCCCACTGAGTCCAGAGGAGTTGCTCCAGATTGCCATGTCAGAGTCAGACCTTTGGGGCCTGAATCGGGGCCCACCCATTGCAGGAGACCCACCGAGAGCAGAATCAGCCCCTTACCTTTCAGACAGCATTGTCGTCAGGGCTGAAGGCAAACCTATTGCATCAAGTTTTGACTCTGTAGTCCACAGTCCCACGCATATATCAGCCAGCGGCAATACACCCTGTGGTCCAGAAGCAAATGCTGTCACACAGGGAATGCGGTCTCTGAACAGAACATCACACAAGCAGCTGGATCCTGAGGGTTTGAACGAAGCTGTTTTCCTAAAGCCAAAATAAAGCACCAGGCTTTATGGACTAGTGGGTAAAGGAGATTCTTGGTGTGTGCCTATGAGAATAAAATGACCCAAACCACATTGCTCCTTCCCCACGTTTTTTTTGTGTGGTGTGCCTCGAGGGGGGTATTCCTGAAACTATCCCATCTCATGATTTAGAGCAACAGAAACCACAGCTAGCTTGATGCCGGAGGGTCTTCCTAGGGAGTGGGATTCCTAGATCTGGAAGCTGCAGGGGCAGGTAAGTCACCTGTTAGCATGTGCCCAGCAAGGAGAATGCAGAACACAACTCCAACAGAAAGCAGATGTTCTTGGCTGGGAAAGTTCTTAGAACCAGGGAGCAGCTGTTGTGAAGGCGAGAGGGAAATCGCCCCCTTTGATATATTGTTTCTTTCCTTCTAAGCCCCTTTTCCCACTTAGCCCCAGAGATACCAAAGCTTTGCATTTCTCTTCCGCTCCTATTAAAAATCCTATGGAACATCATTGCAGGTGCTCCTTCTGCAGCCAACTCTATTGGCAATGAGCCTCGTTTTTGCAAAGCACACCCCCAATTCTCATGAGCCTCAGTGGAGTTGCAGGTGCTCAGGATTGGGCCAAAACTTCCTTTCCCCTCCAGCACATGAAACCCCAGAGATCAGCCAATCTAACCTGTGTTTTAAAGTCTAACCCTTCAAATATTTGAAAGGCTGCCGCAGCCTTTTGAAGCTCTAGCTAGCAGGAAATCAAGTTTTATGGCTAGGACTTGGGGGGGAGGGGGCAGGATCATGGTTTACAGGCTATTTTCCCTACACAAATGTCTTAGTGTGAGGGGTATTTACATCTGCCCCTCTCTCCGATGGTCTCTATTTAAAAACCACATCTCTACCTATATAGTAAACACACAGCAGTGTCTCTAAATAGAGTGCTATCCAGGGGCCAAGTTTCTAATTACTGCTTGTCTTTTTAAAGGGAGCTGTAAAAACAACATGGTGGTGATCCATCCGTGACCTCTCTCTCAGTGGCTCAGTATTAAACGTGCTCAGTTTACAAATAATGGTTCCCGCCAGCTCACTATGGGATCTGAAAGTCAAGCTGGGGCCTCTTTCACCCACCCAGTAGCATCTACAATAAGGAGGCTACTGCTGCTGGATCTTAGCTGCTAATCCTGTTGCTTATGACCCCTGAGCTAGAATGGACTCCAGCGTGCACTCTCTGTGCTTCAGAGGGGACAGAGTACTAAGATGTATATTTATTAAAAAACAAAACAAAACAAAACAAAACACAAAAAACCAAGGAGTCCAGTGGCATCTTAAAGATTGAACAGATTTATTTGGGCATTAAGCACTTCTTCAGTTGCATGGAGTGAAAATTACAGACACAGGCATAAATATAGATTTATTTTGTAATTAAAACCTGCAGGTCTGACTCTGCTGCACATGGCTGGGGGGTGTTAGAAGAGGCCATTTTTACATAGTGATTTTTCTGGAAGAATGTCACTTTCAGAATCACTTCACATTTCTTAAAGTAACCCAAAAATAGCAAAGTTCACACTTGCAGCACGGCCCTTCTGTAGTGTCTTTCATCCACTGATGACTAGAGCCTCACAATCTGTGAAGTCGATATTCTCATCCCCATTTTAAAGAAACCGAGGCACAGATAGCTGACATCTGACAGGGTCACGCAGAGAGTCAATGAATAGAACCCAGGCGTCCTGACTGACTCCTTTTCTTTAAGGATAGTTGACGAGAAGGATGGCCTCTCACTGCCCTAGGATACATCCATATAATGTGCATAGAAACAAACGTGACTAGGGTTTGGTAGAAGGGAATTTGGGGATAACAGGATATAAATTATGACCCCCAGCAAGCTTGACTATGGCAGTAACATCTACACAAGGCACGGCGGGACACATCTTTCCAATAGGATGCAGCTCATTTCTAATCCATGCTTTTGACCTATGAGGACACATTTATATCTTAGATTTTAGGCAGCCCTGGCCTGGTTTTCATTAGTGGTTTTGTCTGCAAACAGTAGCTCGTAGTTTCTTGTAGCTGATACAAGTCTCTCCGGACTTGTTAAAGTGAGTTCTAAGGAGTGCTTTGGGATAACAGAACCAAACCTGGTTTTCACCTCCGGCTTCAGGCATTGTCCTTTCACAGATCTGAGGAGCAGATGAAAAAAAAAACCCACTGACTTCTCTGGAGTATTTGTTTCTTGTTGTAACCCTTTCAGATCCACTTTACAAACCACCAATGGAGGATAGGAGTTTATGGTTCAATGCCAGTCTTACTGAAGTCAGTGGCAAAGCTCCCTTTGATTTCAATGGGACCTTGATTTCAATGAGAGGGGCTGAGCATATAAAAGCATCTAATTAATAATCAATGTGAGTTTAAAGCCCCTTTGATCAAATTGTTTGCAAACTCTTTCCCCTCCCCGTCTCCAAACACCTGAATCTATCACTGCACTGAGCCGGGAGACTAAGAAACAGAAACCTCAGGGAAGCCACCACTATTCAAAACGCAGAACCCCAATTCTAAGACGCTGACTTCTGTGGCAGTTTTGTTTCCAGGATCGGGCCCATTGCACACGCTCCCATGATTCCTTAGCAATCAAAAGCCTCCAGTATCTACTGATCACTTTCACCTGTCACCTGTGATACATTGTCTTGGGTCACCTGCCTGATTTGGAAGTTTACTTCATTTTTACAGCACTGACCCTGGTTAATTTGCACTCACTCCTCTGCCTTCCCTGTGCTGTCTAGTGACAACATCTTAGATAAAGTACATACAGTCCTACCACTCCAAAAACAACCGCTAGATGTCAGTGCTGTTTTATCCTCTCTTGCTAGTGTAGATAATGAACTCCCAAGCAAGGGGAATAGTCAGTGTTTTATAGAGTGTGTTCTCACCTCACACAGACTGTTATAAAGAGGGTTGGAGGGGGGTAGTGTTTAGTCAACTGAATTCAGGATCGATCTATCCATTCATCCAGTGTTAGACATAGATCAGCTGCTTGCAATCCAGGTTAAATTACCTTCACACAGTGAATATCACTCTGTGATATGACTAACTCTTGGAAGCGTGTTCTCTACTGAATTCGCAGCTGGCCCCCAATATTCCACCCGTGTGACAGTGTCAGTTTCGATGAAAGAACTAGCAACAGTCGGCCCCAGGAGACAACTTTTCCCATATGGGAGAACAATTTGAACAGACCTTACACTGCAAATATTGGCTCAAGATGCAGCAAGGCATCCGGACTCATAGGATGTTGAATCTGAGGTTTTCATTCAGGTCTGTAGCTGACAGTGAAGTGTGCAAACGAAAAAAAAGACAGTGAATTATTTGTGTACACAGGGCCTGACTCTGAGTTCACTTGCATGGTGTGAACCCAGAGGAACTCAACTGAAACTATCAGAGTAAATTCAGAGTAACTGAGAACAGAATTTGGCCCAGCCTATGTAAATACTGCATCTCCTGAGGTTGAAATAATACATTTGATTAGTTTTCCTTTTAAACAAAACCCAGTGGATAAGAACACATCTCTTTAGGAAAAGATCCATGGACAGGATTTGTTTCTTGCCAGATTATATTCTAGTGTACTCAGTGAAAACATCTTGGTCATAAAGATGTGAAACTACAGTTCAGACATGTTGACAGCTTAGCATTTTCTTTAGCTAACTTGTGAAAAAGAATTGTGGCCCTGATTAGCACCTGTACTGCTCAAAGTCAGGCCCTAATAAGTGGGTGAGTGTATCAAACACCAATATATATATCATTGTATGATATCAATATACAATAAGTGTATTAAATACTCAATCATGTAAATTTGGCCACCAGAGGTCACCCTTGATTTATAAGTGCTGTTAATTTAGACTATAAATACATAAACCCCTGCAATATTATGCAAAGAATCATTCAGATTTCTCCTCGCTATAATGAGTTACTCCATTTATATATGTCAGTTTAGGGCCTTGAAATTTTTGTTTCAGTTAGTTTTTAGAAATACATTTATACTGAATTACAGAACTAAGGATGATATTATCTGCCTCCAGAGGGCAGTCTTGACTGACTGTGGTTTCAATTGATTTTCCACACTGACGGTCCAGTCAGTGGTACCCTTATACACAGGTATATGTGTGCGCTTTAAGAAGAACAGGTTTAAAACTTTCCAAAAACCCCTAAACAATAGTCCCATCATTCCAACTCCATTAGTCACTTACAAGGAAACATGCTAAGAAAATGTATGAGGATGATCTTGCGGTTTAGGCACTGCCTGATGCCTCAGGAAGCATGGGTTCAGGTCCCACCTCTGCGACCTTTGGCAAGTCAGTTTAATTGCTCTGTGCCTCAGTTTCCCCGATGTGAAATGGGGATAATGTTTCCTTTCTGCCTCTTGTTGTCTGGCTTGCCTATTTAGACATAATGAAATGAGGTTATTTGTATTATGGCCGTGCCTAAGGACCCCAGCTGAGATCAGGGCCCCATTGTGCTAGGCGCTGTATAGAATAAGAGATAGAACGTAAACTCTTCAGGGAGGAACTATGATGTGTCTGGTACAATGGGACCTCACTCTTGGTGCTATCTTCATGCCTATAAATAACAATGATACATTTCTGGACACAGCTAAAGTACGACCTGCATTTACCCTCACAGCACTCCTGGAGTGAGGGACGTGCCAAGACCCCCATTTTTCCAATGCGGAACTTGCTGAAAGCCTATAGCAGAGCTGGGACCTGTACCAAGGTTTCCTAAGTCCTTAGCTAGAGCCCTAGCTCCAGGAAACCCTTCCCACTCCCATAAGAATACTTCTTAGCTCTTTTCATCAGCAGAGCTCCAAGTGCGATACAAAGGAGGGCAGTATTATTAGCCCCGTTTTACAGATGGGGAAACCGAGGCCCAGGGCGGTGAAGAGATTTGCCCAAGGTCACCCAGGCCAGAGTCAGGCATAGACCCCTAGATGTCCTGAGTACCGCTCTAGTGCTCTAGCCACCAGACGCACATACCGGTTTATTTCCACATTGTATTTCATACTTTCTCTCTCTGACTTTTATTCCCCTTTTACACTACGATGGAAAGAGTCACATCTCTTCCTCCCTTGTTTCGCCCTTTCCCCTGCTCAGTATTTCTTTCAGTGAATTTAGCCCTGGAATGACACCGAGCCCCTCTCTTCTCCATGGTAACAGGCCTGGAGATGGGTGAGAGAGGATTGCACTTTCCATGGGCTTCTTGGTGCTTTTGCTGTCTCTGCTGAGATGGACAAAACACCCTGGTGATTTTGAGGATGTGCATTAGGCACCAGGTGGAGACGTGGCAACTTGTTCCATACAGGTCTTCACACACTCCTCACACGGCAGTGCTTTTTGGCCACTACTGAACAGTTCTTGATTTCACTAGGTCCCTTAGCCATGACAGATTTCCTAGCCCACTCTCAGTCCTCCAGGCCACCCAGTCCCCCCGGCGTATGTTTCCTATGGCTCCTGAGACACATAAGCTCTGCCTTGTTTATCCTCATCAGCTGCCAGGCAAGCAATGGACTGATAGGTTTGTGAGCCTTCTCTCTCTGCTGGGGGACTCCAACAGAGCATGTGAGACGGAGGGGCGAGTCACGTGACATGAGTGGCTCCTGGCTGGACTATTTCAGTGATGGATCCATGGGCAAGTGGGGCTAGCCCAAGCCTGGCTTTGCAGCCACAGGGCGAGTAGTCTGCCTCCCACAGCGTGGTGGCACCTGCACCATGATGCTGTATTGCCAAGGTCTCCTCCCCTGGGCCCTGAGATCCTCTCCACCCATCCCAAAGCCGCAGGCAGAAGGAGAAGGCCAGGCTGTAGGGCAGTAGGAGAAACCAGACTCCAGCATGAACTTCCCCAGCTGGGATAGATTCCTGTGTGGGGCTTTCACCCAGCCGCTGGGGCCGGGAGGTGCTGCTCCCAGGCATGCAAGTTTTAAATGTTACAACAGGGGGATCACCGGGTGAAACCCTGCAGAGCTGGATGAGGGAAGAGGAAGGGCAAATCCTACTCGCTAGTAAAACCCAGGGGCTGATGTAACCACTCAGGGCAGGAGAGGCTACTCACCCCACAGCAGCAGCTAGACCCCAGCAGCAATGTCCCGTCCCCACTCTGCAGCTCCAGGGGGAGACAGAATAAATCTAAGGACACAGCCACGGAGCATCCATCTGCTAGCAGACACGGCAGGTGGCCCTCACATGCTTTCCTTCCCTCCCCACTTTCTCTTTCCCCTCCCCTAGTCTCCTTTATTTCCCCTCTTCATGGGGCAGGAACCCTCCTCTGTTTACTCCCCTGGGGCAGATTCTTCTCACCCTGCCCCATTTCACCTCCGAGCATCTTTCTCCCCCACCTCTCCTCTCTCTTGCGTCTCCCACTGTTCTTCCCTTCACCTCCTGGCCTCTCTGCAGCAGTTCAAGTAGGTGCAAACAGGAGGGGGCTTTCTGCTTCTTTCCCTTCTGTGTGATCCTGCCCCACAATCCCCTTCCTCATGCTCTGGGAGCACAGCACACCTCTGGCTAGCTCCTCTGCCTCAGTCCCTCTGACCCGTCCACACAGCTTGAACCTGGGGGCCAGGAGCAGAGAGGTGAGCCCCAGATAGAGGAGATGGGGAGTCCCCCCCCCAAAAAAAAATACATCATACAAGATAAGACAGATCAATCAGGGAGCAGCTGAAATGTGACTCGGCCTTCAGTTTTAACACTGAGCTGGGGCCACAGATCTACCCATGTCTGGGAATCCCGCCCGTTGGCAAATATCCTACAGTCCTGGGTCAGACTCTTACAAGGGGCACGGTTTGGGATTGTGGGACAGGCTCCCGCCTACCTCAGAGGGAGAGAGGCATGTGGGAGACTCCCCCTGCTGGCAGCCCCAACATCAAAGGGCCCCCATTTAAGTCAAGCTCTGCTCCTGCCAGCAGAGCCGTGTTTGAGGGTTGTACTTATTTCCCCTTCCGCGGGGCCAGACTAGGCCACAGCAAGTCTGAGAGCTCAGCGGATGCTGGTGGACCGCAGAGCGGAGGTTGTCATGGCGCAAGGCCTCCCCAGGGGGAAAGGTGTAGGGCTCCCCCCATCCTGTTCCTCACAGGCCTACCAGGCCCTGGGTTTGGTTCTGAACCTTGGGGGAAGGGGGCTGGAGAGCGAGATTCTGACTAGCAGCCTCCACCACAGGCCATGCCAGCCTTACACAGTGCACACAATGTACTGGCTGGTGCCTATGGGTTCCACTGCCCCTGAAGGACTATTGGAGATAAAAATCAGTGCAGCTACCCCTGACAGCTAAGGAGGATTCTCCCACAGAGGAGGTGTAAAGGCTTGTGGGTTTATCTGCCATACCCCATTGATGCCACAGGTACCCAGTTCAGTGCATGGATCCATTACAGGGTGGCACCCGGCTGTGGAATCCACCTTGTTTCAGGATGAACGTTGCCTGGTTTGGAGCATGTGTGCACGCACCAACGACCCCTGCTGCAAGCCCACAGAAGGTCAAAGTGCTGTGCCGGGTGGCAGATCTTACTTGGCCTCACACATCAGGCCGCTGTGGAGCCAAAAGGCTGATGCTCTGTTTCCTAGGCAGGATGTGAAGCTGGTAGCAGAAGAGTTGAAACATTTTTTTTTGCAGACTTTTCCCTCCACTCACTTGGCTGAAATGTCCAATGTCTAGAACTGGAAAGAAAGTTTTGCTACAACAGAGATCTCGGTACACAGGCAGCACAGATCTGCACGGGACAGATCTTTCAGACCAGAGTTGGCTGGTTCTAGGCCATCTGATTACCAAACCTTGCCGGGGGCTGCAGAATACTGGCGGGTCACCTGGTTTTGTCTCCTCTTTAGTCCCAGCAGCTAGATCCCTGATGTAGTGGGAGGAAGCAGGTGGCCTAGTGGTTGGGAGCGTGAGTTTCAAGTCTCGGCTCTCCTACAGTGGGGAAAGTCAGTCGATCTGTAAATTGCACTGCCTTACCTCACTGGGGTGAGGAGGATAAATTCATGAAAGATTTGGAGGGGCTCAACTATTGCACCGACAGCAGCCAAATAAGTATCAGTGATAGATTAAAGTCAGCTACCAATATGTCCAATACTTCCCCAGGGTTATTTTCCACATAGGTAGTTGCTGCAGGGATCTTACGTGTTTATGGAGGGGAAAGAGGTGAGCTGTGCAAAGCCAGATGGGAGGGGAGGAATCTCCGACACAATCATTTTACTGAGAGAGAAAGGGTGGTATGCTTAAGGTGCTGGATTAAGTCTCATGAGCCGTGGGCTCACTCCTGGCTCTGCCACAGACTCTCTGTATGATCTCGAGCAAGTCCCTTAAAGACACAGTTGCTCAGTTCCCCTTGGTTAGGGCCGGGAGCGTATGCTGGTTAGCACCCTATGGAAAAGCGTGAGAATCCCTGCTCTGACATTGCTGGGTTATAGGCTGACAAGAAAACAAATCACTGTAGAACAGCTTGCTCAGTCCACATGTGTCTTGGGAGTGTGAATCCCCCTTACACCAGGTTTATTCCAGAAGCATAAACTTCAGCCAACCTTTCGGACTTCCCCAGCTCAGGGGCGTGGCAATTTCATGACCATTTTTGGTTTTGTTTTGAACCTGAGCTACACTTTGCTTCCAGCTGGGACATCCTGCGGGAGGTTTATTAATCTGGAATGAACCCTGTATAAAACAGGTGCGTGCACTATCATGGCTTGTAAATCTCAGCATTGCATATTAGGGCTCTAGTACCAAGTCCACCCTGTGGATGCATTTTACATTAAATACCTGCATGATGTTTTGCTGCTGCTGCTTCATCGGGAGGCATTTTACAGACAGGGAATTGAGGCACAGAGATTATGTGACTCTACCAAGGTTTCCCAGGACGTTGGTGACAGAACAGAGGTCTCTGGAGGCCCAGGCTAGTGCACTAACCCCTGGGCAACCCTGCCTCTCATGCAAGTGTTTGATCAGAGGAGCCACTACAGAAAAGCACCAATTTGGAAGGACAGTTCACCTACCCATTGCTCATCCCAGGGCCAACAGAACTGGCCCAATGGGCCTGAAGGAGGGTTGAACCTTAGAAAGGTTTGGGGTTCCCGAAAAGAGCAGTTAGATGCTTTGCTGAAGCTCAGTTGAACTACATGCAGCCCTCAGGTCTGCCAAGCTGGGCTGGAGGTGTGGTAAGAACTGACTTGCTTGTGGTATTTAGGTATTTCCAGACTGAGTACCAGCCAAGGCAGGCATGACAGAAGAGTTCCTCTAAGCAGTGCTGGAGCTGTGTCAGTCCCAGGATACTAGGGACAATGTGGGGGAGGTAATAGCTTTTATTGGACCAACTTCTGTTGCTGAGAGAGAGAAAGAGAGAGAGAAGTCTGAGCTACACACAGGGCCGTCCCTAGTGGGGTACAGGGCTTGGGGTGGAAGTGACGAATCAGTCACTTCCAGGACTGCCCCATCACTTCCAAGATTGACCGCAGGGCCCGGAGCAGTCGCCCCGCTTCGTTGTACCCAAGGGACGGCTCTGGCTACACAGAGCTCTTCAGATCTGGGAAATGTACTGAGTGTCACAGCTCAATACAAGGTGGAACAGATTGTTTAGCATCAGTAGGTAACATACGTTTAAGGGCCCATTCAAGATGAAGTGGCCCATACCTGGACATTCTCAGAGCTCTGCAGAAATGAGACTTCCTGCCTGATGGGAACTAGAGCATGGGGGCAGGGAATGCCACTTGAAAAATAAACTGGTTTGCTCATCCCTAGCCTTCACATAGAGGGGACCCAGAAGGGCAGAGACCTATGGAGCAATAGAAGAAATTCCTATTTCTTCCTCAAAACAGTTACTTAGCAGGGTGGCCCACTCGAGGGGAATTGGCTGTCTTAAGGACTTCGGTACACCAGGGAATTCTGGCATCGCTGTAGTTTCACTAGTGCAACCCCCTAATTGTAGATGTGCGACACGATGTACAAAAGTGACTTGCATTAGTGAAGTTTACCTCACTTTTTACACCAGCATGATGCATTTACACTAGAGGTTTGCACGAATGCAGCTACAAGTGTGCAAAATACCCCAGCATAGATGGGACACATACCATTTGGGGCCTAAGTTTAAGCGATTCCTGTGTAAGAATTACTTTTCAACTAGGAATCAGGTGATTCATGTAGGCTTGTCCTTTGGGAACATGTTCAGTAGAGGACGAAGCCCTGTATATTTTCACTCTACTCTGGCTCCTAATCGGTTGGCATTGATTTGTTTAGACAAATGTGTAACTCTCCCAGGCCAACTCCGTGTATATCTGCAGCTTTCGCATACATAAAATAGACAGATGGGCATCAGTGTATTTATATGGCCCCCCCGTCACTATGGTATCCGAGTGCCTTACAATCGTTAGTGTATTTAGACACCCACAAGAGCAGAACAGCGCTATTACTGCCATTGCACAGAGAGACTAAGTGAGCAAGAATTGCTTCCAAGTTTCCCCATCACTTAAGCTCCACACCAGTGTTATTTGGCGAATACCATGGGCCAGATTGATCCCTGCTGCAAATCCTCTGACTGCTTGGAATTACAATGGGGATGGGTTTGGCCCTAGGTGTATAACGGCCTCCAAACAGCTCAGTTTGATTCATCCTCTCTCCCTGGAGACAGGATACTTCTTCCTGACCAGGTGGTCAGGACAGAGCTCCCGGCTTAGGCAGCGGGGAGAGCTCAGTTTGTCCTATTGGGCTGCAATCCAGTTTCTGACGCAGCCAACATGACAAGTGGGGTAATAAAGCCAGAATTTCCTCTGCTAGAACCTTTCCACTCTATCTTTGGCTTCAAGCACTCTACCAGGCTATTTTAAACTACTTTTCTTTTTGGACTGCAGCTTATGGGAGATACTTGGGGTTTTCCACCTCCCCCCCCATCATTTGACTTTGCAAAGTGGCTTCAGAATGTAAAACACACACACACACAAAAAAAAACCAACCCCCCAAAATCTCTGCCTTTGGCAACACACCAATGGGAGTAGAGAAAGTTGGGAGAAGGGTTGAGGAGGAAGCATTTGGATCCAGAGTAGATTTAAAATTCCACATTAAGTTGGGATTTTGAGTTTAAAATGAAGGCAAGGGTTCATGTTTGGATCCAGTGCTGCCCAGATCTCACCAGCTATTCTTGGGAGAGTTTAGCATCATCTGAACCAGAACTGGAAAAACCAGCTCCTTCTGTGTCCGGATACTATCTATTTTAGATCGCTCCACTCCCACCACAATTCAGGGCTGACTCCCATCAAAGAGAATGGAATTACTGGAGTGTAAAGCAGCAAAATCCAGACCCCCAAGTGCCTTGAAAGAGACTTACTGTGCAATCCAATCAGTGCATCTTTCTCCCGTTTCTTGTCTTAGTTGTTTCACAGATGCACATACAAAGGGCATCATGGTGTTTGCAGTTTACATAACAGCCAAGAGATCCCATTCAGATTTCTCTTTACTGCACCTTTAAAGGTACTAGAGCCCCTCTGCCAGCAGCAGGTGAGACACCAGAGACCATTCTGTGTTATTGTTCAGATGCAGAATGGTACAAAGAGACTCACTGCATGTTCTCTCTTTGACTTGAGGAGAAAGAAGAAAGAAAGAACAAAGAATCTGAAATAAAAATTCCACCCATGACACTATGAGCCCCTCAGTGCCAACTGCCCACTGTTCTGTAATTCCATGAGGCCTGACACTCATTACACCCAACACATTTCTGTCATAGTTATCTGTAAAGAGCATCAGGTGAAGTAGCAAATAAGAGCTGGTGATGCCCCAGTCATCTGGAGTACTGTGTCCAGTTTGGGTCCCACACTACAAGGAGAATGTGGAAAAAATTGGAAAGAGTCCAGTGGAGGGCAACAAAAATGATTAGGGGGCTGGAGCACATGACTTATGAGGAGAAGCTGAGGGAACTGGGATTGTTTAGTCTGCAGAACTAAAGCTATCAGGGGGTATTTGATAGCTGCTTTCAACTATCTGAAAGGGGGTTCCACAGAGGATGGATCTAGCCTGTTCTCAGTGGCAGTAGAGGACAGAATAAGCAGCAATGGTCTCAAGTTGCAGTGGAGGAGGTTTAGGTTGGATATTAGGAAAAACTTTTTCACTAGGAGGGTGGTGAAGCACTGGAATGGGTTACCTAGGAAGGTGGTGGAATCTCCTTCCTTAGAGGTTTTTAAAGCCCTGCTCAACAAAGCCCTGGCTGGGGTGATTTAGTTGGGGATTGGTCCTGCTTTGAGCAGGGGCTTGGACTAGATGATCTCCTGAGGTCCCTTCCAACCCTGATATTCTATGAATGTTGTTGCATAATGTATGTACCAATGGGGGATAAAAGGTTGTGTATGTGTGCTGGAAAAATGGTCCTGAAATATTATTTTGGGGCAGGCTTGATAAACAAGTTTGTTCTAGACAAAAGGATGTTGATTTGCCTGTGCCTATGATATAAACTGAGCATGGGGACACCAGAGACAATGGGCAGTTCATTTGCATCTGAGATAAACCCCATTTATGAGGAGAATGAGGAAACAGCATTGTGTTAGGACACTAGAGGACACCCCGTAGTCTGAACCCCAGGGGTCATCCTGACACTTGAGAAAAGACAATGAACGCCAGGGACTATAAGGAGAAGAAAAAGAGCTTCTTAACCATCACTGAGTGATCAGCGCTCTTTGCGTCTATGGATGGCCTCTCCTACCACAGGAGAGGCACGTGTTCCCTTCAGAGCAAAATACCTTAAAATAGACAGCGGCAGAGATTTGGAAATCTGTGTGGTCAAGGGGACTGGGTTGGGAATCAGAAGAGCTGGGTTCTACTCCCAGCTGTTCTACTGCCTGTGACATATGGGTAAATCACTTCATGTCCCCATGCCTCAGTTTTCCCCCCACCCCATGTAACATAGGTATAGTACTGCTGCCCCTCCTTTATAAGGCACTTAAAGAGCTGTTATTATGTATACTCCAGTAGCCCCTAGAAGGCCCAACCAAGACTGAGGGCCCCAAATCTGTGGATGAAATACCCTACATGAGAGCTAGGTGTTAGCTCCCCGAGGAGTCCTCCTCCTCCTCCAGCAGTGCCCAATATCTGAGGCATCAAAGGCAGGCAAATAAGTGATTTGACTGACTGTGCAATGCTTGACCCTGTGTGCTATCCCTTTTCACCTCCTCGAGGAATTCTTATAGGAACAGACTGAGATATCCCAAGGAAACAGACACACATGTAGGCGATCTCCCCTGCTTACACATAAGCTACTCTCTTCAGTAGTGAAGCCATCCAGGGACAAAGTTAACCGCAGATACATGAGATGCAGGGCATGAATCTTCTCTCTAGTTGTCTCTCAAGAGAAAGATCAT
Organism: Malaclemys terrapin pileata; assembly: GCF_027887155.1. Lineage (NCBI taxonomy): Eukaryota > Metazoa > Chordata > Testudines > Emydidae > Malaclemys > Malaclemys terrapin. The sequence goes on from NC_071519.1 coordinate 22,812,748, forward strand.
TACAAAGAAAACTGCGTCTTCCTTACGTTTTTCAAGAGCATCCCAGCAGCAACAAGACACACCTGCAAGTTGTCATTAGCGTCAGGCCAAGAGATGCTGTGGTGCGGGGTGCATAGGGCAGTCTGCAGCCCCGAGGTATTAGGAGAAGGTTCTGGACCTGTTCCCTTCTTTTGCCTTCCAACAGGACTGTCGAGAGTTTAATCCACAGGCTATTTCATTCTCCTCCTCTGTCCAACTCGAAGGACAGCAGTCACCCTACCCCCTTGTATATTAATGGATGTCAAGGCCATTGTACAAGGCACTGGTAAAACCTCAGCTGGAATACTGTGTCCAGCTCTGGTCACCCATGCTGTTCTTTGTATTACTGCAGCACCTAGGAGCCCTGCTCATGGACCCGGGCCCCTCTGTGCTAGGTGCTGTACAAACAGACTAAAAAGACAGTACATGTCCAAGAAAGGCAAATTCAAACAGGCGCAGGTGCAGAAGAGAGCTACTGGATGATCAGCACCAATCTCAAGGAGCAGATAAGAGCATTTCGCCTTCATTTTCCTAGGCTGAACAAGCCAAGCGGGGATCTGACTGCTCTCTGAAAATACATCAGGTGAAGGTTACAGACAATGTGTACCCTCCTGCAGCACAGGCCCAGCTCACCTCAGTTGCCCCTTTGTCTGCCCATTCAGAGGAAAAGCATCTCTTTCAGTGGCAAATTCAAGCCCTTCTATTCATAGGGATGTGCCAGAGGCTGCAGACCCCTCAGGGCAAACACAGCTCCTCCCAACCTCCCAGAGGAGAACAAGGTTACACCACAGCAGGTCTTCAGTCCCATTTGAAGACCACCATTCCCAGCACAGCCACCCCACAGTCACAAGCCATCTGTCCCACTTCCTTTAGCTCCTGTTCCAGGGCTCCACCCCGCAGGCCTCCTACCAGAGAGTGCCAAGACCCACTTCTTTCCCAGGAGTCTTCTTCTTGGACCCCAAGTCAGGACTCCTGCAAGATGGCTCCCCACAGCATTTCACTCCCCAGCCCCCTCACCTGGGATGTCTACCTCCACTCCTGGGGACCACCACCCCTAAACCAACCCCTTGCTTCTAGGCCTGGCTTGCACAGACTATGCTGGTTCTTCCCCTCACTCCTCAGCTGAAGCCTCCCCACAACTTAGCAGGATCCCCCAGCTCTAGCCAGTCCTCCAAACAACTATCCACAGCACGCATCACCAGCTGCTTACAGGTACCGCTCTCCTTCAAGTTTCCTGCAGCTTTTCCCCTCTGCTGCTCCATCCAGTTCTCCTCCATTCTCAGGAAGCTCTCACCTGAACTCTTCCTCACTTCAACTTTAGCTCAGCCGCAGGCCTTTTATATAGCCCCAGTGCCTTCTCTGAAGCCCAATTGGGAGGCAGCTGACCAGTCACAGGTACACTGGACAGCACTCTCTCTTAAAGGGCCAGTTGTGCCATTGGGGCCAACTGGCAAAGGGCTCATTGTTTTTCACAAGCAACTCTTGCCTCAGACCTGACAAACTCACTACACCTAATACACCACTTTCATGGTATTTATCCATGAAGGGTAGCACGTGAGGGCTTTCCTGAAAGCTTGTAATTTATGAATACTCCTAATCCCTGTGAGATGAGTGTAGGGGTAATATTTAGGGAATAATGTAACTATGCCTTGTGGTCTTGGAGTAAAAGCTAGTCACCAGGGAATCATGTGTCTTGGGGAGGGCCCATTCCAGCGGGAGGGAGTTGTCACCCCTCCTCTGGTGATGTAATGCAAGGCTCAATTGTCTACCCTTGCCCCATCACAGAACAGTGAATGGAAAACCCTCAAAGACAACTGCAAACAATCAAACCCACTTGGAGGTAAAAAGGAACATTACAATAGAGAGGGATGGCCCTGCCTGTGAATAAAGACAAAAGATGGATTTGGTATATTGCAGGGTGGAGAAAGACACCCTGCATCCATTCATTGAGGATGTATCTTGCTGAGTTTTGAAAGATTGGGTCCTGGCTCCGTGGGGCTAGCAAGCACTGCAAAAGACGTAACTTTGGGGTGAGGATCTACTTTGCTGGGTAGGAAGGGTGACGATTAGGAAGTGTAGGCCCTAGTTTGAGTTATCTGATTTTGTTTTGAGTATATCTATATGTTTGCAGCATGCACATTTGTTTCAGCTGGAGTCTCTGTTTTTTCTTAAACAAAATGTCCTCTTGTTTCACTAGAACGGAACGCGCCTGCTGTGTGTGGGATAGGAGCGGTGGGCTGAGGGGCTACACTGCTCCTTTGGGAACAGGGGATCTGGGATGTCTGTGGGTGTCCAGTGGTCAGGGCTAGATACCACAGGGGGACACTTTGAAGGGACTCGGCAGCTGGGCAGGTTCAGAGGTGGGTGCTTAAGCAGTTGACAGGTTGGCTGTATTAGGGAGCTGACACCCAGCTGGCATAGACAAGACCATTAGACTGGAGGAGGTAGCAACTCGATGACTCCCAGCCCTGGGTGCTCTGAGAAGCGTCACACCAGTCACCCTATGACAGGTGGTAAACCCTGGGGGGGAGTGGGGGGAAGCAGGGGGAAAGGAGAGGTATTTAAACTAAAGGACGATGTTGGCATAAGAACAAACAAATGGGGTAAACTGGCCGGGAAGAAACTGAGACTGGAAATTAGAAGCAGGTTTCTCACCATCAGAGGGAGGCTCTGGCACAGCCTCCCAATGGAAGTAGTCAGAGTAAACAATCGAACTAGCTTTAAATTGGAGCTTGCTAAGTTTATGAGCAGGCTTCCATGACAGGGTTGCCTGTGATAGCAGGGGATGGGCATCTGTGACCAAATAGGTCCCTCCCAGTCCGATATTCAAGCCCCCATTCAAGCCTACTGGGATGCTATGGCCAGAAACCAGTGCCTGACACTTGGAGGAGAGGAAGGTGATCAGGAACAGTCAACATGGATTCACCAAGGGCAAGTCATGCGTCACCAACCTGATTGCCTTCTATGATGAGATAACTGGCTCTGTGGATATGGGGAAAGCAGTGGATGTGATATACCTTGACTTCAGCAAAGCTTTTGATGTGGTATCCCACAGTATTCTTGCCAGCCAGTTAAAGAAGTATGGATTGGATGAATGGACTATAAGGTGGATAGAAAGCTGGCTAGAGCATCGGGCTCAATGGGTAGTGATCAACGGCTCGATGTCTAGTTGGCAGCCGGTATCAAGCGAAGTGCCCCAGGGGTCAGTCCTGGGGCTGGTTTTGTTCAACATCTTCATTAATGATCTGGAGGATGGGATGAATTGCACCTTCAGCAAGTTCGCGGATGACACTAAGCTGGGGGGAAAGGTAGGTACGCTGGAGGGTAGGGATAGGGTCCAGAAGGACCTAGACAAATTGGAGGATTGGGCCAAAAGAAATCTGATGAGGTTCAACAAGGACAAGTGCAGAGTCCTGCACTTAGGACGGAAGAATCCCATGCACTGCTACAGGCCGGGGACCAATTGGCTAAGCAGCAGTTCTACAGAAAGGGACCTGGGGATTACAGTGGACGAGAAGCTGGATATGAGTCAACAGTGTGTCCTTGTTGCCAAGAAGGCTAACCGCATATTGGGCTGCATTAGTAGGAGCATTGCCAGCAGATTGAGGGAAGTGATTATTCCCCTCTATTCGACACTGGTGAGGCCACATCTGGAGTATTGTGTCCAGTTTTGGGCGCTCCCACTATAGAAAGGATGTGGACAAATTGGAGAGAGTCCAGCAGAGAGCAATGAAAATGATTATGTGGCTGGGGCACACAGGGGCGGCTCTATGTTTTTTGCCACCCCAAGCACACCAATCAGGCGGCCTTCAGCGGCGTGCCTGCGCGTGGTCCGCTGGTCATGAGGATTCGGCGGCGTTTCTGCGGGTGATCTGTTGGTCCCGCGCCTTCAGCGTACTGCCACCGAATTGCCGCCGAAACCGTGGGACCGGTGGACCTCCCGCAGGCATGCCGCCAAACGCTGCCAGACTGCTGCCCTCACAGCAACCAGCACGCTGCCCCCCGTGGCTTGCCGCCCCAGGCATGCGCTTGCTGCGCTGGTGCCTGGAGCCGCCCCTGGGGGCACATGACTGATGAGGAGAGGCTGAGGGAACTGGGCTTATTTAGGTGCAGAAGAGAAGGTGAGGGGGGATTTGATAGCAGCCTTCAACTATCTGAAGGGTAGAAAAAGGATGGAGCTAAGCTGTTCTCAGTGGTGGTATCTGACAGAACAAGGAGCAATGGTCTTAAGTTGCAGTGGGGGAGATGTAGGTTGGATATTAGGAACACTATTTCACTAGGAGGGTGGTAAAGCACTGGAATGGGTTACCTAGGGAGGTGATGGAATCTCCATCCTTAGAGATTTTTAAGGCCTGGCTTGACAAAGCCCTGGCTTGGATGATTTAGCTGGGGATTGGTCCTGCTTTGAGCAGGAGGCTGGACTAGATGACCTCCTGAGGTCCCTTCCAACCCTGAGATTCTATGATTCTATGACACTAGCCCGGTCCATCCCAAGTTTGACGCACAGGGGAAAAAACAGGAGTTGAGTTGCATGTTAAAATAACAGGGTTTTGTTTTCTTTAGACATGTGGTCACTTAGAATAAACAGAGTGGGAGGGTTAGATTAGAGCAAAAAAACGTCAAGTTCAAAATGCCCATGTGCTCTGCTTGGGAGCTTTGAGTCATGGATTCCGCTGGGCTTTCTGATCTGTGAGGATCCCCAGCAGCTGAGCCATGGCGAGAGAGAACTGGGTTATGAGTTGCCCCTCCATTCCTGCTGCCAGAGGAAGGGATCAGGTAGTGGGATAATTCCCTGTATGTCAAAGGGATGAAGAACAATGAGATGAAAAGGCTGATTTTTAAATGGTGGCATCCCCTAGGCTTCTGTTCCCTGCCCGTATGGCTGAATCACCCTGTATCATTCTTCACTGAGCAAAGGCCTCAGAATCCAGCTTACGTAGGACTTAACTTGTACCTTGTCCTGGCCCTCTGCACCAGTGCGAATTTCACCCACGGTGCATTCTGCATCCAAATGGGATGTGTGACATTAGTCTCCAGATAAGGGACATCCCTTCAGATACCAGGGGACCAGCCAATGATGTGGAGAGTTGTCCACCACTCCCATGCAGTGTCTGTGTCAGATTGGGAGGTCTGACCTGAATGGAGTAGCCAGGTCAGCTCAGTGGAGCTGATTACTATTTATATTGCAGTCATGCCTACAGGAGTCAGGTCAGGGCTCCATGGTGCCAGGTGCTGTACAGTACTGAGCTGCAAAGTTCAGCTCTGGAGTTCAACCCCTCCCAACAGGGGTGTCCCGTTCCCAAAGGTTTATTTCGGTCCATTGTAGCGCGAGGGGCCCAGTGCCACATTCAGATCTGAATTCAGATTCTGAGCATCCCTGGACTTTGAGAGTGTTTGGATCCAGGAGTTTGGTTCAGGCTCATCTCTCCAGCATTGGGACCTCAGAAGCCAGGTCCCCTGTCGCATCTTGAGTTGCTCATACTTAAACCTGGCCTTTTCCTCTTGCACATTCATTAACTGTGCTTCTGAGTCCATCTCAAAACTCGTCCACATCAGGGCACCCAGAGTCTGATGTGTTATCAGGTGCAGTGTGAGATTCTCTGAGGGGTTCCCTCCTCCGCTCATTACTTTCTGACTGCAGCATGCAAAAGAGAAACCTCGGATAAGAACCCAAGTTTACCAGGCTATCAGCATGCAGGCAGGACTCTGTTTAGCTGGGTTAAATGTGAAAGGTCTGACATGAAACATGAAGTATGAATTCCCAGCTGAACTCAAGTTACTGCTGAGTTTTGGCTGGTGTACAAACGGAGTTTGATTCATTAAAGTCACTGAGTTCATTAGCTAAAATTATGGGTTCATCGAGTCTGATTTTTGGGTCACAAGTTCAGCTAGAAGGTAGTTTATGGGGTGACCTGATGGTGAATCCAATCAGTGGTGAGATCCTGGTGCTAGGACAGGCAGGACTGCAGGCCATGAAGCTCACACTCTCCCTTAGGCAGCACTGTTGGTTTATATTTTGGAAATGCATAGAATTCTTCTGCTACCATCACTTCCATGCCAAATCCTTTAAATCACATCAAAACCACCATGTCTACAAGACCAGCTTAATTTACCATTAAATCAACTCGGTGGTGCAAAAACAAGGCTTTGCTTTGAATACGTGACTTATGTATAAGCAGCTAACTGTAGAGCATTAGTTAAATGCATGTGTCTAATTCAAGCATAAAACCATTTAGCATGGAATGAGAGAAGCCAAAGATGGAAAAAACCTATTTGGTCACCTTGCGCACCCCTCCCGATCAGTACGGGATTGTTCCATGCAATATGACCGCCAGTGCTTTGGCAGCTGGCAAAGACACTATAGGCCCAGATTCTCAAAGGATCAGTGGAAATTAGGAGCTTAAATACATTTGAGGCTCTTACACTCCCGCAGACACCATTCCATACATCTATTGACACTACTCTAGTTCAGCAAGGCACAGGAGCAAGTACACGACTTTAAGCATCATTAAAGTCCAGGAGACTCCTTGTGTGCTTAAGCACTTTGCTGAATCAAAGCCAATGTGCTCATTGCTGTAATAGCTTCATTATTAGTATTACTCCCAAAGACTCCAATCAGGATCAGGGCCCCATTGTGTTGGATGCTGTTCCGCAGAGAGTAAGAAACAGGTCTTGTTCCAAAGAGACTGCAGTTTAATGCAAGTCAAGAAGCAATAAACATGTAATTAACAATAGGAGGGAAGTGGGGAATGAGGTACTGGAATTACAAACCAGACAAATAGCCCAAGGATTGTATTGTGTCCCTTGCAATGGGACATGCCCAGAAGTATGTGTGCTGAAGGTTTTGTTTGGGGCAGTTATTGTCAAAGGCACATAGGCTGAGATTTGCAAGACAGTGCAGGGGATTTAGCCGCACATCTCCTCTAACATTAAACCCTGTTCTGAAGATCCCAGGTGTCTTTACCATGGGCCAAATTCTGCCACCTTGGTTCACTGGGCTAAATTGTGACTTGGACAGCACATCAATGCAGCAGAGGAGGAGAGAATAAGAGCCCTTATGCCCCAGGGCAACCCTGACCTTGAGCCTGAGTGTATGAAAGTAAACAGGGCTAAGTGCTCAGATGGGGTAAGATTTTCAAGCACTACGCATCCAATGTGCCAGGCTGCTTTGAAAATCTAGCTATGTATTTTGCTCTAAATGAGAGCAGAGCTCTTCTGAAAATTCCAGCCTTTTCCCATCAAAGCAGGTGTTCGGGGAGGGGCATGGGTGGAGACTTAACCCCACCCTCTCCATTCATTGGTTGGTGCAGCTAAAAGTGTGTGTATTAACTGATTGTTGGTATAGGCCAGTTGCAAATTACTAACCCCCAGGAGGCTGGTGGGGAGCAGAAGGGAATTGTGATGGGGGAGCAGAAAGGAAATTGTTTTCCCCTCCTGTGAGAATTTTCCAAATTAAAAAAAAAAATCCCTTGTCTAGAATTGGGTCAAAAATCAAAATCTTGAAAAATTTCATGAACCAACAAATTATTATTATTATTTTTTGTTTGGGCCAATTGAAATGTTTCCCTTTGATCATTTTGAAAGGTCTCATTTTGATTTTGCCCTTTTGTTCGTTCTTAAATTTGTTTTTAGTTGAAATGAAGTGAAATTTCAAAAAAGACAAAAGTCGGTTTGAACCGTAAAACCCAAAGTTTTTCCATTTGAAAAAGTCGAACTAGGACCTTGTTACAATTTCAAAACTTAATTTTTTTTCAATGCTTTTTCAAGTCAGGAACTTTCTCCAAACCAAACTGGGTGACAGGGGATGGATCACTTAAGAATATAAGAACATAAGAATGGCCATACTGGGTCAGACCAAAGGTCCATCTAGCCCAGTAGCCTGTCTTTCGACAATGGCCAATGCCAGGTGCCTCAGAGGGAATGAACAGAACAGGTAATCACCAAGTGATCCATCCCTTTTTTCCCATTCCCAGCTTGTGGCAAACAGAGGCTAGGGACACCATCCCTGCCCATCCTGGCTAATAGTCATTGATGGACCTATCCTCCATGAATGTATCTAGTTCTTTTTTGAACCCTGTTCTAGACTTGGCCTTCGCAACATCCTCTGGCAAGGAGTTCCACAGGTTGACCCTGCGTTGTGTGAAAAAATACTTCCTTTTGTTTGTTTTAAACTTGCTGTCTATTAATTTCATTTGGTGACCTCTAGTTCTTGTGTTATGGGGTCACCAAATGAAACTAATAGGCAGCAAGTTTAAAACAAACAAAAGGATTACCTGTTCTGTTCATTCCCTCTGAAGCACCTGGCCACAATTTGAAGACAGGATACTGGGCTAGATGGACCTTTGGTCTGATGCAGTATGGCCGCTCTTATGTTCTCATGTTCTTTCCCTTTCCCCACCCGCAGTCTCGGATTCGAGAAATTGGTATTTTGGGGTGAAAAAAAAAATTTTGTGGCAAAAATTCCAGCCAGTTCCAACTGCGATTCTAGAAGCCAATATTCCTTCCTTGGGACATTCTTGGGGTGACACCATTATATGCTGTGTCCTTGTGAGGAAAGCCAGCCCACTGATTTCAGTAGGATCAAAGGCATTATTCAGCGAGTGCCGGGGAGGCAAGCTCAGGCTGTGGTTCTGAGGGGCAGAACTCGGTGTAACACTAATTTTAAATCAAATCTCCAAACTGCCAGGGCAATGACAGAAAGCTTTCTTGTTTTAAAGAACCTTTTTTGCAACCAGTGGTCAGCAGTGAAGATTAATCGCTTCTCAGCAGGATAAAGCCAGCACTAATTAGGAGAAGGGAGACACAATGCAGCCTTTTTTGGACCCTCTAGTGCATTTCCTAGCGAGCCCTTTTACATAACATGCCCTTGGCACTTCTTCTTGAGCTGTCAACACTTTGGGAGGGTCAGAACACTAAGATCTCCTCTCAAAGCAGCCACAAACAAACACAATAATAAAGAAGGACAACAGACCCAGGGAAGGCAGGACTTTAATCAAAAACAACCCCCCTCCCCAAACAAATAATAATAATAATAAAAAAAAACCCAAAGCTGCCAAAACAACCCCAAAGTGGAACAAAGTGCAAACCAGCTGCAGGGGAGGAGAAGGGGAGCAAAGGCCAAGAATAACACCAGCACACCAGCAACTCTAGCAGTTTGGTAACAAGCTGCTCTGCCTCTTTAAAAACTTGCAGCCCTGTGCAGTGATAATAGTATTTGGAGAGCTACAAGTGGCTGAGGGCAGGTCCAATAAGCGCCCTCAGCACCTCCCTCCCCCCCCCCCCCCGAACTCTGGTTACAAATCCTCGCTCTTTTGCCCATGACAGAAATGTATATAAACCCCCAGAAAAGCAGATGCACTTGAAAAGACAGGTACGGGGGGCAGGGGCTGGGTAGCCCCTCCACGGGCGCTGGAGTTGGCGAGGCTGGTGCTGAGAAGAGCGCGCTCCTGGGGTCCCTGGCAGCTGGATTACCGGTGCGAGCGGGTTTAGGTGCAGGCTTTGATTGTTTCTTTCCCCCTCGCATGCCTGGATCAAGCGGCTGCGGCTGCTGATCTGAAACTGCCCCCTCGCCTCGCCATCCCCTTCGGCAGCGCCTGGGATCATGCTGCTGCTGCTGGGCATCTCTGGGCTGTGCCTAGCGGTCCTGCCCTCGCTCTGCTCCCCCCTGGAGAGCGAGATCGTGACCCCGCTCCGCTTAGACCCGGACATCAATGGCCGGCAATATTTCAAAAGGGGCCCGGAGGAGCCCAGCCCCCAGGGGGTGATTTTCCAGATCACCGCTTTCCAGGAGGATTTCTACTTGAACCTGACTCCAGACGCGCAGTTCATTGCGCCCGCCTTCGCCATCCACTACCTGGGCGCATCCCCCAGCGCGGCCAGGGAGCGCCCCGACCTCAGGCGCTGCTTCTACTCCGGAGATGTCAACTCCGACCGGGAATCCTTCGCAGCCCTCAGCCTCTGCGGGGGACTCCGGGGGGCTTTCGGGTACCGAGGGGCTGAATATCTCATCAGCCCGCTCCGGAATGACACCGGGAACGGGGCGCTGCGGAACAGCCAGGGGGAGCACCTCTTGCAGCGCAGGAGCGCGCCTATCCAAGCCGGAGACCCCACCTCCAGGTGCGGCGTGGGCTCCAGCTTGAACCCGGCCATCCTGCAAGCTCTGGAGAAATACAAAGGCTCCCAGCAGCAGCGGAAGAAGCAGCTGAACGAGACCAGGCTGCCCAGGAAGAGCGGCCGCTCCAAGCGCTTCGTCTCCATCCCCAGGTACGTGGAGACGCTGGTGGTGGCGGACGAGTCCATGGTGAAGTTCCACGGGGCTGACTTGAAGCACTATCTGCTCACCCTCATGGCCACGGCGGCCAGGCTCTACAAGCACCCCAGCATCCTCAACCCCATCAACATCGCGGTGGTCAAGTTCCTGGTCATCGGCCAGGATGACAAGGGGCCCAAGGTCACCGGGAACGCGGCGCTCACCTTGCGGAACTTCTGCGCCTGGCAGAAGAAGTGGAACAAAGTGAGCGACAAGCACCCCGAGTACTGGGACACCGCCATCCTCTTCACCAAGCAGGTGGGTCGGGGGGCCGCGCGCAGGGAGGGGAGGGGTCGCAGGAGTGGGGAGAAGCGGGTCAGGCTTTCCTTCCCTGGCACTGGCTGGGACACGGCCCTTGGCCAAACGCAGCACTGCGCCCTTTCTGCAAAGTTGCCCCTTGCCCCCTCCTGCCAAAGCTCAATTCGCTCCGGCGCGGATGGCGCAAAGCAAGCCCCGTTCCGCTGTCAACCCTGCAGCGGCTCAGGTGAGAGCTACACTGTCCTAGCAAAGGCAGGCCGGGTTGAGGCATGCGCAAAAGCGCAGGCTGGAATTTGCAATGTCACTTAACTTACAGTATGTCTATTCTGGTTGCTGTTGCCAATACGGCCCGGTCTCCCCCAGCTCCAGCCTCCCAGAAAGCGCTGAGTGATAGGAAGCACTAGCGTGGATTTAGCATTGAATCGGCGGGTGCGCCCCAGGGCCAGTAGGAGGCGCTCTAATGATGAAATGTAAGGCAGCTGAAGCTATTCCAGCCGAGCTGTGCGTGTGCATCTGGGTCATGAGCTTGATTCACACTTCCAAAGGCAGGGGGAACGCTGAATAACAACCCTCCTCCCACACAGCCAGTTACAGAGTTCTTCAAGGGCCCGAACTCGGGCTGGGAGGGCAAAGATGATGGTGAGGGCGGAGGGTCGAATTAGAACGAGAGGGCAGCCCAGGGCTTCTGCTGGATGCATGGCATGCGTGGAATGCCTTCTGAACAACAGCCCAGAAAAATCACTGTCACAGGCTGAGTGCCGCCAGCAAACCGTTCATGGTCACTAATTTCTCCTTGGTGCATTTTCACCAGCCACCAGTTTGCAGGTATTTTATATCTGACAGGAAGGAGACCCCCCTCCCCCACGCCCAGCACTAGTATCTATCACAGCTCCTGAGTCTCTGATACAAAACAGCAGAGGTGGGGTCACACTGGGGCTCCCGACAGGGCACAGGAACTTGCTTCTCTTTGCAACCCGCTCGAGTCCATCTGAGGACAGCCTCAGAAGCAGAGCACGCATCCGGCCCTGGTTTCCGAGCCTTCCTCCTCAGCTGGGAGTAGCTGGAAAGCTCAGGCCTGGAGCCGGTGCCGTGCATTGCACCTGCCAAAGAGAGAGCCTCTCCCAGCTTCACACTTCCTCTGACTCATTCGCTTGAAGAGCCCCATGAGAACCTGGAACTCGCTCTCCTCCATTGGTCCTGAGTGAATTTAGTGCTGGTGAAAGGTGTCAGATCCCTGCAGGCTGGAGTCCTCTCTCTGTCCACAGAACAAGTACGGCGCAGGCAGCAGTGGAGATGGCTTCCCCACAGCCCCTGCTCCTGTGGTCTGGAGGGAGACCCTCTGAGGCTCTGCTGAGAGATGGAAGCATTAGACTTGATGTGTTTCTTTCTCTTTGCCTCATTCAGTCCTTGGACTCAGCTGATGCCGCCAGCAATGGTGCCAATGTCAATGCTGTTTGGGATGATTATTTTGCCGCCTGGTTAACTGTGCAATGGGAACAAGATGGAGAGCGGCAGCTCACTTGGCATGGGCCCCTAAACAGCCAGCAGATGGGAACGAGTGACTTTCAGTCACCGCCCGCTCGGACTGGATGCAAACAGATGACATGCTTGAAACTTCCTTGGAGAAACTCTGCCACACTCAGACAGCCTCTGGGCTCCTGACTGCCTTCAATCCCTGGGAGGAATCCCACTTCTCCCCATGGGAAATGCTTGCACACATCAAGTTTGATATTTGCCCCTTAAAATACTCAGAATACTTCACCCCAACTCGTTAAAGCACTCTGGGCTTTGCACTCCCTTTCCCATGGCTGCTGTTTGCTGAATCACATCACATTGCTGTTCGGATGCTTATGTGTATATTGAAGCTTCTCCTTTCTGCTACAGTGATGAGTGCTATTGACAGACTTAACTAATCACCTCCAATTACCTAGCTGGGCCTTCAGACGGACATAGGCTAGATTGTACTCTCAGCTACCCCTCTGCAGTGCCTACACAGTGTGTAAACCAGGACAGAATCTGGCTCAGTGGACCAAATCCTCATCCTGTTTGTTGAAAGCAATGGGAACTTTGCCACTGGCTTCAGTGGGACCCGGATTTAGGTCAGTGACCGTGATACCGTGTGGCTATAGACATTAATGGGGTGAGATGTTACTTGCTGAATTTGGAAATCACCGATGGAAGATGTCAGGCAGGAGAAAGAGGCTAGTCAGAAAGAGAGGAAATGTCTACGAATACACGATATCATGGCAATCAGCTAGGGTGGGTTGGACAATAGGGAAAAAGCGCATAGAATAGTGACAGTGATTCTTCAATTCTCTTTTCTCTACCTCCCTGCCAACCTGCTCTCTTTATTCTGGGGAATTAGATTCCGGAGCGGAAGCTGTGGGGGCATTTCCGTAACTTGCGTCCTAGTAAGGCACTCATGGAAGGAAAGGCTATCGATCACCACAAGACTTAATGATCAACATGATATGAGCACCACAGACCGGTGACAACAACTAGTGACCTCTGATCTACCCTGGAATGGTAGCAACAAAACCAGTGACAATTTCAGCGATGGAAATTCATCTCCTCAGCCCACGTCCTTTAGCTGGGCATGAATCTCTTTAAATGGGAACAAAGGCAGACGGCCTGATCCAAAGCCTGCTGAAGCCAAGCGCTTCAATTGGGCTTTGCTTCAGGCCCTGCCTGGTTTACGATTGTTGCAAGAACAGGCAGCATGTTGACACTGTCCCCTAATGGGCCAGATTCCCCCCGGCATAAACCTGTTGAGGTCACTGGAGTTACACCAGGGATGAGTTTGGCCTTAAACATGCACGTGCTGCCACATTGGCTCCATTTTTTACGCATGACAAAACCGTCCATTCCTGAAACCCCAATGCAAGGGCACATGATCAACACAGACATCTGCCTTCCCTGAACTCGTCCATCTGTGGTCTCCTGGTACCCAAGAGTTTATCTTCCTGCCAAAAGGCTGTTACATAAACCCGTAACTTTTATTTCGTTTAAAGGCCAATTGATAGGCAGTTTCCAGTTGTAGTCAGCAAGTCGCTGATAGATGGAGTTGTCCTTTCTCAATCTGGCATCAGGCGCTCCCGCACAGCCTTGTTTTCTATGATGTCAGTTGCTCTGGATTGCGGATATGTCCTTGGTGGACTCATTCTGTGCATCTGGCCAATTCAGGTCTGCCAAGCAAGTGTGAGCAAGAGATCTCGATCTTCCCACTTTAGCTGGTGCTTGAATAAGGGGCCATTGGAGCATACGGCGTTAAGATGCACAGCTGTCCCTTGTGACTGCACCTACGGAATGGAGAATGGGTCTGCAAGCGGCGTCCCGTAACTTGGCTGCATTTCCAACCATCTGGAAACGGATGCTCTGCAGCTTTGTCCGGCTTGACATCTGCCAACGATGACCATGGAAGTTCTTAAAATATCTACTGTCGTTAAATGGCTGGCTTTGCCAAACAGCTGTTCCCTTTACTGCTGTGCACCAGAGGCAGGAGAGGGTATAGAATTCCATTACCCATGGACTCAAGGGTGGGGAGCTTAGAAAACATGCAGCGGAGGAGGGAGGAAGTTCCATCCTCTGAGTGTTTGACACAACTGCTGCAAGGTTCCCTGCAGCCAACCGGCAAAGCATCTGGAAAGACACGGATTATGAATCACTGGGGAGGCGGCCAAGCCTGGAAGGAGAAATCCAATGGGGTAGCAGTGAGTGGTTGCATAATCCTGAGTTGCTCTAGTGGGGATAAGGAGAAAACTGAGTATCATATGGGATTATGGACCCCATGGGAGATGGGACCACAGTTGCCATGCTTGGCTGGTGAGAGGCAATTGCTCGGGCCCTATGTGGAGATGGTGGCATCTCTGTCGAGCCTGCCAAGTTGCGGCAATGACAGTTTGTGTAGGCTGTTCTCCAACAGCCACACAATGGAGGGGGCTAGGAAAGTCTAGGAAGGGACGGAGAAGAAATACCCCTCCTTAGAAAGTGAACGCCCTCATGCACAGAGCTATCTACCTTAGCAAGAAGGAGGCGAGGGGGAATTCTTATTCTATACTCCGTTAGCTCAGGAGTTATTGGATTCAGATGGCGGAACACCTCTGCTGCCCAGTTCATCATCTCACGATGGTGGGCAAATCAAAAAGAAGCATGTAGACCCCCTGGCGACCCTCCGTGATGTTTGAGAAAGGAGTGTGGGCAGCACGCTGGCTGTGTCTGTTTCATCTCCCACGAGCGCAGCTTGGTGGGGCAGAGAACGGTCTAGCTGGGAAGGATAGGTTCTCTTGCCTTGCTCTGCCATTGACTCTGTGTCACCCCGGATGAGTTACTTCATCTCTCTGTGCGCCAGTTTCCCTATTTGTGAAGTGGCTGGAAATACAGGGTTATGGTGAGACTCGGGGCCTCGGAATGAGAGGGCTGTTGGAGCAAAGTATTATCACCTTGTAAAGGACCAGTGGGCAGAGCCAGACCAGGAGAGCTGTGTCTGGATCAGGCAGGGTGCTGGCGTGCCAGGCAAGGCCTTAGTTTACTGTAAAATCCCATTCTTGGACCGGTACTAGTATCATTTTCAGCATAGCCAAGACAAAGTGAAATAATGACCATGACTTATCTGTGAACATTCTGCAAATCCCATTGGACGCAGCAGCTGTAACTGGGCTGTTTCCACCTTCCACCCTTTCCCATCATAGCCAGAGCTGAGGGGATTTTAAATGGGTGACACTTGCGTATGCGGTTAGCATTTTCCTGGCTTCCAGTGGGATGGGAAAGCTCTCCCTAATCCAGGCTCCGATGCTTTCAGCCCCCTCTTGAGTTCTGGTGGAATCATGTTACATTGCTTGATGCTGGAATCTCTGGGGAAATTCTCTGGCATGTGCTATGCAGAAGATCAGATTAGACGAGCCTAAAGAATCCATTAGCCTCAAGATCTCTGAGGATTCAGGTAGGAAAGGAGACTGTTTTAGGGAAGGAATAGTTTGTTTTGGATTTGTTTGAATCTTCTTGCTTTGGATTCTTCCTGCTACCTCTTTCCAACATGTAGTCTGCCTATCTAGGCGTCTATAAATTGCCATCCCCGTAGTACATAGCTCCTGCCTCTTCCCCGTAGTCCCAATAACAATCTGCCCTTGTGCTGCTACTGCTAAATCTTCCTGCATTTAGGAATATGCTTTGCCCACCTGCACATTTGGGCTTGGTCCTCTCCTGTCTTGCACCTGAGCAAGGTGGGTGCAAAACGCTGCGAGGCCAGGAGTCTCCACCCGCTTGCACCAATGGTGCAATTTCACACCTGCTCATTGCACAAGTACCAATGCTGACACGAGGCCGTGGAGGGTCAGGCTCTTCGCATTGCAAACTCACACTCTCTTTTCTCTTTTGTTCTTCCCATTTACTCCCCCTATTTCCTTCCCTTCCCCACGACCTGTAACCCCATCTCCTCCTAATTGCCCCTCTCTCTTTTCTCCCTCTCTCCTCTGTTCTTTGTCCCCATCTGCTCTCTGTAGAGTCTCTCCCCGTACAGAGGAGATGCTATCCCATTGTTACTCTGGGAGCCCCCAGACACATCCCCAATCCCATGTTTTGGAATCTCTTACTCTGCCGACTCCTCTTTGAAACTCCCCTCACTCTGTGGCCCTTCGCTGACCTTTCCGAGCCAGGTTTGGGAGCTGGCTGGACCTCCAGTGTGGCTGGAGGAGGGATTCTCGGTGGGGGTGAGGGGCACGGCAGGTGGGGGTGTGGCGCTGCCATCTGGCATTTCAAAGGGGAATGGCACCAGGAGGCTGAGGTTCAGATTTGAACCCAGGCCCAGAGGTTAAAGGAGGGCCGGGTAAGAGCTGCTTGTTAATCTATCCCTGCAGTCAGCGGACAAGGTTCGCAGCAGTAAGTGGGTCAGTGTGTCAGTGCAGGTGTTCGGCAGGGAGCCAAGAGCGCTCTCAGCCAGCAAGGAAACAGGAACTCTTAAAAGAGCAATGAGACTCCGAAGGCCGGGTTCTTCCCGGTGTGTCCCCACGGCGCCCTCGCCCCTTTTAACCAAGGCCACTTGCCCTCAGTGGCTCTGCCTGTGGCAGATACTCAAGCAGACTTACCTAAACTGCAGCCAAGGGCTGCTTTGCTACTCGGTTCCAGGAGGGAGCAGATGAGCCTAGAACCGGGAATAAATGGTTGCTCTGGAAACACGAGGCCATCTTCAGCTCAGCACTGGCTCCTTCACAGAAGGGGCCCAGCATTTGGCTTTGTCTGGCCAGTTTGAGGCATCAGCCCTTACTTGTACTGCTACTACTACAACTCTGCCCTGCCTAGTAGTTTCCTGGCGTACAGCTCCAAGCACTTTACAAAGGGAAGGTCAGTATACGTACCCCTTTGTACAGATGAGGAGGTTAAGCCGCAGAGAGGGGAAGTGAACGGAAAAGGGTCCCACGGTACGTCTGTGTCTCCTGACTCCCCATCTAGTGCCTCATACATTGGATGCTGCTGCTGCAGCCTTCGCAAACATGCATATTTCCCCTATATTTATCTAAGGCATTTATCTGGCCCCTGCTAGCATGGTACCTGAGCGCCTCATACCCTCTAACGAATTTATCCTCGGAACACTCCTATGCGGTAGGGAAGTGCTTTTATTCCCGTTTTTACAGATGGGGAAACTGAGTCACAAAACAGTTAAGTGACTCACAAGACGTCAGAGGCAGAGCAGGGATTTGAACCTAGGTCTCTGGCTAGCATCCTAACCACTGGACCAGGGGTGCCGTTCAGAAGCAATGCAATAATGAACAGACTCATACCTCCTTCAGGCTGTGAACACCCAGACCTGCAGCCCTCAATGCTCCCTGGAAATGGTGATGGGGCTTTCCCTCCCTCTCCCAACAGAATCCAGGCCCTGACACTTTGGATTTCAGAGGGTCTGGTTCTGGTCTCGCTTACCTTAGTTCTAGACAGGTGTGGCTCTGTTGATTTCAGCGGGGTTACTCCTGGTTTGCACCAGCATGAGTGAAAGCAGTCAGGCTCCGTGGTCCCCATGCTGCTCACTGTTTCCCTTGGACAAGATTTAACAAAAAATACAAAAACAGAAAGAGTGAGATGGAAAGTTAAAGGGCATAAACTAGGAGCGAGATCACAGAGATCCGACTTGCTTGGCAACAGACAATCCTACTTTATCGAAACCAGATTACATGAGACTAAGCTAAGTACCCTCTGTCCCTCGTGGGAAAGCCAGGTCAGCAGCACTGCTGTCTAGCAGTTAGTAGATCAGACCAGGGCTCCCCCTCTGCTGGAGATGAACCACTCACCTCTCAAGGCTGGGGGGCAGGCTAGGACTTGCAGGGGGCAGGCTAGGACTCCTGGCTTCTATTTCTAGCTGTGCCACTGACTAAAGTAGGTCACTTACCCTATCTGGGCTCCAGTGTAAAGTGAGGCTCATAATACCAGGGGGTATGAAGATTAGTTCCCTGGTGGTTTGTTAAAGTGCTTTAAGAGCATCAGCCGTGAACGTCCAAAGCACTGAATGATGGGAAGTGCCCGGGTGTTCCTACGCATTGCCGTGACGCCCGCTTGGCACATAGGCAAGTCATGCTGCTGATCTTCTGGAGCCATGGACAGCCGCAAGGGCAGCGTAGAGCCAGTCTGTCTGAGGAGTTGAGATCGATGTCCATCCCTGGCGGGCAGGATACAGGGGCCTGGCCATCCTGGCAGAGGCATGGGCACGACTGCCTCTGAAGTCAGTGGTCAGGAGTTCATGCAATGGTGGTGCTGCCCACACATGACGGAGAGACTGTTGGCCTTAGGCCTGTGGAATCCAACAGGGCCCCGTCGCCAAGAACTGACTCACTACAGGCCACTGCAACAGGTGGGGAGGAAACTGGGTAGTTTCCTCGTGTCTCGCTGCACATAGGCCCCCACAACCTAGGGCTGCCCCTTGGAGAACAACAGAGACAGAGCGGTTAAGCCAGCTCTCCTGAATTCCTCAGTGGCCATCAGGGCTATCTCGGTGATGGATTTGCTGAGTGCCCTCTTGTAACCTGCCTGTCAGAGAAAGAGAGATTTCCCTCAAGACATATGAGCTACAGCCCTCAGCAGTCAAGGGAAGAAAGCTATAGGACCCTCCTGCCTGGGCCAGGCCCTGGAGATAAGCCGCCAGTTTGCTCCCTGCCCAATTGTGGCTTTAAGCTTCAAAGATCAAATAAACCAGATCAGGCTTCCACTCCCCCAGCTCTGTCCATGCACCTCCTTCCTGGGATTCCCACTCAGCTCTGCCAATGCCCCTCAACCTTAATCTGCAGCAACCCCTCCTAATCCTTCCATGGGCTCCCAGGGCAGCTCTGCCATCTTATCTCTGATATCCGAGTTGTAGTCCTCTCCTTGTCACCAGTTGTGTCAAAGTGCGTGATGGCTTTGTGATGCCGATATGTTCTCACGAGGGACCAGGGTGAGCCCATCGCGTTCATTTCACACGCAGACAAGTGCCGGTTTGTCCATCCAGTTCTTCAGTCGTGAGAGGCTTGCTTCTTTACTATGCAAAGGCCAGCCCTTTCCCCACAGGTTATTACCCTGATGTTTTCAAAGTATTTCATGAATTCTCAGCCATGTGCTTGCTACTAAAGCCAGCGGGGCAGGGCCAGAACTCTCTGAAGTTGCTGACGTTGGTATTTATCGATGGACGAACCTTGAATAAGCCCCCAACGGTTTGGATTCTTATAGGAACTTCAGTTTGGAGACCACCTCAGCCTCTCTTGTGCAATTACACAGCATAAGAATGGCCATGCTGGGTCAGACCAATGGTCCAGCTAGCCCAGTATCCTGTCTTCCGACAGAGGCCAATGCCAGGTGCCCCAGAGGGAATGAACAGAACAGGGCAATTATTAAGTGATCCCTCCCCTGTTGTTCAGTCCCAGCATCTGGCAGTCATCACCGGACTGTGTCCCTGACCATCTTGGCTAATAGCCATTGATGGACTTGTCCTCCATGAACTTATTAAATATTTTTTTGCTGTTGGCCTGGACAGGAACGTATCATGAATCACTCTCATTTATCCTGTGGTAGCACCCCAAAAGCCCACCTATTGTAGCTTGATCCCATCCACATTTAAGGTGGGAGAGATTCCCTGCCCCTTTCCGCAGCCTGTCCTGCGAGCACATCCTCTCCTGGATTCCTGCCTCTCCCACCTTGATCTCAGAAGATGATAAAGGGGTGAAAAATGATGCTCGGCTCTTCACAAACAAATGAAATGTCAGCGTGTAAATTCCAGGCAGTTACTTCTCTTGCCAGACTCTCCCCTGTGGGGGCACTTCAAAGGAGAGTCCAGGGCTGCCTAGAAGGGAAAAACTTTGTGGAGCTGTCAAGTGGAATCCGATACGAGAGTCCTGGAGTGAGGCCGGCATTGGGGATCGGTCACCTTCAGTAGGTCTCCTTAACTCCCTCTCTCCCTTGAGCTCTGGAGAAAGAGAAGAGTGGAAGGACATTTAGTGCTTACGCAGCACTAATACTGTGTATTTGAACAGTGACTTATCTGACCATATGATTTGTATTACAGTAGCACTTATTGGCCTCAAGAGAGATCTAGGCTCTGTTGTTGCTGGGCCCTCTTTAGACATAAAGCGAGGTACAATCCCCTGGCCTTCCTTCAAAGAGCTCATCATTGAAATAGACAGAACAGACAAAGGCTGGGAGAAAGGAAATGTGGTTATCCCTATTTAACAGATGAGAAACTGAGCTAGAAAGACGCTAAGTGACTTGCCCAAGGTTATCCAGAGAGTCTGTGGCAGAGCCAAGAATTGACCCTAGATCTTTCACTCAAGGAATGTGATGGTCCAAGCACCGTACAGGGATTCTGGCCCCAATCCTGCCCCCTTTGCAGACAATAGCAAAACTCCCACAGATTTTAATAATGCAGGAGCTGACCCTAATGAATGCATTCTCATCACTCGCTCCATACCAGGTGTGTAAGGGTCACCACCTGCCTTTTACAGATGGGGAAATTGAGGCACTGAGAGGTTAAAGACCCAAACCGTCAAACTGCCGTACCAAAATCCATATTTTGACATCCAGATAATTGGTCTGGTTTCACCAGAGGCGCTGAGCCCCGGCAGTTCCCATTGACCTCAGCAGGAGTTGTGGGTGCTCAGCGCTTCTGAAAGAGGGGTTACACCTCTTGTAACCTGGCTCCTTCCACACCCACCCCTCCTCTGGAATTTAGATTGGATGCTCCTTGGGGCAGGGCCTGTGCTTATCATGTCTCCTGTGAAATGTCGAGCATGCTTGGGGGTGCTCTAAGATAATCAATACTGTGTCTGACTTTAGGCACCTGAGGGTGAAGATTCTGGTTTAAGTGATTCGTCAGTGGCAGAGGTGTGAGAAGAACCCAGGAGTCCTGACTCCAAGTGCCCTGCTTGGATTGCAGTTCTTTCAGAGGGGAAATTTCCCTTCCCCCCGTGGCTGTGCATCCCCAACATCTCTGTTATCTCTGTTATGTAGTAGACTATTAACATGACTGCATGTGTTCTGGTTTAAGGGAATTCCAGGCCCTGATGTAGTGAGCCAATCTGGTTCTCTTCGCCTGTGAACTACAAAATAAGGAAGCAATTTATATCTGGCAATGGCACTGCCCAGCTGAAGTCTATATACCAGCCTCTGTCTCCATAAGCAACATCTGGTAGACATGGTCAGTCCTGGCTCCGAACAACTCCAGCAGAGCGAATGGCATGACCCCTGTTTGGGGCTTCTGCTTTCAGTGGCTGTCACTATTGTCTTCTTCAGCATTGTCTGTGTGGTCACATGGGAACTAGGGGGAAAAGTTGGGTCAGACCTAAACCTCCCAGCCTGGGAAAGAAGGGGAATGGGTTACAAGGAGAGCAACTAGTTGCCTTCAGGGTTTCCAGCTGGGAGATAAAACTTACCTCTCTCTGGTGTTAACTGGGAGGCTGCAGATTTCCCCAGCTGCAAGGACCCTTTCGGCAGCACCTCATCAGAGTGGGAGAAGCTTCCTCTATGAAAGGCTGTTCTGGGTTTGACAGAGAAACCCCCTTGTTCCTCTCTTTGGGGCTGGGGGTAATCTCCCCACCTACCTGCTTCCGTAAGTCTATCTGCCTCAGGTGTTTAGAAAGCCCCCATCTCATAGGGGTGTGTCAGAAATAGGAATCAAACCCCACTCTCCTGAGCCCCAGATTAGCATTTTAACCACTGGACCACCCTTCCTAGTAGGTACAGTCTCACAACTGCATCCTTCATCTCCGGCACGGCTCCCCCATCCGTTTCTCTTCCTCCGCCACTTCCATGCTCATTCCTTCTGAAAGGTTCTCCTTTGGTGTGGCACAGAGACAGCACCAGCTGGGGGCGAGAGCATGGGTATAGGTCTTCTCTTTCCGGAGCTGTTACTTCCCTACTCTATGCCTCAGTCCCCACATCTGTAAAATGGGGAGAGTGAGACTTACCCTCTTGGAAATGCGCTCTGAGATCTTAGGATGAGTGGTGCAAAGTAGGATTATCATTATCAGGGTTCAATCCATTGGTTAAAAAGGCAGCCCATTCCCTGCAAGCTTCACAGAGTGCCATCTCCTCCTCCGGAGAATGAATCATGCCATTCACTGGCTTGTGTATGACATTCACTGGCTTGTGTGAGCCATCTGTGTCTGGAGCGCACAGATAAACTGCAATGACCTGTGAGGGCTGAGAGCTGCAAATAGCTTGTTTAGGGTAGGGGAGTTTAAGCAAATGTTAGGGGAAACTGGTGCACTGTTTGCATATTTGAAGGAGGAGGGCTGGTCTGGTGGTTAAGGTGCTAGCCAGGGAGACAGAAAGCCTAACTTCAACTCCTGGGCTGTAGGACAGGCTTCCTGTAGGGCCTGGGGCAAGTCACTTCATCTCTCCAGTCAAGATTTACTTACGACTTTGGATATCTCAGTTCTTGTGGACCCAATCTGAGACACCTGAAAGGGACCTGATATTCAGAGAGCAGATGCTCAGCGCTTTCTGAAAAAATCACATCTTGTTTAAGGTGTCTTGAGTTGGGCACTCAAAATCGCCAGTCCCTTTTGAAAATCTTGGTGTTTGTGTCAATTTCCCCAGCTGTCCCAAGCTCCCCATCCTTTGGCAGTCTGGAGCATTTCGACTCTAAACTCTTTGAGGCATTTCGACTCTAAACTCATATGTCTGCCTCTATGTTGATACAGTGTCTAGCCCTCTGGGGTCTTGATCTCAGCTGGGGCCTCTAGGCGCTTTAGTAATACACATCATCAATAACGAAAATGAATATGCATGTGTATGCACTGTGCCTATAACAATAAGCAAGTGTGCAGAATATTTTGATGATATTTGCCTATGCTTAAAAAATATCCCCATTGTGCAGAAGCCCATTGTGAGAGCGGACAGATACTCTACGACAGAGGGCATCCTCAGGCTATCCTCTGGCAGGGACTAGTCCTGCTTTGGTTTCAATCAGACAGACTAGTGCTGGACAAATCTCAGGCAGTTCACAGCTTTGGTTCAGATAATCCCTCTGCAGCCTGGCTCCTCTGAACCTCTGGGATTTGCAGAATCAGGCTGGGAATCTGGCAATCAGGTGCTTCTTTGTGCCATTTCTGCTATGCCCTGGAAATACTCTCTTACGAGTTCACAGTTCTCCAGTGCTTCTGGACCCATCCAGAACTCAGACAGTCTGGAGCCACTATGAAACTGAAAGGGGAGAGGGGAAGGAATGGAATAATCTTCTGGCCCTTAAAATTTCAATTTCCGTTTGAATTGCGGGCGAAGGTGGGGCCAGTTCTTGTTTAACTCAGACTGCCTGCCTGCTCCCAGTGCAGCGCTGGCATGGGGCCTGAGCCAAAGCCCACGGAAGTCAATGGGAGCCTTTCCAATGAATTCAACAGACTTTGGAACTGACCCATCAACCTCTCACAGCCAAGCAGAGGTGAGAAACTGACCTGTCTCCTTCCTTTGGGTCTGATCCAAAGCCAGGAGCCCTCCCATTGACTTCAGGGGGCTTTGGGTCAGGCCCTTTGTCCTTCTGAAACAAAAAGAAGTCAGGCTGCCTCCCCTGGTGTTTAGGCTGGGCCCCTTCCCTGTCTATAAGGGCCTTAGAAGTCAGGAATCTGTGTCACTGAAGACTCAGGAAGATGTTATATATATGGTATCGCTGATGCCAGGGTTAATTCCAAACGTGTCATTTCATCGCACTGGACAGCCCAAGGTGGTGTGTATTTTAGGTCAGTGAGCCACAAAGGTTTCCTGGCTCCTACTCACTGTAAACAGGGATGTATGGTTCCTATCCTGTTGTCTCCTATCATTCTTGTTTTCTAGGGGTTAGTTAGTGCAATAATAAAAGCCACGTGCTGGCATCTCAGAGGGGTCCTCTGGTTCTGGCGTCTCAGGGTCTGTAGCATCCGTGCAATCCTTGCCTGCCGCTAACTGGTCCAATTTGTCCTCTCCCCATGTTCTCTGCAGGATCTGTGTGGTGCCACCACCTGCGACACCCTGGGGATGGCCGACGTTGGCACCATGTGTGACCCCAAGCGCAGCTGCTCGGTCATCGAGGACGACGGGCTGCCATCCGCCTTCACCACGGCTCACGAGCTGGGTAAGGGGCTGAAGTTCAGGGCAGCACCTGCC
The DNA here is from genome assembly GCF_027887155.1 of Malaclemys terrapin pileata. Classification (NCBI taxonomy): domain Eukaryota; kingdom Metazoa; phylum Chordata; order Testudines; family Emydidae; genus Malaclemys; species Malaclemys terrapin. Next base: position 22,836,920 of record NC_071519.1, read on the forward strand.
CGTCCCCTTTTGTGGCTGCTCCCTCGTTTGTTTGCGGCGCGGCTTTTGTGGGAACAGAATTTGGCTTTCTGGACCCACCCCTGTGCCTCAACTTCACAGGTCTCAAAGCGCGTGGCACCCAGTGGGAATCTGAAGTGCAGGAGAGCGAAGTGACATGCCCCAGGTCACACAGGAAGGCGGTGGCAGAGTCAGGATAGAACTCAGAGTCCTGATTCCAAGCCCACTGGAATATGCTGCCCCGCTGAGAAAAGCATGACTGCGTTTTCTTGTACAGTTTGCTGACTCTCTGTTCCCCTTGCTGTTCAATGCTAGCATCACCGGGGGTGTGCTTCCATGGCCCGCATGAGTGTCTGATCTCCCGGGCAAGCCATTCATTCCCTGTGTTCTCATGCCTCTGCCTCGCATGTTGTCCCTCAAACAGTTGCCAGACCATTTCTGGTTTTAATAGCGAACGCCTCCATCCATCATTCTGTGGCTTAGAAAGCTGCCACTTTAACCAAACCCACAGCAGAGACGTGGAGCCCCAGGCTGCGGTTGCCACCTGGGGGGAAAAAAAACCCCAACCCATATCCCAAACCTGCTAATGTTTATGGCTCCATAATTAGGAGGGAAGGGGGAGGGAGGAAAGCCTGAGATGTTTAAAATAACCCTGAATTGCAGCCTCAGGAAGTTTAGACAATAGCCAAGTGTCCGGAACAGCTTTCTGGGGAAACTCCACCTCGGGGTGAGAAAGCGAGACGCACCGGCTTTCTTCCCAGCGCTTCTGGGAGGCGAGAGACGAACTGTTGGAAAACAGCTGCTAGGAAAGCGAGTGGGGCCAGTGCGGGCGGGTCAGGCGTCCCAGCTATATTTTGTTGTTGTTATTGCCACTTTTGTTCAGTTTCCAGGATTCGGGTGTCCTGAAATAACACACCAAGGCTGGGATGCATTAGGCACGCACCTAAATCCAGAGACACTTGCAGTCCCTGGGGGGGTTGAGCAATGAAATCGCTCTCTCTCTTCAATGTTCTTTCTTTCTTCCTTTCCTTCTTTTCTCGCTGAATAACCCGCATCCATACATGAAGCAGATGGTGTGCATTTTGGCCAGCAAAGTGCCGGCTCAGAGACCCCACTGGCAGTCTTATAACTTGTCCGTCTTAAGGGCGATCTGATTTAAACACAAGGAACAGAGCTTGTGGAGCCCGGGGTCAGGGGGACAGAACACCCAGACCATTAACCACCGGGCTGTAGGTATTTCAGAGCTGTTAGTCCCACAAGCAAAAGGATTTCGTCTGGCTTAGCCAGAGTGGCCAAGATTTGGGGTGATGTGACTCATTAGCATCCGGGAAGATCACACAGGGGCGGAGGGGAGAGACATCATCTACTAAGGCAATGATGGTTTGGCTGTTACAGCAGGGCTCATATAGGTGTGGTGGGTCATCAAAGCAAATGAGGGCTTCGCGGCATTAGCTAGAGCAGGGTCCGTGCCAGTGGTCTGTGGCGCAGCTTGCCGGATCCTAGGGGACTAGCCAGATACGTATATAAACTGAGACTAAGCGCACTACCCACGTATAGGAGACTTGGTCAGATCAGAGCCTCCTGCTAGAGAAGGAGAAGTTGCCTTGTGACGAAAGGATGGCCTTGTGGCTCAGACATGGGCCTCCTGGCTTCTTCTCCTGGCTCTGCCCTAGGCTTCTCAGACAAGTCACTTGGCTTCTCAGAACCCCAGGTTTCTCAGCTGTAAAATGGGGATCATGGGACTGACGTTGTGAATTGCTCTGAGATCTACGGGTGAAAAGCGCTGCGCGACAGCTCGGGACGACTAACGGCCCCTCTTGCTCTTCCAGGGCACGTGTTCAACATGCCCCACGACAACGTGAAGGTCTGTGAGGAAGTCTTCGGCAGGCTGAAGACCAACCACATGATGTCACCCACCCTCATACAGATCGATCGCGCCAACCCCTGGTCGGCCTGTAGTGCCGCCATAATCACCGACTTCCTGGACAGCGGGCACGGTGAGCTGGGCGCGCTGGGAAGGGGGACTTGGCTGCCGTTGCTGACGGTGGCTCGTCGTTATCGGTGTCTTAGGTGCCGTGAAGGCGTGCAGCACTTAATAAAACAGATGGAGGGGCCAAATCCCTGCCCAGAGGGGCCATCCAGCTGGCAAGGGTTCAGACACAAAGTGCGGAGACACTGCGGGGAGGAGAAATGGGTAAGCAGCGAGGGCAGGCGTTGGGAGCCTGTAGCTACCTACTCTGGTGACGGGACCCATGCTTGCTCTGTGGTGAGATCCGCTCCATCCCGGTGCTCTGGGTCAGTGCAGCCCGGGCTTTTACCTCGCCTTCTCCCAGCTGTGGGTCACCAGTCCCATTTCGCCCGCTGGGACTTGGTTTAAAACTGGCCCTGCAGTTCAGGAGCTTTAAGTGTGAAGAACAGAGCCTTTCCCTCTCATGGGGATGTGGGGGTGGGGAGGGAAAAAGCATCTGTGCTCCTCACACCAGATGTCTGCAGCCTTGAAGCCCTCACACAGCTGAGCTGGGACGTCCCTCGGCTCCACAGACTCCAGCACAGTTTTCCCTTTTTAAACAGTTTACTTTTGGCAAGCAGTAAATCATATAAGCTGCGTTCATGCAGGGAGTCAATAGCGGCCGAGGGCAGATCAGCTTGGGCCGTGGCTAACTCGGACTCAGTGGTTTCTTGGTTTCAACCTGGCTAAACCAAAGCCAGGTCAGGCTAGAGAGTCCTCCTGCCTCTGCCCACTGACATCCCCTCCCTCTGCATGCACCATCTCTATTGTGCTCATTGTTGTGGGGTCTACATGATGTAAGGGCTAGATACACAACTCCTGCAGCCCTCTCCTGGGACGCGCCTCTGAACAACTCACGGCCAACATGCTTATGTCTTGTGACCTGGAGGGGTTGGCTGAGATTTTCAAGGGCATTCGGCTTTAATAGGAGACGTGTGCCTAAATCCCCTAGACCGATCTCAAAAGCTCAATAGTTACTTCTAAGGGTGAGGGGAGGCTGATCACTGGCCAGTCTGATGGAGCTGCTAGTCAGTGCCAGTTGCATTGGTAGGTTTTGTGTAATGGACCTCTGTACCTGTAGGAACTGGATGGAAACCATGGAAACGACAAATGCTGTTGATTAGAAAAATCACACAGGCCTTGTTAAGAGAGAAGAAAATCCAGCTGTAGCTTTACTTGCTGGCCTCCTGCTGCAGTGAGTTCCACAAGTTATATGGTGCCAAGTAATGGGTCTGTCAGCACCAGCCATGAACGTCTGCTTTGCATGCTCTCCAAGGCTTGGGTGCAGCAACACCATGTATTGAATGCCTGGTCAGTTGAATGGTATCTCCCATTTAATATTTCTCTCACTGCCCCGCAGGGGACTGCCTGCTGGATCAGCCCATCAAGCCCATCTCGCTGCCGGAGGACCTCCCTGGGGCCAGCTACAACCTCAACCAGCAGTGCGAGCTGGCCTTCGGCCTCGGCTCCAAACCCTGCCCCTACATGCAATACTGCACCAAGCTCTGGTGCACGGGGAAAGCCCGGGGTCAGATTGTTTGCCAGACGCGCCACTTCCCCTGGGCCGACGGCACCAGCTGCGGGGAGGGGAGGTTCTGCCTGAAGGGCACGTGTGTCGAGAGGCATAACATCAGTAAGTACAGGGTGAGTACCTAACCGCTCCGTGCTGGGGGATGTGAGTGGGGAGGGCAGGGGGTATATAAGGTGAAGCTCGGCAAGGCAGCTTGGGCTGATGCTGAGAACATGTAGCTCAGAGTTCTTTGTGCACTGAAACCAGGCGACGTAGTGCCAATGCTCTCCCAGGGGCTGGCCACGGGAGGGGCATGGCTGAAAGCCACCGGGCTGTACCCCGCTGCAGGGAGGAAAGCAGCCAGAAGTTGAAGGGGTTTGTCCATTCCCCACTTGCACAGGCATGCTAGTCATCATCGTCCTTGAACCCAGCCATCGTGACCGATTCCCCAGGGCGCTGGGTCTGGCTGCAGTTATCCAGGGCTCCTCCAGACCGGATAGCCGCAGCGTACTCTTCATGAAGCGGCCTCACCACGGAGCGAGCACTTGGAGGGCTCAGAGTGGAGTTCATCTCCACGGCCGCCATCCAAGACGCTGGCTGTGACGGGGTGTGTTGCTTGAACTTGTTGCAAACAGGCCAGCCAATTCCAAGCACTGCGGAAAGTCGGCAAGCTAGATTGGAAAGGCCCCCACTTCCCATCTGTAACCCAGGAGGCCAAACTGAGTCCCCAGCAGGTGTATAAACAGCAAATGCGCTTGTGGGGATGGAGAAGAGGAGGAAACAAATGATTATCTTTTGCAAAGGACTTGCGGCCCTGGTTGCTCAGGCTGAGGCCCCCCTCGACTTAGCTCTTGCCCCAGGACAGAGCTACGCCCAAAACGTCGCTCTGAAGCAGCTCTGCTCTCCTCTTGGTGCCTGGCAAGTGTTTTCTCATGGCACCAGGTGTGAATGGCTTATGCTGGGTGTGGCAGCTATAGAGGGTAGAGTCCCTTCTGCTTAATGCTGGGTACCCCCATCTGAGTCTGATTCCCTCCATAGGGGACCCAAATATTGCACGCCGGGCTGCTTTTGAAGAGACCTGGCTGTAGGGCAAAGGGGTTTTCCTCTTAACACCCTCTCTCCCGCAGGTGGAAGGCAGCTGGGGGAAGTGGACCCCATACGGGCAGTGCTCTCGGACCTGCGGTGGGGGAGTCCAGCTAGCCAAGCGCGAGTGCAACAGCCCAGCGCCTGCCAATGGAGGGAAGTACTGCGAAGGTGTCCGAGTCAAATACCGCTCCTGTAACCTCGACCTTTGTTCTGAGTCAGGTGAGGTTTCCCCAAGGGATGGGGCCAGCCGGGAGGGCAGAGACCTGCCCTGGCACTAGTTTCTAATGGGCACAGTTGGGCCTTGCAAAGAGCTGTACATGTTCAAGCAAACCACCAATCCCAAACAGCTACCTGCTATCCCGCTCAGTCCCGTTGCTGTTGGTTCTCCATTGTGCTAATGGTGCTGTTAGGTGTCACTGAAGTTAGTGGCGGATGAGGGTTTTGGAGGTGTGAGCCTCAGGAGGTTTGGGTCAGGTGACCCCAAAAGTTGGGCAGCTTTTCTGCAGGTGACACAAATCTCTCTGGTCTGCAAATCAAGTTAGAGATCTCAGTAGGTACCAGAGGAAGGCAGTTCAGTGGTTAGAGTACCTAGAGACAGACTCGGTGTGTGGCCTCGGGCAAGTAACTTAGCCTCTCTAGGCCTCAGTGCCCCGTCAGTGAAATGGGGACAACAGCACTGCCTACCTCGCAGGGGAGTCGTGAGAATAAAAACACGAAAGACTGTGAGACACTCAGACACTGTGATGGGATGGAAAAATGTTCCACAGGTTGAGTGTGTGGTCAGTACGGATACAAAAACAACAGAGCGGTGTCTCAACCTCTTGAGACTGCAAAACTGAGCAGGCGAATGAGGGAAAACAGACAGTCAGAAGGGATTTTCATGCCAGAAGCGAAGAAAACAGCTCTAAATATCAGTTTACAATGGGTCTGGGGAGATCTAAAGTAGGTAACAGTTTAATGGGTGCTTGTGTCTTTTAGTAGAATCCACTTTGGCTCATTCCTTCTCTGCTCTATTTCCACTCAATCCAGCTGAGCTGGAAATACCATAAAAATCCCAGTTCTCATGGTATTTCTGCCCTGGCCAACATTCAAAGGCCCACGAAACCTGGTTGATGGGGCAGAAAGGGAAAGTTAACCACACCTGAAAATAGCTGGTTTGGGTTTTTAATTTGCCCACGTTGATTAGGAGGTGGTATTTGCAGCTGGTACCATCTGACCTAACTCCACCTGTAGTATAAGGCAAACAATACATCATCAGAGACTAAAGCTCGGACAGATGTCTGCAACTGTTGTTTCATCTGTGCACAGCAGAACTAAAGTTAGAGCATGTGAAAAATAGGCAGAATTTTTTTGCGCGCACGCAAAGTAACTGTAATCAAAAATCCAATTTTCTGGAACATTCTGAGCACTTTAAGCTGGCAAAAAATAAGCAAGAACATTTTGGAAAAAATGTCAAACATTTTCGACGAGCTGTAGCTAGCATCGCCATAGCAACCACTGCCCGGTTTGAAAGTTTAGGGACAATTTCGCTAGAGACAGTGAGCCCAATTCTCCTTGGCCTTGCTGCTGTGTGCAGTCATTTATAGCAGCCTATTTTATTGAAGCCAACAGAGCATCGCCAGCTTACCCAATCAGAGAACCAGGCCTGGCCATGGTACTACAGTAGAATATTACGCACTGGATAGGTGGAAGTGACTTCACAGCTTGCAGGGCAGGGGAATATAGTGCTAGTTCATGTGTGTGAGAGAGAGATTATACACTCCAAAGTTACTACGTATGATGGTCCCTAGGCAGGGCCGGTGCAACCATTTAGGCGACCGGGCGCTAGGATTTGGGGGGCGCCATTTTCTTCGGCAGCGACCGCGGCGGCCGGATCTTCGGCAGCCCCGGTCGCCGCTGGCATTTAGGCAGAGGGAGCTGAGGCAGTGGAGCGCGGGGAGGGCCGCCTGCAGCAAGGGGGGGAGGGCGGCACGCAGGGGAACTCCCCGCTCCAGCTCACCCCTGCCCCGCCTCCTCCCCGAGCACGCGCCTCCCAGGCTTGCGGTGCCTAAGCCGATTGGCGCCGCAAGCCTGGGAGGCGGGAGAAGTGAAGCAGCCACAGCGTGTTCGGGGTGGAGGCGGAGCAGGGGTGACCTGCTTCACTTCTCCCGCCTCCCAGGCTTGCGGTGCCAATCAGCTTAGGCACCGCAAGCCTGGGAGGCGGGAGAAGTGAAGCAGCGACGGTGTGCTTGGGGAGGAGGCAGGGCAGGGGTGAGCTGGGGTGGGGGGGGGTGTGCTTCAGGGCGGAAGGTGGGAGCTACCGTGGGGGGGCAGGGCTCAGGGTGGTGGCTCGGGGACGGGAGGGGGTCGCAAGGTGGAAGTTTCACCTAGGGCGTGAAACATCCTTCCACCAACCCTGTCCCTATGCACCACCACAACAGCTGTGCTCTTCTGGGGGCTATGCAGATCACTAAGCCCACAACAAAGCCACTGAGAGCTGGGTACAGAGCACTGTCAGCTGAGGGGTTCTGGCTAGGGAACAGTCTTTCAGGGGAGGTCAGGCACGTCCAGTGTCTGAGTATCATTAGAAAACGCTGCACAAGTTTGAGAAAGGCAGATCCCATCAGTGACACTGATGATACAAACCCCGCTTTCTATTTCCAACCCCCGAAACACCATCCCCCAAGCAGAATTTTGACCCCAAAAAGAGAGAGTTTCCAAAGATGCCATGAAATCCTCTTGGAGCTTTGCTACTCTTACTGATCATGTGCGGAAGCCGCCCAGATACCATGGCGATGGGCAGCAGTCTAAAACCTTTCAGATAGATATCTAACAACCCCCTAACATCCCTGCACAGTGTGAGACCAATACCCCAGGCTCTGGAAGGTCTTCTGAGCGTGGCCTTCTCACAGAATTATTCAGAAGGTCTGGAGAGTAACCAAGATTTGTGCAGCTCAAGCGTGGATCCATTTGGAAAGGCCTGTTCAGTTAACTTTTCCTCCTCCTTCCCACCAGCAGGACCCAACTCCTAATGCCAGCTGCTCCAGCTTTCTCCCCGCACATGCCTCTTGTAATGTGCTGGGGGGAATTACCTAACTCTTCACAGCTGGGCTCAGGCATAGTCATGGACAGGAGCCACAATCTCTGCACTGACGGGCTGCAGCTATGTGCTGTAGTTTCCTCTGCTCAGGAGAGAGGGTTAACTCTTTCCTTGCCATCTCCTGGATAGGGTCTCTTTGTGTCTCTTCTAATAATATAACTGTCAGATGTCTTCTTCAGGTTTTACTGCACACTGCTCAGAGGCCTTGCAAGGAGTGCCAAATACACCGATAAAATAAACAAACATAGTTTGGAATGTCCATGGTATGCTCACACGTTGAATACTGTGTGCAGTGCTGGTGGCCCCATCTCAAAAAAGAGATATTAGAATTGGAAAAGGTACCAAGAAGGGCAACAAAAATGATCAGAGGCATGGAATAGCTTCCCTGTGAGGACAGATTCCAAAGACTGGGACTCCTTAGCTTAGAAGAGAGACAACTGTGGGGGGGGGAGGGGTAGAGGGGAGATAGGATAGAGGTCTATAAAATCATGAATTGTGTGCAGAAAAAGTATTATTTACCCCTTCACATAACACAAGTACCAGGGGTCACCCAATGAAATTAATAGGCAGCAGGTTTAAAACAAATAAAAGGAAGTATTTATCCACACACCGCACAGTCAACCTGTGGAACTCATTGCCAAGGGATGATGTGAAGGCCAAAAATATAACTGGGCTCAAAAAAGAATTAGATCAATTCAGAGAGGATAGGTCCATCCATATCTATTAGCCAAGATGGTCAGGGATCCAACCCCATGCTCTGGGTGTCCCTAAACCTCTGACTGCCTGAAGCTGGGACTGGATGACAGGGGATGGATCACTCAAGAATTGCCCTGTTCTGTCCATTTCCTCTGAAGCACCTGGCACTGACGACTGTCAGCAGACCCAGTATGGCCATTCTTATATTCTTACTGTGTTGCTTTGAGCAAGTCACTGCCCAACTCTGTGTCTCACTGCTTCCCTATCTGTAAAATGGGGATAATACTATTTACTCTCCTTTGAGACCCTTGGGTGAAGAGCTGTATTATCTTTTATTACACATCTTGTTCCCATTTCTGAAAGACTGCAATAACATCGTGTCCACCCCGTCCCCCCTTTACTAGATATGGCCTGCAATATGAGGCAGTGATTGCCAAGACGTGAGCCATGCACGCAGACTTTACAGTCTTGCCGGTTTCATTTCTCCCTGGAGTAAAAAGGTGGCAGTTGTTTCGAGCAATGGTTGTGGGATGTTACCCCTGGAACTGACACTGGCTTAGCTGTGAGTGTGGCTTGAAGTGGCTTTCTGTCCCTCCACCATTGGTGATACCGTCCCACTGTTATCGTACCCCCACAAACCACTCTCCCTTGTATCATCTCTTCATTGGGGGTGCCCTGACTATACAAAGAGTCAGACAAGTTTCCTCAGAGTCTAGGACATAACATGTCTCACTAATTGCAACACCAAAGCTTCATTTGCTTCAGTAAACCCAGAAAGCCAGATAGTCTGGCAGACACTTACAATCCTTAATAGTCCAGTTGGGGACCAACTCAGACCAGCCATACATTTGGAACCAGACCCTAGCCACACTCGTGTAAATCAGGAGTGACTCCACTTAAGTCAGTGGAGCAGAACTGGAGTAAAACCAGTTGCAAGGAGAGAAGAATCTGACCCTGGGCATCCCCAGATTCCATGGTGTGATACTGTATGGCTGAGGATGTCCTCTCCAGTGAAATGCCCACGCATGCTTTGTATCCTTCCAGAGCTAGGAAAGAGTTTCCGAGAGGAGCAGTGCGAGGCTTTCAACGGCTACAATCACAGCACCAACCGGCTCACCGCCACCGTCTCTTGGGTCCCCAAGTACTCGGGAGTCTCGCCTCGGGACAAATGCAAGCTCATCTGCAGAGCTAATGGCACCGGTTACTTCTACGTGTTAGCTCCTAAGGTGAGCAGGAGAACAAACAGTGTGAACCGGGGACCATGGGGGGAGGGGGGCCTCTGTCAATGAAATCGGGTAAGGGGCTATAGGGAAACACAAGGGCACCTGGAAATGAATGAACAGAAGGATTTTTTTTTGACCCAGCGGGTGACGTTTAGAATTCACTGCCCCGGAGGCTGGGATTCAAGAAAAATTAGCCTGTTCTTTGGCTATCGGTGTTATCATGGGGCATAAAGGGGATTAGATGAGAGGTCATGTGCCAGATCAGCTGGTGTAAATCAATGGAGCCGTGCTAATTTACACCGGCTGTGGATCTGGTCCCATGCCTGGACCTGTGTTTGTAAAGCATCCCAGCTTGCATGCCTATGGCACTAGAACAGGAATAAAGGATAACAACTAGACACTTCCCCCCGGGGATTCTGGCTCACACGCACAGGGCGGGGCCGGCTGTCAGATTTGGGACTGGGAATGTGGTGTGCACATGACACCGTCAAAGAGTTAATCAACTCTCCAAAGCAACTAGTTTGTAGGGTGCTGCCCTCAGGATTCAATGTGAGGAAAAAGAGAGAGAGAGATGTGGTTATAGTCGTGGCAGTCAGCAGTCAAAGAGCACCTCTCGAGTGCCTCTCGAAGGCACAGCCCGGAACGGAGGCAAAGGCGGTTTTATGTCCTCCAACATAACACCTCCTCCATACTGGGCTGCTCAGGCAACTTAGCTTAGAGCGGCTGCTGGCTCACTGGCCCGTAGGGCTATGATAGTCCCGGATGGGCACCCAAAAGTTCTTTCTTGGAATGCCGGCGGAACACGCACAGGTGGGGCAAATATCTTCACCGGAGCACAAAGTGACTTGATGGCTTGTGCTTTCTCTCTGCCTACGGGTAAACTTCAGGTTGTGGATGGCACTCCCTGCGCGCCCGAATCCACCTCGGTCTGCGTCCAGGGCAAATGCATCAAAGCGGGATGCGACGGCAAGCTGGGCTCCAAGAAGAAGTTTGACAAGTGCAGCGTGTGTGGAGGAGACAACAAGAGCTGCAAGAAGGTCTCGGGCTTGTTCACCAAACCCATGTGAGTGCCAGAGGATCCTGCTGCTTTCCCTGTGTGCCCTATAAAATAGACCTCAGAAAACATAGGGCTCATGGAAGGGAGGGACCAATGGTACTGTTTCCAGGGATGGGAGCTCTGTCTTTAGCTTCATCGGTGGGCCCTGATTCTTTGGAGGAGAAGGTTCCAAGTTTTAGGCTACTCTCAGGGGTTTCAATCTGGTCTCTTGCGCTGGGGGTGAACTGTCTACAGTTGAACCTCGAATGGGTATGCTAGATCAGTGGCTCTCCACCAGGGGTACGTGTACCCCTGGGGGTATACAGAGGTCTTCTAGGGGGTACATCAATGCATCTAGATATTTGCCTAGTTTTACAACAAGCTACATAAAAAGCACTAGCAAAGTCAGTCCAAACTAAAATTTCATACAGTGGCTGGTTTATACTGCTCTAAATACTAAACACAGAGATAGAGGTATTTATATTCTAATTGATTTTTTATTTTTATATGGCAAAAATGAGAAGGAAGCAAGTTTTCAGTAAGAGGGTGCTGTGACACTTTTGTATAGTTTTGTAAGCAAGTAGTTTTTAAGTGAGGTGAACCTTGGGGTTACACAAGACAAATCAGACTCTTGAAAGGGGTACAGTCGTCTGGAAAGGTTGAGAGCCACTGGACTAGATGACTCAGGGGCTGATCCTGGACCAGTGACCCTTTCAGCTGTAGGTTTCTGAATCAGACCCAGCCCAGGTTGGGAGTGAGTGGATGGTTTTACAGTGGCTTTCTAGTGGACTGTGTAAAATGAATGATTGCTCTCAGCCTGGTTCCGAGTGCTCAGGTGTCTACATCAGAAAGACTCAGCACCACAATTGCCTGCCTTGGTAGCCATCTCAGCAGAGGGACCAAGGAAACCCATGGAGACTGAACTCCTCTCTCATCACTAGAGGTGACCCCTTCAGGTCAGGGTTGAGGCCCATTGCGGGGACAGGGAAGCCTACCCTGAAGCTGTCTGTCCAGCACCTCTTGTGGGGATTTTTCAGGGCTGGGAAAGTCTCAAGGACAGAGCTATAGAGCTGCTGCAGGGCTGCAGAGCACTGGCGCGGCTGGAATGGGGTACGGTGGGTCAGGACTGAGGCACATTGGCAGAGCTGTGGGGTCCCTCTATTGGTCTAGCAGAGGAGGGTTCAGGCAAGGGGAGGGGCCCTGGCAGAGCTAGGAGGGAGAAGTTTGGGAAGCACCAGCCCTAGAGAGGACAAGTCTCACCTCTAAGAGCAACAGCTTATGAATGAAAGGCCCATGCCCAGTGATGTCAGTGGTGCTAACACCACCTCCCGGGTGGCTTGTCTGCTGTTCTCTTACAGGCACGGCTACAACTTTGTGGTGACCATCCCAGCAGGAGCCTCCAGCATTGACATCAGGCAGCGGGGCTACAAGGGCCTAATCAGCGACGATAACTACCTAGCTCTGAAGAACGGCCAAGGCAAGTATCTGCTGAACGGGCACTTCATTGTCTCGGCTGTGGAGAGGGACCTGATGGTGAAGGGCAGCGTGCTGCGGTACAGTGGGACGGGCACGGCGGTGGAAAGCCTCCAGGCCTTCAAGCCCATCCAGGAGCCGCTGACCGTGGAGGTGCTGTCAGTGGGGAAGATGACTCCACCACGTGTGCGCTACTCCTTCTACCTGCCCAAGGAGAGCAAAGACGACAAGTCCTCTTACCGGAAAGACGGGAAAAGCCCGCCTCTGCTCAACAACCACGTCCTGAGCATGTCCAACCGCTTGGATCCGGGCAGGCCGAATTACAAACGTGTGTCCTACAAGTGGGCGGCCAGTGGTTGGGAGGCCTGTTCCGTCTCCTGCGGCAACGGGCTGCAGAAGCGCTCCGTACACTGTCGCGACTCCTACGGCCAACTGGCCTCCGTGTGCGATGCTGCCCAGCGGCCCATCGATGTCAGGATATGCGGCGACCCCTGCCCCACGTGGGAGGTGAGCCCCTGGTCCCCCTGCTCCAAAACCTGCGGCCGGGGCTTCAAGAGGCGCATGTTGAAATGCACGGCGCGGGCCGGCCAACTCTTGCCTCGGGATCGCTGCAACCTCAGGAAGAAGCCTCAGGAGCTGGACTTCTGCACCCTGAGGCCGTGCTGACCCCGCGGGCGCTGCTTCCAAAGAAGGCCTGGTGTCTCTCTGGCTGGAGATAAATGGCTGAAGGCTGAACAGCAGCTGGGGGGAGGGTGAGGGGGAGCTGTCTGAGGTGAGGGGTCTGTTACATAGGGCATATCAGTGGACAAAGGACTTGTACGCAGGGCGAGAGCGTGCACATGTGAGAGGGGCCCAGTGTGGTGTTATAGAACAGGTTGCTCAGAGATGGAGTAAAATAAACATCTACCTCGAAGCTGCCAAACGGTCCAGGCTCCCTCCCCATCCAGAGGATGCTATGGGCGTGAGGGGGAAGGACAGGAACGAGGGCAGGATTGGTCTCTGGGGACTGCTCTCCGGGATCCACCAAAACACCAAGGACAACAAGAGTGTGTTTCTATATCGCCATGGCCAGCCTCCCTCTAGGCTTCAAAGGGTCATGCCCCAACCTCCGAAACACTAGTGCTAGATGGGACCAAAAGGAATTACCATTGCAAGAATGACAAACTATACTGCTTAACGACCGGTGCAATAAAGTGCTGGGGTCTATTAAGAACTGATGCCTTCAGGGCTTGCTAGCAATGACTCCGCAGCCGATGTGTTGCTGCTCTCCACACTTGGGCAGCAGCGTTGTCATGCAGGGCTGTATGCGGGTCATTGATCGGCGGCTTTTGCTTTTCATGTGTATGGACCGAACAACGTAGATTCTTATGGTGCTTAATATCTGTATTTTTATTCTCCTTCCTCGTGGTTGACGCAAACCCTGCGTACCTGGGGTCATTTTGTCATTTTTCCATTGGATCCTCTCAGAAGACTATGCCTCTTTATGGTGCTTTGAGAAGGGTGTGTGAAGGGGCAGTGTGTCGCTAATACAAGGTGGGTATGTGTTTTAAAGAAACCTCTTTAGATCAAATACCATTTACACGTAGGTCCCTTTTTGCTCTGTTAATAATGTAAAGGTGCCTTAAAATGAGCACAACTTGCATTCCCACGACCCCTTTACACGGCTGAAGCTTAATGGGATCTCGGTGTATGTGAGAATATGGCTTTAATTCTAGGAGGTATTGCACAATGGTGCCCCACCACAGTGCTTCCTGTTGGAAGAATGAGAAACGCTGCCAAGAGTATTCTATGCGTGACTACCACGGGTGGCAAATACCGAGTCTTTTTTTGAAACGGTGCTCAGTGTATGTCACTAACTGTCACGTCGTGCCCAGTACTCGCACTCTCCTAACATCTTTGTTCAGGGTTATTTCTCAAAAACACATAGAGATCTTTGGTGCTGAAGTATAAAAGAAATGGGGACTAACTCTCCTCCCAGAAGATGATGGCGTGGGCCTTTCTGGCCTTAAAATCTATGCTACGTACCCTGCTTAAGCCCATCTCTAATTTTATGGGTGTGTCTATCCTGCAATTGTGGAGCGTGATTACATCTTGTGCAGACATACCTGAGCTAGCTTTAATCTAGCAAGCTCGGGTCCCGGAGCAGTGACGCTGCAGTAATGAATGCTTCAGCCCAGGCTAGCATCAGCAGGGGTCCAAGAAGGCTTGGACAACCCGTGCTGAAGCACAAACCAGCACAGTTTCATTTCTCCAGGACTCAGATTAGCTAGACGGAGGGTAGTTTGTGTAGGTCAACTCAAGCTATAATCACACCCTGCGATTGCAGGATTCCACCGGATTGGCAGGCAGCGATCAATCCAGCAGGGATCAATTTATTGCGTCTAGTCTAGATGCGATAAATCGACCCCTAAGCGCTCTCCCGTCGCCTCCTGTACTCCAGCTCGGCGAGAGGCACAGGCGAAGTCGATGGGAGAGCGTCAGCTGTCGACTTACTGCAGTGAAGACACCGCAGTAAGTAGATCTAAGTACGTCGACATATTCACGTAGCTGAAGTTGCATAACTTAGATCGCTACCTTCCCCCCCTGCCCCCAGTGTAGACCAGGGCTAAGTCTGCAAGTGTTCCCACTGGCATCAAGGGGACAACTCACCGGTTTAAAGTGAGGCATATGCCTTGCTGAATTGGGGCCCTTGGGGCCCGATTTCCCCACCTGTTCAATGGGGATCACGATACTTGCTCATTTTTTGCAAAGGTTTTTGAGATCTTAGCATGGAAGATACCAGAACAGGGGAAAGTATTTTTTATTATTGGCCCTTGGCTGGGTTGTAACTCAGGCGTTGAACCGAAGACCAACCGCCTTCCAGTGCCAGAGAACGGCAGCTAGCTGTAGACCCCCCCGCACGCTGAAGTGCATGAACAACTCATATTCAAATGTTGCTTGGCAATGGGCTAATTGTCAATTCCTGCCCCTCTACTGGGCTCCCTATGGCTCCATCATACCCTTTCTTACCAACATGCCCCCTTCCAGCCAGCCCACTGGATATACTTTGATAGGACACTCTTCTAGAGCGAGCTTGCCCTCACAAGCCCACCTCCCAAGTTTGGGCCCAGAACAGAGCATCCAAATCTCTTGTTTGAGCATACAACTATGTACTGAAGGGCACAAAGTCTGTCTCACAGGCAAAGTGCTGCACTGAGCATCTGCATGCCGATGATGAATGGTCTGTCCAAGCCTTGCCCATGGATCATTTTCCAGCCCCCAAGCCCTATATTATCCAGAGGATTCCCTCTGATGTTGGGATGCGAGCAACAGTAGTTAGGGAATGTCTTGTGAGGCAGCCTCTCCAGTCTATGGGGAAGATGATTCTTCCTTGTCCCACTAAAGCAAGTAGGAATTCGGGCATCGACTTGGGTGGGACGGGACTGGGCCCAAAGATCTCTGGGCTTCAAAATAACCCCACCTGGAAATTCAACAGATTTTTTATTACAAAGGGAGTTAACCACACCTAATGCTGGATTTCAGATCAAGGAACTATAGCACTGGGATTATAGACAGTTCTTCAATGGCAAAACCCCTTTCTGATGGATAGATTTAGGGCTTCGGGGCTGGATCCTCCTCTGGTGTAAATCAGCATAGGTCTGTTGCCTTAATTACGCCATTGACTTTGATAGAGCTACACCAAATTACACCAACTCTCTCTCCCCACTGTCCTTCACTGATGCTGTGCAGAATGGATGATGGGGCTTGTTGTTACCTAACTCCAGCTGTGATTCAGCACTGCATCTTATCCTATTTAAAGGCCCTGGTTAACATAAGCCGATATCTCCTTAAAAATGCACCCAGTCTCCAGAACAAATCGGCTCTTGAGTGTTCACTTCACTTTTCTTCCCAGTGTTTAATGATCAATGAGCATTGATAAGATAGTGTCAACTCTCAGCATTCCCATAATCTCTCATGATATAAAATTAGTATCAGCATAGGGGAGAGAGAACTTGGACTGGTTGGTTACTGGTTACAGAAGAGAAATAATATGTTTTAGTGGGATAGGATCAAGAGAAAGGAAACGAAATCCCATTGGGCAAGCGGTCACCAGAGTTGTCAAAGAGTTCTGCACTAGGCCAGACTGGACCAGGCCCTAGACCAATCAGTGTCTGTATGTAACACTTCTACTTTACCTCTTTCCCTGTCTTAGAGTCCACCCCTCATCCTTAGGAATATACATTATGTTTATTGGTGGGTTTGCTGTGTCTAGCACAGCTGACCCCCTACCAGTTCCAGTTGTGTAGCTGGTCCTGAAGGGCTGCCCTTTGTGTCTTTCCATCGAAAAGAATTGGTTCCCAACACCATCAAGAATTGTCACAGTTGTGGGGGGCGGGGTGTTTTGTTTTTTTGTGGTTCTTTTGCAAGATGTATGGCAGAAGGACAGAAATGCCTATTGTACTGGCTGCTTTGTGTATACCATGTATACTGTACATCAGTCTTTGCTGTTTGTGCATTGATAGCAAACCTGAAATAAAGTGGTATTTAAAGTTCCATCCGATTATTTGGGGGTATGGGTCCGTGCATTCTGTCTATCTGGGAGCAGAATCTGGCCATGCTCTCAACCTAACCCTACTGGGGTTGGACTTTTATTCCATAAGGGTGTAGTCTTCATACACGTTAACTGGTCAAGGTACATCCTAAAAGAGCCTAAAGTTTACGGTGTGGAGAGAGCATGTACCTTGGCTTACCTCCATGGAGGCTGGAAGAATTAGATTTGTTTTTAAATATAATTTCAGATATATTGATGTTTAAAATAAAAAATATGGTTAAAACCAATCAATTTACGTGTCCACAGTTGTGTGAGGGGTGGGTCAGACAATTATTTGACAGTAAAGATTCAGAAAGTTAGCGCTTCATAACTGCTAAAACAGAGTTTACATTGGAGCACCTCTGAGGCCAGGCTGATGCTATAGACATTCGTATCCCCCAGCACCTGCCAAAAAGATGTGGAAAAGGTTGTCAAGTGGCTGACTGGCTCACCAGTCCCCCTTCTTGATGCCACAAAACAGCGAAAATCTTTGGCCCTGGATAGAAGGACCTTCATCCTTGGCAATGTGGAGTGACTTGTTTCAATGCTCTGTTCAGTGGTTTTGAGTCAAATGCAGTGCTCAGCTGACCTGAAGGTTCTCTTACCCCTACAGGCCGGTGATCCATTCTGTGCTAGTTTCAACAAAAGTATCAATGTCTTTTCTTGGCAGGCTTGCCAATTCCTTCTTCAGTGACTCCACCAGGGCTAATGGAACTGTGTATTTTGGTAGCCTTAGGGGCTGCACATGAGGTTTCCTCCCCTAACTTCAGTTTGCCCTCTAGGTGTGCATCTCCTGGAAGTAGGTCCTTATATTCTGTTACAATGCTGGACAGGGCCCAGGGTGACCGTTCTCCCTCTTCTCTCACATTGAGGATATTCCGGTATTGCTCTGTGATTAAATCTATGGCTTTCGCTGCCTTGCTGCCCAGCAGCGGGTGGTACTTTTGTGGGCGAACATATTTGCTAAGTGATAATGTCTCTTATCTACAGCTTGCATTTTGCTAATTGGCCTAACAATGGGTTTATTATACATCACTAGCACTTGGTCACATTTCTCCACTTGAACATTGCTGCTTATCACTGTTGCTAGGATTACATTGCAGCTGGCTCCACAATCTAGCTGGAATAAACTTTGTCATTGTTCCAAATATGGCAGTTGAATGGCTGGCAGCCTCCTCCTGCAGTGCATTGAGTCTTTGGATCTGCTAAAGTCATATTGCAGACATCTTCCTCTTCATTCTCTCTTTCCTCAAGCACCACATGGACTGTTGCTTTTTTCTTCTCGGGGGCAGCTGTTGCATTGGGATATAAAATGGTTCCTCTTCCCCACGCTCCGTGTAGCTAGAGCCTGCGTTCTTGTTCTGATCCTGTCTCTGGACAGTTCAGATGCCTGCAAATAGCAAGGGTATTTCTCTAGGGTTAGAGCAGTTTCTCTCCACAATCCCTCTTGTAAGCTTGAATCACGTCACTCGCATGCCCCCCATCAAGGAATCTTAATGTCTCCAGAATTACATGTGGGTGCCAGAGATCTCAGTTCTGTAAATGTTATTATCCATTCCCTCTTCTGCTTTTGGTTTCCAGTAAAAAAAACAAAAACACTACCCTCTCTACAGTCTCTCTGCCTAGGGTCACAGTACTCAAACACACGTATTAGCTGTTCATGTTTTGGGCATTATTTCTGGCAACAGTGTCTCTCACTTCTTCTCCTTTTCCCCAAGGAGACAGCCTTTTTAAATTGTATCTTCATTTTCTCATCTTTTGCCCCATGGTCAGCTTCCTATAAAGACTCATTTCTTGCTTCCATGCTTGTGCAATGTAGATAGGAATCTAGCATTGCCTGTGGTCTCAGTTCCTCCATGCTGCTTGTTTGCTCTGTTTCTGGATGATGCTTTGTTTGTCTCATTCTTGCTCACTGAGTCTCATTAGACTGACCGTTTCCATGCTGTTTCATGCCCTGTGAGCTGGGTAATGGCACGAGACGACTTCAGCTAGACTAGTTCTTCATTAAAATAACTATTTACAGAGATGCTGCAATGGCAGCTAACATTCCAGCCATGTGCACGCAGACTGACTTCCTGGTGCCTCCTCCAAACATATTCCTCCCGCAACCTGTGCTCCTCCTCTGAAGTTCCATGTAGGTTGCTATAAGATACATCTTCATCAGGCCTACTCTGTGCTTATGTTACTCCAATTACTCCTTCTCAACTTAGGTAACTCTGTGTGAGTCTATTCATTTACATTGGTGTAATTCCCATGGACTGCAATAAGTGAGCTGTGAATCTGGCCCACTGAACGTAACTGAATCTAATCTGGAGGAATTCCCATGCTGAGGGGTTAGAAGATGGTTGTTTTTATTGCTGAAAGGAAGGTGTACATTAGAATAGTTGGCGCAATACTTTAACTGACCCTTGTTCACACCTCCTTGAGGCTCCTCTGGACCATCTTATGCACCAATGCTTGAGGGAGTCTAGGTATACCGAGTCTGAAGGAGTCATATTAAAGGGACGCTAAGTTATACCACTTTGCACATCACCTGTGAGTTCTTCATGAATGCAACTCCAGATTTACATGGGTGCCAATGAGCAGTTTGGCTCATGAACAATGTTGCTAGGTGCTTAGAAAACATTAGCGATGCCTTCCGTTGCTTGCGGAACGATTCCCAGCACACCCTTGATGAGTCAGTTCCCACTCCTTAAGTCATATCAGCGCCAACATGAGATAAGCCCCAATTCCTTCCTTGTAGCAGGACATGTCTGTACAGAGAGGACTAAAGTCACATCCAGCTCTCATCAGGGACAGTTTGTCCTTTTCTTTATTTTATCCCAAACAAAGGAGATGACAGCTTGATTGTCATATTGCAGTTGCTTGGCAAATTTTGAGGGCACCCCAAAGACTTCGGGGGTGAACTTCTTTTGCACAAGAAATTGCTACCACTCCTGCATCTAAATTATCTATTGAAAGTGATTGACAGTTTGTTCCTCTTTGCCCCCCCAAAAAGAAAAAAAAATTCTGTTCAAATATATGACAATATTGCAAAGGATCCAGTTACAAACAGCGTTATCAAGATCACATGGCCAGATCCTCAGCTGATGCACCTGGACCGAGATCCAGTGATTGCAATGGAGCTCTGCTCATGGACACCAGCGGAGGAGCTAGCCTGGAATGTGTACATGGCATAAATATCTCCTGCTTCTGCAGAAGTGGGGCATAAGGGAGATGGCGATCTTGATCCTGTCTGATTACGATTGCTGGATTTCTAAGATACCAGCAAACCAAATGGATGCATATGTAATAATCTAGTCTGGTAGATGCCGGTGTGGTAGTATGGGCATCTCTCACTGTTTTAGAGGGAAATTTAGAGTGAAATTCAGAGGACCCGCACAATTTAAGCCCCACTTAAGTCTCACTTAAGCACAATGAGCTTTGTGCTAACCCTCTGCACAAGGGTGAACTTTACTCTTATCCCATACCTCTTCCTCTGAGTGCCCATGTGACGAGAGGCAGGAACTGAGTTCAAGTTAGCCCCTTGTTCACTGGGGACTAGATAGCACCACTGCATCTCATCAAATGCCCCTGGCGGGGAGGAGGGAGGAATCTATGTGGATGCAGAGAAACCATCTCCAGGCGAAAGACTAAAGGAAACAACCACCACTATTTGAAACCCCAGCTCAAAGTAAAGTGATTAGAGTCTGTGTTTGGTCAACTCCAAGTTTGTTTGCTCAGTGCCTTGTCTGGGAATATCGCCTAGGGAAAGCCACACAATTGCTTAATGTATCTGAGAAATATACTATTAAAGGGCATGACATAAGTGACGTACGTGACATGGAACAGCCATATTAAACAAACTGTTCAGGAACAGCATATTGGCGAAGAACAAACATTAGAACAAACAGAGAGCATAACTAGTGGCAGAGGAAAGAAGTTCTTACTGACAGGCGAAATCGCAACCAATTGCTTTATCTCAATCCCAATATACGGGGTTGGAGAAAAAGAAGCACGTAACATTCCAACAAAGGGTTAGAAAATCAGTTTTGTGATGGGGGTGATCTATCAATGGTTATTAGACATGATGGTCAGGGAGGCAACCACATGCTCTGGTGTCCCTAAACCTCTGACTGCCAGAAGCTGAGACTGGACAACAGGAGATGAATCACTCAATAATTACCATGTTCTGTTCATTCCCTCTGAAGCACCTGGCACTGGCCACTGTTGGAAGACAGGATACTGGGCTAAATGGACCATTGGTCTGTCCCAGTATGGCCATTCTTATGAGATGTGGTAAGACCAACATGGTCAGGTAGCCTCCTAAATCCATATTATGCCTATGGATTTAGGTGTGTAGTGGAAGGCACCCAAATTAGAACTTTTCCCCAAAGGGATCACTTCTGCAAGGTCCTGAATGCTGAAGGCCAGATCTGCAGCAGTTGTGATTCACAGAGCTCCATTGACTCAGTGGAGTTATGCTGATGGATACCAACTGAGGATCCGCCTCTGACAACCAAAATCATTGAGAGTTCAGAATGCTCAGCCCACCTCGCAGGATTGAGCCTTATGGCTCTATGACTTTCTTCAGATCTGTTATCCCAGTGAGAGAAATCCCAGACGACCACACTGAATCTGACACAGATTTACACTCAAGTACATGCACTAATGTAAATCTGTAGGTTTCCCTGGGGTCAGACTGGGTTTAAGGGACATCAGCTTCTGGGTTTCTGACACTGAGCTGTTTTCTTTCCTATTCGTAGGGTCTCCCTAACAATGTGGTTCAGTCTGTTTTTGTCTGCATCTGGAGAAAGGAAACATACACACAAATGTAATGCAGTTCAACTAATCCACTTTAAATTCAGACCTTTAGTTAATTCAGATTAACTTTCCTGAAGGTCCCCATGTACACAAGCCTTTACTATCACCGGGTCCCCAGGAGACAAGTGCTGATACACCTTGGCCAAACTAGGGTGATCAGATGTCCCTATTTTATAGGAATAGTCCTGATATTTGGGGCTTTTTCTTATATAGGCTCCTATTACCCCCACCCGCTGTCCTGATTTTTCACACTTGCTGTCTGGTCACCCTAGGCACATCGCTTAGATAAACCCATTTGTAACCACAGCCAGTCCTTTCAATATTCCTACCCCTCCAAAATAGCCCAGGAGCCCCCACCATCTAGGAGAAAGGGAGCGGGAGATCACTTCAACTCAGAGTCCTTTATCCACCATCGTCTCAGCCTTTGGCTGGGTAAACTATAATCACCCAGGAGCCATCCCCAGGCAAGCCTTGCTCCAGGGAGGCAGCTGATGTATATACCCACACCATTTAGAAAAGAGCAGCTTACAATAGTTGAGAGTGCTCTGCACAGCAGTGGAACCTGATGCTGGGTTGCCATTGCACCTCTCTCGAAGGATGGCTTCTCTTTAAGGGGAAGCAAGGTTCAGGAAGAGATATGGAACCTCTCCCGCTTCGCAATGGACATGGGCCAGCATGAGATGTGGCATCTCCATTTCAATGGACTGTCCATCACCCTACAGAGGGAGGAGAGCTAATTGCTCCAACAAAGGAGGACTGTTTATTACTGTTGGTCTGATGGCAGCTCCTCAAGGGCCCAACTGAAATCATGGTTCTTGGCACTGCACAGACACCGAGTAAGGGACAGGCCCTGGGCTGCTGACAAACAACCTAATGGGTTGGAGGGGAAGCAGAAGCACAGAGAGGTGAAGTGACTTGCACAAGGTCAGACAACAGGTCTTGGGGCTGAGCTAGGAATAGATCCAGGTCTCCTGAGCTCAGTGCTTGATCCAATCGTGCTGACGTCCCCTCGCAGAGAGGTATGGCAAATCCAGAGCATTCTGGACAGAGTCCCCAGTCAGCTAATGGCATTAGGCTATAGCTAGGGGACAAGTCTGTCCAAACGAAGCCAAGTTGCTCCAGCCACTCGCTGTAGGAACCCCTCAGGTGTGTAAGTCGTGGCAATTTGACAGTAACTGCTACAGTATATGACAGTCACGGGGATGCAGCGAAGCTTGGGAAGCCCAAGGCGTTCGTGGGCAATATTGAATTCGAGGGGAAATGACGGCTCTTAGGAACCGTGTTAAGACCAAGAACCATAAGAAAAAGGAAAAGGTATTTGTTCAGTGTCTGACTCAGCCGCGCCCAGTGCTCCGGGTCCCTGGATACACCCGTGGACTGAGAGAGGCTATTCCAGGAAGGCTTCACATTTTAGGGATGGGTGAGCTTGTAACTGTAAGGCCATTTCCTCTGGGTGGGCAGTTTCCAAGCTCTCTGCTGGCCACCCTGGGTGACGGAGTGCCCCAGGCATTAGTCACCGACCTGCCAGCATTGTGCCTCCGGATCTCCTCTGCACTCAGGCCCAGAGCACTATTTATAGAGTGTTGCAGAGGAATGTTCGCTCTGAGAGGGGAGGGAGCGAATTCAAGATACAAGGGTGTAGCTTTGCCTCGCCGCGTGGCCTGCAGCCACACCCACCTGGGCCTGTGCACTCCTGCCATCTCACCAGCCAGGCAGTGCTCAGAGGGGGAACCTGCAGTGAAACCCCAGCGTACAGCGGCCTTGGTGTCACTTTCCCTTCTGGGCCACTCCTGAACCAATGCCTCAGGGCAGTGCTGTGCCGCTGGAGGTGTCTCCTTTCACAGGCATCAGAAATCTGGGGTTCAACTACTTTATGAGCATGTAAAAAGCTCCCGAAGAAAGACAGCCTAGTGGTGAAAACACTGGAGTGGGATTCATGAGACCTGGGTTCTGTTCCTGACTAACTGAGATTTCCAGGACAGGTTGCTTAATCCATCCATGTGGCAGCTCCTTGTCTGTGACACTCCCCTACCTCACAGGGGCGTTGAGAGCCTGGATTGATTCACATCTGTGACTTGAGGTGCTTAGTTAGTACAGTGAATGGAACCATAAAACTATGGTATTTATTTGGCCCTCAGTTACCGTAGTATCTGAACACCACACAATCTTTAGCATATTTCCCCTCAACATCTCTGTGATGTACAGAAATGCTATTATCCCCGTTTTACAGATGGGTAACTGAGTCACAGAGAGGCTATGTGATTTGCCCAAGGTCACACAGGAAGCTTGTAGAACAGCCAGGACATAAGTGGAGCAATTGACAAGAACAGAGATGTAGGCATGGCCCAGCTCAGTTAGGGTAATGACTACATTTTACGAGGCCTAAATCTCCCGCCTGTTACAACTGCATGCAGTATTGTTCTTCGCTACTTGTATGGCTCTGCTAAGCAGCTCTGTGTAGCAGCCTAGAGAACACTGGAATAAGTGACTCTTAACTAACTAGAAATCATGGTTACTAACCTTTCAGGATGTACAAATATAATCTCCTTATCAAAAAGGAACTGTAGAAACTCTTGTTCCTTACCAAGGTCACCTTGTGGTTTTGTTCACTATTTGAACTGGGAACTGGCTATAAGGCACTTATAAACGTTTCCCTGCGGCCCACATTTAAATTAACGTTTCTGGGTTTTAATTCCTCTTTGTTCTGTTAACACCCCAACACATGCCCGCAGCAGTGCCAAGATGTGCCAACAGCAGGTTGCTTTCAAACACTTGCCATTAATAAAAGCACAGTAGCACCTTATAAATCACATCGGGCCATGTTTTGCTTTTAGAGGGAAGTCATTTAATAAAAAGGTCCATTCACCTCGATGGAGCCACCAAACAGAAATTATTGCTGCACTAATACGAGCCCCCCGCCCCCTCTTTCTCTGAACTTTCTGAAGGTGTTTGGTGCTGTGCTGAATGCATGGTTTTAGGGACATCCCAGTGGTCTCCTGGAGATGGGCTCGCAGGAGTCTCTTTGAAAACCCCAGCCCAGGAATTTCCTGAAACTCTCATTTATAAAGTTTGTACTAGGGGCAGACAGGGAGAGGGGCTAGTACGACCGAGGGGTGAGGGAAAGAGTCAGGTAGAAGGAAGTGTAGATATCCCTGTTGTCAGCCAGTTGGAAGTTCAGGTAAGTGGTTTTGGGTAGACAGGAGATGACTTAATACGGGATTTAGCAGAAGTAGCCCTAGCATCAAGCAGACAGGGGACTTCCACTGTCTGTTGAACATTATAGGAGAATCATCATGCATGCTTTTCCCAGCTGCATTTATCCCAGAGCATTCTGGAGAAGTGCACCTCCTCTTCTATCCTCAGAATGGCTCTGAATTTGCCCTGAAGTAATATGCTCCCCTTCAGCCCAGGGCGGTGCCTTTGATGCATTCATTCGTGGTGGTCAGCACCTAACACTGGGAATCTAGCAGTGACTAGAGCTGCTCAGAATGTTTCAAACATTTTTCTCCCACGGCTTTGGTCTTCTCCCAGGGAAATTGCAGGGGGGATAGTTGTAGGCAATTTCTCCACTTACACTCGGGCACGATGGTAGGGCTCCATCCTCACTCCTTTTGCACACGCACACGAGGCCATTAGGGGCACATCTACACAGCCTGCAGCAGCTCTGAAGCCTGCACCCTTCCCCTGGCTTCAGAGCTTGAGCTCCAGCCCAAGCCACACTGTCTACACAGATATTTGTAAGTGCGGTAGCGCAAGTCGCACAAGCCCTAGTCTGTTGACCCAGGCTTGCTGCTATACATACCTCAGCCCCACCCTGGCTTCCTCACTAATGTTCCCCTAGAGTATCTTCAGTATGTGGAGACACCTAGTTTTAGGTCTGTCTCTTCTGGTGCTGCAGCTGAGGGCCTTAGCCACTGTTTGGATGAGATTGGGGACAGGGATGATTTAGAAGCCTTCAACTACCTGAAGCCTTGATAGCAGCCTTCAACTACCTGAAGGGGGGTTCCAAAGAGAATGGATCTAGACTGTTCTCAGTGGTGGCAGATGACAGAACAAAGTTACAGTGGGGGAGGTTTAGGTTGGATATCAGGAAACACTGTTTCACTAGGAGGATGGTGAAGCACTGGAATGAGTTCCCTAGGGAGGTGGTGGAATCTCCATCCTTAAAGGTCTTTAAGGCCTGGCTTGACAAAGCCCTGGCTGGGATGATTTAGCGGGTGTTGGTCCTGCTTTGAGCAGGGGGTTGGACTAGATGACCTCCTGAGGTCCCTTCCAGCCCTGATATTCTATGATTCTAGAAAGCCCTAAATAAACTTGGGACCTGCCTGCTTTCCCGAGCGACCCCTCATGCCATTCTGCCACAGCCGTGCTCGAAGGAGCTGCAGGTCCCCTTGGTAAAAAAGGGCGGGAACAGCCAGCTCGGCACATCCTTTGAGAAACTAGCTGCTCTACTGAAATAGCGCCACTCTTTAGGGCACACCTACAAGACTCATCACCTCAGAGCACCCCATCACGGCAAGGCCTAGCATGGTGCCGCTCTGCCACCAAAGTGGGTCCCTACAGCCTGCTGTTCTCCACTCCAGCCAGTCCTCAACTGCTGGGCTTCCTCCTTTTAAACCCCAGGCCCTGCACAGGTATTGTGCTGTAGCAGGACTAAATGAACAGAGCTGACCGGCTCCAGTCCTCTTGGCCCTTAAAGTAGCAGGCCGCCCTGTTACAGCACGCTACAAAGTTCTGGGGACCGTTCAGAGTCTGGGTGGTTTTTTCTTTGCTGTTTACATGAGTGGCAGGTTCATTTACTCTAGTTGTGTTGTGAAGGGGCCTGTTACCCTACTGGGTGGTTACTGCTGTATTACATGACTGTTAGGGCCCCTAGAACTGGAGAAGGCTCTCTTTATTGGCCTTTAAATCAAAACAAATCCCCACATTCTTAAAATAAAATGATGGCCCAAAGAGATAAGAACTGAGCTACACAGCCTTCTCAATGAGTCCCAGCCATGACACAGTCACCTTATCTAGCGCCCCATTGCCATAATATCTGAGCTCCCCCAAATCATTAGCATATTTATTCTCATGACACCCCTGTAATGCAAGGCAGGGCTAGTGTCCCCTTTTTACAGATGGGAAACTGAGGCACAGAGAGAGTAAGTGACTTACACAAATCACACAGGAGTCTGTGGCAGAGCAGGGAATTGAACTCAGATTTCCCCTGAATCCTACCCTTGTGCTCTAACCAGCAGATCATCCTTTCTCTTTGGCCTTGCAACATATGTGACACAGAAGAGGTGCCATATGGTATGGGTGGGATTTTGACACATGTCCAACCCTCTAGGCATCTTTGAAAAAAAAATTTAAAAGCCACCACTCTGTGTGCAGACATCCCGCTTAAACACTGGGTCCAAAAACTGGGGCTCACACCTATCTCCAGTCAAGCCAGTTATTGTAGGGGAACTGGATGGCCCAGGCTATTAGTAATTGGGGTTCTGGTGCCTTTGACCTAATTGGTAGCCAGCCCAGGTCAGCAGTCAAGGAAAGGTCAGCTCTGTGAAGGGAGCTCCCAGGGGAAGGGTGTCTGCATTGCAAAGCTATTGACTCCAAATACCTACCCCCCATGACTGTGGAACCTGAACTTTCCTATCCAGAGTGGGATGAGGCAGTATTGTTGTGTACTTTGTGGATAAACAGATCTTTAGGCTTTTGGATGTAATGTAATGCAAATCAGTGTAATGCAAATCGTGAGCAATAACTTTGCTAAGTGATTTAATATGCCGTGCGGTTGGTGCCAGGGAGGAAGTCATACGTTGCTTTCTGTCCAAATCAACTAATTTTTCGCTCCCAATTCATTCCTTATGTATCTCCATTTAAGTCAATGGAAGGAAGATGGCTTGATCTGCGCATACTGAATACTTTTCGAAATTAGATTCTGATCCTGGGTCTGGGACTGAACGGGATTTTGCTTGTTTTCATTGTTCTAAACGGAAATAAAGGGAACTGAGGGTGGGGAAGAGAACAGTATTAAATGTATGTTGAGGGAGAGAAACCTTCCTAAGCAATGTTAAAAGGCCTCCTGGTATTTCTTTTTGGTCAGAGGATTTAGTTCTGATTGAGATGTGGCTTCAGATCAACTTGTTGAGCCTGGATTCCTGTTTTTTTTTTTTTTTTTGGCCAAGAGACTAAAACAAACAGACGTAGATTGAATTAATGGGCCTAATTCGTAACATGTGGAGTGAAATGCTGCTCCCGAGTGTAACCAAGCTGTGCAGGATGACTTGGGGCTCTTAGTAAGTCATGCCTAGCATCAAATACATAAAATATAGGCGGTCACGTGGGGTCGGCAAAGCCAAACAAAAATGGCAGCATGCACCAGAGGATGATACCAAGAACAAAAAACACGGTCTGTGATGTGGTAAACTCATTTCCCACTCAGATGATTGAAGACAGCTGATTCGCTCAATGCCCCTTAGTTTATTCTGCTGTAATCACCGTTTACTGCATGACTCCTGCCAGCTGACCACTGAATTAGCTTGCTGGCTCCATCACTGGATTGTTATACAGTCTATTTTTTTTTAAATTGTAACCACTTTTGCAGACAAACCAACTGAAATTAAGTCTCCAGCTCTTCAGAAGGTAAAGAGTGAGGAGCAAATCGGTGACAATTCTTTCCGCTTAGTAAGGGTGATGTGCCTTTAAGGGAGGTGGAACTCTCTTGCTCCACCCAGTGGGAGTAGATAAGTCCTGGGCACCCCAGCTGGTGCAGAAGAGGCAGTTGCATGATATCTGTTGAGTGGGCGAGTCATCTGAGGGCACTGGGTACATGCAGCCTCAAACTTTGAGCAGGTTTGAGGAAGCTCATGACACAGTTGGGGCCTGCCTGCATGAAGCGAGGCTGAAAATCCTGGACAGGATGGACTGGCGGGGAGGCTGGTGGACAGACCTTTCGGGCGGTCCACAAAGATTCAATGGATCAGCATCAAATTTAGTCCCAATCCACTTACAATGCAGAGTGGATGGGATCCCAATAAACCTACCAACCACATCTACAACAGAATCCCTGCCTGACACCTGCTTCTGTTGTTTTAGGCCAGGGGTCGGCAACCGTTCAGAAGTGGTGTGCCGAGTCTTCATTTATTCACTCTAATTTAAGGTTTCGCGTGCCAGTCATACATTTTAACATTTTTAGAAGGTCTCTTTCTAGAAGTCTATAATATATAACTAAACTATTGTTGTATGTAAAGTAAATAAGGTTTTTAAAACGTTTAAGAAGCTTCATTTAAAATTAAATTAAAATGCAGAGCACCCCTGGACCGGTGGCCAGGACCCGGGCAGTGTGAGTGCCACTGAAAATCAGCTCGCGTGCCGCCTTTGGCACACCTGACATAGGTTGCCTACCCCTGTTTTAGGCTGCTATTAGTCCTTTTGAACCAAAGAGTGAGTGTTTGTTCAATGCCAGATTGGAATGGCACAGCCAGGGGTGGCTCCAGGCACCAGTGCTCCAATCATGTGCCTGGGGCGGCAAGCCGCGGAGGGCGGCCTGCCGGTCCCTGCGAGGGAGGCAGTCAGGCAGCCTTTGGCGGCATGCCTGCGGGAGGTCCGCTGGTCCTGCGGATTCAGCGGCAATTCAGCGGTGGGTACGTCGAAACGGCGGGACCGGCAGACCTCCCGCAGGCATGCCGCCGAATCCATGGGACCGGGAACCTCCCGCAGGCATGCCGCCGAATCCATGGGACCAGGGACCTCACATGCCGCCGAAGGCAGCCTGCCTGTCATGCTTGGGGCAGCAAAAAAGCTAGAGCCGTCCCTGGGCACAGCAATTAGCAGACAGGACCTGCCTAGCTCGGACATAGCACTTGCATCCATAGCTCTTAAAGTGTTTTACAAAAGCAGTAGGCTTCATAAGCCCCCATTTTAAAAACTGAAGCACTGCCCAAGGTCACCCAGCAGGTCAGAGGAAGAACCAAGTACCAATCCAGCATACTACGCACTGAGCCACGCTACCTCCCATAGGCCAAAAGCGTGGAGGATGGACGATGATCAACAGGAAAATGCCTTTTACTCACAGGTGGCGAAATCCTGAAGTCCTTCCTCAGTCAAGACTCCCACTGATGTCCGAGGGAGCTTTGCAATGGTAGAGTTGATTGGATGATTTAGTTGGGAATTGGTCCTGCTTTGAGCAGGGGGTTGGCCTAGATGACCTCCTGAGGTCCCTTCCAACCCTGATATTCTATGATTCTATGAGTTGTGGCCATGGTGATTAGTTCTCAGCTTGAGCGTGTCAGAGCAGAGAACAGCGAGGCACTGGGAGGAAGAGAGAATTGCCCCCATCCCAAGAGAAGGCACGAATTAAGTGTCTCTTTCCTCTAATGTTGTCACATGGAAATGCCCCAGTGTGTCCCAACAGCGTTCAGATATTGACAAGTTACCTTGCACCCAATTTGTTTTTCAGTAGAGCTGACCTCAAACTGCAAAACCAAGATCTGAAACAGAATTTCCAACTCCCAAAGCCCACAGTAGGTCAGATCTGGGAACCTGTCTCAAGTCCCTCTCCAATTTTTGTGTGTGACTGGGACACTTGAACAGTTTCCTTTGGCTGACTGCAGGCTTTGCTAACCTTCATAGCCTTCTTGCCACAATGTGTGCTCTCCAGAGGCATCTCTGCCCAAGATTTGAGTCTAGCCAAGAGAGGTTCTCCATGCAGGAAAGTCTTTTCTTCACCCCAAGCCAGCTTTGACGGACACTGATAATGGCCCCGGACATGCGCCTGCAGGAAGTCTGGACCAGTGCCAGATAAGTATCAGATCTAGATGAAGAAAGGAAGGACCTAATGGCATGTTTTACATTACTAGGAGGTGGGTAGGGAATAGCTTTAAAAGCCTCTACATGCTGCTGATCTGCAAAAGTGAGAGAGTGGGGGAGATTCTGATCAGGTATGGGGTGATGCCCACTGGCCTTCCTAAAGAATCAGACTCCCTAGCCAAGAAGCTGATGTTAGAGGTGCCCAGTTATGCAACATGAAGATGGTCAGATTTGTCCAGCAATTCTAACCTGGAGAATGGCCCAAAGCAGATTTGTGGCAAATAGGCTTTCAGCTCCTTGCTGATAGTGTCGACTGTACCAGAGCTGTATGCTGGAAAGCACTGGAGCTCCATGCTGAGGTCTCCATCGCAGACTTTGCCTTTATGAAAAAGGCTTAATCCTCAAAGAAGTGGCATCAGAAGGGGGAAGATTATACTCCTCTTCTGAGATCTATGTCAGCATCTCTAATGAAGGGTGGAAAATGAGTTGAGTAAATCAGGCAGCTGTTAAAGATTATAACCTTTAACTAAGTAAATCCTTTGGAAATTGCAGCCACGGGGTGATCAGGGAGCACTTTCCATCCGAGTACCACAAAAGACACTGCTTTTGGATTTGGCGTAATTCACATCAGGTGCAACCAGGACACCAGCCGAGCCTGATGAAATCGTGGAGGGTAATTTAATTTAGCAGGATTATTTTTACATCTTTTTCTTGTAAATGAATTTAGCTCTGGTGAAAGGTGCCAGCTCAACTTCCCTGGAAACTGAAGGTCTCTCTGGTGAAGTGTTTTGGAGTCTTCTACATGATAAGAATATCATTATAACGATAACAGCTAGTGATTATATGGGCAATTCTATGCTACAGAGCTACAGCTCTACTGACTAGTGATTGCAGAGATTAGCAAGAAGCATTTTCCTCACTCTTGGGACAGGATAACTAAGTCCCCAGTTGCACTGTTTCCATGTGGGTGTCCAGTGTATTAAGACCCATCAAATCTAAATTCTAATCCCAGCTCTGCCACAGATCTGCTATTTGATCTTGGGCAAATCCTTTGATCTCTCTCTGCCTCGGTTTATTTTTCTCTAAAGCGGAGGTAAAGCGTCTCCCTCCATGGGCTGTTGTATGGATAAACTCCATTTATGACTGTGGGGTGCTCAGAACGGTGGCGATGAGGGCCATAGCAGCATGTTGAGTGGGATTTTCTGCACATAGATAGAGATCTCCTGAGCTCCAGTTCTCCAGTTTTTATGTTGCATTTACACATGCCAAGTCTCTGCATGCACGCTGAACAGGATTGCCTCCACGTGTAACCGTAGCAATGGAGAACAGCTGCGGGGGGTGAGAAATACAGCGGATGCTACGCCCAGACTTTTAACACATTGAATTGGAGTCCAAATGGACTCATCAAATGAGATGGCCAAAGCCAGCCTTCCATCACTGCAGACTGTCAGCTGCTCTCTGCCTGCCAGCCACCATGGCTCAACAGGGCGGGACCCATAATGGCGATAGACTTATTAACAAGTAGAGCACAGTCTTGACACAACCGTTCGGCTAGAGCTGCACACTGTGCACTCTTTTCCTTTCTACACCAGCCCCTTTGATCTCCGCTACCGTGACCTCGCCTCTCAATGGACCAAATCGTCTTCAGCATTAATACTGCAACAGGAGACTTCTGACAGCAATGGGTCCGGGTCTCCTTTACGCTACGGCCCCTTTATACCACTCTGGTAATGCAGAGGAGCCTTAAAGTGCAGGGGAGGGGGTGTGATTGAAGAGACCAAGAACAGAGCAGCTCAATCCTAATTAGTTTGGCAAGGGTAGGGGGCAAGTTAGAATGCCAGTTGGAAAATCAGCCATAAGTTTCTCTGTGCATTAACTCGCTGGTAAATCTAGCTCAGTTAGAAATGATGGGCTTGAGGCAGCAAATACTGGATGAAGTTCTCAAGCCTGTGTTATATAGATCATTATAATGGACCCTCCTGGTCCTAAAAGCGATTACATGTACCCCAGTGATAGTAGGTAAAAAACTCGTATCTACTGACATACGCTGTGTCCCGGAGTCAAAGCATTTAAGCACATTCTTAAATTCAGCCATATTAATTCAGCAAAATATTCAGTAATGGGACTTAAGCACACGCTTAAGGGTAAGGACAGGCTTGAGCGCTTTGCTGAATCAAGGCCTGCGTGCATTTGTGCCTTAGAAATAAAATAGATATCATCTCCCTCTCTCCTTTGGTCACAGAACAGGGTCCTTTTATTGTTAATTTACTGCCTTGATCTTTCAGTTAACTAGATATTGTTCATAATATTTTTGAAGTCCAACACTTAATATCTGAAAAGCAGACAGGGGCGGCTCTATGTATTTTGCCGCCCCAAGCACGGCAGTCAGGCAGCCTTCGGTGGCATGCCTGCGGGAGGTCCGCTGGTAACGCGGATTCAGCCGCATGGCTGCGGGAGGTATGCAGATCCCACGCCTTTGGCGTACCCGCCGCCGAATTGCTGCTGAAGCTGCAGGACCGGCGGACGTCCCGAAGGCAGCCTGACTGCCGCCCTCACGGCGACTGGCAGGCTGCCCCCCGCGGCTTGCCGCCCCAGGTACGCTCTTGGTGCGCTGGTGCCTGGAGCCGCC
This sequence comes from Malaclemys terrapin pileata, assembly GCF_027887155.1. Lineage (NCBI taxonomy): Eukaryota > Metazoa > Chordata > Testudines > Emydidae > Malaclemys > Malaclemys terrapin. Next base: position 22,869,823 of record NC_071519.1, read on the forward strand.
CCTGATAGCAGAAACATGTTATATCAGCTTTAGGGACAATATCAGCATGTTCTGAGATGACTCCCTACATTCCCGATGACATGGGTTATCCAGAACCAATCCCTTCTGCTTTATAAACACAGGCACCAGAGGTACAGACAGGGCATCTGGACAGGAAACACGAGGAAAAGAGGGACTGAAGGCAACATGGAAGGAGAGAGAGAGAAGGATCCGAAGGCCTTGTCTTCACTGCTGAAAAGATTAATTGTTTTACGTCAGGGTAGCTAACAGGCATGAGCTATCTGGAGCTAAAAAAAGCTCAGTTAAGACAAACTTGCTGAGGTCAGCCCCTGGAGGGGATACAGGGCTGGTTTCCTATAGGTAAAACTAGAGGGTTTGGTCTTCCCCTGTGGTTTTGACCTGGGGATAGCTCATGTGTGTTAGTTACCCTGTTGTAAAAAGATCACCCATGTTAGCAGTGAAGGCAAGGCCTAAGGTACGTATATGGCCCCTATTACCATAGGGTATGAACCCTTACACTCTTTAGTATCTCATCCTCCAAAATCCCTGAATGCTATCATCTCCACTTTACAGATCAACTAAGACACCAAGGCTATATCTATACTACAAGCTAGGGGTGTGATTCCCTTGCTCGTGCACACATACTCATGTTGGCTCTCACGCTAGTGCAAGTGTACACGGCAGTGATGCTGTGGCACAGCTGAGTGGTGCCAACTCACCAGTTTCACCTGGGTTCGTACTTTGCACGGGCTCTGCTGTCGCCACTAATGATTCTTTAGGCTGCACTGCTATTTAGATCTGGAGTCCAGGTTTGTCTTCTGATACCCAGCCCCAGGCCCTTCTCTTACACATCACACCACACTCATGAGCTAGGAAGCCGAGTCCTTGAAATTCAGGGAGCAACCGAGCCTGTGTTCATTCGGGAGGTCAGTCTGGCCTTAAAAATCTGTGGATGAATATGCTGGATACCACCTTGGACATGCATTTGCCCAACTGCGACCCATTCATTGGGTCCATCCTCACCAAAATTCATTCAAATGGATGCACTGAAAACTGGTTCCAGGGCACATGCAGCAGATCAGGGGCTGGTTAATGCCACTGGAGGTAGCCCCAGTAATAATGATGGATTACAATGGGCTACTGTTATGGGCTCACAATCTCTTTGTCCATCTCCTCCTCCTCCCATTCTTTCTTTCTTTGCTCTTCCCTTTTCACTCTCTCTTGCTGTTGCAGATAACAGGACTAGCTGCCCATCTACCAGGGCACCTGACAAGTTGGCTTTCTATGCCATGCCAAAAAGAGAGGGCACAGGGAGCTCTTGAGCATTTGCCCCTCAAGCCCAGTAGCCCCAGGGCACGGATCTCTCAGGGCAGTGGCTGAAACTTAATCTACAGCACGGAAAAACCCCTGAAATGAGTTTGCTTCGGGACAAATAAATGAGCAACAATAGGAAGCAATTAACCCATACTCAGAAGTCTCCTGTAGGCCAAGGTGTCTGAAATGGGTGCACGCATGCTCTCTTGCTCTCTCTGGCTATGATTAATGCTTCACTATGTCTTGCAGAGCTACCAGTAGTACCAACCCCAGCATTTAAAAAACAAAAACACACCAGGTATAAAATAAATAAGTAAAATACCCCATGCCTTCTAAGGTAACAGGAAAAGCCAAACAAAAACCTAGACTCCCAGGCCTTTTACCAGGTCTTCAGCCTCACCAGTCACTCTCCCTTTATTCCCAAGGCTTACAGCTCCCCTCCCTGCAAAGGAGGGCACAAGGACCCAGCCCCACCCTCCAGCAATACACAGTTAGGGTCTGGTTCTTACAATCCCTTGCTGATTCCCTGGACTGCTTCCTACCTTTGCAGGGATCTGCCACAGAGCTGCAATCTCCAGTCACCTGTCCCTGGAGTTTCCATTCTCCATGCAGCTTTTCCTGGCTCATTGCCGAGGCACCGTCTCAGGATAGTTTCTAGCCACTCCGGCAGCCACCCTCCTCGACCTCAGCTGAAACCTTTTATCGCAGCTGGGTTCATCAGCTGCAGCTGAAGAAGTAACTGACCCATCCATTAACCCCTTCCTGGCTGTCACAGTGTGATGGGGTGTACAGACCCCACACTGTGGCACGTGCCAAGACGGTGGGCCTGATTTGCTGCTGCCCTGCAATCTGGGTCATTTACCCCGGCGCAGAGTCAGCTCCAAGTGGGTATAAAACACTCACCGGGTAGCATTGTGCACCCTGGCTATACAGTGGACAATGAGAGCAAATGCCAGGCCCAATGGGACTATTCGCGTGAGTAAGTGGACCTTGGCATGGGAAAGAGGAGCAAAATTAGGCTCATCATAATCTAACATTAGCTCCCCTCCCCACCGGACAATGCTCCTAGCCCTCGCCCAAAGAGGCATTGTCAGCTGCTGGTTTTCGGATGCTTTCCCGGCTTGACTTGCCGATCGTTCTGAGGTTCACCAGCTCATATGATTATCTTCCCTACAGCAAACACATCATGGCTTTTGCAGGGCAGTAAAGTTTGCAGGTGCCCCAGCTTCTGGGCGGGAGCTGCCCAGGGGTTGGGGAAAATGCAAGGCACCTTTCGTAGAGCACAGAACAAGGAGGAGGTGGAAATGGTGAGAAGAAGCCATCTCCAGTTCATGCTGCCTTCCCCCTGTGCAAAGGGAGCTGGGGCAATTTGAAAGACACTCTGTTCATGGTTACAGAATACAGCTGGGGCCTTTAGAGCGGTCATCCAGCTGTATAGACTGCTGTATAGACTCACATGCCCGGGGGGTTTGTGGGAGCAACACAAGTCCGGGCCCTTAAGAAACCACAGCAAGTGTTTGCTCCCAGGAGAGCAGATTTTCCTACCCGGGCCCCATCTCTGAGCCCACTCAGCTGTGATGAGTCACACGTTCTGGATTCCCCAGCAAAGTCCCCCATTGGTGGTTGGCATTACCTGGGCTAAGCCAACAGCTCAGGGTGCCAGGGAGCGTTCATTGTGTGATCCAGAGAGGAGGGGGAGGAGGAGGAGGAAACTAGTTAGGTATTATCCCTCTGACCCAATGGCATTTGCCTTTGCAGATGTGATTGCTGCTGACTAAAGAAACAATGACCGTGGATGAGTTGAGGCCAGCAGTCTGCTCTCCATGCTGCCAAACGCTGACAGAATGGAATCTGGAAGGGAGACAGCTCTGATTGGAAGATCAAACTCTCCACGATGGCCACGTCTCCCATTCAGCAACAGCTGACCTACAAAACCGCTTTCCTTCATCCTCTCTGGCTCAGTGCTTAGATACAGTTCTTAACGGAGATGGGAGCTAGCTCCGCTTCCGTGCACTCTGGGTGTGGACAAACGCTGGGAGAGAGGGCAGAAAGGTGTGGTCTAGAACCAGAGAGGGCTCGCGGAGAGCAGAGGGCTAGGGATCAGGGTCTGTCACTGGATGTGCCGCTGATGCATTGTGTGAGCCGTGGGACGTTTCTGGGGTCAGCATTTGCGAAGTGGGGTGCCAACAGTTAGGTGCCTAGGACAAGGTTTTCAAAAGTGACTAGCATGGGCGATGGATGATGGAGGCTGGAGGAGGCTAAACTTCCCCAAATGTCTGCTAATGCTTCCTGCCCCAGCCCTGAGGCCGGGCCTCAGTGGGGCTCATAGCTCCCGACTGGGGTTCGGAGCTCCTTCGCACTGCTCTGGGTGCAGGCAGGCTGTCCCAGGCTCGGGGTTGCTCTGGGCACTGGCTGGGGTTTGGGGCTGTGACAGCGGGCTGGCTGGTGAGAGCACAAGGTGGGGGGCATAGTGGGGGCGGGACCTCAGGAGGAAGGGGCGTAGTGTGGTGGGGCCTCGGGCAGAAGAAGCGGGACGGGGTAGGGTGACCAGATGTCCCGTTTTTAAAGGGACAGTCCCGTTTTTGGGGACTTTTTCTTATATAGGCGCCTATTACCCCCTACCCCCGTCCTGTTTTTTCACAGTTGCTATCTGGTCACCCTAGACCGGGGTAGCCTCTCTGAATGGGGGAGTGCACGTGCTGCCCAGGGTGACTAGTGATTTTGGGAGCCCAACTTGGGACACCTTAAAGGGGCCTGTTTCCAGGGGGCAGGCGGGTGCTCAGCACTTTCCGAAAACCAGGCCTCTGTAAGGTATCTCAAGTTGAGCTCCCAAGAAATGGGAGAAACCAAACTTAGTCACTTCTGAAAATCTTGGCTGCAGTACGTAGTGCACCCTGCTGGGCCGGCTGAGCTCTTAAGAGCGCTGCTTCCCCACCGACACAGCTCAGCCGGGGAAAAGATGTCACGTCGGTTGTGTTTTTCTAAAATTCAAAACACCCTTGAAATAAACGTTTTTAAACTGCTTAAATGACAGGAGAAGACGTTTGTGAATGTGAACTGAGTTTGCAATGCAAACAAAATTGTTCCAGAAGTTTGATCTAGTGTTGGGGGAAGGCTGAGATGCTCTACGCAGAAACTCTAAACACACAGAGGGAAAGACATAGGCTGAGGAGATGCTTATGACTTATCTAAGTTGTTGTTTCCAGTTAATGATGGAATAGCAGCTGGGCTGCGGAATATACCAGGGGATAATGTTGGAGTGGGATTTAATGATTGCAAACGATACAATGAAGATCAACTGTGCTGACCTGAGCTAGAAGAGACAATTGGCAGCCATAGGGTCAGAGCTGAAACCCCTTGTTTTGCCCAAGGACCAACTCCAGAAAAGTATCTGATGGGCATCAATGTGTCAGACCCACCTGAGCAAAGGTTGCTGTTCACCCTTCTGCCGAGTGACGGCAGAGCTGGGACCGGAAAGTTCCCTCATTGCTGCTGTGGGAAGGCAGGGGATGTGCCACGGACGCTCCTTTACAATGGAGGAGGTGGCTGGGGGAGAAGTCCGTGCTGCTGCAACAGACTTTCATTAGCAGCATTGAGGTCAGATCCTTCTCATGCTGCCAAGGCATTTGCAGGCCTCTGCTATGCAAGCCCGTGGGGTATATTCATAGCTCTTAGCTCCATCAGGGGTCCCAACTCCCATTCTGGTGCCCTATCAGACCACACTGCCCCCCTTCCCCCTCTTGCTCCATAGACATGCCCCCAACATTTTTAACCGGACAGGTTTCTGATGGCAGAAAGCAGTAATATAAAGAAACTTGCTTCTGATTCACACTCTCTCATTTTCCTTTTCCCTGCTACCGAATATTCAATCTACACCCCACAATCTCCTCTGTTTCAATGGGATGCCGAGAGCTTGATGGTGCAGCGACGGCCCAGGCAGGCAAGGGTTAAGTATTTCATCAGCCTTCCCCCTCCCCCCCCCTTGATCATGTCTCTGAAGAAACAAACAGAGAAGAATCCCCCCTGCCCCCCCCCCGACTCTTTTTCTTGGCTCAGTCCAGAGAACACACAAATAATAATAATTTGTACTTTGCTTTTTTTCGGTGCCATGTTTCAGCAGCCTCGGGGATTTAATAAATTAAATGACAAAATGAACAAGTAAAGCAATAAACCCAAATAAACAAATAACTGATAAATCCAGAGCGGAAAGGAGATAAAACCCGACTGCATTCCCCTTCATGGCGTGAGGCACAAAGGCTGAAAATGACTGTAAACCAAACAGCATGATGGGAGAGACAAACAAAGGGGCTTCAGGGCTTCCTTGATGGATGCCAGAAATGTGCTACAATGGATAGCTAGGGAGGGAGAAATACAAACACTCACGCTGTCTGTGGAACAGGTCTTGAATCCCACCCCCGGGGCCTGATTCTTCTTTCACACTGGTGTAAAGATGGAGTAGCTCCACTACAGTTCCCCTGGTAGGGGACATGTCTTGCTTCAGGAGACACACTCCCTCATCGATGTGCAACTCGTCCGACATCCTTTCACGGCGGAGGTTCATGCGCTCATCCAGTGCTGCCGGGCCAGTGTCAATTTTGGGCCAACAACGGTAAAGCAGGGCTGACAGCTACGTCGTCGCAGAGTGGCAGCAACTCTGGGCTAGAGAGGCGTGCTGACGAATTTCAAAAATGCTAACTTGCATCCACCCTGGGACGCAGACCCTGGAGTAGGCTTAACAGGTTGCTGACTGGGAGTGTGTTGGGGTCACCCTGAAGTAAAACCCAGGCTGGTGAGAGCCAGAATGTAACCCAAGTGTGGCCAGCAGGCTGCAGTTACACACAGACACTCAGGATGTGGCTTGCATGCTGGGAAAATGTTTGTGAGCAGCTGAGGTGGGAGCTACTTCAGCAAGGCGTTGTAGGGCACCCGAGGTTGCAGGGCAGGGGGAACGCAACAGCTCATTAGTCTGGATCGTACCCTGGTATTTCACACCCTCCACACCCTTGTGAGGAAGGGAGACGTTATTAACCACATTCTGCAGAGCGGGAGCCTGAGGCACAGAGAGAGGGACTAGCCCAGAAGCATGGGCAGAACCAATTCTCCTGAGCCCAGTCTACTGCTCCAGCAACATGACCCTCCTTCCTCCCAGTGGCCTTTACACATGTGAGTGGGCCCATGGAAGTCAATGAGCCTGAGCATGATATGAAGGAAGGCTGCAGGAGTGAGCTATCTGTCCCTGGCTGATTTACAGAGGGTATTATTCATCTTTCCTTTGAGCAAATGAGATACATTCTGGTGACCTGGGACATGTAATCACAAATGCATCAATGTTTACCAACGGGGGGATGGATGTCGCCAGGTGGGAACATCTCTTCTCCCCACTGTACATGTTTGCGTGACAGAGATAGTACGACCCAGCCAATGAGCGTGTTTCCCCTTCCTGTAATATGAAGCAAAATGACATTGGTATCAGCATGTGCGTATGACATGCTGCAAACCCTCATTATGAATTTGGCTTTCGCAGATGCTGACATTTCTTTGTTATTTTCTGTTGCTCCGTGCCTATTTGCCATGCACCTTCCACCCTTCTCTTGGGTGGTGGTGGTGGGGGAATATTCCTTTTTGCTGCTAATTGATGGTCACTCATCCATGAGTCATCCTTTACTTCTCTTGCATTCTGCATTGTTTAATTCCAGGCATCCGCTGAAGCAACAGCCAGCATACAGTTCTCATCATAAGCTAGCCCGGCTTGAATGCAGGCATTTCCTATCACAGTCAGCATCAGAACTAAGTCGAATCACATTCCAGTAAGGCTGCCCTAGGTGATGCTGTAGGACTGTCCTCTGCTGACCGATAGAGAGACAACAGGATATCAGATTCAAAGCTCAACAGGTAAGTGGGGGTGTTTCAACTGACTTCAAAGGACTTTGGATCAGGGTCTGAGAGAGACAACGGAAGAACAGCTGTAGTGGGTCAGACTAATGTCCCATCTAGCCCAGGATCCTGTCTTCTCATAGTAACCAGTGCTTCAGAGGCAATGAACAGAATAGGGCAACTATTGAGTGATCCATCCTGTGTCATCCACTCCCAGTTACAGGCAGTTGGAGGTTTAGGGACACCTGGACATGAGCTTGTATCTCTAACCATCTTGGCTAATAGATATTGATGGACCTATCCTCCATGAACTTATCTAGTTCTTTTTTGAACTTAGTTATACTTTTGGTCTTCACAACATGCCCTGGCAATGAGTTCCATAGGTTGAGTCTGTGTTGTGTGAAGAAGTATATCTTTATGATTGTTTTAAACCTACCTATTAATTTAATAAGATGACCCCTGGTGGGTCTTTGTTTTAGGTGCTTTTCATTGTAGATTCTTTGGGCTCGTACACACTACCACTTATGTCAGTATAACTTATGGCACTCAGAGTTGTGAATAAGCCATCCCCCTCAGAAGTTACACTGACGTAAGCGCCGATGTGGACAGTGCTATGTTGGAAGGAGAGCTCTCTCCCGTCAGCAAAGAGCGTCTTCACTAGATGTGCTACATTGGTGCAGCTGCGCTGCTGTCACGCTTCTAGTGTAGACTAGCCCTAATATACTAAAGTCAGAAGTCAGCAAAGTACTAAAATGAGTGCCTAATTTAAATTGCATGAGGAATCCCACTGTTTTGCTGGATCAGGGCCTAGTACACAGTATACAAAAACTGGTAGAGAACATGTGTTATATCTCTCCTCGTTATTTTATTCCTTCAGGACTTCCTCTGTTCCTCTATTCTCCTCCTCACTTCAACCCTAAAGGCTGACCCTCGGAATATATATATACTCATATTATAAATGCACAATAGGAAAAATAAACCTTCAACAAAAAAAAGAACCCTCTGGCAACACTCATTGAGATGTGTGTTCTGCTCTCTAAGCAACCACATCATCCCATTATTGTAATGTCTGTGCACTCCCTTATTTTGTTTTTCTCATATCCACTTGATGTGCCATGTCTCATGTAGACTGTAAGCTCCTTGGGGCAAGGACTGGGTCTTTTATATACTCTGTAAAGTGGTCTGGGCTGCTCAAAAATATTCCATTGAAATCAGGCTTTCTGGCCAGACTACATCTTCCATAATGCACCATGGCCAGGTACTATTATGATGAAGAACCTCCACGAACCAAGAAGGGATAAAACAGTGCATCATGGGAGATATAGGCTAGCGAGAGAGTCTGGCCCACACAGGAGAATGGGAGTATCTGAACTACAACTCCCATGAGGTACCATGCTGCCATTTTGAATAGAAACATTTTCGTTTTCAGTGGAAATATTTCTCCCAAAAGTCAAACTTCCACAGAAAAATCCCTTCTTTTCTGATCAGCGCTATCTAGCACAATTTAGGTGTGAAACCACTACTGATCATTATTCCTAATCTTTACCTGGATAATTCTAAACACCCATTGATCAGGCCCTAAAGTTCAGATTTTTAAAGGTAATTTAGGTGTTGCTGCATTCAGTGTTTCAATGCCTAACTGACTTAGGAGACTAAGTCTAAGGCACTTCTGAAGATAAGCTTTAGGGTCCCTCTCCACAGCAGTGATGGGTTCTGAGTGCCGCTTGAGAAGACATACCTGAGCTAGCTTTAATTGCCCAGACCCCTGGGTGATTAGTTGCAGGGCTAGCCAGCTCTGAAACACATGGCCGCAGCTTCACTGCTCTGTTACCTGAGCTGGCTAGATTAAAGCTAGTTTGGGGATGTCTACTCAAACTGCAGTGTAGACGTACTTTTAGGCTCCTGATCCAGTTAGGTGTTGCAACGCTGAGCGAAGCAATGCCCAAATACCTTTACAAATCTGGGCCTAAGTGCTTTGCTGAATAGGGATGGGCTTAAACGTGCATTTAAAGTTAAGCAGGCCTTAAGGTTGCTTAGCTGAATTAGCACCAAAGTGCCAAGGGCTCCACAGACCACAGCCTGAGAATCTCTGGTCCACTATGCCATTATGTCAGTATGAGCTATGCCTACATGGCCCCATCTTTATGGGCTATGTACTTGGAACTGTTAACACTGTGAATTCAAGAATCCTGCCTAATGATTCTCCTGTGAGAACAGCAATGCCCATGCGTTGCTCCCACACATACACCCAACTCCCCCCCCGTTGTCGTTTGCTTTTTCAAATTGTACTTTAATCTTTAAGCAGATCTCTGTTCGCAAAATGACAACATCTGCATAGTGCGTATAAACCAATTAGCCCAGAGTGTTTGTATAGGCTTTGCGATCTAGGCTTCCATGTTTACTCACATTGGGCTTATTTAAAGCCGATTTGACAGTAAAATGAATGAGTGCATTTTTGTTATGACTCAGGCAAATTTGACATTTCCCCAGGGCCCTGCCCTGCCGCTTTGCAGGGGCAGGGTGCCTGATCCAAAGCTCAGGGGAGTCTTTCCATTGGGTTTGGATCAGGCCTTTCGTCTGTGTCAATTTTCAGGGGACTAAATAAAGGGGAATAACAAGAAGAGGTCAGGTGGGCAGAGTAGGTTCATTATCACTATAGTTTCACATGCAGAGACGAGTGTCAGAGTCTCAACCGGTGTAAATGGGTGGAGCTCCCCATTCATTTCATTGCCCATTTACACCAGTTGAAGATGGGCCACTGCTGTCAGGAATGAATTAGGCTCCTGGTTGCTCTTCCTCATTCTGCCACTGGCCCACAAAGTGGCCTTGGCCAAGTCACTTTGCCTCAGCTACCGCCATCTGCAAAATGAGGCTAAGAATGGATTCCCTCTTCTCCAGGGTGCTGTGTGGCTTCATTCACATTTGTAATGTGCTTTGAGATCCTGGGATGAGTATGAATTATTCCTACTCAGACTGCGGGTTAGGCTTGGTGGGGATTCTAGCTGGTGATAGCAACCCCCTTTTAAGGAATTAGAAAAAGGTTTGTGGAGTGAGTTTTCAGTCACACTATTGTCAACCAGGTTGGGAAACTTGTCTGGAACTTAATGCTCATCCTGGCCAACCAGACTTTTTTTTAGGTACATTGGGCCTGCTTCTCTATTGCCCTGCGCTTTGTGCTGTCATTTACCCCGGCGCAAGCTAGGTGCAAACCGCGACCACCTCAGAACGGCAGTGTTTTACACCTGCCTTACTTGGGAGGACATGACAACGCAGGGAGCAAAGTCGGGCGAATCAAGCTTGTTAATCTCTAGGCTCGCCTCTCGCTTAGAATCAAGCCGCTCCTGTAGGTGAGGCTGGTGAGTCGCAGTATTGTAATAGGGAGAAAGGGAACAGCTGCTTGTGATGTTTTGGGGATCCCCCAGAGCAGTAAGCGTTCTGTCACCACCTGCCATGTCAATTTGGGTGCCCTAATGCTGTGCGGTTACGGCTCAGAGCTCTGACACCAGTAGCCAGCCTACAAGCATAAAGGCCTTACCCTGGCTCCCACCTGCCTTGTTACTCCTTGCAAGCTGACCCCAATAGCTGTTCTGGTTCTGAGTCTCCCCAAGTCCGTCCCCAAAGCTCTTAACTTCCAGACACTCGGACTTTTCCATTCTGGTTCATCCCCCCATGCAGGAGTGAAACCTGCCCCCAGTCATCAATCCACTTGAGGCTGCACCCCCTTTGCACCCCTGAGACCTGCATAGGGTCTGAATAAACAAAACGTTTATTAAATAGAAAAATCACAGATTCAAAGATGAAACGGTAAGGAAAAGCAAACCCACGGCAGTCACAGAAAATAAACACAGAGACGCAACCACAGGTTTCACACTTCTATATTAGCTAAATTCCCTTTTCTAAGGCAAGTTAAAGCTTCCCAACATGTGCTTGGTCCTAGAGGTGATCCAGTGTCTGACAGACAGCACCCCAATTCGATGCTGGCCCTTCGTTTCTAGACGGCCTTCACTTCAAACCCCTTCCCTTTCAAGAGGGTTTGTAATTTTTTTTCTCTCTCTCCAACTATGCTAAATCATGGTGACACAGAGCTGGGGAAACTCTCTCCTTCCTTAATGTTCCAGGACTGGGCTTTTTCTTTTCAGTTTTCAATGGCTTTCCATTCATTTTAATGGTCCGCCATTGTCTTTCCTGGGGGTTGTACTGTACTTGGAATTAGTTCCACTTGCTTCCCCATACTGCGGGAGGTGATGGTGCCATTCGGTGTACAATGTTCCACACACACACACACACGACTACACGTGTAACCATAACCTGTACGCAGGTAGAGTGACCAGATGTCCCGATTGTATAGGGACAGTCTCAATATTTGTGGCTTTTTCCTATATAGGCTCCTATTACCCCCTACCCCCATCCCGATTTTTCACACTTGCTATCTGGACACCCTATACGCAGCTCTCCTAGGGACCATCAAGTTCAGAACATTACACCCTTTCATAAAAGAGACCTTACTTGACATATATTGATACACAATAACAGTGTATACAACCAGTTGATTCAATTACTTATTCTTTGGGGTTCACCCACTGTCCCCCCCTTGGGGTGTCTGGACTCTGATGGTCACACTGCTTCTCCTGGGCTGAGATTTTGTTTCCATAGATAGTGGCCTGGTAATTCCTTACACTGAAGCCTCTTCCAGGCAGCAGCGCTCAGCATTTCTCCAAACCAGCAGAAATGCTTTTCTCCTGCTGCTTCTTTTTGTAGGCTCTTTTGCTCTCCTCAACCCTCTTAGACCCTGTACCCTATTACTCTGGGTCACTTGGTGGTTGGGAGACCTCCAGAAGGCATCTCCTCCAAGGTCAGTGTAATGATGTGGGTCATTCAGGTTTCCTCCTGCACTTTCACTTGCATCTTTCCTGCCTGAGTTGGAAAGCCCTCAAGACTCTAAAAGTGAACTGTGGGAGCTGGAAGGCAGGGACTGGGTTTCTACTGTGCAGTGCTGGACGGTACCTGGGTTTTCTTCTATCAGAACTAGACAGGAAGTTTTGGGAAGGGTGCATGGTGAGAAGATGTTCCCATTCAAGCAGATTAGTAGGGCTTGCCTTTGCCTTGTATAGGGTTGTTTCAGAAGCACTGTGGCCATTTGGAGGCATCTCCATAAGGGATGGGTGAACCTGATGGGGTAACATTGGAACCCAAAGCCAAGCTCAATCCCCCTTCTTTTCTGCTTCTTCAGTTGCAGATTTCCTCCAGGAATAGAAATTCCAAAAATAGTATGAGAAATAAGCTGTTTGGGAGCTAGAAGGGCTGGGAATTCTACAAGAGAACCAGAGAGCTCTCATGAGGTTTCCAGACAAATTCACAGATCCAGGAGAGCCAGGTTACTTGGAAAATTCAAACCAAGGTTGTGCATTGATCTGAAAATCTGGATACTCACCCGGCTTTGATCTTGTTAGAGCTTTGCAACTAAGCCCCTTCCCCAGATCTGTGTCTTTAAATCTTTCCCTTGTAATTCTAGCAAGGGACAGGAGGAAGTTTTGCAATAACAGACCAAGTCTCCTGATAATGCTGCTGTCAACCAACACAGGTGGGCCAAATAAGCAGCACCAGGCAGAGAGAGCTGCTTTCACTCAAGACGCCAGCTGTTTCCAAAGCAGAGAAGCTGCTGAGTGGTTTAGTTCTTAAACAGACCCTGCTGCATTTATATGAGTTTTCCAAGATGTCATAGGTTACCCTATCAAGGTTTCCTTCCCCTTCAATGGCAACTTTCTCCAACCACTACTTCTGGATGCCTTACTTCCTTAGGAGACATTGCAGTCCTCTGCTGGTCAACAGGGAAGCGACTGATGGGAGAATCACTGGGCTGCAGCCTCCTTGAGTGAGGCAGATAGGAGGAGGTGGTAATAATTCAGACTAGCAGGAAGAGGAAGACGGTGGCAATTAAGGTCTTGTTGGTTCTGGTCATCAGGGTAGGAGGCCTGGCCGATGATGGTGGTGGGATGGGGTGTGGGAGAGGTGTAACAAAAGTGACGTTAATTTGGGGATTGATGGAAGGAGTTTGGCTAAATGGTCTAGAGCCCCCGTGTTTGATGAAGTCAATGCAAATCCCCAGACTGACTTTGGATCAGATCCTAGGAGTCGGGACTCCTGAGTCCCATTCCTAGCTCTTCCAGGCATTTGCTGCGTGAGCTTATCTTCTCCGTGGTTCACTTCACCCCCTGTGTAATTGGTATAATCACATCACTCTAGCTGCCTACACAGAAGAGAGAAACATGACAGCTGGTCAATATTTTCTGACCATCAGTGTTTTGATTAAAAACAAATGGGGGATGAATTTTTTCATGACGATTTTTGTGAAAAACTCATTCCGTTTTCCGACCAGCCGTAAGAAACGTATATTTTTCTCTTTCAGTTAAACTAATCCTAGTTGTTACTTGGGTGGCCGTCACCATGATTCCCATTGTGCTTGTGTAGGAACAGAGACACAAAGAAGTGGAGTGATCATTCTGAGGCCACACCCTGAATCGACGGCAGAGCCCGCTAGGATGGAACCCAGGAGTTGCTTGAACCGGGGAATCACATTGCATCCTTCAGTTAAATGGAGCCGGTGTTTTGCCAAAATCGGGCCTATGTTCATTGCAATTTATTTGTATTTCTTAAAGTTAAATCCCTCACCCAAGCTGTTCTCTGATATGCCTGTGCTGGAGGGACGGGGCTGGCTCAACAGTAGTGTCTCCCCGCATTCCCTGGATGCTAATGCAGTTCAAAAATGCCAAATTTCAAAGCTCCAGTGATTCCCGAGGGCAGCTGGGGAGCCAGGCGCAAGATCAAGTGTGGCCACATAAATGCAAAAGGGAAAACCACTCAAAGGACACCTTTCAAGTGGAACTGAGCTGTCAGTTGCCTGCGACTGGCATAGTAACACCTCCAGGCCTGTAAGGCACCACACAAGCCATTCCAACCACTCATTTCCAAAAGCCATGACCTGAATGAGTGAGACAAAATCAAAGGGCTCCTCAGCCTGTAGAACAGGGCCCTGTGCTCGGATGCAATCCCAATGCCCAACTCACGGCCTGCTACTGATTTCAGCAGCGCTTCCATGCCAGGTAAACATATCCCTGCCATGTGGGCATTGCTTCTTGATACTGACACAGGTTTGCCTCTCCCTCTCTCTCTCTCTCTGTCGATCTTTGTTCCCAACCATTGGTTCCTGAGCTGTGAGATAACAGAGGCTTTGTACATCTCTTCAATGTAACGGATTAGTGGATCTATCTATCCATGCATCAATCCCCATACACACTTATCTATTTATGCCCACACACCCTCATTTACCTACCAACCTAGGATTTTACAAGGCTGCCATAGTATCTAAGCACTCATGAGAGAGATACAAGTACAGAGCAGAGAAAGTTTGATATGACATTAGAAATGTTTGCTTTGCTGGCATCCAAACTCAAACACAGCGTTTCAACCAAATGCAATGTATTTCCTGCTGAGCCCAAGAGACAGTGAAGTAACAGCATCTTCCAAACAACACTTCATCAAATGCTTTAGAGAATTAACAATACTGGTGGTAATTTCCAAAGGCACACGAGGCATTTAAGGCAACCAGTTCCCCGTGAATTTCACTGAGATCTGGACACCTCGTTCCCATAAGCTCTTTTAAAAACCCAAGCCAAGGTTGATTTTCAGACGTGCTGGGCAAGCGCAGCTCCTGACGTAGTAGAGATCTGAGGGTAACCAGTACCTCTGATAACCAGGGCCACGTGTTAGTTAGGACAAAAGTTCTCAGCCAAGGGCACGACGCCCTGGAGAGTCACAAACTTGCTTCAGAGAGTCACAGCTGCTTTTCCTTGCTTTATGGCTAAATGAGAAGAGGGTCCCAAAACGTTTTCCGGAAAAGATTGAGAACCGCGGTGCTAGGGAATCAGTGTAGGGAATCTGGTAATTATAACCCAGTCATCCGGCAGAACCTCTCACAAGAGATTTTAAAATCCCAACTGAGCTGCAAAGTTTGGATTCTGGTTCCAGACCCAGCCAAAGTTCAGAGGAGTCAGACCTGGGGCTTTGGTTCCACCCTTTGCCTAGATGGGACCAAGCTGCCACTGGGATCCGGATCCTGATTTCCCTGAAACTCTGAATCTGGGGTTTTGTTTCTGGTCCTGCTCTGTTTATTCCACAATTCTGTGACCATACGTTTCTGCTGCGTCCCCTCAGTGTTTGGAAAGGGGGCACCAACCCTACTCCCTCCCGACCCTCTTCTAACAAAGTATCTGAGTGTGGTGTCGATGATCCCCCCTTCTTCTCTCTCACACCGGTGTAAATCAGAAGCAATTCCACAGCAGTCAGGGGAGTTACACTGCGGTAAAGCCCCTTTGCTCTGTGGAGGGAAGGAAAAGGAACACGTGCCTCACACACAGACCCCTTCTGCTCTGGTTGCTGCAGACAGTCGTTGCAGGGGTCTCTGGGGAATAGGATGGCCCAATGGGTAAAGGCGACCCTAGCACTGAGAGACAAGACGAGTTTTCTTTCCTGTCTCCTTCCCAGAGGGAAGGCCTTATTTGTCATTCCCCGGCAGTTCCTTTGTGCCTGCTAAGGATGTAAGCTGTCCTGGAGAACACCCTCTGCCCCGGGTGCAGAGAGCCCCTGCTCCTGGCAGGCTGCTGGTGGAGCGAGGGGAGGGCAGGAAGTAGGAAGGCATGGATCAGATGTGGATCAGGTGCAGAAGGATGCACATTAGGGGTGACCTGCACTCCGGTGATTCATCACCCCTGCAGTGGTCAATAGGGGTCTCATTTAGGGTGACCCTCAGACTGCTCTAACCTGCATCAAGGGTTGCACTAGTCCTTGGCAGCCCCTAAATCAGTGAGTTGCAAGCTGCCTCCCATCTGTCCCTGCACTGGTGCCTCCCCCCAACCGTGAGAGCCGAGTTTGCTCTTGAACACTTAATGACTCGTGTTTACAAGAGCGAAAAATATTAACTTGGGGGGAAAAAAGGTTAGTTTGCTTCATTATCGCTCGGGGGCTTCATTGGCCTGTTTTGGAAAGAAGCTCGGATAAAAATAAAATGGTATAAAAAATCCCAGTGTGATCACAGCTTCTTCCAGAGAGTGGGGAGCTGGAAATAAAGCTGGCTGGGACCCTGGGACCAGGCTGCAGAGGGCCAATCCCAGCAGGAGGCTGCCTGGCGCTTCACAGAGCATGTTAAAGGCACGGTCCTCACCCCAAGGAGTGTAAAGATATGTTCCTTCAAGGCCTCCGTACTGGAGTTTGAGAACTCCAGCAAAGCTGGAGCACTGCACGAGCTCTCAGGCCTTTTCTAGAGTAGAGGACTCAGTCACTTGCAACCGAGCCAGTTTTCTTGCACCCTGTGAAGCACAAGTAGGTCAATGCATCAACACAGGCCATGCTCGCAGCTTTGCCTCTGCTATGCCGATCCACCTGCAATGCACTCGGGGTCCCAGCACGCCTCCCCGAAGCAGTGCATTGTGGGAGATTTATGAAAGACATTGCGAGATTCCAAGTGGCTGAGGGATTGCAGGAGAAGGGGTCAAACTCCCACAGTTCCCTGTGCCACGCCTGTAGTCCCTGGGGACTGTGTCGCAACGCGTCTGGTGCTGGTACCATTTCCAAGCTGTTTAGCAACATGGAAGCTGGGAGCAATGCTCCGCCTGCGTTCCCTGGTTTATGCTTAAACTTTTGAGGAGACACTGGAGTTCTGCTAGCAAATAAGCACCAAACCCGGCACCTGCCTATGTGCCTGGGTGCTGCACAGATAGAACTTGCAGACTTATTCAGATCGACACGGGCGATGCAGGTGGTAATGAGTCAAGCAGAAGGTGGAGTTGGGAAAGGAGACTGGTGTAAGAGGCCTCCTGAAAGAAGAAGGCTTTAAGGAGGGTTTTGAAGTTAGGGAGGGAGGGATGTGATGGGAGAAGAGGCGAGAAAGGAATTCAAGCAGAGCGGGTGGTGGAAAGGGGAGGCGTGAGGACTGGGTGGGCACCGAATGGGCACGATGGAGGAGAGGACACTGCCCGAGTCCTTCTCAGCCTTTTGGAGGAAAGGTTTGGAGAAAGCTAAATAAGAAGTAAAAATATCACAGGAAGGAGGAAATGCTGCTGGGGTGAGGGAGGGGTTTCTTGGCTGTTCTAGCCTGGGGTTGGATTCAGAGTCCTTCAGGCCATGGGCATGGTTCTGCTGAACTCACTGGGCTTTTCTCTGTGGCGGACTATGAGTCTATTGATCTTCACTCCTGGTCAACAGGAATTGCCTCAGCCACTGCTGGGGTGGAACATGGCTGCAGACTCACAACAGCTCTATGCAACGTTGCACGCAGCATGGGCAGTGAAGAGTAACTTCCCCAGCTGAAGCTCCAGGGGCAGTTTTAGGGTCCAGAGAGCTGAGTGCACCCTCCTGACCCTGTAACCTACATCCATTTCCATGCCACTTCCATTCCAGTGCAGCCTCTCCTTTTCCTGCTGCCTGGATTCTAGGAACTAAGGGGAGGAGATGCCTATGACACCCAGAAGGAGACACTCTCGTTGACAAAGAAGATAACATTTCATTGTTCCAAGCACATGATCGGGGAGCTCCCATGTAGCATGAATGTGTTGGGTACGGCGGTGCACAACTCCCAGCGAAAGGGAGATCATTTTGCTATGTCATTTATTCAGTAGCGGTAACTGAATGATTAAATGTGGAGGCCACGTCGAGTAATGGAGACCCTATCCCCATGTACTGGTGTGTTGCCCTGATTTATCACCATTCCTTCAGGGATCTCAAAGCACTTTCATTTGCTTTCCTCGTGGAGAAGTGCCCCCATGGCCTAAGGACACGCCTGCACATGGCTCTAATCAGCAGCCTGATCAGCCAGGAGAAAGATGAAGGGGCATTGGAATGGGCGCCTGTCTCAGCACTAGCGGGGATCCTATCAGCTGAGGCATGTTTGTGGGGCAGAGTGGCACGAGAGAAGCTTGCATGGCTGCAGTATATGTTGCATCTCTTCTGTGGACAGATAGAGGATGCCAATCACCGGGGATGCCAGCCTAGCTCCATGCACACATAGGCACCCTTAGGTCCAGACCCTCAGCCAGTGTAAATCAATGTAGCTCCATTGAAGTCAAAGTGACTGTGGGGCCCACTTCTGCTCTTGCTCCCTGTCTTGCAACAGAGCGACCACCGATGAGGCCAGGCGAGTGTCAGTGAGGAGAGGATCATGCCCAGTGCATTTGCTCTGGGCAGCGATGTTATGACGCGGCTGCCAGAGCTAGATGAACACCCTGGATCTTGGCTGGCTGGGTCCCGCTCCAAGCTTTCATGGTAGAAAGATGAAGTGCTACTTCCCGTCCCCTCGGGGGCCTGAGCCAATGCCTGGCTGGGGTTATCTCCCCAGTCAGGGGAATGTTTGTTTAGTAAATCAAAGCGCTTCCTTTTCATTGCCACTCTCTTCAAAGGGGGCTGTGTGCTGATGGGGCAGGACGTGTTGGACCGACACTTCCCACCCTCTTGATCCTGCAGCTTCCTCCTCGCGGGTCAGCAGGATGTCCTGTGCTGGGCTCGATCCTGCGCCAGCTGAGGCCAGTCAGAGTTTGGGCCCATCGCTTTGAAGCTGTATGAGGAAGGCAAAGCCAATCCCAGGCTCAGGCCAGTCACGCTGAAGGCTTCAGGACCACTTGTGTGCCCCTCAGGTACTGAAGGCGGGCACCAGGAACAAAGAGGGGCCATGGGGAGCAGGAGCAAAAGACTGCTAGTTTACAACTAGTTTATTCGGGGCATGAGGAATAACATAGGCACCCTGCCTGTCCCTGTCTTGGAACATGCAGCCGCTAGGGGAGGCTGTGAGGTATTGTGAAGAGAGGTCTCTCAGGCAGCAAAGGATGGCAGGACTCTCTTGTAGTCAAGACCTGTGGCCGGTCTGTCTCATGAGCCATGTTGCCCTCAGAAACCTCTCTCCCCCAGCCCTGCTGTAACGCCCTCTCATCCCCACTGAGACGCCGGTTTGTTCCTGTGAATTTGTCCCTAGCAAAATGCACCATTGTCTAGAGTCATAGAGAGGGGTTTTCCTTGAGGGCATCATATGCGCTTCTGCCATAGAGTTCTGCCTACGTTTGTCATTCCTCCTGGCTGGTTATTCCAAACCTGAGCCTCCCCAGCCCCCTCTGCAGCACACACAGCTCTGCCTGTGCCGTTCCCTCCTGATCGACAGCAGCCCTCTCTTCTAGACCTGAGCACCACGCACCACAGCACTGCCAATGCACCTCCACCCTGACCTGTAGTGTCCTCCATGGGTTCAGTCCATGGCTCCTCCACTAATGAACCTCTCCTCTGTCCCACAGCAGCCCTGCTATTCTAGCTCTTGGCCATGTCTGCGGATACATGCCAGTCCATCCAGTCCAAGGCCTTGCCTCACCACGTTGCTGCTGATGTACCTCAATTCTGCTGCTCAGAAAACAGCGTTTCCATGGCAGACGTTTTCCAGGCATGCCCAACTGTGCATTGCTTTTGTAACGGGAGGAAAACATTTATGAGGACTCAGACTCAAGCCATTGCCAACTGCGTTCTTTTGATTTATTTTAAAGGGCATTTTGTTTAAAACAAGACAAAGAGATAAATCAATGACATTCATAGCTCTTCCACTGAGAAGAGAGCCACTGTACCTCCCCTCCTAGGCCATAAGGCCCTTATTGTGTTGCCAATCCCCTCCAGTGACCTTATATTGGTGATCTGATGTGCCAACGTATACAATTTGTACATTGTGCAAGACATTTCCAATGGCATATCGGGCCACTCAGACCTTGTACAGTGTCAATGAAGCCTTTTACGATCGGCATTGGCTCAGGAAATCAATGGGGGTATTGTCTGGAAAGAATGCTATGCAGTCTATAGTGGCATGGGGTGATAGCACAGAGGTCAAATTGCAAGGATGACTCCAGTAACTTTCAAATGTGCTTATTAATACTATGCATTATGTACGAATTCTAATGCACCTTCCACTCGAGCACCTCAAAAACACTAGTCCTAACTAACGAAGCACCACAATAATCCAGGCATATAACAGCAGATGGATCACTTCACCCAGCATAGAAATGCAGTCATCTTTGGATTGGAACATGGCAAGTGTTCAAGACTTCATGAGATGCAGTTGACTTTGATCACAGCAGTAAGAGAAGATCAATAGTCACATTAGATAGGATTGTGAAAAAACAAGAAGTGAAGAGCTTTGAAGAGCTGTAAGTCCTCTTCCTTCAGGCTCCCCCTAACACGTGGTGGTCAGGAAGAAACACCACCCCTGAACAACTGTGTGTGAATGGAGAAGGTCAGAACCCAAACCTGAATCTGGACCAGAATTTTGCAGGTGGTCCCTATCTCTATATGATGGGCCTGACCCAAAGCCTGAATCCAAACAGTCCCGAAGTTATGAGAGCTCTGACACTTGGATATGCATCTGGATCTGACTTTTACAGATCACGCCTGACTCTTGCGGAATCTTTGTGGCTGGTGATGAAAGAGGCAGAAAGAATCCAGTGGTATTGCCAGCTCCATGGCTGAATTTGCAGTGCTATGAGGTTAGAAAAATAACCCTTTAACTTGTAAACCGAGCAAATTTCATCTGGAATCACAGCAAGGGGATCAGTGCTTAATTTATGCCAGGGCTTGCCAGGCTGAGCTCCGGCACCTCTAGGCTTGGCAATTCAAAACTCTGGCACCTCTGGGCTTGCTGCATCAGTTATGAATGTAAAAAAATTGCTTGAACATAAACATAAGAACGGCCATACTGGGTCAGACCAAAGGTCCATCTAGCCCAGTATCCTGTCTTCCGACAGTGGCCAATGCCAGGTGCCTCAGAGGGAATGAACAGAACAGGTAATCATCAAGTGATCTATCCCGTCACCCATTCCCAGCTTCTGGCAAACAGAGGCTAGGTACATCATCCCTGCTCATCCTGGCTAATAGCCATTGATGGACCTACTCTCCATTAACTTATCTCGTTCTTTTTTGAACCCTGTTATAGTCTGGGCCTTCACAACATCCTCTGGCAAAGAGTTCCACAGGTTGACTGTGTGTTGCGTGAGCACCTAAGTGCTTGAGACCCAGCACCTCTTTCATTACAAATTAAGCACTGGAGGGGATAAATGATGGATGCCAGTTTTACAGCCCCTTTTCAGAGCAGAACCACAGTCTGAACTAGCAGGAGAAAATCACGTGCAAAGTCTTCTCCCTAAGCCAAGTCTCAGCCCAATGAGATTGAATCTAACGGAGCTACCCCCTCCGCCTTCTCAAAAAGGCAGGTTTGATCATGGAAACACCAACATGGGCCCTAGCTAGCTGGCTTGGCTCTGCTAGAGTCGGCCCTGAGAGCTGGCAGCCAATCAATGTCCCTATTCATTCAAACAAACGCTGGGATTTGATGTTTTGCTTTCACTTGCGATTCAGATGTGCACAGACAAGTGGGATCAGTGTGTGGGGCAGAGGAGAGAGCAGAGACCTGGTCAATTCCAGCAGCTAGAACTGAAACCTGAATTCTTCAGTCCAGAATGCCTACTTGTGAGCTCCATTTTCATGACAACTGATAGCCCAGGAGCGACCTGGGCAAGGTGAGGCCTGTCACTCCCTTGGGGTTTCTGTGTGTGTGAGTTTAGCTTGTGCAGCCTTGAAATTGGAGAGGACCAGATGCTCAACTGGCGTAAATCCATGTCACACCATTGATATCGGCAGAGCTCAGCTGATTTACACCAACAGAGGATCGGGCTCCCAGCAAGGAGACCTGAGATGTGCAGAGCTGAGTGGGGACCAAGCCGGATGGGTTACAGGCAGCCAACCTAACTTGCCAGCAGTGCTGGCTTCTGTCTGCAAAGCTTTTGTCAGCTCCAGCTTTGCGGAAGGTCCAGCTTGCTAGCTGGTCTGAATCACAGCATGGAAATGGCACACAGTTCGGAATAACTCAGCATGACTCACCACCTCTGATCAGGATGGTCTAGGAATAGAATAACAAAGGGCAATGCAGGGCAGTGCTAAGGTGTATTGGCTGAGTTGTGTGCAGAGACAGGGGCTGGGATTGGCACAGCCTCACTGTGGGGCGTCGGGGCTGGAAACTGGGATGGAAAGGGATGCTGCCGGTCAGGATTGAGGTGCACCTGTGTGGGGAGGCTAGAACTGGCAGAGCAGGTGGTGGTGTTCGGGTGAGATGAATAACAGGGCGCTGCGGGTGAAGAGTGAGAAGCGTCAGCCAAATATTCTGGGTGTGGCTCTTACACCTGCAGGGGAAGCCAGCCCAACGCTGCCCACCTGACGTGTGAATCTATTCAATATTCTTATTCCCTCCCTTTCACAACCATGAAGTCCATTGCCCCTCCCCCCGCACAACAGCCCAATGAACGGGAACAATATCTTGGCTGTAAATATGCTGCGGCTCCTGCTGTATTTAATTCTGATCCTCGCTCCTTTTGGAGCAGTTGAGCTCACTGAATTCATTCTGGCATTTTGCAAAAGTCCTCTGATCCAGGGGATGGCCAGGAGCAAGGGGCTGGGTCCTACAGCTCTGCACTGGTTGTCTGGTGGCAGCAGATTTGCTGCAGTCTGAAATCACATTTGGTTTTGTGGGAGCCTCTTGGCCTGTGCATGGATAGAGTTATTTAGCAGTGATGAGTCTTGTCGAAAACCTTGGATCCAAAGAAATCCAGAGCCATATTCTCCACTGAGGTAGAATTTAGCTCTTCTCTCTTATTTCAGCCTGACCCAGAGTGCAATGAAGTCAATGGAAAGACTCCATTGACTTCAGTGGGCCTGCGAGCAGGACCTAATGGGATAAACCTCTTCGATGCTAATACCGAGGAACTTTAAAGAGTTTGAATCCAGACCTCATCCCATCTCTAGTGCCTGGCAATCATTCTGGGCTCCTCAGATTACAAGCTCTCTGATTGGTAGAATATCAATCGTCCAGAAATGTTCTTGAGCCAAGACTCATCCCTGCTAACCTTTGGGAACCTTCGTCTACCTCTGGCAATCACACTGCTGAAGAATAACAACCAGTGCCCCATCTGGCTGTGACGAAGAGTAGGAAGAAGTTGATGGCATCAAGAATTGTCAGTTGGTGAATCCTCAGGGCTCACGAGAAATAATCAAACACATTTCCTTCCCGGGCCTCAAATTTACCATGCAGACAAAAGGCTACCACCAATATCCAACTGTGTTGTGAAAAGGGAGATCTCGCTTTTCCTCACCTGCCTGGTGCACATTTATCAAAATTCACAGAATCTTAGAAATTTAGGCCTGGAAGGGGCCTCAAGAGATCATCTTATCCATCTCCCTGGGCCAAGGGTGGGGATTAATGGTTTTACCCAGCATTATGTCATCTCTGTTGGAAGAAATTATATTTCCTGGGAGAAATGGCATAGTTCTCTACTAGATCAAAGTCCTGGTCCTCCACCACGGGAACCAAAGGGAGTTTTGATCCAGTGTCCACTGTAATGATGATGTGAAAATTGGTTTTTGTAGCTCAGTTGCCAAAGTCATGCTTGGTATAGGTGGCTGCAAAGGCATTGGCTTCCCAGAGATTGATCTTTCTAGCTAGGCTCATCATCTTGCTGGTGTATGAGTTCCCTCTGTCCAGGTCTGACAGCAGTCCCCAGTATCTGCACACTAACAATTAGAGAAAGTGAAGTTTGTGGGGATGGAGGTGAAATTGCAACAGCGCCTCCTACACGTTCTGTCTTGGGAGCGTCAGCAGCATGAACGAGATCCTGTATGCATACAATCCAGGAAAGGAGGGTGCCTCTCCTGCACCCCAGTGGGCACCGATAACCTTGTTACCTGGCAGCCCTCACCCATCTTGCAACGCCAATGTTTGTGCACATGAAATTTCTCCGAGAGCCCTGCCTCGCTGAGGATAAACAATGAGTCAGCTAATCCAAACCAAACCCCTAATAAAACACAGGAGGTCAACTCGGTACAAGACTGAAATCTTGAAAAGCAAAATACCTCTTAAAGAAAAAATTCATCGTGCAAAAAATATCTCCCTCGGCAGATGTGGAGAGAGAGGGGCAGGGAAGGGGAATTAAGGACACATGCTCGCTCTCATTCAGGTGCTCCGAGAGCACAGTTATGGATATGCTATAAATAGATAAATCTGTGCTACCTTCTTGCATTGTAATCTAAGAACTAGGAGACCAATTTAAGGCTGTTGGATTGCAGTGAGCAGTGACAGGCTCATGCCTCAGAGAAGACCCCGTGGCCCAGTAGTGTAAACACACTAACCTGTGTATAATTGTGTGGAGTCAAGAGGAAGGATGGGCTTGTGGCTGAGGAACTGGACTGGGCCTCAGATGCAAGTTCTTTCTCAGACTGAGAGGAAGGATCGTGCAGTGGTTAGGGTGTGCTACTACAGACACCTTGGGTGAGTCACTTAATCTCCCTTTGCCTGCAACCAGAGCTGAATGACAGGTCCAGCTCTACTTCTCATGACACCAGGGAAGTATTGGTAAATTTGTTTCTCTTGTCTGTCAGGATGGGGTGTGTGTGTAATATTTTCACATCCCTTTAGTTGGCCTCCCCTCTTGCCACTCTACCGAACTCCCCCACTCCTCCAAATTCCTGGTTTGGAGATCCTGGCATAGAGAAAAAAGGTACCTGTAGCCAGCTGACAGCTCTGCCTTTGGACTGCGTGGGTTTAGTGTTTGACTGTAATCCCACAGTTTACACAGCGGAGCCCTGGGCCAAACCTAACGACTCCAAGAACCTGCCAGAAACCTCAGCTTTTCCTAAGCCCTATAAACAGTTTCCTGCCTCCGACCCTGCACCTGCTCCCCCATGCCTGACAGCGCTCCTCATACCGGGGCTGAGAAGAGGAAGGGATGACGGTGGCCCCGGGGGGATAAGGGAAGCCTGGAGGGGCGCGCTGAGCCGTGCTCTTCCAACCATCCTCCCTCCCTGCTTTCCCCTCCGCTTTCATATCCTTCAGCCACTTGGCAGGGACCACTCCGAACACTTCGCCTGCATTGAAACTGGCTGCATCGCCTGCTGATGTGAGCTAATTACATGAAGTGCAGCTTCTCCCCAGGGACAATGTCGTTTTTCCTGGCAAGCCAGGCACCAGCCGCTTCCAAAAATACATTCCTGCCTCAAGCGGTTTGCTGAGTTTTTTTATCTCACAGTTCCTCTCGGGCTGGAGTGTCCCGATGGCCAAGGAGTCAGATGTCCGGTGCCCACTCGAAATGACTCCCCCCTCACCATGCGCCACGGAGACAGGGACGGTGTCCAGCCTGAGTCCTTCAAACAAATGTTGTCTTGGTTGTTGAGTTATTTGCTCTCCAAGCCATCAGACTGATTTCAGCTTGGAAGATAAATGGGACTTCCGGGCAGAGTCACCTCAACATCTGTCCATGCCCAACAACTTGGGGGACTTCCCTTTTTTGATAGGTGTTCTAATCAAATCAGAGTGTTTTCCCTCTCGGGTCAGATTTTCTTCCCTCCACGTTGCCTGCTCCTGCAGTAAAATGGCTCTCGTGCGTTTGGGACATTACATCCTCCTGCTGGGCAGGGATACAGCCAGCCACCACCATGACTCCGGCTCAGCATCAGACAAGACAGGCGAAGCGGATGATGGAAGCCCGTGACTTAAATGCAAATGCCCGGGGGTGGCTAAGAAAAACATGAAGGCGAGAAACACCCCTAAAGCAAGATGATAAATACATGCAATCTGCTCTCCCTTACTGCCTAGTACAAATGTCCCTCTGAGGCTAATGAGCAACAGTGCTGCTCTAGGAACTGTCCCTCTGTATACCTGAGCAGACCCGTGGAAGGACTGAAGGAGAGATTGCTCCCCAGAGAATCCATCTCAGGTTTCACACTAAGCCCAGTGCAGGCCTTTGGGACTTCAGTCAGTGCTGAGCGGATATTCCTGCAGTGTGGTACAACTGACCCCCACCCCCGTTCACTGGGAATTTATCTATTTCACAGCTTAAAAAAACATGGGAAATTTTGAAATTCTAGGGTAATAATTGCAACTGAGATTCTGGAGAAAATATATCAGTAATAATAAAAAATCTCCTCTGTTCTTCTACTCCTCCTTCTATCTTAGGATCTCAAAGCATTTCATAAGCATTGATTAGTTAATCTTCCCAACACCGCCAAATCCATTATTATCCTCATTTTATAACTGGGGGAACAACTTCTTGGTCAATGGAAATGTTAAATGGAAAGTTAGAGGCAGAGTCAGGACTGGAAATGGTCACGAGTCTTTTTCTCGCTGAATCCCACAGGGTCAAACTTCAGCCTCAAAGCTTAAGACACCACGAGAAACCCAGGCTAGAATTCTAGCCCAGGAATTCACCGTTACCTGCCTGGTACAGCACAGCAAAGCTCACATTTCCAGCCAGGGAGGAGAAAAGGCTATGATGTCATTTCAAGGGTATGATGTCATTGTTTTACTACTATGTCATCACAGTCATAACATTTGATTCTTTTTCTTTTATGTGTAAGAAAAACCCAAGCCACTGCTACAGCACCTTAGTCAATAGAAGTGTAGCATATGTGTGAGATAAAGTAAACCGTATAAGGTTGGTTGGTTTATCCCCACCAGGCACTGAGTAGTTCCATGATCTGGAAGCTGACACAGACAATCATTTTTCCTTTTGTTTTTTCCTCCCTGTTTCTCTTGAGCTAACAAAAGCCTAAGGCCACAAACGAGCAGGACAGGGGACCACTTGTATGTGATGGCAATAAAAACATGCTTTCCTTGTTATTGTAGTGTGATCTGCTTGATATACAGAAAGCACAAAACAGGAAATGGTGAATAAGGTAACCGCATTTATGATGAAAAGATGTCCCATTTGATGGGTGGGGCTGTTTTTTCTTCTTCTTCTTCTTCTTCTCTGGAATAACTTGGGCAAGACTCAAGACACAATGCAAAGACAAGCGGCTTTATCTGATCCACCCACGCAGCAAGTTCTTTAGGACAGGATAATTTTTAAGTGTCTTTGCCCACAGACCAGCGCAATGGGATGCTAATCCTGACGAGGGCCTGTGGCTGCTATTGTAATAAAAATATTTATCTATCTAGAGCTGCATATTTGTGATGCATGCAACAAGTTTGATAGGTTCTGCAAAGCCCAGGAGCTATGCTGTGAATGATGGAGTGTTGTCTACTGGTACCTTCTTTATTAACTTCAGTATTTACATATTTGGAGACACAGAGCACTCTAGTATCACTATCTATGTGGCTATCTATTTCTAATTTATCACTGTGCTATGAGTGTCAACGACTAGCTATCTAGGAATTTTGTATCATGCTCATCACTGTAATCTCTAAGCACTGAGACATCACCAGAGGCATTGTTGGCTTAATCCTAGCCTGTGACTATTTAGACAAGACTTCCAAAGCATTTGCCATTAGTCGTGACTCTCGTAGCAGGACACATTTTCTTCATGATGGCCTGGCTCATTGGGTGTCTTCATTCTTAGTAGGGCTGTATGAAGACTGCTAGCTAATCAGATGGCAGATTGCAAATTGCATCAACTTTTAAGGTACTTATAAGGACTGCCTCAGAGTTAAGGCAGAGTCAGCCCCAGGGAAACCTGGCTGCTAAAGTATATGGCGTGAAATCCTGGCTCTCGTGAGCAGAAGAAGAAAGAAAAAAGGATTTTGTTAGTCTTTACTGGCAGAATTCAAGGATCTATGTGAAAGGGACATAAAGTCATTTCCGCCTGTATAAATCAGCTGAATGGTTTTAGCTCACACGAAGCCCTTAAACAATGATCTCGGAATCAAACTTGCTGATTGGTAGCATGTACTGGCAACTGGCTCCATAAATCACAGGCAGAGACGAGTAACTCAAGTCTCCAAGAAGTGCTGATTTATTGCTCCTACTAGTAAATCAACATAAAACCATCATATTCCTTGTGAATTATTTTTACAAATGGAGCCCTCTCCCCTGCACAGGGAAAGGTTCTGAATCCTGGTGAGACAGGCATATAACTCGCAACGGGCTGCAGAGTAGCAAGCCAGCCACTGGCGAAGGCATTTGACAATGGAAAGAACTCCCCCCCCCCCACTTTCCTGTGTTGAGGATCCCATTGGCGGCACTTTTCCATTCTGCCGCAGAAAATCCAGTCGAGTCTCACTCCCTGGCCCCCCACAAAAGTCTCTGCCTTTCACCCAAGAAAGACCTATGCTATCAGTCACCTGTCACTTATCCTAATGGCTAGCAAACTTTCAGTGCCCATGAGACGTGCCCGCTGTATGAATTGTAGCTATCAGAAATACAGTGGTCCATTTGAGTGGCTATTATTTCACTTGAGTTTCTTCCCTATCTCTAAGGGTACGTCTACGTACCCGGATCGGCGGGTAGTGATCGATCTATCGGGGATCGATTTATCGCGTCTAGCGTAGATGTGATAAAATCGATCCCCGAGCGCTCTCTCATTGACTCCAGTACTCCACCGCCGCGAGAGACGCAAGTGGAGTCGACGGCGGAGTGGCAGCAGTCAACTCAGTGCCGTGCACACGCCGCAGTAAGTAGACCTAAATACATGAACTTCAGCTACGCTATTCTCGTAGCTGAAGTTGCGTATCTTAGGTCGACCCCCCCCCCCAGTGTAGACCAGGGCTAAGACACTTGTATGGCCTCCATTACCATAGTATCTAAGCACCTCACACTGTATTTATCTTCACAACACCCAGTGCTATTATCTCCTTGCATGGATGGGGAACTGAGAGACTTGCCCAAGGTCACACGGGAAGTCAATGGACAAGCAGGGAATTGAACCCAGATCTGGCTAGCACCCTAACCACTTGACCAGCCTTCCTGCCCCTTGTTAACTCAGTATCCTATACAGTGAGGCTTCCACCTCAGCAGAAGGGCAGAAGACTCTTGCAACAGCTCTGGTGAGGATGCCCCAAAGGCAAAGGTGCCGCTGAGCAGGGAAAGGTGGGGAGCAGAGGAAGATGAAGTCATCTGATCCAAGTCCATGGAGGAGGATGGATTCTTAGGATTCTGAACTGAGTGTAAGAGTGTTCCTGATCCTTTTAAACTCCTTGGGACTGATTACCATGTACACTAAGGTCCCATTACATTGCTCTGCCAATGTAAAGGGGCTTAAAATAGACTTAAATGTAGCCCTAGTGTGAATGAGAATCAGGCCCTGCCTTTCCCAGGATGTATTTTCTCTTATGCACCACTCCGTTGGTGATCTGTAATTGCTAAGCTTTTCTTCTTATTGAAAAGCTACTCCTCTGGTTTGATCTGTGAGCTCCAAGTAAAGGCCTGGTCATAATCCATCATTTGGCGGAAGATGTTTGTGTATTTATGTAAAATGACAGACTGGCTGATCTCGGAGCTGAAACCAGATGCTTTCCCAGGACAAGAAAAATAATTTAAAATATAGAAGCACAGGAACCCAGAAGGAGGGGCTGATTCTGTGTCGAAACGAGGACTGGGATCACAGGGTCTTTCATGATATCCATACTTTGCTTTCCCCTGAAGGTCTCCAAGAACTTCAAAATGTTCTTACCCCCTTTTACAGATCAGGAAACCGAGGCACAGACAGGTGAAGTGAATTGGCCACGGTCACACAGTGAGTCAGTGAGGGAGTGGGGAATAAAAACCACATTTCCAGTCAGAATCCTGGCCGTTCTCTGCTCTGACCAGTAGACAATTCTACATTTGGCAAACAGATGATCATTCCAGCCTAGGGGAAAAGCTTTACCCTTACATGAAGGACGAAATGTTGGACATCCACTGCCTAGACCTCTACTGATATACTGTCCCACCCGATGCTATTGGGTGACTTTTGCTACAGGAAAGTAGCTGATCTAACCTCCCATCTTAATTTACCACAGTACCCAGTGGCTTAAAAGCACTGAAAGCTGGAGATGGGATGGCTAAGGGATCTGATGATGGAGCATTTCACTTCTAGGTCAACAGTCTTTCCAGTTGAGGTAGGCAGAGATCAGAAGTTGGTACTATCTGTCAGCTGCTTGATGGGCTATGAAATACATCATGAATTCATAGATTTTAAGGCAAAAATGGACCATTGTGATCGTTTGGTCTGATCTGCTGCATAGCACAGACCTGAATATTTCACCTAGCGATTCCTATGTGAAGCCCATGACGTCTTGTTGAGCGAGGGCAGATCTTCTACAAAGACACAAGCTTGTTTTAAAGCGTTTAAGCAATGCAGAACCCACCACATCCCCAGACAAGTTGTTCCAATGGGTATCTACCCCTGTTAAAAATGTCCTTTCCACTTCCAGTCCAAATTTGTCTACCTTCAGCTTTCCGGCCACTGGATCTTGTTATGCCTTTGCTAGAGGAAAGAGCCCTCTGCTATCAGGATTCTTCTCCCCGCATAAGAACTCATAGACCATGGTCAAGTTATGGTCAAACTCCTGCCAGCCTCCTCTGTTCTCTCCATCTTCCCCATCACCACGAATCCCCTGCTGCCTGACCCCAATCACTGGCCAACGGGGCTGCCCAAAAGCATCGTATCTATTGCATGTGGCTTCGAAACAGGAGCAGCCTGGGTTTCACGGATGCTACCTCTTCATCCTTAAGCAACAGGGCCATCCTACGCTCCACCTACAAGGCTTTACACTTCTCTACAGCATTCCGTATACAGGGAACACAGCACAGAAAACTCACTGGGAAGGAACTTCTCCAGGGTCTGCAGGGTCACTCCAGTATCCTAACAGCAATGCTAGCTGTGAGTGAACAAGTTTATTAATGGGTCCAATAGGCCAGTAAATTCAAGGGGCTGGAGAGGCGTGTGCAGCCTGGAGGTAAACAGCAGCCACAGGTCAAAGCCAAGCCCTGTCCAACAAATACCTGTTAACGGGGGGAGATTTATGGCACTCCAGTTTGTTTATATACAAGGTGTATCCAACTCCGGGTAGGGCCCACGCCTGCAACTGAGCTGATCTAAGTGAGGTGAGTGATGCAAGAACCTGCTCAAACCCACCGTACGTCTTTGCTGAGTTGTGAAACTGCTTTTGTTACTTTGTTCTGGGCAGGATTTTTCATGTTTGCTAATTGTCTGGATTTGGTCACAGCCCGGAACAGCTGATTACACTGTGGGTGAAACATTCCCGAGGAGACTGGAACCAGAATGGAGCACAAACCCTGCTATGATGCTCTCAAGAAACTTCTATCATCTCTCTGTTTCTGAGGCCAAAAATGTGGGCAATAAGCCATTAATAGTATTCTTTAAAGTGCTAATAGAGCTAGGTGGTAACTGGACTGAGCGCTCTGTGTCACCAGTTCAAATCCAGCCATGGTAGATTAATATTATATTCTGTGTTTCTAGACAGCCTTCCGCATGGGGGTCTGCAGATGCATTACAGCCAAGCTTGACACCTACCCCCATCTCCAACACCATGCAAGCTAGTTGGGGATCATCTCCATTTTACAATTGGGAAAACTGAGACTCAGACAGGTGAAGAGAGTTGCCCAAGGTCATCCAGCAGCTTTGTCTACATTAGGGAACATTGGGGGGGGGGAAAGGTTTCCATTGGTGCTGCTACTGATTCACAGAGGTATTGGGGATCAGGGCTCTGAGAGGGAAGTGTGATCTAGCAGTTAGAGAAGGGGAGTGGGTATTAGGACTCCTTGGTTCCTTGCCGAGTTCTGTCAGGCTGTGTCTCTCTCAGTTTTACATGCGCACACACAAAGTCTATGAGTAGCTGCTGCCAAGGAAGCAAATTTCAGGCTGGGAACAGAGATTTTTTTCCACCAGGGGTTGCCTGTTTTGTCCTTGAGTTTCTACTGCTCAGCAGACAGTCCTACTGGGAATAAAGAATGAATGGGTTAACAGCCTAGGCAGAGAAGGTGGGGTTTGCACACAGCCCTGTTTTTTCCCAGGCTTGCTTTCTCCTTCCCTGCCTGTCTCCATTGGTTCCCCTTACCCTGTTCCTCCCAGGGCAGTGGTGAGGATCTGCATTCCTGCATTATCACACTTCCACATCCCCCCCTCTGTGCAACCCCCCACCCCTCTTTAGCGCACTGATGCCAGGGAGCTGAGCTGTGTGAAACCTCCCACGGGCTGGTGGGAACTCGGCTTCCAGAGAGAATCCGACTTGTTTCGGAAGCTTATCTCCCAGCACCTGCTCTCCCAGCGAGGAAGGGAGGGGGGGATAGGGGAAGAGGGCTGCGTGCATGGAAGTGGGCCAAGGAGATAGGCCTGTATACAACACCCCCCTGGAGACTGACGGCCTAGCTCTGCTCTGGCTGCTGCTGGTGTAGACCTGGAGGAACTCCACGGAGGTCAGCGGAGTCAGACAGGCGCAAGCGAGAGGCGAATCAGGCCCTGCGTGTTTGTCAGAGCTGCAATGCTCCCTCTGCGGCCTGATCCTGCCCCCACTGAAGTTAGTGGGAGTTTTCTTGTTGACTTTAACAAGAGCAGGATTGGGTGCTGGCATACAGTCAGGCTCCCCTTCCTCCATCCCAACGGAAGAGGCTTCCATCCTGCCTGATGTCTGGGAATGTCACGCTTTCCCACTGGATGTGTTTGGGAAAGCAAGATCCATGCTGGGGTTACTACTGGAATCTCAGATTGTTCACCCTCCTGCTCCTCGCCTCTGAAGGGTGACGACCATCCCTCGCTGGCTCCTGTGCCGTGGCAGGGCTAGAGCCAGGGGCAGCCACAGGGCAACGAAGAGGGAAACCATTTCCAAAGACAGGGGTGCTCAGCTGAGAGCTCTGCCGGCAGCTTCCCAGGAGCCTGAAGGCCACCATTAATTGCTATCAAGTGGAGATGGCAGTCATCTCTAGAGAGGAGAAGGGAGTTTAGTCTTCATGACCCATTCAGTCCTTGGCCCCCTTTGCCATGCGTGCCAAGAAGGGAGCCAAGTAGGGGTTTCTTTGAGTGGGGCATGCTGGCAACTGGAGTGACATGCCCAACACACGGCATGCAATCATCGCAGCATGCAATCACTCCTGGACTGCTGCGTATTGGACCTGGTGTCCTAGAGGAAATGACTCCACAGTAGCCCATTGCCAATCCCATCAGCCATCCAGCCTCCTTGCACGACTGTTCTGACAAGCAGGAGGAAGGCTCTTGATTGCTGGTACCCAGTGAAATCTGTTCCCTTGCGACTGAACCTAAGTGCTTTTCTCAGGATCTCTGACAGGATCGGGTGCAAGTCTGACTTGGTACCAAGCTAAACCTTCCCAGCTATTGCCCGTTCCACTTCCCAGGCCCGGTGGAAGGGCTGAACCACAGAGAAAAGGAATTTCCTAGTACAATGCAAGGCTTCCTTTGCCATCACTGCTCTTTGTTGCATCTGGCAGGGTGTCAGCAATTTGAGGAAGTTGCTAAAGATGGTAAAGAGAAGGCCCTACAGGCTGGCACACTGGCCGAGTCTATAACACGAAAGGATCAGTGTCTATAGGGCCCTGCCCCAGAATGAGCTCCATGGGCATAGAAGTGACTCACCAGGGGGCATCTCCACGTGGCTACTTGCTGCTTTGCAGAATCTTTGAAGCACTTGAAGGAGAGGAAGGTGATCAGGAACAGTCAATATGGATTCAACCAGGGCAAGTCATGCCTGACCAACCTGATTGCCTTGTATAATGAGATAACTGGCTCTGTGGATATGGGGAAAACGGTGGATGTGCTATACCTTGACTTTAGCAAAGCTTTTCATACGGTCTCCCACAGTATTCTTGCCAGCAAGTTATGGATTGGATGAATGGACTATAAGGTGGATAGAAAGCTGGCTAGATCGTCGGGCTCAACAGGTAATGAGCCATGGCTCGATGTCTAGTTGGCAGCTGGTATCAAGCGGAGTGCCCCAGGAGTTGGTCCTGGGGCTGGTTTTGTTCAACATCTTCATTAATGATCTGGATGATGGGATGGATTGCACCCTCAGCAAGTTTGTGGATGACTCTAAACTGGGGGGAGAGGTAGATACGCAGGAGGGTAGGGATAGCATCCAGAGTGACCTAGACAAATTGGAGAATTGGGCCAAAAGAAATCTGATGAGTTTCAACAAGGACAAGTGCAGAGTCCTGCACTTAGGACGGAAGAATCCCATGCACTGCTAAAGGCTGGGGACCGACTGGCTAAGCGGCAGTTCTGCAGAAAAGGACCTGGGGATTACAGTGGATGAGAAGCTGGATATGAGACAACAGTGTGCCCTTGTTGCCAAGAAGGCTAACCGCATATTGGGCTGCATTAGTAGGAGCATTGCCAGCAGATCGAGGGAAGTGATTATTCTCCTCTGTTCAGCACTGGTGAGGCCACATCTGGAGTATTGCGTCCAGTTTTGGGCCCCCCACTACAGAAAGGATGTGGACAAATTGGAGAGAGTCCAACAGAGGGCAACAACAATGATTATGTGGTTGGGGCACATGACTTATGAGGGGCAGCTGAGGGAACTGGGGTTATTTAGTCTGCAGAAGAGAAGAGTGTGTGTGTGGCGGGGATTTGATCGCAGCCTTCAACTACCTGAAGGGGGGGTAAAGAGGATGGAGCTCAGCTGTTCTCACTGGTAGCAGATGACAGAACAAGGAACAATGGTCTCAAGTTGCAGTGGGGGAAGTTTAGGTTGGATATTAGGAAAAACTATTTCACTAGGAGGGTGGTGAAGCACTGGAATGGGTTAACTAGGGAGGTGGAATCTCCATCCTTAGCAGATTTTAAGGCCTGGCTTGACAAAGTTTAGTTTTGTAATTTAGTTGGGAATTGGTTCTGCTTTGAGTGGGGGGTTGGACTTGATAACCTCCTGAGGTCTCTTCCAACCCTAATCTTCTATGATTCTAAGATTCTATGATCTTCCCTTTGATCACCTCTAGCTGATGGCTGCTCGCACTCTGTGGTGGTCTGGTTCAATGACTCAGCCCTCTGGCCAGGTCACACTTAAAAGTTAAACCCCTTTCCAGCATTTCCAAGTCCAGCTGTAACTGGTCAGGCCCCAGGCTGGCTTCTCCCAGCTGGTCTCTTCAAAGTCCCTTTGCCCAAGCTCCCCGCAGGCCAGCATCAAAGTCCATCCAAATAAACCAGAACCCAGCCGAATCACACTGTTCTTTCACTAAATAGCCGGTCCCCAAGCATGTTTCGCCCTGCTTTGGGCTTGAGCCACTTGTCCCTCTTAGACACCAGCCCTCAGGATCACCTCAGGATCACCTCCCTGGAGCCTGGCCCCTTGTTCCAGGGCCCACTGCAGGAGTGAGCTGTGGCTCAGCTCTCTAGCCACAACCCAGCTTGACTGCTCTTCTCCAGCCAGTCCCTAACTGCTGGGCTTCCTCCCTGGGCTACACCCAGCACAGGTGTGGCAGGGCGGGGCTAACTGAACAGGGCTGGCTAGCCCCCGGCCTCCTGGCCCTGATAGGTATGTGAACACAGCCCGCAGCAGCGAGCCTCCCACCTGAGCCAACAGACTTGGGCCTGTGTAGACCGTACGTTGAAGCTACAGCTTGGGCTGGAGCTCGGACTCTGAACCCCCGCCCCCTCCCCAGCCGCGCGGGCTGTACAGACACATCCTAAAGGGGCAGGCCACCCTCTCACAGGAACCATTCCGCAAGTGCTGCCCCAGCTATATGGTGGGCTTCTCAGGCTTGTTTGAAAGACATGGCCTAAGAGGACTTTCTCAAGTGTCAGCTTTGGCTAGTTATAGGGCTCTGCACAGGAAACGGTGCTTTGTAGCTAAGAGATGGGGAGAGAAGATGAGAGTAAACTAGGGAATGGAGAAAAAGAGAGGGATGGTGAGGAGAAAAAGAAAGAGCGATGAAGAGAAAGAGAGAGAGAAAGTGGTAAGTCCTGCTTAAAATGATTTGATTTCCTTCTTATAGTGAGAGCTGGTCCAATTATATTCACAGGGGGTTAATAATACTTAATAACGACATTCACAAAGCATTAATAGTATGTAATAAAGTATTTCTTTGACTTATTTTTCCCAGCAGTTGTGGACAAAGAGCTGGTTCCTACACCAATAGGAGTGGTATCTTTTACTTCTAGGGATCTGGATCAGGCCTTAAATTTGTAGTGAATCCTTTTCTCGATTATTCAAGCTGCTCCACCAAGGGCCAAATAATGTGTGTCCAAGGAATAGTTGGGTCATTTCCCCCTCCTGATCCACAAATAAGTTATTCCCCAATAAACGAGACCAGCAATGGTTTGGCCAGGTGTTCAATAATGACTCTGAGCTCCAGAGAGCCCTTGTGCAGAAAGGGTCAAATAAAAAGAAATCCAATAAGCATTAGAAATTAATGTTTGCGTTTCATTTGCAGTGAGACTGGCTTTTCCAGCTGGGGTTGCTCCTGGCCTCCCCCAGCTCCCAGGCTCTGCACCTCCCATGGAAAGGGGCATGCTGCCCCCGGTGGGAGAATGTGCCAAGAACAGGAAATGGGGAAAGCCGCTTTCGGACACAAAGTTTCATAGATTCATAGATTATAGGACTGGAAGGGACCTCGAGAGGTCATCGAGTCCAGTCCCCTGCCTTCATGGCAGGACCAAATACTGTCTAGACCATCCCTGATAGACATTTATCTAACCTATTCTTAAATATCTCCAGAGATGGAGATTCCAAAACCTCCCTAGACAATTTATTCCAGTGTTTAACCACTCTGACAGTTAGGAACTTTTTCCTAATGTCCAACCTAAACCACATAGCAAGCCTCTGAGTGCAACCCCCCTTATAAATTAAAAACACTTTTAAATATTAACACCATCATAAATGCTGGATTCAAAGCAGGATCTGGGGTGGGGGCTGATAGCTTGCGACCCCCCATGTAATAACCTCATGACCCCAAAGGGTCCCAACCCCCAGTTTGAGAACCCCTGCTCTAGGGGCTGACCAGAGACCACCACACTAGTCTGCACTTGTGACCTAGGTAGGATTTGAACCCATGTTTCCAGAGGGAGAAGCAAGGATGATTAATGGTCTGGCTTTGCTATGCAAAACTTCCCCACCCATCCTTTTATTGCATGTTATCCATAAGACATGGTCGGGTTTTTAAAGATTTAACTCTTGCTTTTCCAGCTCAGATCTTATTCATCCCTCCTGGGAAGCTGGGAAAGGGGAAGTTTGACCCTGAAAAACAAGCCCCTGAATTCCAAGATCTTACCATCCTATATGGCATCGTACAAATGACTGGACAGGGTCCAGCTCCTGGTGCCACTGAAGTCAACGGGAAAACTGCAATTGTTTTCAGCAGCACTGGGATTTTGCCCTAAATATTAAGGTCCTTACTCAGTATTGGCTCACTCCTAACTCCCGTTGACTTCAGGGAGAGCTTTGCCCAAGTAAAGATCTACGGTGGAACTACACTGAAAATGTACATACGCATCACTACGTCCTTCCTCTGGGTGTCACAAATCCATACCCCCGAGCGACGTCATTATGGCGACGTAACCCCCAGTGTGGACAGCGCTTGGTCAATGGAAGAACTGCCTCTGGGGAGCTGGATTAATGACGTTGATGGAAGAACCTCTCCCATCACCGTAGTGAGTGTCTGCACTGAAGCACTACAGCAATGAAGCTACAACACGACAGCTCTAGACCTAGCCTGAGTAAATACTGATTGATACTTCAGGGTGTGGCCCTTAAAGATAGTGATCGCTTCACCCACTGAATTGCAGCTACCTCTGGGGGGGTACCTGGCAGATGTTTATATTGCAGAGCAGTGCTATGCAGCAGCTCAGGACAGGAAGAGAATAGCTCACCCCGCTGGAGCTGATTGGGAGCCCAAAATGCTGAGTAAAACGGTTTTCAAATTATAAATAAAAAGTTGGAACATGGGGCGAAAATTGCGGTTTGCAAACTCAAAGTGTTAAGTGTTTACTGATGGTTCAGCATTCTTTATTGACTGAGACCCTTTGGCTTCTGGTTTGTGCTGTCACTGAAACAGATGCTGATAACACTGAAAGCATAGGATGGGCCGGAGTGTTTTTCTTAAAGCACACGCAGCACTGGTTAAGGTATCAGACTGGCATTTGAGGAGAGTGAACTCCTCTTTTTACCAAGCAGATACAATAGCAATGCAAGGTCCTCTCACCCCACCAGTGAGACCCTACTCAGGCCTTCACGGACAACACTAGAGATGTGGTCAGTAGCCATACTCATTCAGACCTCAGCCTGTCTTCTGCGCGGGCCAAATGTGATGTGGCACCTGACCATTAGGTATTGTATTGAGACTCCACAAGCTCGTTTCACATAAGCCACCAAACAGATGTAAGACTGCAACAAATTGTAGTCATGCCAGTTCCAAATGGGCAGTCCTCTGGAGACAGACCATCTACCTTAGGTACTTATTGGGCTTACGTTACCATAGCATCGAGCACCTCACAGTCTTTAATGCATTTATCCACACAACACCCCTGCGATGCAGGGCAGGGCTCTTATTCCCATTTTACAGATGGGGAACTGAGGCAAAAGAACTAAGTGACTCACCCAAGGTCACAGTCTGTGGCAGAGACTCCAAGTCCTAAGCTAGCACTTTAACCGACCCACCGTATGTCATTGCCAATCTCCTGATCAGTCCACTCTCCTCCACTCTAAAGATTAGGTTCTTCCCATGCAGATTGGGTGAAACTCCCCCGTGCAGAGAGCCTCCCCCAGTTAAGGTTCACTTAAGCCCTATTTTGAGATTTTAAGTAGCTGAAGCATAGTTCTTGTGCAGACCCTGCAATTTCTCTCCATGGGGCCCATTTTCTGCACCTTGTACAGGCATTGACACTGCTCCAGAGCAAAGTGAGGGCAAAGCACTCCCTTAAGCACTACCATTCTGATCTAGTGGCATATTATCCTCCCTACGCACTGGGGTTCATAATGACACAAGGTGCCAGGACCTGCAAATCAGGCCTCACATGAGTAACTCGAATGGGAGTTACCCATATCTGGTGAGGCAAGAACAGAATCCAGACGACCAAATTCAACCCCCTTAGAATGGGTGTGATGGACACCCACTGATTTCAAGCAACGGTCTCCAGTTGATGGGAGCTGTGTGGCCTCGAGCCAAGGTTGGATTTGATACATGGGGCTGGTTACTGTAAGAAAAGTATTATTGTTTATTTGTGTTGTGGTAGCACCTAGCAGCCTAGTCATGGCCCAGACCACAGGGTGCTAGGCGCTGTACAAACACAGCCCAAAAGGAATTGACAAGGTCAGTATAAAACAAGAGACAACAGACGGTTGGAGACAGACAGGGAGCTCGAGGAAACAATACGGCTCAGTGTGATGGGCAGTGGTCTGCACACCAGCCGCCTAGCCGTTAAGTTTTGGGTAGGCACCATGCAAAGGAGAGTTTTCAAAAGGGATTTATAGGACCACAGTGAGGGAGCTTTGCGGGTATTTTCAGGGAGCTCCTCCCAAGTGTGAGGGACAGCACGGGGGGAGAGCAAGGATGGGGCTTGTCTGAAAATTTAACAAGTGGGTGAAAGGAGGCTGGGACAATCGTGGAAGCAGTCGGCATCACGACTGAATAAGAAATGATAGGTTGGGTGGGGATCACCACGGAAGGGAAGTGAAGACAACTAGCTTGTTTGCAGTGCTGGAGAAAGGGGAGCTAGTGGAAGGATGCACAGAGAAGGGTGATGTGGTCAAAACGATGAGCTAGGAGAATGAGCCAGACAGCCTCTTCTCCCATTCCTTGAACTCAGCTATGGTCCCACCCAAATCATGCTGTGCTCAGCATGTGCCTTTAAGGGTAACGGGTCCAAGTTCTTGTACTCCGCCAAAAAATAAACACTGGAGATTTACCGATAAGGCAGAAGGACCTTTTATTTTGTTTTATTTTTCCAGCTGGAAAGAAAGAGAAGGAGAAGAGAGCGTTCTCTCAGCGGAAACGCCATCCTTTCTTTTTTTGTTGTGGTCGAGCCGAACTGTAACAAGTCACTTTAACTCTCTCGAATGAAGGATTTGCTAGCTTTCCGGTAAACTTCAGTTACCATGGAGAGGTCTGGGACAAGCCAAATGTATAACATTGGAAACTACACCCGAACGCACTGCAGCCATATCAAACAGTTAATTAGAACGACCTACCATGTGTTTCCCATTCCCTGGAAAGGTTTGAATCAATCGCCCCATGATTTATCACCTGCTTTCTGCGCTAGCATTTTAGCTCTGCTGTCGTGCACGTGTTGGAACGGGGATTTGTGTTGTACAGTGAAGAGGGAAGGAGGAAGGGAAGGACTTTTTTTTTTTTAAATGATCAAATAACCATCCCCCTCACCCCAAAGTATAAATCTCTCCTCGGAATGATGCACCGATGAGTGGACGGCTCTGGGTCCTGGCAGGATTTGTAGCCCCCCGGTGAAAGAGGGGAGGGACAGATCCTCTGGATTGCTTTGATATTCAGAGGGTAGGAGAGTCAGGACGTTCCAGGGGAGTGAAATACCATACCCAGATGGAAATTTCAGATGAGCAAGCTTCTTTGGGCTGTTTCGTTTCTTGCTGCACATGAATTTGGTTGTTAGGGGTGGGTGGGAATCAAACTTTCCACAAAGATCTCATCTCTATGTGTGAGGTTGTCCACCCACTAACTGTAACA
Organism: Malaclemys terrapin pileata; assembly: GCF_027887155.1. NCBI lineage: Eukaryota > Metazoa > Chordata > Testudines > Emydidae > Malaclemys > Malaclemys terrapin. The sequence continues at coordinate 22,910,484 of NC_071519.1, forward strand.
CCTCATTCTCCAGTGGAACGGTAGTAGAGATAATTTGGTGACATGGCTTCGAGTTTATAAGTCATCTGGAGATGGCTCCAAGCTGCCAGGTACAGATCTGGAGTGAAATTTCCTTACCGTTCAAAGGGCGTTCTTGCTCAGTCCATAAACAGTAAACTGCCTGCTATGACTCCTTATCTTGGAATGATGTCTCCTCTGGATGATCCGTTTTCCTCCACACTACATCTCATTGTTTCAGGGCTAGCGAAGGGCACCGTACAGACAGCCCTGCAGACTGAAGTCTTCTGCCCGCCCGCAGGACAGGCCAAAGCAGAGGTGCAGGTTTCCCCACATCACACCCGCAATGCCCCCAACCTTCTTCTGGAAGCATCACTGTCAAGGCTGCGAGAAGTTCGGTCTCCTTCGTCCATTCAAATCAGGAGGCTGCCAGAAAGAGGGGGCAGTTACTGGTGATGGATTTTATGATGTGGACAGTTGGACGGAGAACAGCAACTCTTGATAGATGAACCGCCAAGCCGCTATCAAACTTCTAGCTAAAAGGCTGTCATATTCTCCTAGCCGCTCCCTGACCCACCTGCCGTCCAGTTCCAATTCAGGCTGGGAATGCACAGAGAAAGGATGGACTTTATGGTTAAAGATTATGGCTCAGAAGAGGTGGGCTTAACTTCTGACTCTGCCTCAGATTGCTGGGGTGACCTTGGGCAAATAATTCTAACTACTCTGTGCCTTGGTTCTCATTTGTAAAACGGTGATACCAATGCTTAGATTAGCTTGTAAGCTCTATGGGACAGGGACTGTCTCTTATGTACGTACAGCACCTCATTCATTGGGGCCCTGACATCTATTGGGCCTATTATCCTACTGCTCACAATGCTAATAGAGGTCGAGTGTGCATAAAAAGAGGTGGATCCCCATCATTGCATCTATGTTCATTTCAGTTCACTCAAAACTAGGATGATTTCATTTGTCTCCATCATTTCTTAAATATCCCAGACTGCTGGACAGTTTCATTATCAGCTGCTGTGCACCACTGCAGGGGTGGATGCATTTCAGTGGAGGGTGAAGTTGAATTCTGTATGCGAAGATCTTTGGGATTTTGTGAGATGACAGAGGGTATTTATGAAAAAACTATTCTTGTTTTTCAATATTCCAGCTAAATCTTAAGGCCGGAATGTGGACTGGTCACAAATCCTGCGTCTTCATCTGTCCCATGCCCAACCTGGGTGGCAGTCACTAAGTGCTATAGCAGGCCATACCAAAACCCTGGATCCAACCCCTTTTGAGCTGAAGAAGAGTTCAGAGCTGGAACTCAGCCTTCCCACTAACTGGACAGGAAACAACCAGTGACAGAGACTCTGAGCTGAAACTATCTTGAGAAAAGGCAGCCCACTGGAGCGGAAGCATAGAGTTGAGATTAAGGCACTAGATCGGGACTCAGAAGATCCAGGTTCAAGTCTTAGTTCTACTGCAAACTGCCCATGTGACTCAATCTCATTGTGTCTCTGTTCCCAAATGGGGATGCTGATACTGGTACCTCCTATGTCTATTTAGACTGTCAACTCTGGAAGGCAAGAAGCGCCTCTCGCTTCATGTATGGAGTCAGGGTAGCTAGGGTTTATAAATAAGAAACACCCAGAAGAGGCCAGTTTTGCTAAGGCAGCTGATTGTGTCTGGGGAGCGCTCACAGGCAAAGCTGTTCTTGGAAAGTTTCACAGCAAAAGCAACCCTGGCAAATAATCTGGGCTTCTTTTCAAAAATGAGAGGAAAGACGCAGGTACCAGGCAGGAAGCAAAGCTTTGCAAAATCTTCTGACCAAAGCAGGCCTGGGAATGGCAGAGAACGGGAGTGGAGCTTGCAAAGCGAATGTTCTGAGAAATTTCTACTTGGAAAAAGGGATCTGAACTTTACCAGGAAAATATTTCTGAAGCGCTGTGCTCCCAGGGGATCTTGCTTTGATTGCACATGGGTTCCGATCAGAAGTGAGGCAGCAGTGCCTATTTATATACGGGAGAGAACTTAGTTATATCAGGACTAGTTAAAACAACTCTTGGCATAATATACTTTTTGACACAGCAATCAGTGCACTTGGTTCATTCAGCACGACTCAGTCAAAGGACTGGATCTCTTGGGAAAATGCCAATGCCATGAGAATCAAAATATGAGGGAATCCCAGCTCTGAGACCAGAAATCACCTTGGCGGCTGCAGGCACAGGTCCCGATCCTGATCTCACACTGGTGTAAATCAGGAAAAACTCCTCTGAAGTCAAGAGAGAGCTACTTGTGTAATCCGCTGTCGCCTAGGTAACTGCATGGGGCTGTGAGCCAGTAGACCATGGATTCAAATCTCAATTCTTCAACCAGGAATTCCTTAGTCTGATGCAGGAAGTTCTGGGCGAAATTCTATGGTCTGTGTTATGCAGAAGATCAGGCTAGATGATCACAATAGTCCTTTAACATCTACAAATCAACAGGAGGAGTCTAAACTGAGCTTGTTTCATAGCTGTTCTGCACACTATGTGATGGCCAACACTCTAGGAACTGACCCAGGGACCTCCACCCCTAAAAGCCTGAGCTGATAATGCTCCCTGGCTGGGGCTGTAACAGACTCATCTTCTGTGATGGCACCTGGGTAATGCACACTCACCAGCTGGTGTGTAAAATTATTCCAGATCACGGTGATGCTGTCTTGCACGGGTGTAATTGACAACACAACGCTGAGAGCAGACAAAAAAAAAAACAAAATCTGGCCCTGGGCTTTCCTGGAATTAAGCCAAGTGACCTCAGCGCTTGAAAAAATTTCAATTAGGAATAATTACTCAGCTGATTTTTGGGTACATGCTGTTTCTGTTCACAACCAATCTGCCCCTGGATATCTCTGAACAGTACGAGACGAGATGCTTATGGGAAGGTCCTGTGCTTAGTGCCTGGGTTATGCTGCCTTTTAATGTATTAGGGAGACTCTGTGGTTTTCGCGTGTTATTAATTTTAATAGGGTATTATTTTTTCTTTCTGGCTGTTTGTTCCAGAGATCACTCCCAGGGGAGAACTCCCTTTGGCTGCTTGGATGGCGGACAGAATGACGTCAGACAGCTGCTTGGAGGAATGGTAACAAGGCAGACCCTTATTCTGAATAACATTTGTTAGCAAAATATATTGAGTAAAATTAAACATACCAGGCAGTGCCCTTCCATGGTGCTGCCAGGAGAGGAAGGGGCAAGAAGAGTAGGATGATCCTACAGAAAAATAGGGCTAGTCCCAAGCAGAAAAAGAGGGTGTAAACTTCTTCCCCTGGCTCAAGCTGCCCTGCAACATCCCCTAAAAACCTATGTAGCCAACTGTGCTGATGCCCCTCATCCCTGAGCTGCAGCACCCGCGGCTCTCCCCGTCCTCTCCTGAGCAGATACTGTCACTCGTGAATACAATACGGCTAATAATAGCGTGTGGCATACTTGTTAGATGAACAAATCATATATTCTCTCCACCTGGGACTGGGTTGGAACCCCCTGAATTTGTTTCACTTACCAGTGAAAGTAGATTTTAATCCTACTCTCTGGAAGGGAAGCCTCATGCATTAATACATCATGCAGCTGGAAGCCCTCCCTCTCCCCTCCACCCTTCTCATTTCTAACTCCGTCGTCATGCTAGCATGAGGATGCTCAGGAGTCAAACCCTAAACCATCGTCAGCTCTAGGGTTTTCCTGCATGGTCCCGGTGCTCTCAGATGGGACTCTGGGAGAAGAGCAGGTGAAGCTCACACCGTCCCAGCCAACATACCAGCCGTCCCCGGTACTACCAGTCTCATGCCCACGAGGGACCCACTGTCCTGTTCCTGGCATTTCTAAGCTAAATACCTCAAAGCACTCTACACATGTGAACTAACTATGCCTCCCAACACCCTAGGTGAGCTAGGCAAGTTCACTAAACCCATTTCACAGGTCAGGAAACCAAGGCTCCAGGACTTGTGAAGGCCATAGCCAGAACTGGGAAACAACCCGAGTCCTAGCTCCCAGTTCCTTTATCTAATCCCATGGCAACACCTCTCTTCTTTCAGAAGCAGCAGTCAGGATGCCGGTACATCCTCGCATCCATTCAATCTATGGCCGTTCCAACGCTCTGACCCCCTGCAGCCCTAGCGAAACCAGCAGGTGCTGAGTGTAGCTAGGGTAGTATTTTCTCCATCACAAAGTCATGAACCACCCCCTAGCTTCACAGCACAAACAAGGTTATGGAGCAAGGGTAGCCATCAGTACAACGGATATTACACCACGGGAACTTTCCTCTGAACAAAGACGACATTCTCCCTGCATACTTGCCTATTGTTCCCATGCAAGATCGCCTCCTTATTTCTCTGTGCCGAGATTGGGTATGCCAAGAGCCTGGGGCTGGCGGTCTTGACTTCTCATAAATTGCTGTGGGCCGTTCTAATAAATAATACCCCCGTTATGCAAGTGACCATAAATCAGATTGGGAGGCGGAGGTCTGATACAAACAAAAAAATGGAGGGTGGCTCTGTATATTTTTAAACCCCGTTTCTTATTTTTGGCATAAACTTTCTGTTCCCAGCCCTTGGAGAGCAGAGAGAGGAGCCCGGGCTGGGCTTTTCTATTTCTCTCTTTTTGATACCGCATTATCACACTGAGTATCCTTAATATGACATTTGTTACAGCAAGATACCAGCGTGGGAACTGGCTCCTGCAATGCCCGTGATGTGAAATGAATGCACAGCAGCTGGCTTGCCAAAGAAGGGCTGCTAGAAATTTCACTCGCAACATTTTTTGGCAAAAGCAGGGGAATTCTTAACGGCAAAAAAAGAAAAAAGAAAAAAAAAAAAGAAATGTCAAGGAAGGAGATCAGCTGCAAAGGTGTTCCATGTTTGGAAGCCTCTTTTGTGCTGCACTTGGTAGTAGCGAGAGGAACATTTCATTGCTGATGGAGAGAACTGGCCTTAGGCATGAAAAAAATGTAGGGCTGGATCATGGCTGGGATATTTGAAAGGCCTAAAGAGGTTAGATGCCCAGGGGGATTTGGGTGTCTAGCTCCCCTCTGCTCCTTAGGCTACGTCTACACTATGGGGGGGGGATCAATTTCAGATACGCAAATTCAGCTATGGGAATAGCGTAGCTGAATTCGACGTATCCGAGTCGACTTACCCCGCTGTGAGGATGGCGGCAAATCGACCGCCGCGGCTCCCCCATCGACGGCGCTTACTCCTACCTGGGCTGGTGGAGTACGCGCATCGATTCGGGGATCGATTATCGCGTCCCGACGAGACACGATATATCGATCCTTGAGAGATCGATTTCTACCCGCCGATTCGGGCGGGTAGTGAAGACCAGCCCTTAGAAAATTCCAGTCTGAATCAAGTTCAGTTTCAATTAGCTGAAAAGACTGATGCTGATTTGGAACACCCCAGAGCGTGCGGCTGTTTGCATCAGGTGTTTGGGTTTGGCTTCTGCTGATCAAACGATTAAAGAAAAATAGCCCTTTTTTTCTGCCCAGTTCACCCCTGTGCAGGGGCCAGCACATAGACTATGCACCGTAGCTCCAGTTAAACCTACTACCTATTCATTTCATTGGGTGACCCTAGGTTTTGGGTGATGTAAAGGGGTAAAATAACACTTACTTGTTCACTTTCTCCACACCATTCATGATTTTATAGACCTCTAGCACCTCCCCAGTTAGTTGTTTCTTTTCTAAGCTGAACAGTCCCAGTCTTTTTAATCTCTCCTCAGATGGAAGCGGTTCCACATCCCTAATCATTTATGTTGCCCTTCTTTATACTTTTTCCAATTCCAATATATCTTTTTTGAGATGGGACGACCAGATCTGCATGCAGTATTCAAGATGTGAGCGTACCATGGATTTATAAATTGGTATCATGAGACCTTCTGTCTTATTCAGGGCCGTCCCTAAGGGGGTGTGGGGCTCGGGGCGGAAGTGACGTCACTTCCGGAACTGACCGTGCCGGGGGTGGGTAGGGGAGGCAGTGCCTCCCCAAACAGCCAGTTGTGGCCCCACCCACATTCTGCTCCCCCAGGGCCCTGCTTCGGCAGTGCCGCTGGGCTCCAGGGGGCTGGGGACATGCCACCCGCCTTCCTGGGGTTGGGGAGGCTGCGACAGTGCCGCCGGGCACTCTCCCTCCTGGCTCGCTCTCCCTCAAGTGGAAGGGGTGGGGCTGGGGTAGCCTCCCACAGCCAGCGGTTCACCTGCCGCCCATGCAGCGCTGGCCTGCGGGGCCCCCCAAAGCTCGGGGCCCAGAACGGTCGCCTCGATTTGCCATCCCCTAGGGACGGCTCTGGTCTTATTATTTATCCCTTTCCCAATGGTTCCTAATATTCAGTTAGTTTTTTTTTTTTTACTGCCACTGCACGTAGAGCAGATGTTTTCAGAGAACTATGCAGAGTAACTCCAAGATCTTTCTTGAGTGGTAACAGCTAATTTGGACCCCATCATTTTGTATGTATAATTGGGTTTATGTGTTCCAATGTGCATTACTTTGCATTTATCAACATTGAATTTAATCTGCCATTTTGTTCTCCAGTTTTGTGAGATCCCTTTGTAACGCTTTGCAGTCAGCTTTGTACCTAACTCTCTGGAGTAACTTTTATCTTCTGCAAACTCTTGCCACCTCACTGTTTATCCCTTTTTCCAGTCTATATAGGGAGTTAATCAGGAATAGGGATTCTGCTTTTAGTTTATACCCTATCTTAATCTGAATTATCTTCCCTGTATAGGTAAGCCCTAAGATTTATGACACTTCCAAGATCTGTGACTATTTTCTTTAAGACACCTGCAGGCACCTGAATACTTGTGAACTATGCCCCTGCCTCTTGAGTTAAGGAGAATCTCTACTAGCCATTAGCAGCATAGAGCCCATGACACATTGAACAATTCTGACTCCTTCCAGTAAGAGTCAGTGGCATGCACGCACACACACACACACACACACACACACACACCAGTTCATAGAAATAGTTGATCTTTGTGTAGCACTTTGAACTATAGTTATATGATAAGAGTAAAGTACAATTATTAGTGCATTGTTCTCAAGCACTTTGCCTCACATAGGAGGTTCCTCCCAGCCCTGTCACTGGGGATATCTCTGTTTGCAGCAGAAGGGACAGAGATTTTTCTTTTGTGGAGGAAAGGGAAAAAACATATGATGGTTTTGCTTTCCCACCTGCATTGCTGCAGCTGGCCTTACGTGCTCTGTGTGTGTGTGTGTGGGGGGCAGGATAGAGAAGTATGGAGGCAAAGCTCTTATGCTCAAGGAGGGTAAGAACAAGAGTTTTACGCCAGAGCCATTCTGTTGTGGATTGGGATGTCTCCCTGTCTCACTTCCCCACCAGCAGCTGTCACCACCCACTGATCAGACACAGGCTGCAACAAGACTTCTGCCAGTCACACGCTTGGGAAACATCGGCAGGCCTTAGAGAGAGAAAGGTGGGAATAAGAATGACCTCGGTTCAAGCTTCCCAGGCAGGAAGCTAGTAGGAAGAGGAGGGTGAAGAGGGACAAACGCGGCACACACAGCTCTGACGCTGCAAGGAGGAGGAGCCCTGAGAAGAACCAGATGGGGGTGTATCAATTCTAGCAAGATCAACCTGGAGCTCGCTGCCAAAGAAGTAGGTCTGCAAAGCGAGAAGCCAATGCTCCTTACCATCAGTGCAGCCTCCCATACCCCTTGGTGCGGCTCTTAGCTTGGTACAAGGAGATCTGGAATAGGAACCTCCGCACGTCAGGCTGTTGGGTTCAGAGGCACTCCAAAGCTATCCAAAACTCAGCCAGTTTAAGGCCTGGGTCTTTTCTTTCCCCCTTTCAGCTTACACCCTGAAAGTTCTGCTTTGAATTCCAGATTCCCAAACTCCAAAGCACAAAGCAAAACAACCAGAAATCCCATGCTTTGCCTGTTTCCTCCCCAAACCATAGATTGAGCCAGGCTGGCCACAATGGAAACCATGTTCAGTGATGGAGAAATCTTTGTCTTGCTAAAATGATTAGATCTTATTCCTCCCCCAAGCCAACTCCATGGGTATTGAAATGAATGTGTCAGTGGGGCATTGCCCCATGTGTTGACCTCAAATCTGATCTTGCTCCCTCTGAACTCAATTGCACGGCTCCTGCTGGCTTCCACAGGAGTGGGACCGTGCCTTTATTGGACAGTTTTGCAGTTGGAAGGGATTCAGAAACACAGGGTTTCTTGGCATCGCTGCCGCTTGCTTCCACTCACTTCTCTGATGCCAGAATCTAACAACAGGAATTTCATGAGATAGTGGGATACTCCCTCTTGACTGGAGACTAGGGAGCCATTTATTGTTCAAACATAGCCATGAAGTTCAAAATTACAACAGCGCCTTATTCCATACATTGCAGCAGCCCTGAAGGGTTCCAATTAGAGCCTGGAAGGATTGAAAACTAAATAGGCATATAGGGCGATTGTTAAATTTCTTCTAACCACCTCCTCTTTTAAGTGGCTCATACATTCTCCAAATAAAATTCCCTTTGGTTAATATTGGCCATGTTTGGACTCTAGCCAAAAGTGCATGAAAAATGTTGGCGCAAAATTGGACCGGCCAGTTTTAAGAGTTTTTAGAATAAAAAACACACATTTCCAGTATGCTCAAGCAGAAAAGTTGTATTCGAACCTAGCTATCTACATCCTGTATCTGCATCCGAAGAAGTGGGCTGTAGCCCACGAAAGCTTAAGCTCACATAAATTTGTTAGTCTCCAAGGTGCCACAAGTACTCCTGTTCTTTTAGCTATCTACAGTAACTCCAATTGCAAATAATGGCCCAGTTCTTCAGTAGGTGTCACTTGGCAGATCATAATTAATAATAACGCCACTTAGCTCTTATACAGTAACTCTCAGAGCTGTGTGCAAAAGGAGCTCAGTGACATCATCCCCATTTAACAGACGGGGAAACTGAGCCACAGAGCAGTGATGTGACTTGCCCAAGGGCACCTTGCAAATCAATGGCAGAGCCAGGAATAGACCCCTGGTCTCCTGAGACCCACTCTAGTGTTCTATCTAAGCCAATTTACAGGAGCTGAGAATCAGCCCCCATAATTGTCTCTAGTTAATATTGCAAATGTATCTTGACCCTGATGTTTTAGGGCAGATTCTATGAAGATCTTAGAATGTCACTGACTGGGAAAAAAACTAATTCTGAACCACCTTCAGTCCCAATGCTGAAGATGCATCAGGACATCAAACCTGATCTTAAAAGGCTCAGATTGCCCATGTCGTCAATAACAGTAGAAAGGTTTTGTGGAACCCGGGGCCCGATACGTAATAACCCACAGGACTGAATGAGTTAGTAGCTCTTATTCCACTGAAAGGGATCAGGATGGTGAATATATCACCAACTCCTAAAGCAATGAGCTTAAATTGAAAGCATTGGTCTTGTAAATTGAAATGGGCACATAGACAAGTGTTTCCACCTGATTAATATTATACATCTTGACAAAATATAAAAAGCTGCATTTGAAAATCCTTCATTTGATCAAACACAGTATTACTGAAACTAACTGCTGCATCAACTGCCATTCAATATGTTTACCCTACATTCTGTTGCTCTCACTGCACAGGGCTATGACGGATGCAGATAAATATACACATTACACAGGCATCATCCCCTAAGTTTGTATCTACCGAGAATTTGATTAGAACAGAGGACTCCTCTCTTGTTCATTACTTAGTTTTGCCTTTATAACAGGCAGGTGGCAGGGATCCCTTAATACAGTGGTTCTCAACCTGTGGTCCACGGACTATGTCTAAGGGATCCGCAAAAGACTTAGACTGAAAACTGACTGAACAGAATTCAACTATATGTACAGGCAATAGATTTCCAAAGGGGTCTGCACGTCCATTCAACAGTTTTTAGGGGGTCTGCCAATGAAAAAAGGTTGAAAACCACTGCCTGAATAGAGACTGCAAAGTAGATTAAATTAGATGCTTTCTCTTCCTTTTTTAAATTGTCCTTAATTACCTAGAAGTGTTAACCCCTCCCCCTGCAGGTGGGAAGATCAAAGTCTGTCCCATCCAGGGCTGGAGGTGCCTTGCACACCCAGGAGTATTGAGCTTCCAAGGAATAAAGGCCCCGCTGTGAAGCCAAAAAGTGGGGGATCGTTCTGCATTCAAGCTCCGTACCCATTGTCTATATCATAATGAACATGAGGAGTGGATGGTACCAGGCTCTTGTGGGTGTCCTGCCTTTGGATTGACGGAGATGCCCCATTGAGTTGCACCAAGCACAGTGGGAGATGCAGAGTGGGTCAGAGCTGTGCACCAATCCAGGCTATAGGAAAATAGGAGTAGAGATTTTTTTCTCTCGTTTTCATTGAAAATTTTCCTTGCAGGGGAAAAAAAAACCCATTTCCCAACCTGATCTACTCAGACTTGTGGAGGACAGAGACCCACACTGGGTTACTGAGGGATATTTAAGCACAGCTCCTGGCTGAGGAAATTCCATCAAATTCTAGTTATTTTAGCTTTATTATATTGTGCTGATTAGCTGGTCTTTAACATACACCCAGGGCTGAAAATATGGATGCAACTTTGTGGGACAAAGGTGTGTTCTCTGTGTCACTGTCTAGGACTTGAGTAAACATACCCAGACTGTCATCAGTCAGACTCATGACCAGGGTTTCACATTGGTGATTCCCTTTGCACTGCCATAGGATGATCAAGACAAGGCCTAAGAGACAGAGAAACTGGGTTGTGCTCTTGTGTCTGAACAGACTCGCAATAGCACCTTGGACAATTCAATCAGGTCTATGTTTTTGGGGTGGCTCTATTTTTTGGGTGCCCAACTCAGTGGTGTTTTGGAGCTCATGGCCAGTGTCATGATTCAGGCCAGAGCCAGCATGGTGATTTTGGAGTGATGATGCAAACCATCCTAGTGTGATGATGTACAGGATGCATTAAAGAAAAGCCAGGAGATGCTGCATTTGGCATGTTTGCAGCTCCTCTGTCAGTTGCCATGTAAGCTTCAGTTTGGAAAACCCAGGTCTGGATGCCAGTTAGTGATTTAAGTGACCTAAAATTTCCCAAACTCTACATTGGGGAATCTAGTTTGTTTCCTCCTGGTGGTCAGAGCAGAAGCATGGCTACCTTCTACTGTATGCCAGACCCTGAACCTGGTCCAGCCTATCTTTCCTCTCCCAACCAGTTACAAATTTGCTCAGTTCCATCTGCATCTCACAGACACACGCCTAGACAGGAGGCTTCAGAATGACCTTTCTTCTCTCTCTCGGCCTTGGTGGTCAATCACAGCAAGGGTGAGAGGAATTAAATCCCAGGCAGCCACGGCAGAGAGTTCAGATTAAGGGATTACAGCAAATCCAAATGAACAGCTCAGAGGAAGAGCAGCGGTGTCAGTTTTTATGAACAGAAAAGCAGCCATCAAGCACTGTAGGCCCTCAGGTCTTGCTGCTATCACTCATGCTCTTTGCTGGATTACCAGGGAAAGGACTGCAGCATTAGGTCGAGGGAGGCCTGGAGAGATTGTCTTTGTGAAGGCTACTAGGCCGCTCTTGAGTCTTCTGTCTGTTTCTTAGAGGAAATCCATGCCCAACGACCCTGCTTGTGGAGTGGAAGGTTTCTGAGCGACAGGGCATGGATCTCCTGATGATGATGATCTGTTTTGTTCATTCCCTCTGAAGCACCTGGCATTGGCAACTGCCAGAAGACAGGATGCTGGGCTAGATGGACCATTGGTCTGACCAGTATGGCTGTTCTTATGAGAGGGATCTGCCCATTTTCAAGAAGGGATGGGTGAACTGCTGTGCCAAAATACCAAGGTATGGCTTCTCTTGTATTATTTCTGGCCAGACTAGAAGCAGAAAGTCTCATGAGAAATCCTGTTCTCCACATAAATTAAACAGACCCGAGAGGACATGGCTTGGAGAAGTATCAGAATGTATGGGTGCCCTTTGGGATCAAACCAAACCTTTTGAGGTTCTTCCATCATTCCTGAGGACGTCTTATGTTTGGAGCTGCATGCATCTGCACTAGGATGACCAGATGTCCCGATTTTATAGGGACAGTCCCGATATTTGGGGCTTTGTCTTATATAGGCACCTATTACCCCCCCCCATCCGCTGTCCTAATTTTTCACCCTTGCTGTCTGGTCACCCTAATCTCCACACTGAGCTGCTCATGGAGTTGAATTGAGGTTCTGAATGTAGCACTCGTCTTCTTAATTCCCTTCCAAGCTCTTAACTGCTATTACTGCAAACACAGCTGTACCCTTCCACTCTTGTAATGCAGAGGAACCGCAGCCCACAGGTGTGGGGTGCCCTAGCCTGACCTTGTAGAGTTAATACATCTGGACTCAGAGCAACAGAAACCCAGCAAACAAAAACATCAGCCCCAGTGCCCAGTCACACCTCCTGCTTCCTTAAAATAACCCACCGGATCCAGCTGAGATTGATGCAGCCTGCTGGGCCTTGATGATAGGGCCCGCGGATCATCCTTCAGAAGGCAAATTAATCCTGACAGCTCTTGGAACAGCTTGATACAGCCCCAGGCTTCCCTTGGATGACGTAGTTGGGATGGGTCCTAAGGAGGGGAGTGGGAAGATGGGAACGAGGAGGGTGGGGATCCAGGAAACAGTGAAGACAGGATATTACACATTTCATTATGATTTCCAATGAAAGGGGCCTGGGAAGGCAGGGGAGGAGGGGAGGGGGCTGGCTGCCCAGCCAGAGTGGGATCTGGCTGCCTATAATCTATTTGGCCATGTTTGTGGAGCCTCCAAGGACTGACAAATGAGGCTAACTCCCTTGTAATGCATGGAAAGACCCCCAGAGAAGGGACAAGTTTCCAACCCTGCCTGTGGAGATTTACAGGGCCTCCTTGGCTCAGATGGATGATGGCTCTGACAGAGGAGAATATTCATTGGCCAGCAAGTAAGGTGCTCTCTGCCATGAGGTTCCAATCCCTGGAATGGGAGTCGTCCAGGCTTTTTCAGTGCATTCATAGTTCGTGACCGGGAAACCTCCAAAGGACCAGAGTTTGGGTTGGGAATGGAGCGGCACTGCCCCCAAACCTGACAGCTTCCCACAGCATCCAAACCTCCTGGGTCTGTGAAAGGGAGCTAGGCATCCCCTGCCCTCTTGGAGGGATTTCCAGTGCTTAGAGCGTGGGGATCTCCAGACGAAAAGCGTTGTACAAGGACCGGGCATTGTTATTACCACTCCACCGGAGCTAGAGGTAATCGCAGCTTCTCACCTGGTACTGTGACTCTTTGTCTTCATGTCCTGGCAGGGACAGTGTGGAGAGGAAGCTCTTGGGGAGGGTGTGTGTGTGTGGAGAAATCAAACGGAGCTGTCACAGATCTCTAGAACTGGGTAGCTCAGAGAGTTTGGAGAAATGTTTAGGTGGCTTTTGTTTTGTCCTTCAGTCATTTCACTCACTTTAGTTACAGGCAGGGGAGGGTTAGATGAGTGGGGATGGAGAGCTCCTACCATGAGCTTCAAGCTGGAAACCAAAGGCAATGGCCCTTTGCTGAGTTGGTAGCGGAGAGAGCCTTATGAAAGCAATTCCTCTGGGGCCGGATCCAAAGACTTTTGAAATCTATGGGCCCACCGTGAGCAGAACAAGCAAATGCTTAATCCTTTCAAATGCATTTACTACATCTAACACTGCTCAGCAGCGCTGCCCAAGGGGTAGGCGATTAGTAATAACAGCAATAATGCTTAACAGCTGTGCAGTGCTTTCACCTTCGAACCGCTGTTCCCAGATCACCCGGCTAATTAGCTGATATGGATAGGACGACGAGCTTTTCCAGCCAGCCCCCCAGTGAGGATTCAAGGAAGCAGGATTACTGGAGTTTGAATTTGGCCAAGACGCCAGCCTTAAAATTTCTGCTGTTGCGGGGAAAAGAACAAAAGTGCATCTTTGCCTTTTTAGGGACTAGCTGGGATCAGGAGGATGTTGATTTTACATCTCATCTGCAAGACAGCACCTCCGGCAGCATGGGACAGCACAGCCTCACAGGACATCATGTCACCATTGACCCTGACAGAAGAGTGCATTAGTGTTGACTCAACACCTGCTGCAGACCCAGGAGAGGCAGCACGGTTCAGTGGATAGAGCCCTGGCTTGAGACATCAGTTCTACTCCCACCTCTGCCACTGACCTGCCGCGTGACCTTGGGCAAATCACTTTGGCCCAAATGCTCAAACGTATTTAGGCTCCTAATTGCTCTTGAAATTGGCAATTAGGTGCTTGAATTCCTTTGAGATCTGGTTCCCCCTCCTACCCTTTGTCTGTCTTGTCAATTCAGACAGTAAGCTCTGTCAGGCATGGCCTGTCTCTTACTAGGCTTCTGAACAGAGCTTGGCACAATATGGTCCTGAGCTCAGCTGGGATTTCTAGGTGCCACTGCAATATAGATAATATTACCTTACTGATCCTTGGAAGTCTCATATGCAAGTACTGACCAGCCGAACCTTGCTTAGCTGTAGAGATCTAGTGGCATCTCAATACAAGATAATGCAGTTGGTGGGCAACCTGGGGAATTTTTCGCTCTCTGGTGAGGCTGCCCTGCGGGGGCTGTAGAGGCAGACCAGCAGACGGGTATGGAAACCCCTCTTACTCTGTTCCACCATGGCCCTGCCAAGATGGCCCGTGGGTTCCATGGAGTCTGATTAAGTTTCTCGGTCCTTAGCACAGCGTCCCATGTACTTTGAAAACTTCCAGAGCCCACTTCAGCTCTGGGATATTTTGTGTCATTTACAGGATCAGTGGGGCTGTAACTTTAAAACGGACAGAATCCAGCCGGGATGGAGCCACTATTGCCTTGTGCTGTCATGCTCTGTCAGTTTTTATAGCCCCAGGTAGGGACGGCTGGCCCAGTTTCACACAAACCAGAAACCCCATCAGCCTTTGAATGTTGACAAGGTTGGGCTGGATTGTGTCATTGCCTTTCTGTCTCTGACCTCATGGACATCAGAGGGATGCAAGGAAGGACCCGGCTCAGCCTTGATCCAAACTCCAGTTAAGAAATCCAGTCAGTTATCATGAGAGAATGAACATACAGAAGGATCGGCTTCCCTTTTGCAGATCCAGCACAGAAGAGTTACCTGGCCACGTGCACAGAAAGCTGCAGTCTTGATTCAGGCTAAAGGCCCATTGATGTCAGTTAGGGAGACAGACTTGGGAGTTTTCTTGGGAGACAGACTTGGTATTTTGCCATTGTCTCATCATGTGACCTCTGACAAGTCACTTCGGACTCAGTTTCCCCTCATTTTGGGATGCTCACCTAAGAGGGCCTGATTTTCAGAAGTGCTGAGCATTCACATCTCCCACTGACTTCCGCTGGAGCTCTGGGTGCTGAAAATAAGGCCCAAAGTGGCACCCCAAAAAAGGAGGCATCCAGAACTAGTGGAGGCTTTGAAAAAAATCTGAGCTTTAACTGCTTGGCAACAGGCTTGACAATGCCCTGGCTGGGATGATTTAGTTGGGAATTGGTCCTGCTTTGAGCAGGGGGTTGGACTAGATGATCTCCTGAGGTCCCGTCCAACCCTGATATTCTATGATTCTATGCTCCATGTCTCAGTTTCCCCATCTGTAAAATGTGGATACCAATGTTTATTTCCCTTTGTAAAGTGTTTTGAGATCCATGGATAGAATGTTCTATGGAAATGCCACTCTTATTATGAAAGAAATGGGTTTGCACTGTGAACCCAGAACTGCCAACGGCCCCCTTCGTAATGAACATTTATACATCTTCATCTCAAAGGATTCCACCACTGCTATGCAGCCCACTCTGGGGTGAGGCATTTTAACAGCCCACAGCAACAATTGTACAGAGAGGCAGCAGACTGAAGAATACTATTTTCAACAGCAACTACAGAGGGTATTTGCTATAGGATACTGGGAATAACACCTCTCTTTTGAAATGTACCCTGTGAACTTTTGATGACAGGACCAGAGTTTTGCAGCTTACTGTCTTGCAGCTCAGTGCACTGGTTCAGAGCAAAGAGTGACACCTACTGCATTACCTACACAAATTGCTGGGGCATTGGTACTGGATTCAGCTCCCAACCTAGTCCAGAGAAGACCCGAAGCTACTTAGGCTCATAGCACAAGGCAGTCCAGCCAAGGTCAGGACAGGAGCTATCTTGGCCTGAGAGCATGTGCTGTACCAAAACTCAAGGAATTTGAAGTTTTAACAGGGAAATTTTGATGGTTCAGTCTTTTCCCATAAACAGAAAAAAAGAGACGGCTTGGCACTCTTTAGAGAGGAAGGATGGTCCCATGGTTTGAGCACTAGTCTAAGACTGGGAGGCCAGGGTTCAAGCCCCTTGTTCCACTACAGGCTTGAGAGCCATTATGGACCAGGCTTTCAAAGCGGTTGAACTCATATTGATTCTAATGGGAGTCAGACACCTAAAGCTTTTAAGACTCCCACTAGGCCCCGTCTGCATCTTCAGGGGCCTAAATACCTTTGATACTCTCTTAGTCTCTCTGTGCCTCAGTTTCCCATCTGTCCAATGGGGATAACAGCCCTGCCCAAACTCTTGGGAGGGTTACGAGGGTCAATATGTTCAACTGTGAGGCACTTGGGGTTCCATAGTAATGGGGGTGATATGAATCCACATGACTGACCTTAGAGAGAGAGAAATGCTCTAGTCATTCTGTTTGCCCCTGTATGTGTATCAGATGGTGATGGGGTCAGTACAGTCCCTGAAGTGCTCACCAAGAAACACTGAGCAACTCTCTACATTACCACTTGGCTTGGTTAAAAATCCACAGGGCTAGTGTGTGTGTCTATCGCCTCTAGGGACGTCTGTGACACACAGCTGTCTGTGACACACACACAATCAACTCTTCCGGGGCTCGATTCTCCACCATGCCCACCCCTCTCCCAAGCTAATGGCCGGCTGCAGTCTAGCAAAGCCTGGACAAGGCCTGGATTCTGTTCTTGACTCTACCACTGATCTAGTGGAGTGGCTTTACCTGTGTTGCAGAGTTTCCCTGTCTGTATGAGAGAGACAATGATACTTACCTAGCTTTGTTATGTGCTTTGAGATCTAGTTAGGCAAAGGGCAGAGTATTAGGGATTATCAGTCACTCTTTATATTAAGGTTCCATTTATAAAGGGCTAATAAATGAACGAAAGGCATCATAACCACATGAGCTGTAAATCTGAAGCACTAGCGTAACACTCACACACAGGGATAGATCTCTGTGCTATGCCTCAGCCAAGCATTTTTAATTGCCATTGTTGTGTGTCTCTGCATTTTATTAATGTGTTTTACTCCCCAACCCATTTGGTGTGGCACCTCCTCTCCCTTCCCGGGTTCCCCCTCCTCCAAGCCTTCACCCATCTCCTGCATGAGCCTGTTTGCATCCCCCTCACCCCGATGCCTGCATGGATGACAATCGAAGGAGGCATTTCATCCCATTTCTCCCCTGCTGGACCATGCTAACGTGGCAACAGATGCACAGAGGACAAGTGTGGTAAACTCTTGCCCCTGAGCGCTGGGGAAGAGAATGTTTGTGTGCCAGACTCTCACACCAACCCTGAAGGGAATGCGTGAGCTGCTTGTTATCATGAGACAGCCAAATTTTGCTTGCTTGATGGGTGTCCCAAAGTCTGAATGGGCTGGTCCCAGCTGGAGCTGGGAATGCCAGGCTTGGATTCTCTTCTCCTTTTCTCTATTGGGATTCAATTGCACTCTACAGCAGAATCCCTGATTCAGAAAGATACCTCAGCACATGCCTAACTTTGAGCATGTGAGCTGTGCCGCTGAAGTCAAGTTAGGCCCATGTTTAAGAACCAAGGACCATCACAAGCCTCCACCTTCCACTCCATGTGCAAGACGCGCTTCTCCAACCCATCTTCTCGAACATGAAAACACAGAGCACGTGTAGAATTAAAAACAAAATACCCCAAACCAAAACCCTAGCAAAGTGAAATCCAGCCTGGCACACACAATTCTCCCAGAGGGAGAGGATGAGAGAAAGAACGAACCTCCTATCACAGATGTTAGTTGTGTCACTTAACCCAGGACTGGTAGGTGCTCAGATGCTACAGTGATGAGGGCGGCATAAGAACCTACATAGAATAGGAAGTACTTTCCTAGCTGAGGGCCTATGTGAATTCACCATTATCTGAACCTCCCTTTGAAACAAACCTTCGGGCTTCCTGGTCCTTGGACTCCCTTTCACCCAGGTTATCCAGATTCCCAGTTATCCCAAGATGCTTGGTGTCACCCAAACAGCAGGGCAAACCAGAGAATGAGCATATTTAATCGCACACTGAGGGAGGGAGGGCAGGGTGCGAGATGGCTCAGTGGACTGGGAATGGGATAGAAGACTTATCTCCAGATCACTGCTTCAGAGCAGACTAACTCAAGGTCAGATCTCCAGTGAATGTAAATCAGTCTTGCTCCACAGCTGTTAAGGGAACAAGGCCGATTTACACCTGCTGAGACTCTGACCTCAAAAGTCATTTGACTGCTTTACGATGGTCCATATAAAACGAGGTGGCCTCACTCTGGTTGTTAGGGGACAAGCGTCCACTCTAGTTGTTAGGGGACAAGCGTCCACATCACAGCTGACCCTCTTTTTGGCAATGGGTGAAATGGGACTCAGGCTCATAAGTCACATGGGTGCTTTTGAAAACTTTACCCAATATGCCCTTTTATCCTTAGCAATGCTCTGCCCGAGCCACGATTGAGGGATGTTGGCTGGGGACGTTTGCACTGTTGCTGCCCTTGTATCTCTTCAGTGGCAATAACTGGCTCAATCCAGCACCCTGGAGTTCAAGTGCAAAGTTGGGAAAAGTGTCACCCACTCCTTCCCTCGTGTTTTCAGCCTTCTAACCCCCATTCCCTCCCTTCAAAAAAAATGAGTAGCCTGGAGACAGGTGTGCTAACATACATGCCCCTTAATGTTAACTAAGCCAAACACAGGAACATTTGAAGAAGAGGGTTGAGGCAATATGAGGGTGTCTTTAGCCAGGGTTAAATTCAGGACCTGGGAAATCTTTATTGCAGACTTACTATACAACAGGACAATGGATCCCCTGTTGCAGCGAGTCAGCACTACCTGCTAAGACTGTCCACACTAGAAAGTGTTGCAAGCCCATTCCAACAATGGTGCCAGCAATGGAGTGACTGCTATTGCAGGCAGAGCTCCTGGGTTTCCATCACACATTATTCCTATTACAGTTGCACATTGAGGCCCCGTCCAAGATCCATTGTGCTGGGTGTATGTATACTTAATAAGAGCCAATCCCAGCTCCAAAGAGTTTACAGTGTCAACAGACAAAGGAAGGGTTATTATTCCTATTGTATAGATAGGGGAACTAAGACAAAGAAAGAGAGTTTAGGGAACAAATTTTCAGGAGTGCCCAATTGATGAAGGGGCTGAAGTCCTGTTGGCTTTTAGTAGATTCAGACTCTTAAATCACTTAGATGTTTTTGAAAATTGTTCTATTAGTGTCTCGGCTAAGACCCAAACGCAGATCTCCCGATTTCCAACCCACCATGTTAACCATCTTCTGACAATGCTCGCACCTTGCTGCCGTTATGCTTGCCCTGGAGAAGCCGGGGTACCAAGGCTCAAGAAAACCACATTTTCCAGCAATGGGGAGGCAGTCTAGCACTGGAACAGCCTAAGGCAGGGTTGTCTGCTACGCTGATAGCAACAAGTGATTGATCCCCACTGGCAGGCTGCACATGGAGGAAGCAAACACATCCAAAAACGGAGATCAAGCAACTCCTCTCCCTCCCTGCTGGATCTTAATCAGAAACACGAGCACGGAACACTCAAGTCCCTTCACTCACGCCTGCAGTATCACCACAGCCAGATGAAACCCAACAGATGGGCTAGGAAATTAAACGGATGGCTTTGATGTGAAACAACCAGCCGGCTTCTCTCTGTTAGTCCTTCTCCCTCCCTTTCTCGCTTCCCTTTGCCAAATGGTTATTATAGATGCTTCCCCTCCACTCCTCATTTTTCTAGGGTTACAGAGTGGTTGAATTATTCACCCAGATAAATAATATCACCAGCCACAAGGCAGAGAAGGCCAAGCTAAATACCACATCTATCCACAAGTGCCGAATCTCCCCCTCTAAGTTATCCACATTAGGAATTAAATAACAAATAGTCACTTTAGGGAGGGAAATTTTGGAGTGAATTTAGCACTCATGAAACATACCAGATTGACAGCTGTGCAAACTCCATTTAACTACAGGCCACACTATCCAACTATCCGCTCTGCAAGCTTGCTTGCCCATGTGCTTCACCCTAGCGCTGCAGAGACCATCTCTAATGGGAAGAAAGTAGCTCAGCATTCATGTTCCATTCCAACTTTTCCTTCTTTGCAGAGACTGTCCGTAAGAGGGCTGGTTAGTGTCAGTTGTGGTTTTTGCAACATGCACAGCAGCCTACTAGGAACAGGACAAATCCCATCAATTAAGGTCCTCTGAACCGTTGTCTCAGGCAATAACCATCGTGTACTAGTTTTGACAGTGCTGGGTTTCAGATCCCAGTACCAATCTCTTGAGATATGGTCCCAAGCTCTTTATGGTCTGTTAATATTATGGGACAGATTCACAGCTGGTGAAGTTTGATGTAACCGTACTGTCTGCAGTGGAGCAATGCTGATTTACACCAACTGGGGATCTGGTCTCCCAGTTTTTTTACCCCTAGTGGTAACAGCAGAGGCATCCCATCCTGTTTGCACCTGGGACCATGTCATGCATGTCAAGGACAAGCACTCGCTTGGGGCCCTGTGGTGATGTAGCATGGGTGCATTTAGAACTGGCTAGGAAATGTATTTTATTGTCTGCAAAATATTGGATGGAAACAAACAATTTTGAGGGGATTTTTTTCCAGGTTTTGGTTGAATTGAAAACCAACCTCCCCCACTTCCCCTCTTTTGACACAAATCAGAACCTTTTTGAGGAAAATAGAGTTTTTACATTTACTCCAAAAGGGCTTTTTTCAATTTAAAAAAAATCAATAGTGACTTTTTGACCAGATCTACAGCCACTTACACCAGTTGTCTTTCACCCAAGGGTCTCACAGCACTTTGCATGCATTACTTTATTCTCAGGCTGGGAATGTGTTTCCATGGAGATGGTGTCGGGTTGTCATCAGGACCTGTTGTTATTATTTCTATTACTGTAGCACCCCCAGGCCCTAGTCACGGACCAGGGCTGCCTTGTGCTAGATAGAAGAATGCTGTAAAAGGGGGATAATCACTCCCATCCTCAGTCCTGTCTATTTAGAGTGGGAGAAGCTTCTTGGAACTGGGGTTGTCTGTCTGTCTCACAGCGGACCCCCACAGTCGCGGTTGGAGCCTATGACCAAATCACCTTACCTTGGCTTCTGGGCATAGGTCTTGCTCTCTGTCCCTGGTGATAATCCAGCTCCCTGCACTGTTGTATCACGGAGGTGGCCCAGCCTTCCTGCTAAGTTATAATAGCCCACCCCTCCAGAGTTAACAAAAAACAGAGTCCCACAGAACAAAAAAAAGTCTTCTAGCCAAGCTGCACACTTGCTAGTCCTTCTGCCCACACAGCCTTCCCCAGGGAAACATCAGGGAACCAGGATACCTTCTATACTGGCTTGTGGTCCAGGAACACTATAACAAGTCACGAAAGTCCATTTACTTAGATATCTTGCTTCACCCCCTGGAACTGCCTGCACTGTCTGCATCAGGACTCTTCCTTGTGCCCACAAGAAGACCCCCCCATAGCACTCCCTGTCGCCCATCAGGTGGTAGGGTAGGAGAGCCTTCCGCTTACCTACTCGTTTCCTTTCTCTTGTAGAAGTCCCTGTTCTACCTTCCCCTGGGCCTTCTTCTCCCACTAAGCTAAGCAGGCTCCCTCCCATCAGGATGTCTCAGCAACCATCACCAGGGGAGACAGTGGACTAGACATAAGTGGAGTTCAGTCCATCTCCCTTAAAGGATCCGGTGAGAACGACTCTCGGCACTGCTGTACTGTGAATAACACTAAGCGACTTGCCCAAGATCAGAAAACATTCAGTGCTGATAATTAGAGCCCAGGAGTCCTGTATTCCAATTGCTAGATCACACACACACTTCCTATCCATGCAAATCAAGCACAATCCAAAGAATTCTGCTGGTTGGCTAGTGTTATTTGTTGGGTTTTTAAAAAAATATTATTATCCCCTGCTCCCCTTTTCCCTAAATTGTTTCCAAACAAACAAATGCCCATTTTTTGGTTAAAAAAAAAGTCTCTGAAGGCAGAAAAGAAAAGGAAACTTCAAACACACTCACAGAAGACAGGAAAGCAGAGAGCAGTGTCTCCATCATGTCTCTGCAGATCGCTTTCCTGGGGAGATGCAGAAGGGTCCTGGATGGCAGCCAAACCCCAGCTGGAAAAGAAAGGAGATTTTCAAACATGACAAATTGGCCGATTCACATGACACGTTGAGCAGCTTCCCGGGCAGCAGGGCACTTCATGAGGAGCTCCCCCAGCAGGGAAGCGTGCTGCGAACAAGCCCTAGGGCTCGCTTGCTCTCTCTGGAAAGGAGCAGGAATGTCTAGCCTGCAGGGCCAGCTGAGAAAAAGGATGCTCTGTCTCCTTCCAGCGCGGTAGCACCATGGGGCATTAGCAGCATTAGGGTTTCTTCATGAGCTCTCGGGTTTGTTTTTTTCCCTTTTGTGTGGCCACGCTAGGAGGACAATTCAGGCTCATGTTTCAAGGGGAAAACAAAGTGATCACAAGGGCAAATTTGGATGGGGACAAGCTGGGAGACTCTGCTACACATGAACAGAAAGAGCAAGAAACAGGGGCAACAGCAACTCAGTGACTAACACCCCTCCGCTTTGCTCTTGGTTTAGCAGCTGAAGGAAGACAGGCCATCCCCACTTTTAAAGTTCTGCTTTAAGTACCCTCTTCAAATCAGCTGCTAGCAGCTCAAGTGTCCTTCAACTAGGACTTGTCTGCACTTATTTCTTCCTCAGCGAAGCTACCTGCTGGCAAAGCCCCAGCATAGCTGTGCTGCACTGATGTGAAGTGGGCCTTCCCCCAGGTTTGACCTAGGGTAACTGCATCCCATCTTACACCGCAGCAGAGGGTCTATGCTGGGGATTAATATGGGTGTCACTCCAAAAGTATCTAATGTAGACAAAGCCACAGAGAGCGGCTCAAGCCATACCATTAAGGTGTGGGTTCAGATTTCAAATCTTCCTTGTGTTCCGATCTGGGGTTTTGGCTTGGGTCTGTTTCTCCTTTAATTACAGTTGGCAGGAATCTTATGTTACTTTTGCAAGTTTCACAGGAATGCTCAAGTGAGCTGGAGATACTGCCTATTGCTTCTTGCTATTTTATTTGTATAGCTATCGAAGCATGGGCATTGCTTTGGTGACATGAAGCACACGGAATAGCTGGAGCACAGCTAGGTATGGATAAGGAAGGAGAGTAGTCTAGTGCAGTGGTTCTCAAACTTGGGCCTCCACTTGTTCAGGGAAAGCCCCTGGCGGGCCGGGCCGGTTTGTTTACCTGCCGCGCCCGCAGGTTTAGCCGATCGCGGCTCCCACTGGCCACGGTTCGCCGCTCCAGGTCAATGGGGCTGCAGGAAGGGCGGCCAGCACATCCCTCGGCCCATGCCAATTCCTGCAGCCCCCATTGGCCTGGAGCGGCGAACCGCGGCCAGTGGGAGCCGCGATCGGCCGAACCTGCGGATGCGGCCAATAAACAAACTGGCCTGGCCCGCCAGGGGCTTTCCCTGAACAAGCGGCGGCCCAAGTTTGAGAACCACTGGTCTAGTGCTTAGACTCAGAGTGTCAGAGTCAGGACTCCTAGGTTCTGTTTCTGGACCTGCCTCTCACTAGCTGCAAGATACATCAACTCTTTGTGCCTCAGTTTCCCCATCTGTAAAATGGGGATAGTAACTACCTCGCAAGGGAGGTCGTGTAATTAATGTTCACAAAGCTCTTTGAGAACCTTAAATGAAAGGTGCAAATTATTATTATTTTCCCCAACTTGTGGTCTGCCTCCCCCACTTCTCATGTTGTTCGTAAGGGCAGATATTGGCAGGGGGAGGGGCTGGGTTTGGGATGGGATTTTTAATCAAAGGGACGCTGTACAGATACTGGGAATGGAATATCAAGGCTCCTGCATCCTCCTCATACCTAAAGCAAGGCAATAGCATAGAGCAGAGTCTCCAGCATAGTGTATTTTCAGAAACCGTGACTGTCGACTATACCGCAGTAATAGTCCCATTCTTAGGGCAAAAAGCAACAGAGGGTCCTGTGGCACCTTTGAGACTAACAGAAGTATTGGGAGCATAAGCTTTCATGGGTAAGAACCTCACTTCTTGCATCTGAAGAAGTGAGGTTCTTACCCACGAAAGCTTATGCTCCCAATACTTCTGTTAGTCTCAAAGGTGCCACAGGACCCTCTGTTGCTTTTTACAGATTCAGACTAACACGGCTACCCCTCTGATTCTTAGGGCAATACTTTATAGCTATAAATCAGGCCCTGTTTATAATTCTCTTATAACTTTAATAATAGTACTTTGCAGGTAAATAGCAGCTTTCACTCCAGGACTGCACTGTACTTAAAAACAGTGATTACACAACCCTGCTATGAGGCAGGAAAGGAGATTTAAGGCCAATAAAGAGACAGGAAAGCGGCGGCACAGAGAAGTTAAGTGAACCATCCAAGGAAAGAGAACTCAGGGCCCAGGGCCTTGTTCTAAACACCACAAAGCTGACTGAGAACATGGGTTGAAGCCGTTCAGACAGAAGAACAAACCTTTATTGAGGTCTGAGATTTCCAAATTCTTTCCGGGATGAGAAGTGGAAATATCAGAATACCCGGAGAAGAGCTTGTCTCGCTGTGTCTCCCATGAGCACCCATGTTTTTTTGCGATCGCTGGCAAAGCTTTGTAGGACCCCAGAGGTTTGGCAAGTTGCCTAACTAGCCAAACTTTGGGGTACTCACCACAATATTTCTGGACCTCAAGCCTTTTGCGGGATCCAACTTAAATGTCAGTTTTGTCACTAGAGCTGGGAAAACGCACCACGAAGTTTTCTCTGAATAATCACATGAATGCAGACAGTGCAGGCAGTTCCGGGGCGGGGGGGGGGGGGGGGGGGGAAGGATTTGTTTTAGCTTTGGTCCCTGCCCCTTTCATAGTGGTCTGAGGACTCTAGCAATCTGGCCGGAAGGCTAGAAGAAAGAGTGAATTTTAAGCCAATATTTGAGACTTTGTAATTTGTAATCATGAATATTCACTCTGGAAACCTGATTCTAAGAGTTACCCTCATCCAGGCAGGGAACAGAAACAATACCACCTGGTTTGTGTGTCCGATCAGTCCTAGTTAGCCAACACAGCTCATATTTCATATACATAGCACTCAACTGTGAATGCCTTCCAAACAAACCACGGACCAAGAATTTATCAGCGTGCGCCCCGCAAACAGTTCCACTAAATACATTTGAGAAAACTGGAAATATGTCGGCTTGCAGACCTTTCGCAAGCAGAAAAAGTGGTGAAATTAATAAGATAAATTATTCACCAGGAATGTGCCATTCAGCTCTATTTGTAAAGCAGTCCTGAGCCAAGTGAAACTCGTTTGTTTTCAGGCTGTGCGGTGAAGGTTTTTCTCATCTCATGTAATGAGGGGCCAAATGAATTACCAATGCGAGCAGTTGCAAATCCCATGGAAGAATCTAGGCCAGATTCTGTGGCGACATCAACAGAAATGTTAAGTTGTACCTTGGGAGTAAGTTGGTCAGTAACATTCTCTGAGTGGAGGCTGCCGTGTGAGTGCA
Organism: Malaclemys terrapin pileata; assembly: GCF_027887155.1. NCBI lineage: Eukaryota > Metazoa > Chordata > Testudines > Emydidae > Malaclemys > Malaclemys terrapin. The sequence goes on from NC_071519.1 coordinate 22,936,264, forward strand.
CTTTACATCCAAGGTGTGTGTGTGTGTGTGTGTGTGTGTGTGTGTGTGTGTGTGTGTGTGTGTGTGTGTGTGTGTGTGTGTGTGTGAGAGAGAGAGAAAGAGAAAATGGGGGATAAGAGAAAAAGCAACAGGTGGGTGCATAAAAAGCAGCTTCTCTGCATACTTCAGCCTATCCCCAAGCCACCTGCTAGGCAGAGGACTAGATTTGGATCTATGGGTATGTCTACACAGCACTCAGAGGTGTGATTGCAACACATGTGGACATACCCAATTTAATAGATTAAATAGATTTAATCTAGCTAGCTCAGGTAGTGGAGCAGTGAAGCTGTGGCAGCATTGACTTCAGCACAGGTCAGCTGCCCAAGCAAGTATGGCTCCGCTGCTCCAGTATCCAAGCTAGCTAGATTAAATCTAGTTTGGGTATGTCTACACATGCTGCAGTCACCCCACTAACCCCCAACTTCAGTGCAGACAGACCTTATGTCATGCTTATGGAAATCCAGAGTGACTCCACTGAAGCAATGGGTGTTAGAAGAGTGTCAAAATGGTGTGACACCACAATGGTGTAAGTTATACTCATTGTGTATGAGAGACGGATTCATATTACAATACTTTCACATCACTGGGACCCATTTTCTACTCCTGGCATGTAACTTGCAGCCCCATCCTAGGATATTGCTGAATTGGCTCCATTAATTTACATCTGGTCCATGCCTGAAACTCCCCTCCTATTCACGATGTCAGATACATGCAATCAGCCCAGAAATGCTGATGCAAAGGAAACACGCTGCCCACGGTAAGCACTGTGCATTAGTCCCATTGGCATGTGATATATCATGGTTAATAGTCTCTTCTTCATGATGCTATTGGCCCCAACCCGGGAGCTTGGGAAGAATTCAAAGTCCAGCTTATCAGCAAAAAAATAAGCTTGTTAAACTTAAAACAAGCAGACGCAGCTCAGGCTAGAGGATGATTTATTAGGAAACATGGACTTGGGGACAGGGAGTGGGAGAGGGAACCACGGAATCCCACTTACAGTCTGTAAAGGTTCCAACTTGTAATCTAATGAGCCAGATCATATTCCTCTGGCTGAGGACTAGTCATCTGGGATCCATCACTAGGTGGGGATGAGCAACGGGAAGGAGCCCTGCTTCTTCACGTAGAGAATACTTGCTCCAGAGTGCCATGCACAGGAATTGGAGTGTATCCCTTTCAAGAGTTTGCGAGCCCTCTAGCGGCGCTCACAGTGTTCTGTGGTTTCAAAGCCAACTAGAGCAGCAGTGTCTAGATGGGACAAGGCCTCGCATGTTTTATAGAGTGAGTCAACACAGTTCTTTGGTCCGTGTGGGGTCTTCACACTAGTATTGTGTAAAGGGCAAAAAGACAACGCGGAGCCCTCTGGGTGCTACATGAGCATTAGTGGAGAGCAGTGCGGGAACCTGCAGCTGGTGCAGAGAATCCATGGACCACTGGGAAGTTTGGATGCATCATTTTCTATATGGGATCTCTCCCCCTGGGATCAGGATAAAGGGAAGGGCGTGGCTGCCCCTCCTGGTAAATGCATCTCCTCTACCTGGCTTCAAGGAATCAATGCCCCATCCTCTGCTGGTGCCACGAGAACTCCCCCGCCCCCCATTAGCCGCTGCCTCCCCTCTGGAGTAGCAAGCAGCACCCAACGCATCCAGAGGGTTCAGTCCCATTGTGCTGGGCACTGGACAAACCGTGCTGCAACCTACTGCTGTCTCCAGCTATGAAGACCCAGGGCCATACAACTAAGTCGAGATGATTCATGGAAATCCCTTATCCAGAATTCTCTCTCCCACAGCGACACAATAATTTGGAGGAACAGAGTAAAGAGGGGGAAGGGAAACTTGGCGAAGCCCCGTTGACTCTGGACTCCACTGAAAAGCTCGTGTGGAGTATGCTTAGCTCTCCTGAATAGAGGACTGCCTTGGGGCATACATGGGATAAGCTCCATCAGGACCTGGTGCCAGGTAAACCTCTGCATGTCTAATATAGTTGTTTGCACATACGGCATCTGCAGTGCATGTGTCCTGACTTGGACAATAGGTGCATTAAGGTCCACTGAGTGGAGCAGAGACTCCTGCCTCTGCCACTGTCTCACTGTGGGACCTTGGGCAACTCACTTCCCCTCTCTGTGTCTCATCTCTAAAATGGGGGTAGTAGCAACACTTCCACAGAGGTTTAGTTCATGTATGTCAAGTGCTCTGAAATCCTAGACAGCCAAGATTTTGTGCCTTTTCTGGGTAGTGTTGGCAAAAACACGGATGGGCTACAGAGGATGAATGGTTTGCTGATCCCTGCTTGTCCAGGACCATCCCACTGGCCAAGAACTCACGTGAAAGAACAGACTCCTCCCACCCCCCTCCCCCCCCGAACTCAACAGCCTCCCTCAAATGAAAGTCCTGTTCCTGCAGCCACCCCAGGATCACCCACAGGGAATCTACCAACGGCAGCTCTTCATTGTAACGGTGCCTTAGTTCAACCCTCATGTGAACACACAGACTGGGGTTCCACAAGGGCTGCCTCCGCCCTCCCCCATTTGACCTGGAAAGAGGCAGCTCAAGGCCAGAGGAGACACCCCTGGGGGCCCCGCAGTGGAAAGGTTTGTGGAGTCAGAGATTCTAACACCAGAAAGAACTGCGGTGACCGTCTAGTCTGACCTCCTGGATAACACAGGCCATATGGCCCCCTGAATTAATTCCTGTCTGAACTAGGCCACAGATTTTAGCAAAACAGCCAATCTATTTTTAAAATGGTTAGCGAGGTAGACTCCACCATGACCCCTTGGTAAAGTTGTTCCAATGGTTAATTACCCTCACTGTTACAAATTTCTTTCTAGTCCCAATTAGTCTAGCTTAAATTTCTGGCCCTTGGATCTTGTTCTACTTTTGTCAACTAGATTGAAGAGTCCATTAGCAAAATGTTGCTGATTTGACCCCTCACCAGGGTCACTTTATGGGGGCAGCATTTCCTCCAGTCCTTACGCATGAGCAGAGGAGGGGAACGGGAAGGTTTGCTTTAACGCTATTTCCATAACGAGTCAGGCATTTTCCCCCAGCTCCAGCTCTCTCTCTTTGTGTGAGTGTGTTTGTGCATTGTCGTTTTATAGAGAGGAAAAAGCCAGCGAGAGCCAGCGGATATAAACCAAGCAGGCAGGAAAGGTAATGAGCCGCTGTCAGGCCAAACAGCCCATAAAAATACTGGAGCTGCGAAATGCAACGCTAGCCGGGGGCGAGGGTCCTTGGCCCCTGCCTAACACATTCCCAGTCCCATCAGCACTGAACAGTGTTATCCAGGGCTACTGTGCAGGGGAAGAGAGGAGAAATGGGGCCCTTCAGACTTGTCACTATTAGCTGGTAGTAGGTAGCATCTAAGAGGCTCCAGCATGCTTAGTCCCACGATGAGTGCAGGGACCTCTCGAGGTCTCTTCCAATCCAAAGATGCTATGCTTGGCACTGTATAGGCACATAAGAGGACAAGGTCTCTGCCCCAGATTGCCTACAGTCAAACTGGACAAGACAGATAAACAGTGGCAGGGGATTCGGAGACATGGGAAGGTGAAGTGACTTGCCCAAGGTCCCACAAGAGATTAACGGCAAAGCCAGGAACACCACCACAGCAACTGGACCAAATTGCCACCTAACTAGAGCAGAGAAGAGATGGTAGAAGAACTGACCGAGATCTCAGCTGGAGATGTCAGCTGAGCCACAACCCTAAATCTTTCTGAGGCTCTGAGAAATGTGCTATCTGGCTCATTTTGTAACCTCTGAACTTTCTGGCTCCAGGCCTGTATCTAGGCAGCTGGCATTTTCTCCTGCTCTTTTTCCTCACCTCTTCCTTTAAAGACCCAACCACAGCACAGGACTAACAAGTCTTGTTAGAGTTGCTTCCTGTGCATGGGATCAGGACAGATTTTCTCACCAAGGCAGCATGTAATTACTGCCAGGGCTTCAGCGCCGTGGCCAAGATGAACCATGTCCAAGCTCCATGAATTGTGTGGCTAATGGCTGAATTGCCCATAAGAAGTTTCCGGTTTAAGCTTGGAAGGGTGGGGATGGAGGAAGCCAAGCAGCAGCGTAGTCCAGTGGATCAGGTGTTGGCCTGGGAGTCAGGAAACGAGGATTCTATTCCCAGTTCTGACCTGCTTATGTGAGTCACTTTCCCATCCTTTGTCTACTTAGGCTGTAAGCCATTTGGGGTGGTGGAGCGAGGTCAAGACTCACCGGTGCAGCACCTCCCGCAGGTCATCTTGGGAATTAGCTCTTTCCAGCCTCTGGAGCGCCCTCTGCAGGCCAGTGTCTTGCCTGCCGCTGGCCCCATGTCCCTCCCGGACACCGGTGCCCATTTACCTCAGGGTTCTGCCCCCAGTAGTCACCCTTACTCTGGGTTTCCCCTCCCAGGGGAACTCCCAACCCTTTAAACCCACCTTGCCTCAGTGGCGACTGCCAGTCGTCATCTAGCCCCCACTCACTGGGGCAGACACAGTCGGTCATGGCCACTCATCATTGGCAAGGGGTTAGGACCTGCTGCCTTTGCCTATTCTCAGGCTGTATCTCTGCAGCCCCAGTACCTCTGTAGGCCTTCAACAAGACCTGCAGCCTGGGGTTTTACCAGGCTAGAGCTCCCCAGCTCCCTTTTCCCTTCCCCAGGCACTGCTCCGCTTCAGCTACTTTGCTCCCAGGCAGCCCTTCCACCTCCAGGGCTAGCGAGAGACACAGCTCCCGGCCCCCAGCCCTCTTATCAGGGCCAGCTGTGGCTGGGCTGTAATTGAGCTGGCCACAGCTGTGGCTGCTTCCCCAATCAGCCTAGCTTGGCTGCTTTTAACCCCCTTTCTGCAGGAGTGGGGCAGCTGCCCCACTACTGGTGGGGACTGTCTCTCTTGCTGCATGTATATAGAATTCCTCATGAATTGGGACCTCTCTGTGCTGCTACTGGTCACAGCTGTTAAATCATCTGGGTGCTAGTAAGGCTGTGCCTACAATGATGCATTTTCCCATTGTTGCTATACTGCTGGATCAGCAATGCTTAGAACACTGGTGTGGACAGGTGCCTGCAGCTCCTGGTGTTTTGACTATTGTGATCAAACCAGGCTCAGAGCAAGTCCACATGATGATTATAAAAATGCAGGCGGATGACTGCAGTGTTGTTCACATGACCACCCCCACCAAGCCGGTGGAGATGAGACTATGGTAGCAATGGTGGGACATTTTAGATGAAAAATCCATATGAAACCCTGGCTTCTTTGAAGTCAGTGGCAAAGCTCTCCTAGTGCAGACAGGATCAAAGGGCCTGATTCCGACCAGGTCTGTGATAGTTTTATGCAGCTGTAACTCCATTGCTTTCAAAGGAATTTCTCCTGACTGACACAAAATTGGGTGAGTTTTGTATATTTTTCACCCACGCTCAAACATTTGGGTGAATCTGGCCTGAGTCCTGGGTCTGTAGCTGGGGGAGCTTCTCCTAGGTTCTGGTATCATCATGAACATTCCTCTCCCTCCCAGACCCAGAAGCTTGTCCCTAGAGCTGTGCAGAACATTTCTGACTAAATATTTTTTTCATCAAAAAGTGTGGTTTTACTGAAGCCAAAATGCTTTGTAGTGACGCATTGATGTCAACAAAGTTTTTGACAGGAAATTTTCGGAGGTCCAGGGTGGACTCTCCGGCCATTTCCAGAGAGAAAAAGAGAGTCCCAAATTGAAAACCTGACCTTCTCTACCTGAACATGGACGTTTCCAACACAATTCTGTTTCATGAAAACATCTAAAAGGTTTTGTTTTTTCCATTGCTGACCGAAAACAAAAGTTGTTGCAAAATGGATACTAATTCTCTGGCCAGTTATACGTGTCTCCTTTGCCGCTTAGCTTTGTTTGCTTGTATCAACCCTTTCAGGTTGCACATGTCTCCTTTGCAGTTAACACTAAAGGAGCACTGCCAGCCACAGTGATCAATCTGCTTCCAAATTGCCCTTCTAGCTCGTGGTTTGTGCATAGGTGAGGTAGGGCCAGTTACTCCTTGTGTAGGAAGAGGAACTCGGTAATGACACCCCCTTTGAACAGCTGCAGCCAAGTGGCAGGGTTGAAAGAATCAATGGGAGCTTGAAATATGGCCCAGTGATGTGATTTCCTGGCAGGATGAAGGCTATTTGATGACACAGGCAAGGAGAGAATTCCCATACAAGTTAAAAAAAACCTGTGCATTCTAACCATTTGCAGATTGGGAACATGGCTGGGGTGACAGAAAGAACAGGAGCTGGAGCCTCACCAGCAACTCAGACACTGCAAATTCTGGGAAGAAAATACTGTGGCCACTGCCAGTGTTCTTCAGTGCAACCTGCGACAGAATTAACCACATCAAACAACAGTCCGGCAGTTCCTAGCACAAGTACATTTGACTCAACTGGAAAAGTAGAGGAACTTGCCAGCAATTACTTATTCTGGAATTCATCTGCTTTCCCGGTTCCTTTGCTCTGTAGTTATAGATACATGCCCCTCTCTCTGTCTCTTCTAACCCTGCAATTTGGGATTGGGGTTGGAGGCAGAGAAGAAAAGGAACAATAGAGGCAACTCAGTGTCCTAAGGCTAAATTGTTGAGAGTGATTAGTAACTTTGGGTGCCTCTATTTTGGGGGGCTCCCAAAACGGAGGTGTCTCAATGGGGGGCTGATTTTCCAAAGGTGTTGAGCACCTGCCCTCTGAAAACAAAATCCCTTTAAAGTGTTCCCCTCAAAATGGAGGCATCCAAAATCACTAGTCACTCTTGAAAATTTAGGCCAGGCTTATGTTTAGGTCTCAGGCCTTGTCTACATTGAGGACATTTAAGAAAATATTCTAACTAACTTCAAAACTGGTTTGAATATATTGGCACATTTCCCCAGTGCAGACAAGGCCCAAGAGCTAAACATAGGCCTGGCCTCAACGTCTCCTGCTCAACACTGGGCGTTTCATATTAGGCAATAAATAGAGACTTCCATTCCCTCTGATAATGCACTTAAACTCAAGTGGTTGGCATAATAATTCACAAGCTTAGATAGAAGCATCTGAATGTTTGGGCTGTTAAAACTGCCCTATACCCCAAATTTGGGGATTTATCCAGCACTTCTGGAGACCTCAAAACAAAACCCACCAAAAATCAATACAAAGAAATGCATTATTTTCAGAAACAACGAGGGTGACCAGATAGCAAGTGTGAAAAATCAGGACGGGAGTGGGGGGTAATAGGTGCCTACATAAGCCCCCCCGCCCCAACCAAGAGCCCCTTCCTGAACCCCAACCCCCTCATCCCCAGCTCTACCCCAGAACCTGCACCTCCAGCCCAGAGCCCTGACCCCTTCCCGCACCCCAACCCCCTACCCCAGCCCTGAGCCCCCTCCCATACCCTGAACCCCTCATTCCTGGCCCCACCCCACAGCCCTCACCCCGCACCCCATCCCTCTGCCCCAGCCTATAGCCCCTCCCACACTCCACCCCCTCATCCCCAGCTCCATTGGGTCGTGGGCATCAACAATTTTCTTCTACTGGGTCGCCAGACATTTTTTTGGAAAACCACTGGTCTAGAGTGGGATGCAAACCCAAGTATCAAGTTAAACATCCAGGACATTAATCTAAAGCCCCTGAAAACCCTTTCTCCCATCAACCCCCATCTCCTTGTTTCTCCCATCTTGGTAACTACTCAGATCAGGTTCTTTAAACACCCGGGTAAAGCTGGGTACTGGGGTGGGATCAGTCACTTCTACTTGACATCATGTGAATCTCAGAATAATGTGTGTTGAGTTTTGGATTCATTCAGCCTCAAACCCATATGAGGAAAGATTCACACAGCCCCAAAGCCAGGGTCTTCTTTCTCCTGGGAGCAGAGTTTGTGTTTTGATTCTGGACCAAATAAACTCAGGCAGGAGGCCTGAAGCATCAGCCAGACTGACCCCAAAGGGCCAGCTCCCATTCCTGTACGGCCACGTGAGGGGTGGGAGGCTGTCAATCATTCCGGTCCTCACATCCGGTGTGGAAATGACATAAGTTCCCTTTAGAGAGGCACGGTGGATGAGGTAATATCTTTTATTGGACCAATTTCTGTTGGTGAGAGAGACTGAACTAAACTAGCTGTTTGATCTTGTATTTAGCTGTGACACTGAGTACCTTTCCCAGACCTGAAGAGGAGCTCTGTGTAGCTTGAAAGCTTGTCTCTCTCACCAACAGAAGTCGGTCCAATTGAAGATATTCCCTTACTCACTTTGTCTTTCTAATACCCTGGGACCCCACCACTGCTACAACACCACTGCATAGAAGTTCCCTTTGGTTTTATTGACACAGTCCCAGTTCTGGCCTGGTTTTTAATTGCTTCGTAATTCCTACAGCACTTATATTTTTTATAAGCCCCCTGCTTCCCTAAGGTCAAGAGTTACTCCCCCTCTTTCCTTAATAACAGAACAGCTTGCGAGTAGTAAAACAGGAACACAGATGCCTATTTCCCTGCATGGATGGGGTGTGTTTGTCGCTCAGGGCTCTGTGGTTAGCAATAAGTGCGCCATATGCTGAGGAGGAAAAGCTACCCATAAACTAAGCAGCTTTGTGGCCTCCCCCTGCCATCTTTTGACTCTTGTGAACCTCCAGAATCATTGAGAATGACAGTGGGCCCAGTCCTGCATGCCTTGGCTGCTCAAGAGTTTGAGAAAAACCTCAGTGCTTACCACCGCTTCTTAGGGCTTGTCTACACTGGAATGTGGCACCAGGATCACTTAAAGCAGGGGTTCTCAAACTGGGGGTCGGGACCCCTCAGGGAGTCACGAGGTTATTACATGGGGGGTCGCGAGTTGTCAGCTTCCACCCTAAATCCCGCTTTGCATCCAGCATTTATAATGGTGTTAAATATATTAAAAAATGTTTTTAATTTATAAGGGGGGGGGGTCACACTCAGAAGTTTGCTATGTGAAAAGGGTCACCAGTACAAAAGTTTGAGAACTACTGACTTAAAGGATGAATTTAAACCGATACAGTGAGCCAGGACAAAAGGCTGGGTGGATGCTCTAATTTCAATTTAAATCAAGCTTATTTTGGTTTAGCTTAAGTCAGTTAGGAGCAAGTTTAAGCTAAATGGAAATCAGCCCCTCAGAAAACCTAAATGAGTGTGTCTGTCTCAGTTTAAAAATGAATTAAAGTGATACCAGTGCAACGCTCTCAAGTAAAGGATTCTTGCAGTATGGCCGGTTGATCAGATGACTTGAAAGATCTTTGGAAACAGGCAGGTGACCAGCCATCCATTAGTGATGGCCCCTCCGCGGAGACAGCACCCATCTGAGCTTTGTACGTAACATATTCTAATGAGATGCTGATGATCCCATGATCTTAGACCTCTATGATTAAAGGTCTATGATCACGCATCTCATTCAAATAGTATCTGCTCTGGAGGGCTCTGTGTTCGAAACAAACCCATGTGGAATTCAGCACAGATTTTCTTGGAAGAAAGGTTTGGTTTCCAGGCTCATTCCATGTGTTTGCAGATCCATCCTATGCCACTGGTCTCTGCTGCTTTCCATGCAGGTTGAAGGTCAGCTAGCAAGACTGGGGGAGGCTGCCTGTGTTGCGGATGGTTTACAAACACAGAGGCAGCTCTATGGCCTGTTGTCTTTGGCAGCAAAATGTCTATGATGTGTTCACCCGCGAGCCTCCTAAATGGTTAGGATCTGGCTTTGAATCACAACACTCCTGAGAAGCCATGAAAAAGTTATGAGCTCCACTTTAATGATGGGGAAACTGAGGCTTAGAGGTTAAAGTTACATGCCCAAGGTCAGGCAGATATCTTGTGGCAGATTTGGAAAAAGAATTCAGAGCCCCCGTCTTGTAGTCCTGTGACCTAACCTCTATTCCCGACCAATTCTTTAGCATATATAGATAGTCTGTAGGACAGGTCAGGATTGAGGGGCCTTGGCAGAGCTGAGTGTGTGGAGGTCCAAGACTGAAATAGCAAGCGGGCTGCAGATCCAGACTGAGATACACTGACAGAGCAGAGTGTGAGAGAGCAAGGCAGGGCTGGAAAAGCAGAAAGTAATGCTGAGTCACGACTGAGGTGCACTGTCAAGACCACAGGTAGAACCAGGATGAAAACAGCAGAGTGCTGCAGGTTAAAACCGAAGTGCATCAACAGAGTTATGTGAGAGACCCTTAGTTAGAATTACATGGGCTCCTGCATGTCTGAATTGAAGCACTGGGTAGGATTCCAATGTTTACTGGGATTAGGACCGAGGTGCATTGGCAGGACTGTTGGGGGGCCCAGGACTGGAGCAGCAAGGGGTGCTGTTAGTCAGGGCTGAACCGCATTGATAGAGCCAGTGGGTGGAAACAGGACTGGAATATCTGGTCAGCATTCCCATGCCTTGGCAAGGCTGTCTGAGGGAAACTTGCCCAGCACCTGCCAGAACTTTGCTTGGCTGTAGCTAGCACGATCAGCCCCACTTTCTCATGGGCAACAAGTTACAACAACAACAAATTAATAAAACAAGCAACTGTCTACTGCTCCGATGTCTGAACGAGACAGAAAGATGCTGCTCTCCTCCCCTCAATAATCAGCTCAGTCTCCCAGGGGCTGGAGCTACCCTAATTGGGAAAGAGAAATTCCTTTGCAGCCAACGTGCAGTGCACCAGACTGGCTGTAGCTCCAGGATCTGCATTTGCAAACAGGGGGAAATATACATAATACACAGTTGGTCCATCTGCCCTGTTTAGCTTGGCTGCATGGGTCCGTGTGGAATTAACACACACAATTAATGTGTTCGGTGCAGTCAGTCATTCCCTACAAAAGGAATGCTCTTTGCAACAACAGAAAACCAAGCATGCCTGAGGCACAAAGTATAGATCTTTGAGGAGGCAGAAGGTCTGCCTTTAGCAGACAGTGCTGTTTTGAAGGTGGTTTTGCAATGCTTCCCTCTATAGGCTGGGATGACACATTCCAATTCCTTTAAGGACATAAACAGCCTTGTGTCCCTCCAGCCCTACTTTCCATCCTCTTCCCACACATCTGTAGGTTCTAATCCTGCCTCTGCCAGTGCCTGCCATGTGACCCCGGGGAAAGCTTTATCCACAGCCAAGTGAATGAGCAGGTTCCTCAGTTCCCCTTTCTGTATGTTGGGGATAACAACCCATGGTTGGGTAGGGAAGCATGCGGCTTAACTGAGGCTTGCAAAGCACCCTAATGATAATTCCATCCAAGGATCTTATCCCCTTCACCTGGTGATATGTAATTGCTGCCCTATTGCAATTGGGGTGCTCTTTACTGCATCATAGATATTTTGGGTCCCAGAGGGAAAAACCCACATGCAGGCTCATGGTTGACACCACTGACCAAACCCTATAACCCAAATGGATGGGAGAAGAGCAGTCTTCCGAGGGAATGGAGGCAAAGGAAGAACAAGTCAGTGTCCTTCGCAACTATACACCGGAAAGGAAGAGGCCATTCTGAAGTGTCAGGCACACCCAATACCCAGACAGGAATCAGAGTTGACCCTCCTGAATCCTCAGTTAGGGCTTTATGGCTGCTGGCAACTGCTGATTTTGTTTATTCAGATGAGAACAATTTTCTCTCTTGCACTTTCGACAAGCTCAACCTGGAGGTCTCTCCGACCCGTCTGCCAACAATAATAAGCGGGAGGGGTGGGGTGGATAGGGAAGAATATCTATTTCCATTTGAGCTGTCAACTGGTCTTAGGGTTTTTTGGATTCACTGTCCTGTTGACTGAATTCCCAGTCTGAAGCTTAAAGCTATAGGTTAGGGGTTTTAACAAAAAAATAAAAACTCTCCAACAATTCTCTAAATAACCATTAGCTGGTGCACGTGAGCATTTTCTTTGGATGTGAAGAGGGAACCTCCACTGATGCCCAAGGAAATGGAGGGCACTCAGCTCCATGCAGAATTAGTGCTAACTGAACTGGGATAGAGTTGCCCCCAGTTCGATAAGGAAATATACCAGCCTTGTAGAGGTGACTGAGTTATGACGGCCCTTTTAGCCAACACCCCAAGGACAAAACCAAGGTCCTTCAGAACGAAAGCATGAGCTGCTACAGTTTGAGCTAAAGAGGCAAGTCTTTGTAGCTGGGAAGGAGGGGTGGGAGGAGGAACATAACATTCTCTATGGATTGGCACAGGGGACTATAACACACACTCACCAGTGGGTTACAATTGGACATACATATACAATGATGGGGTCTAAATTAGCTGTTACCACTCAAGAAAGAGATCTTGGAGTCATTATGGATAGTTCTCTGAAATCATCCACTCAATGTGCAATGGCAGTCAAAAAAGGAAACAGAATGTTGGGGATCATTAGGAAAGGGATAGATAATAAGACAGAAAATATCATATTGCCTATATATAAATCCATGGTACACCCACACCTTGAATACTGCGTGCAAGTGTGGTCACCCCATCTCAAAAAATATATATTGGACTTGGAAAAGATTCAGAAAAGGGCAACAAAAATGATTAGGGTATGGAACAGCTTCCGTATGAGGCGACTAGGGGGGGATATGATAGAGGTCTATAAAATCATGAGTAGTATAGAGAAAGTAAATAAGGAAGTGTTATTTACTCCTTCTCATAATACAAGAACAAGGGACCACCAAATGAAATTAATAGGTAGCATGTTTAAAACAAACACAAGAAAGTATTTTTTCATGCAATGCACTGTGAACCTCTGGAACTCCTTGCCAGAGGGTATTGTGAAGGCCAGTACTATAACAGGGTTCAAAAGGGAGCTAGATAGATTCATGGAAGATAGGTCCATCAATGGCTATTAGCCAGGATGGGCAGGGATGGTGTCCCTAGCCTCTGTTTGCCAGAAGCTGGGATTGGGTGACAGGGGATGGATCACTTGATGATAACCTGCTCTGTTCATTCCCTTTGGGGCACCTGCCATTGGCCACTGTCAGAGGACAGGATACTGGGCTTGGTGGTCCTTTGGTCTGACCCAGCATGGCCGTTCTTATGTTCTTATGACATGTCTCACTGGGCTGGGAGAAGATGATTGACCAGACATATGAGGACATAGGTCCATGCAGCAATGTTATTCCCCTCAAAACAAAACCCAGACCCTAGCCTTGATGTGGCATTAAAGATGAGCATTCAAGCCCTTAAAAGTCTAGAAATGCAGAATGAGGGGTCAAATCTCAATCTCAGCTATGGCCTCTTGAGCTTCTGCCTTACAGCTGGATCTACTTCAAGAGCTTTCAGATTTGTTTTTAGGTCTCACTGAGATCTACAAAACAACCCCAATTTGAACAGTGGAACCACGCTTCCAGGGATCAAGAGCAGAACTGGAGGGAGCCCAGGATCAACACGGAGGCATCTTTGCAGATTGCCCCATGCCCCCCCCCATCCTAGAGATCCACGGAAGTCTGATGTGTTCTGTTATATTTGCGGAACTGATGCTCGGTTTCTTCCAGCAGAAGACTGCAGAGGAAACTCCATAACAGGAAGCTTGCTGAGTTTCTTGGCCTCTATACTAGGATTTTCATGCAGCGATACAATCTGGCCTTAACTGTCTTGACAGGAGTTCTGCCTGAAGAAAAGCTGAATAAGGATCTCGGGATTTGGAACATTTAGAATCCAGGCAAAAATGACTCTCAGACAAGAATCGTTCCTGATTGCATAGCACAGATTCTAATTCAATTAGATTGACAAGGTTGGTTTGTTATCATTAAATTTCCCTGGGGCAAAATAGCTTTAAACAAGGGGGAGTTGGGAGAAGTGTCATGAAACTCAAAGGAATCAGGCAAACCCAGACTAACACACCCCAGAGTTCTGCCATCCATCACCTGCTGGAATCACCCTGGCCTATGTATCTCCTTTAGGATTTTATAAAACCCATCACTGTGGTGTCTAAAGCCCTGGCATGCAAGTACCCCGTTTTGGAGCAAAGTTAAGCTAAAGCTAAGCACGTGCTTCAGTGTTTTGCTGAATCAAGGCCTACATGCTTATACTACACCTTCATGGCGTCTGTCCCAAACCCCATGCTGCTGGTTCAGACAGACGCTGTGACTACGGCGAAATCGCCAGCAGCACGAGATCATTTGGTACCTCCTGCAACTGAAGTGCATTCAAGGCCGTGAATCTATAGACGTCGAGCTTAAAAATGCACTAATAATTGAGAACAACAAACACAAGCAGGGGGTAATTCAGAGCACTGGGCGTGCTCGGTAGAAGCCAAGTGAGATGTTCCCGTGAGAAAGTCAGATTGGAACTTCAAATGGATTTGATAGGAAGCTCAGAAATGCCTCTCTATCCCTAGACATGCTCAGCTGGGAAAATTGGAAAGGGACTTGGGTTTTTCCTGATTTCTGCTTTCCCTTGACACCAGGGGGGATAAACATAGTACTGGAGGAAGCTGAGGAGAGAACCAACATGGTCCCACATGGACTGGCCAGTACTCCTGGGGCAGGATGAATATAGCAACTTTCTTGGCTTGGTAGTATGCGAATCCCTCTGGAAGATACTTGGGAAGCTCTTTGAGCTGGGTGAGTGGGGAGCAGTGGTTGGGGAGCAGCTCGTCAGAAATAGAGCTCTGGAAATATCTTCCCTGTTTTTTGCCCAGGGACGTATGATAATGATAAAAACCAGAGCAGGCTGCAACTCCCATAGTTGCTTGTGTTTTTCTGACTAGGGGCTTGTCTACAGACTTGTGTGGCTAGCAGAATTTCCCCTTTATGGCCACATGTCAGTGGTCCACATATTCAAAAGCAGCCACAAAATTAGCTGGCTGCCAATGCATATCCTGCAGTTGCCCATGCCAAATAGGGGCAGTATTCATGTGTGAGCGCGAAGGAGCTATTGTGTGGTACACTGCAAAGCTTCTCTGGCGGCTGTCCATAGGACTCTGCCTTGAAACACTCTCAGATGCCTCCTACTCTGACACGTTAAAAAATATTCCGGACATGACTCTCCTCTTGTTTACACTGGACTTCAGTGGATTTATTCCAGATTAATACCACTGTGAGAGCAGAATTTGACCCTCTATCTAAGGATTGCCCGCATTCCTCTGTATTTCCTCTTCCCATGTTCTCTGCTGGGACATGGGCATGAAAGCAGAATTTGGGGTTGTTTAAAAGTTCATATGCTGAGGAATCCCCACCTGAAATAATCTAATCCTTTGAGATTTCAGTTAATAATACCTGGCACGGCTCTACACTTTCTCTGCAATGATCTCACACCAATTTACATGCAATTCATTAATCCTCAAGATAATCTTAAATTGAATTGCTCCATCCACCGCCACCCAAATAGAATCAACTCTGGGGCAGATCGTGATAGCTGCATTACAGCACATTACACAACTGATTGGGACAGGAAGTAAAAGGAGAATACTGTATCCAGTTGAAACTACATAAGGAAACTGAGTGGCAGTTTGTATCCTATAGGGTGGAATTAACGCCTGTTCCTACAAATACAAAATGGGATCTTTGTGGTTTTAAATCTCACAGTGCTCCAAAAGCATGGATGGGTGTAATTAGAGCCAGTCTAATGATTTGTTAGGGATAATAGTCGCTAGTGTCTAGATTTGCAAAAGAACTCAACTCCCAGCAGCTACTATGCTTACTTCAAAGCTTGTGTATCTAGGTACAGTGATTCTTGACAGATTTAGGAACCACTTTTGTAGTTCCAAGTCATTTGGATAAGAATCCAAACTTCTGGATGCTTATCTGATCCCCTGAGTGTGAAGTATGTCCATTGCTAATATGCTCCTGGTGAGAAAGGCCAGAGGCGTAAAGAGGCCCGATTCTTATGAGACAATATGCCAGCAAAGAAAGGTAAGAAATTGGGAGGCAGGGTCAACTTTTCAAACATAGCCATCCATGCTGGAGATTCTGTGACACATCTAGCACATCACTTGGTCACCAACTAAAAATCACATGGGTGCCATCAAGAATAGAACCTAGGACTTTAAAGATCAAAACTACGCCCTCACCCCACCCCTTAAATGGTTGCTTAGGTGTAATATTATTTGAGCTTATATTTGCTACTAGAGGGTGACGCACAGAAATATGCATCCACGTGCACACACATTAGCACGTCTTATGTTCCATCTGGTAGAGCAGTAGTGACACAGGCTTAGCTGGGCACATTACTGAGGACAGTGGTGGGCACTTCAATGCCCATTTATGGGTACAGATGCCATGTGCAGCTCTTTAAATTGAGTTTCTAGAGTCAAACTGCTGGACAAAATGCAAAAAAGTAGAGCTGACTAGGCCTTTCTTGTCAAAAATATCTATTCATTGAAACAAACTATTGGTGGAAAAGGGTTGGTTTTGACAAATTTCCCAACTTGAAAAAAAAAATTGAAAAAAAGGTTTGAAGGATGTTTCAACATTTTCAGAGCAAAAGGTTTCAGTTTTTTGGTTGGAAATTTTGTTTCAAAACGCAACTTAATTTCTATTAAAAAAAAAAAGGCTGAAATAGACATTAAGCATTTTGCTTGGCCTGACAATACATTTTTCAGTTTGCTGGTTCACAAAAATATTTGAGATTTTGATTTTTTTGTACTGATTTGGGATGGGAAAAAATATTCAAAGTCTCCGAGTTTCTCATAGGATGGGACAACTGTTTTCTGCCTAGCCCTACAAGAGACCACCATATTTCTAACCCAGGAGGTGTGAGCCCAGAAGAACTAAACTATGTGAATATCCTTCCCAGCCCTAAATCCACTCCTCCGAGACAGTTGTCCAAATAGCTTGTATTGGCAACAGTTCCATCAAGCTTTGAGTTGTCGGCATGACTTTGGGGGCTTTGACCCCACTCCAGGACTGGAGGACTCTGACCCCACTGTGCCCATTTGCACAAGCATAGGTACAAGCAAGTGGCAGGGCATGTTTCGGTGCACTTTTTAGCACAGCTTTTCTCCCTGGGTGTGCACCAGTGGGAGATGCAAAACAGAGAGAAGGAGAAAGGAAGACAGAGGGAGAGGGAGAGAAATTAAGGAAGTTGGAAGAGAGGAGAAAAAAGAAAAGTGTGGAAACAATGGCCTGATTGCCTGCCGGAAATCCCCATTCTAGCTCCCCACAGAGACAGAATCCGCTCCCAGTACAGGAATGGGTTGGGGGCCATAGATAGTTCAAAGCCAGAGGCAGATAATCTGAGACAAGCCAGCCTGCATTCCAAACCCCTGCAAAATGACAGGGTGCCGTTGCCAATTAGGAGACAGAAGATCTTGGATGGATTGGGTGTATGTGTGTGTGTGGGGGGGGGGGTGGGGGGGGACACGTATTGATAATTAGACTCAATTAGCTGTCCTTTAAGGATTAGTAGTTACGGTACCGAGAGCATGAGACCCCACATGTGATGAACAAAGTGCTTTGCAGACACACAGCATTCCTCCAAGAGCCAATCAGCCACAGACATTCTGTTCTCTACATGCACAAGACAGGAGCTCATCGGACTGTGGGAGCAACAAGGGAGCGCTTATGACTCGTAGGAGGAAGTTGCCCGCTCTTTGTCCTGGGACAGAAGCACCAGGGGACTCAGCCACAGCTACAGAGAAGTCTGTGATTGAGTGAGCGCACAGGGACTCTCTCGGTCAGATTCTGCACTGAAACTGAAACACAACATGGCTGCAGGCAGGGAGATTACGCTACATTTAAAAGTGTAGTACATAGAAAATAGAATAACAGTTGGCTTTCATTTACATTGCCATATACATAGGTTTTAACCGGTAAACACCGATAAAACATCCCCAATACAAAACAAACAACAATCAAACAAATGGGATTGGTATTTAGTCAACAAACACCAGACAAACACTGGAAATGGTTATTCGGTTTGTGCTGACTTCACCCCTTTCCCAGTGCGGTTTGTTTATATGGGTGATGTCCCTGATCCCTGGTTTGTACCCAAGGTTTGTCTACATGGAGCAGCAATGTGGACTACAGGGATGTGATTGCTACAACACACTGTGTTGTGCATTAATTGGTCTATGTAGACCCTGCTGGTGTGCAGAGAAGAGTTCCCACTGGGCTTTAAAATGGTGCTGTTTCAAACAACACTAACTGTACCCACAAAGAGAAAGCCCCGACCCCCCCTGATTTTTAGACATCAACACAGAACTCAAACATTGCCAAAATAAAGCTGGGAAAAATGAAGTTAATAAACCCCCCCAAACAGAAGCCCTGTGCATACACAACAGCGCCCCACCTGTGAACTAAACTCTGAGCACAAGCAAATGCTATGGTTGGGCATAGAGAGGGGCTTAGAACAACCCCCCCACTCCAACTCCTCCTTCTTATATGGAGGGGTGTCCAAAAATCAGAGCCAAATGCTCCATTTTTCAAATGTCCGCTCACCTTGCAGAGTCCCCAAACCAGCTCTGTGATCTCAACTGCCCCCAAACTTTGGGGTGGTCCAAATCCTCCTTCGGAGCCAGACTTTGCCATTGGAGCTTCTCTTTCAGGCTGTATTTACATTCTGATGTGGGTTGCCGGTGTTTCCCTCGCTGTTTTAAGTCCTGGGACTGCAAAGCCATTGGCACCTGCAGGCTCAGTCCAAGGCGTCTACGAGGGCCTGTATCATTGTATCACCAAAACCTCCCTCTTCTGCAAAGATGTGCAAGCTTTGCCCCGGAGTTCCACCTGGCTCATGGGCCAGTCCTCCCTCCCTGTACCTTCTGACAATGGAGTTAACCATGCACAGCCCATTGCATCTAGCTAGGTTTTGTGACTCCCTGTTGTAAAAGGCCAACATCACCCTGTAAAACCACCCTGGAATTAACTCAGCAGCTCTTGGGTTTAACTTGGGCCCTGCACTGAACAGAGAACATGAGCAAAACAAAACAACCACCCCGGCTTGTTAGCTATAAACTCTGCAGCATTTCCTCCCCCCTACCCCCCAGAATTAAGGGAACTGCTCATTGGCTCATCACTTGCAACTCAAGATCTCTGGTGCTTAATAAACCCTAATGAGGCCCAGGCCCCCGGCTTAGCAGAAGCTGTCTTACAGTCCTGTTAAAAATGAACAATGAGGGAGAACACCTCTCTTGCTCAGCTGACCACAGGCTGAGCGACTCGCATTTTTTATCCCTGCTATAGCAGTCTATAGGATGGAGCCTGGATCATTTTTGCTTAAATATTGAAGAGAAATAGCAGGGAGAAGGGAAAGCAAATGAGACATATGTGACAGAGATCAGTCCCTTGGCTTCTCCTTGGCATTTGTGGTTGGGGTCTTCTTTGCCCCAGGTAGGTTCAGGTGTGCTGTAGGTAAAAGTTTGTTCCTTCCCCCGGGGAAGAGCAGGATTAATCACATCTACCTGGCACACTGCAGAGGCCCCGGCAGCGTGAGCTGTCATCTGTGATTGAGCTTTGAAGAGGCCGAGGGAAGGCTCTTGCCTGGCACTCGCTGATAGCTGGGGGCTAAGAAAACAGCCCTTCCTTCCAGTTGCACAATAGGACAGAAGCACTTGGTCAGGGGCAAGCGGGGTCCTGCTCGCAAGCGACGGACTGAAACATCTGGCTAACGTGTGCGACTCGTTCTGCACTCAGTCACAAATATCAGAGTGAGCAAGAGGGGCCAAGGTGCTCAGAGAATGAGGATGTGAGACAAGAGGCTCTTAGGCACAGGTACTGCATGCGTGGCTACACATCTCCCACTGAAGCCTTATGCCCATTCAGAGCCAGGGGGCTGAAAGGGCTGAGAAAGGGAGCATAGATATGGCCAGATGGATCTGACCCATCTAGTCCAGTATGCCCCCTCTGTCAGCACCAGATGCTCTAGAGAGGAAGGTGGCACACACTCCTGCAGGAGGCAGATGGCACACCTGCTGCCCCCCTCCCCAGTGAAGTCCCCTCCCAATCCCGAGTAGTAAGAGGTGGGGATAGGAGAAAATGTTCTGCTGAAACTGTTTTCTGGAGGAAAATTGGATTTTTGACTATCAAATTTTTGGCAACAAATGTCTCCTCTCCCCAGCAAATTTCAAATTTTGTTGAAAGAATGAAAGCCCAGATCAAAAACTGAAAGCATTTGGTTTTCAGTCTGAAAATTAGAGGGGTTTTTAAAATGAAAATTCAAAGTTTCCTTGGGACCGCTCCTTCACCCCATTTTTCAACCTGCTCTCGGTAGGGACTGGTCTAAGCCTTGAAGCACAGAAATTTATTTTCCTTCCCGAACTGATTTACTCTTAGCATTTACCACTGTAACTCCAGATAACCCCATTATCCATGGAATTCTCTTTCCCTTTCTGTTCCCAGCAGAGCTCTTGGCCTCTATGAGGTTTTGTGGCAATGAGTTCCAGGGGCTAATTGTGCAGGCTGTGAACAATGGGAGAGGTGAGAAAGGGAGAGACAGCCCCCAAAGCCTGCAGTCATGATTCCATCCCTCACCTTTGCTCGTAACACTCAGGGCCGCCCTGGGAAAGATGGAGAAAAAATAAAGAAGGAGAAATGAAAGGGAAAGCTGCAAACCTGCCCTGCTGTTCCATGTGTCGCTTTCCCTCTCATTAGTTTTAAAGAGGCTGCTGGTGGCAAGCAAGTGGCTTTTCTTTCTGTTAAGGGTGCCATTCCCGCCCCACCCTTCTCTGGGCTCCAGAGGGGACATATAGCCAAAGGCTCTCTTCTCAGGGACTAAGCGAACAGCTACTTAGCCAGGAAGGCAGGGGATGTATCCATCTGTGACATCCAGGTAGAGCGACTGGAGCAGGGTGGGTAACAGGAGCTCAGCAGGTTTGGCCAAGAAACAAAAGCACCGGTTCTGGATGGATGGAGCTGTCAGCTCCAGGAACCCTTGATATCAAACTCCTCTAGGGTGCGAAGCTCAGGTAGCCAAGTGACTCAAGGCCTCATGCATCTGGAACTAGGCTCCAGCCCAGCTCGGTCAGCAGTTTAAGGGATCTCGTGGTCCTAACAGGGGTGTAAAACCACTGCAGACTTCAGCACTTCTGGCAGGCTCTGCTCAAGACAGGGCCCAGGACTGGAGCAGCAGACCGGGGCTGGAGGTCAGAATTTGGGTCTGGTGGCAGAGCGATACGCGGTGCTCAAGGCTGGAAAATAGCAAGGGGTGCTGGAGGGTAGGGTTATTATTCATTAGCAGTGCTGGGGTGGGGAGGGTGAGGTGCATTATGGGAACAGTGGCGGTGCTGCAGATGAGGGGGGTGGGACAGGGCTGGAATCGTAGGGGTGCCATAAGTTAGGATTGCGAAGCATTGGCAGATCTATGGGGTGGGGAGGAGAGAAGCTTTTCATGGGCCTACAGCATGCCTGACCCTGGCCAGTGATATTAGCCCCTCCTATCATAAGCTCAGTGTATACACAGAGGAACAAATGAACTAACGTCCTGTCTGTTCAGTGCACGGTCAGGTCCCTGTGAGGATTTCTCAGGAAGATGGAGGGGCTGGCTGACTCCCGGGCTCTTGGCTCTGAGTATTCCCTGTGAACCGAAGGAAGTGACAGCACTCGGTGTATAGGACACGGGCTGGCCCTGTGTAAGTCCAGACAGATGTGAAGAGTTAGGGAAGGGTGGCAGCCCCTAAAAGCCAATGCACCTCCATATCCTTCCCCCTCCCCCCCTGCTGCCCTTCCTGAATCTGCCTGAGCTCGGATGCCATGAGACAGCCAG
Organism: Malaclemys terrapin pileata; assembly: GCF_027887155.1. NCBI lineage: Eukaryota > Metazoa > Chordata > Testudines > Emydidae > Malaclemys > Malaclemys terrapin. The sequence goes on from NC_071519.1 coordinate 22,957,860, forward strand.
TGGCAACGTGGCAAACAAAGAGTCCCTCACCCCCAACGACATCACTCTGCTGCTGAACGCTGGAGCCTGACGCACTTTGCTCTGGGATAAGAGACTCTCTCTGCTTGTGAGGAATCCCCCGGGGGATCCCCTAAAGAACTAGTCCTGCCAATTGTGACACCCTGACTCTCACCCAGAAAGGGGGTGGATGTGTTGTTGGCTTGCGGCCGATGGCCAGCTGGCCTGGGGTTATCTGATCACTCACTGCTCTTCGCAAAGAATGGCCCTTTATGTCTCGGCCAGCAGGGCTCCAACAACTGCACAGACTTCTCCCTGTCAGACAGGAGGGACGACTGTGGTATGGGACAGGAGAGGTGGACACGGGAACAGGCATGCAGGAGCTGCCAGACTGGATCAGATGAGACTTCCCCTTAGCCAAGAATCATGTCTCAGACAGTGGCCAGTTCCAGCTGTTTCACCCAAAAGTGCAAGAAGCCCAGAAGGTAGGGGATAAGATTCCTCCCCAGCCCCATAGCAACGTTCAGAGCTGGGGGAGGCAGCTGTAACCTCACGGCACTCACAACAGCAAACTGCACTCAGCCCTAGAACTGGGAACAAAGGATGACTCAGCGCTGGCACATCTCCTTGTGACTGGGTGTGACACAGCAGGTTTTCCTACTGTAGGTTTTCCTACTCCAGTCTCGCAGCAGTCGGCCTCTTCCCAGGACTCAGCCCTCCGGCCAGGTCACGTTTAGTCCTGCCCCTTCCAGAGTAACAGAGAGTCCAGATGTCCCATCACTCCAGCTCATCTGTTGCCCTTGATTCTGCACCCAGTGGCCAATATGCTCTTTTCGCAGGGCTTCCGGTAGTCCATATCCCTTTGTCAAGGGCTTCACACCACCTTGCCAGTGGCTGGTGGGGGCATCCAGGCCTGCCCTCTACACTGGATTCCAGTCCAGTCAAAGGTCACTCCACCCAACTCCTCGCTGCCACCTCCCCTCACTTCTTATCCTGCCTTTCCCTCGGCTTTCGCCTCTCCCTGCAAGAGCCTTCCTGTTCCCTGCAGCTCTCTTCACTCCTGACTATCAGGAGAGTGACAACAAAGTTCCTCTCTCCCCCTGTAGCTCCCCTCTGCTCCAAACTTCCTCTGTTTATGCACCACCCAGCTCCTCCGCAGCTGGGTTTCATCATTAATTAGGCCTGATCCAGCCTCCACGTGCAACCAGGGGAGTTAATTGGCCTCTAATGCCCACATTAACTCTTCCAGGGCAAGGATGTGGTATACACTCCATCAGTCACTGTGCTTTCTGGGACCATTCGAGTGATCCAATTCTGTTGGTGAAAACACTTGCATAAAACAAATTCCAGAGCTTCACGCACAAGCATTTGCACCAGAAGCACTCAGGCACTTCTCCAATCAGGAAACAGAAACAATACCATGTGACTTATTATTATTGTTTCAGCTGTGCTGACACAGTAGGTATGAATGTGACTCTGACTTTCTAAAGTCTAGGCACTATATGATGCATGATGGCTCTACCGCGCAGACAGATGGATAGACACAAACAAGCAATTATGGATAATAAAGGCATTTAAAGACCAATAATCACATCAAATGGTAGTGTTCCTATTCTCTGATTCGATGACTGCACCAGCACGTCTAGTGCAAAGAGCTGAGCATGCAACTCTGGATATTTTTGCAGGCATAAAAATTTGCTCCTGTGTGGGATAGTTTTATTCATCCTGCTGGATTAGCCAATAGACCGTGGGCTCTCAGCCTGGGGGTCTAGGGTACAAGGGGTTAATTTGATTTCTGCAGGTGGGTTGGCCTGACCTCCTGTTTCAGCATCCTTTTCTTTCCCTTGGTGCTGTAGAATGGGCTGATTTTCATTGGCAGGCATGCCTGAAATGAGTGAATTGAGCTCAGTCTGGCATTCCTGACGTTCATTTCAGGGTGATGGCAGCCATCTCGCGCTGAGCCCGAGAGCCGTGAAGGCATCAGGCAGGCATTTGCTTCAAGCTGTGACAAGGGTTTATTTTCCCAGCTAAAATAATTTAATTTAAATGTAAATTCTTTCCTCTCTCAACCTTCTTCTCCTGCAACCAGTCAGTCATCCGGATGGGCATCAGGCGCTATAGGACATCATGTTTGAAGGTGTTTTAAAAGTCAGCCTGGCTTATGTAGCTTATTTCTCAAGCATGTGTGTGACCGCGGAGCACTTTCCCCCCACCCTCTTCATCGTAAGAATAAGACCCAAAACACTGTTGTTAGTGGAGTTTGTTTTTTGACATTTTCACAATAGTTTTTAACTGAAAACATTGTTCCCAAAATGGCGATTGATAAATTTTTGATCAAAATGCATGTAAAAATGTGAAAAGTTTCCATGGAACAAGTCTACTGCGAACCCTACAAAACAGAAACAACTTTGACATTTCAAAATGTTGCGCAATTTCCTTCCTCCCCCCTTTTTTTAATTTTTACTGGACCCCCTCCGCCAGACTCCATCCAGTGCATTCACCTTTTTAGACATGGCCAGCAAAAACATGATGCGGAAAACAGAGAAGGAGCGATGAGAGAGAGGGTGGAATGATTGTCTGATTTTCAGAGGGACTGAGCACATATCAGTCCCAATGGTTTTGTCTGATGGCTGTCACTGCTCAGCACCTTTGAAGATCAAGCCAAAACATTCCAGGGCATAATGTCCTGGCTGTCTATCAACTCTGGTGGTAGCCTGCTATACACCATCCCAAAGCCTTCGTCTACAGGCTGTCCTCGGACTTACTACCATTGGTTCCTGAAAATCGCATCTTAAGGCGAAATGTCATAACTCGATTTTCCCAGAGGAACAATGTCAGATCGAGTGTCGGAAAGTCGAAACCGACATTGGAAAGTCGAAACAGGATGTCAGTTTATAAACGTCGTAAGTGCCGTTCGTCGTAACTTAAATGTCATAAAGTGGAGGACTGCCTGTGTCCTAGCCCAGTTCCTCACTCCTATTTCTAGTCCAGTAGAACCTAGAGGCCTCAGCTGAGATCTGAGTCATATTGTGCTAAATGCTCTACAGATAAGTAGTGAGAGGTTATCACTGCCCTGAAGACCTTGTGGTCTAAGGATGGGAGGGGAAACAGAGGCACAGAAAAGTGACATGATAGGCCCAAGGCCACTCCACAAGTTAGCGGCACAGTCAGAGTTAGAACTCAAATCATCTGATTCCTACAAGCACCCTATCCTCTAGCCGACGCTACCTCCTTAGTATGCAATATGGGCAAAAAAAAGTCTTCTATGTAACGAGTCCATCACTTTCTGCCCGTTCTCACAGACACTCTGGTGCTTGAACACTTGAGAGGATTTCTCTCTCTCTCTCAATTTCGTAAAGTCCGCTTTCAAAATCTGCAAACTCTCCCCACGCAGCAGAACTTAATGAGTCTGTAGGAAACAAAACCAAACAAAAACCTGCAATGCTTTATATTAAGGCTGCCAAATATACATTACATTTAATAGGACAGTTATTGTATGTTAAATATGGACATGATTAAAAACATATTTATAGAATATTAACAACTCTGTAATGGCTACATGTCTGCTCCGTGGCCATTCAATTTCCAGAAATATGTTTCTAATAATCTATACAGTAACTGGCTTCATAAATCAGAACTAAATGAATATTTGTCTGAGTGTGGATTTCAATAGGCACCTGGCATGTTAGCGACAGGGGGTGTCCGGTGTGGAGCAGAAGAAGAGAACTGGCCCAAAATGAAAGTCATAGTTCAGGGCAAAACCAGTTTGAAGGACTAGGCTAACGGCCAAGGTGGAAATCCAGGCTGGCCCCAAATTAGCCAGGACTGATTCTGCTGATCTCTGCACAAACATTTGCAGGGTTTCTTTGGGAGATATTTGTGCTGTCATAGTCCTGAGCCTCCCACATGGCTCTGCCAATGCCCCTCCATCCTGACCTGCTATTTCTGCCCTGGGCACCAGTGTAGCTTTACCAATGCCCCTCGGTCCTGTTCTGCCAATACCACTCTGCTATTCCAGCGGTGGGCTCCTGACGCTGCTCTGCTCAGTTCTGACCTGTAGCACTCTGTAAGGTTATTTCACACTCCCCTCGGCCTACGTGCTCACTCCTAGCATGCCCACCCACTGTCAAGCCAGTCCTGGGCTAGTCAGACATGCTGCGCTTACAGTTTCAGCTCCCATCCATGGAGAGCAGGGAGAAAGGAGAGAGCAAGTCTGTGCTCAAAAGCCAGGCCCAGACTGGCCCAAGCCTAGTATACATTTTTACTCTATTATGGAAAGGTTCTTATTGCCTAGTCCCACACAGATTGCTGAGATCTAGGCTGCTCCTAGACCCAGGACAGGAGGGCTTCCAGTGAGGATGTATTGCCATGTAATCTTCAGAGCTCCACTTGCAGCATACTAAACAGTGGAGCAGAATAAGGCTGCACTTGTTAATGAATTGGATGTTTATAACCACCAATAACGTTTGCATAAGGCAAACAGGCTTCATGCTCCAAGGCACAGTCTTCTACAGGGTCAGGACGGTTTTCTCATTGACCAGTGGCTAAGTACATTATGGATATCTGCTTTGCCTTGGAGCAGCTGGTGCTGGTCGCTGTTGGAGGTAGAGTACTGGACAAGATGAGCCAATAGCTTGAACAGGAATGACCAAATCTATGACGTTACTGAATACCTACTAAATGAACAATCCAGATTAATAGGAGGAGAACCGGCTAGTGCATCATGACACATGGACAGAACGCATGGAGCCCTTTAAAGGGTTAAACTCATCCTTTGTCTCCTTTTTGTTCCACTGCATCTCTCCTCATGTCACGCTCTTTCCCTTTCTCCCATCTCTATGTCTTTTTCCCCAACATCTGGAGTGCTCTCCCTAGCCTAGCACTAGCCCTCTCCATCTCCTGAAACTCCATCTCCTGCCCTATGCTCTCAGGGCTAATGCATCTCCGGAGGCAGCGCCATGTCTCTTGGAAATAGAGCAGGTCTTGCACTGTTGCAGTTTGGCTCATATACACAAGTGATTAATTTGAGCCCAGACCTCTGATGTGCTTTTGACTGTAAGCTCTGCATTGCCTACTGTCAGCAAATACATCATCACAAATTAACATAATTAAACCTTGTGTGCCCCTGCACAATGCCACCACCGACCCACAAGGACACACACTCACCATGGAACCCGTTGTATGCAAATGTCATGCATAAATCAGACAGATAGCAACGCATGGTCAACACAACAGTCTCCTTACACACACCCCAGCACCTAACACTCTTTGCACACTCTCCATGTACACACACACCCATACCAATACCTAACACTCTGTACACTCTCCATGTACACACACACACACACATACCAATACATAACACTCTTCAGATTCCTACACATACACCCCCAATGCATAACGTTCTTCATGGACACACACATTGCAACGCATGACACTCCATGCACACATGTAGACCAACAGATAATACTACACACACATACACACACACCACTCACCACCTCTGATTATAACACCTTGGATGTTTCTCTCATAGCAGTTAGGAAGTCTCTTTGGGTTCCCTTGTGGTATCCCTGGTGCTTAGGTGAGAGGGATGTGACCTGATGAAGCAGACCCTTGGGGCAATGTGCTTTTGGTTTTAGTTGTTGCCTGTGCTGCCCTGGGTAACCCTTCCAATGTGGTCTGGAGTAGGGTCAGGACACGCAGAGGGAGGATATGTGCAAACTCTCCTCTCTGCTACTAATGACAGTGGCACATGGCCCCCGGGGAAGGGGTGGGTGTTAGAATAACACAGGGAACATCAGCAACGCGCAGAACTCTCCCTCACTCATTGCCATCTCTAGGTCTGCATTCTGCCCTCTGGCCTCACCCGGTCCATTGCCGTTGCTTCATCTGCCACCTCTCCCCACTAGCTTGCGATCTCGGTCGGCTGCCCCCAGACACACTGCCCCGCTGCTGCCACTCTTGACATTTTCGCCAAGCCCTTTCTGCTGTGTAGGTCCTTTGTCAGCCAGCAGCCTAAAACTGTTAGCGTCGCGGGCCCCTCTGCTTTGCCTGGGACGTATTTTCCACTCCCCAAGGCAGGCCATGGGAGGGGGTGGGTGGCTTGGCAGCAGAAGCAAGCTGAGGCTTAGCAGAAGGATAGTCATACCTATCCCATTTGTAAAGTGCTTTGAGATGCAAGGTGCTTTGCATGCCCAAGGTGCAGTGCAGTGTAACACAGGCACATGGGACATTTTGAAGACACCCAGCTAAATCTCTGAAATGGGATTCCAGGCTGTGGCTTTCGCTTCCCTTGTTTTGTGAAGCTGGAAACATGAAACACGGAAATAGCTAAAGACATATGTTCTGTGGTCTCCATGGAGCAGGATGCCTGAAGCATGCACCAATGCACCAAAGGAGTATTTTTTACGTTGTGTATGTATGTGCATCCATCTGCACACATGCATCCCGGCCAGTGTTGCCGACTCTGGCGATTGCTTTCGCGATAGTAGGTCCTTCTCGTTAAGTTCCAACTGCTTGAATCTCAGGACTCCAGGAGCTGGGGCTTTAAGAACGCCCCCAAATATTGTGAGACTCATGATAAAATCATGAGAGCTGGCAACACTAGTGCGTATGTATTTCAAACCTGAATGCCCCCTGCAGCCTGCCGCACAGGAAAGATTCTGCCCTGATATTTTCAGATCACCTTTAGGAAGTGAAAGTGGAGGGGTTTGGAGTGTAGATGTCAATGATTTACAGGAGGCTGGCCCTCCCTGCACACTCCCCTCGTGGTGGAGCTAAGCGATGCTGTCCCGGTGCAATGGGTCCCCCATTGCTAGATAAACGCTGAAGTAAAGCCAAATCATTTAGCAAAAATAAACGCTGAGGCAGACCTTGAAATGTTTATTTTCAAACTCAGAGCCATTCATCCAGCGACACTGCTCTGTTCCAGTGAGTCTCCCTCTGTTTACAACAGATGATTAATGAGACACGTGCTGTCATTATCCCTGATGGATGTTGTAGTCACCAAGTGTAAGTATCCCACCCTCAGCTAACATTGCAGCTACTGGAACATTCTGATTGGCTTAGAGAACAGATTTTCTTTTTGGTTCATCCAATCAGAAACCAGATTTTTGCCCCCAGCCTTTTTTTTCCCCCCAAGTGTGTGACTCAATTTCTGATTAGTGGAAACTTATTACAGCGTTGCAGCATTCTGCTCCAAACCTCCTGATAATATTAGCACATCTATTACCCCAGCCACAACTCTTGAAGTGCTTTACAAAGCTAGGTAAATTAGGCCGCATTTTATCCCTACCTCTCAGGATATGGATAAATGGGAATTGGGTCTGAACAGCGATTGGTCTGGAATAAATAGAAACAGACTAGACACTAGGAAGACAAGCAAATGAGTAGACTGATCAGAAAAATTAGTCTTGGTTTTAGTTTGGCTAAACCAAGTTTTTGTCCATCTGTAGAGTGGCTGAAATTTTATAGATAGATAGATAGATAGATAGATTGTATGGCAATAGATTAGATAGATAGAGGGGATGTCTGACGATAGAGTGAATCGGGTTGGTTAGATAGATAGATAGATAGAGTGAATGGGGTTAGATAGATAGATAGATAGAGTGAATGGGGTTAGATAGATAGATAGATAGAGTGAATGGGGATAGACAGATAGATAGATTAATTATTACTGTAAAAGTTTACCCAACCAGCAGTTTAATATTCTGAAGCCATTTCTATTGGATGCATTATTGTACCTGTCCCAGTTAATGCTGGTAGTGACTAACTTAACTCACACTCTCTTTCTTTCTCTGCTGAGCTATTGAATTGCTAAACATATGGGCTTTTCTATATGCATCCCATTAATGTGACTCTACTTTCCCTACAGAGGGAAGAGGGTTATCAGCAAAGCTCTATTTCCCCCCTCCTCCCCCAAAATCCCATAGAATCATAGAAGATTAGGGTTGGAAGAGACCTCAGGAGGTCATCTAGTCCAACCCCCTGCTCAAAGCAGGACCAATCCCCAACTAAATCATCCCAGCCAGGGCTTTGTCAAGCCAGGCCTTAAAAACCTCTAATGAAGGAGATTCCACCACCTCCCTAGGGAACCCATTCCAGTGCTTCACCACCCTCCTAGTGAAATAGTGTTTCCTAATATCCAACCTAGACCTCCCCCACTGCAACTTGAGACCATTGCTCCTTGTTCTATCGTCTGCCACCACTGAGAACAGCCGAGCTCCATCCTCTCAGTAGAAGGCTGCTATCAAATCCCGCTTCACTCTTCTCTTCTGCAGACTAAATAAGCCCAGTTCCCTCTGCCTCTCCTCGTAAGTCATGTGCCCCAGCCCCCTGATCATTTTCATTGCCCTCCGCTGGACTCTTCAATTTGCCCACATCCCTTCTTTATTGGGGGGCCCAAACCTGGACGCAATACTCCAGATGTGGCCTCTCCAGTGCTGAATAAAGGGGAATACTCACTTCCCTCGATTTCTGGCAGTGCTCCTACTAATGCAGCCCAATATGCCACTAGCCTTCTTGGCAACAAGGACACACTGCTGACTCATATCCAGCTTCTCATCCACTAATCCCCAGATCCTTTTCTGCAGAACTGCCGCTTAGCCAGTCGGTCCCCGGCCTGTAGCAGTGCATGGGATTCTTCCGTCCTAAGTGCAGGTCTCTGCACTTGTCCTTGTTGAACCTCCTCAGATTTCTTTTGGCCCAATCCTCCAATTTGTCTAGGTCACTCTGGACCCTATCCCTACCCTCCAGCGTATCTACCTCTCCCCCCAGCTTAGTGTAATTTGCGAACTTGCTGAGGGTGCAATTCATCCCATCCTCCAGATCACTAATAAGGATGTTGAACAAAATTGGCTCCAGGCTGTTTATTTGTTTATTTCTTTGGCCTGGCCTCCATTCCAAATCAGTATCTCTCACACCTAATACACTTCCAGGCTAAGGAATGGGGAGTGGGGTAATTTATGAAGCGAAGCTGATATTCTGGCTGCTGATGCTAATGCTTTGGCATTTGTTGAGCGGCAGTATCATCTCTGGTGAAATATGAAGTGTCTGGGGTAGCTTGATTCTGAGAAACTGATATTTTCCAGCTTATTTTCTGCTACTGGGTAGTGCACTGAGCTGGCAATCCCTCTCTGGGTAAGAAGGGAGTCGTGCCAAGGTGAATCATGCAGGATCAAATCCATGGGAATTTTGGTATAGACTGCACCGGCACCAGGATTGAATAATAATACCACCTAGCTCTAATTGCCAGGAGAGCTCAAAGCGCTTTACAAAGGAGGTCAGGATCATTATCCCCATTTTACAGATGGGGAAACTGAGGCACAGAGCAGTGAAGTGACTTGCCCAAGGTCCGCCAGCAGCAGAGGTGGGAATATAACTCAGATGTCCCAATTTCCAGCCCACTGCTCCAGTCACTTTAGCCTATAGTGTTTTCAGGACATGGGTGTAAATTAGCAATTTGGAACATGCAAAGTCATTGGTTGATTTGTTGCCCTCCTCACCCCTGGATATCAAAGGGTTAACAGGCCATTATACTCACAAGCAGGAGATGTGGGGAGGTCAGGAGTGAGGTCCGCTGGCAGAACTGTGAGGGCAGTCAAGTCAGTTTGAGGGTCATGGGCTGGCGAGTCTCAGGAATAGCAAGAAGGGCTGTAGGTCAGGATTCGGGGGCATTGGCAGAGCTGCGTAGAGGCCTCGGGACTGGAATAGCAAGGGGGGTGGCAGATCAGGACTGAGGTGCATCGGCAGAGCTGTGCCTAGTGTCTGTGACTGGAAGAGCAGAGCCCTCTTGTGTGTTAGGGTGACCAGGGCCACGTGGCAGGGGGAAGTCACAGGGAGTGCCAGGCACTGAGATCTTGCAGCACCAACTCCCAAGAGAGCAAGGAATCCTGCAGGATGAGATGCTATCTCTGACTCCCTTTTGTCAGTGTCACAGTCCACCAAACCCATTGGGAATCCACGAAACCCAGCGGCCTATAAACTGCTCATCCAGCAGCTGCCACTACACCCTGTCATACGGCCTGGAAGCCGAACCGTCGGTGCTAATAAAACTCAAAAACAAAAGAAACAGCGAGTGGGACTAATTAATGCCAAAAATCAAACGCTGCTGGGAGATCGTCAGGCATGACAAAGGTAGCATGAAGTGAGCGAAAGAAATAAAGAAAGATAATGATAATAATAAAGCCTTGTCTGTGTGATCGCTAAGCAGGGCTTGATTGAAACCATCTTAAATGTCTAATCAAAACAATGTTTTTCTCATCCCCCACGGAATAGCTCCACACAGGATCATTTGACACATTTCTCCAGCACTTGAAGCTCGAATTGAAAACCTGCCATTAACCATTAAAAAAGAAAAATAAGTTTTTAAAACCCCATATATTTTTTTTCCTGATTCATCCTTTTAATATTTTGCTTGGACTCCAGCTCTAATGCACTCGTTCTTCTCCTTAGCACATATTTGGGCTGCTTCCACCATTGTTCTTGGAAATGATTTTTTTTAAAACATATATTTTGATATACAACCTGGTCTTCTGCATTAAAAAAATCAGACCTCAGGCCGCCCCGGCTACAGAGCAGGGAGGGTCGCCTTGAAAAAGCACTTACGAAAGGGAGCTGTGCTTTTAGGACAACATCTTGTGTTTAAGTGATGTGGCCGTGTTGTGTGAGTGTCTTGTGGTGCAAGCGCTCATATGTTTGCATGAGGTGGGATGTGTGTGTGTTATGTGAGGTAAGTGTGAAACATGAGGTGTTCGTGTGATGACGTGTGGAGTGAGAGAGAGATGGAGGTGTTTGTATGTGTATGTGTGTGCATGATCTGGGTGCATAGGGCAGGTGGGATGTTTATCTATGTCCCATGTGAGGGGTGTACGTGATGCAGGGTTGTGTCTGTGTGTTGTGGGCTGAATGTGTGAGTGGGTGTACGTGGGTAAGGAGAGTCAGCAGACCCGTGCTCTGTCTGGATGTCAACTTGCTAGCACTGGGTATCTCAGAGCTGGGAGAATGGGACAGAACAGGTGGGATGCACCTTACGCACCAAAACCTCATGGTGAACGAGTCCTTTACCACCCAATCTATGAACTGTGAGAGAGGGGAAACCAGCCATGCCCCTAACTGGTAGGCAACTCCCCTTAGTGGGCAAACCATGATAATTTGGGGCCACAGAATGCTCCAGAGGGCAAGAGAGCTCCTCTGCATAGCAGATCTGTATGTGCGGGGTTGGAATGGTGCGCACGGCTGCTGCACTGGCACCTGGAGAAGAGAACTCCTGTTCCCCTTCAAGTGCACAGGTACGATACACCATAAGATCTGGGCATTAGTCTTTGAGAGAGCGAGAGAGGCAGTGTGTGTTTGTACCTGGAGGACGGACATGGCGATATGATTCACGAGGAATGAGGGACATTTCTGTTTGCTACAGCAAGAGCCTGGAATGCTGGGATGAGCCTGACATGGACAGTGGGGATGGATGGACTGGTCTGCAGCAACAAAGCACCAACTGGATCCTTTGGCCAAACGCAAACAGACCCCAAGCCCTAAATCTTTCTGACATTGGTAACTCTCTGGGCTTGTTCAGATGCTGGTCCTGGGGAGGAGTGGAAAGCACTGAAATGCCAATAGGCTGGTCTCAGGGTATTGCTGATTTAACTGAAGCCAGGGCAGCATAGGAAACCTGCAAGGTGTTGTGGCCTAGTAGATAGAGTACTGGACTGAGACTCAGAAAACCAGAGTACTTGTGTTGGCTCTGCCACTCCCCTGCTAGGCAACCTTGGACAAGTTACTTCCCTGCCCTGTGACTCAATTTCCCCATCTGTAAAATGGGGATAATGTAAAGTGCTTTGGGATCTGTGGATGAAAAGCACTATATCGAATCATAGTAGGGTGACCAGATAGCAAATGTGAAAAATCAGGATGGGGGTGGGGGAGTAATAGGTACCTATATAAGAAAAAGCCCCGAATAGCGGGACTGTCCCTATAAATCAGGACATCTGGTCACCCTAAATCATAGCAATGTAGGGCTGGAAGGAAACTCGAGAGGTCATCAATTCCAGCCCTCTGCACTGAAGCAGAACCAAGTAAACTTAGATAATCCCTGACAGGTGTTTGTCCAGCCTGTTCTTAAAAATCTCCCATGATGGGGATTCCACAACCGCCTTTGGATATCTGTTCTAGAGCTTAACTACCCTTAGAGTTAGAAAGGTTTCCCTAATATCTAACTGAAATCTCCCTTGCTGCAGATTAAGATTGTCCTATCTACAGAGGACATGGAGAACAATTGATCACCCTCTTCTTCTTAACAGCCCTTAACATATTTATCAGGTACCCCTTCAGTCTTCTGTTCTCAAGACTAAACATGTCCAGTTTTTAACCTTTCCTCCTAGCTCAGGTTTTCTAAACCTTTTATCAATTCTGTTGCTCTTCTCTGGACTCTCTCCAATTTGTCCACATCTTTCCCAAAGTGTGGCACTCAGAACTGGACACAGTACTCCAGCTGAGGCCACACCAGTGCCAAGCAGAGTGGGACAATTACCTCCCGTGTCTTACATATGACACTCCTTTTAATAACAGCCTAGAATGATAATAGCCTTTTATCACAATTGTGTCACATCGATTCATATTCAATTTGTGACCCAATAAAACCCTCAGATTCTTTTCAGTAGTACTACCACCTAGCCAGTTATTCCCCATTTTGTAGTTGTGCATTTGATTTTTCCTTCCTAAGGGAAGTACTTTGCACTTGTCTTAATTGAATCTCATCTTGCCGACTTCAGACCAATTCCCTAATTTTCAAGATCATTTTGAATTCTTGCACCACCCCCACTCCCAGCTTGGTGCTATCTGCAAATTTTAGAAGCCACTTCATTATCCAAGTCATTAATGAAAATATTAATTAGTACCGGAACTAGGTCTGATCCTTGCAGGACCCACCAGATACACCTTCCGAGTTTGACAGCAAACCATTGCTAACTAGTCTTTGAGTATGATCTTTTAACCAGTTGTGCGATCACCTGTTGTCCATAAATTCTTGAAGAGAATTGCTAACAGTTCTAAGATGGTTTCAGCTGGTTCCTTAAGTACCTTAGGATGAATTTCATCAGACCCTGCTGATACCAATACATCAAAATTATCTAAATGTTTTTTAACCTGTTTTTCCCAATTGTGACTTGCATTTCATCCCCCTTGTTGTTAATATTAATTGTGCTAAGTATCTGGTCACCATTAACCTTTTCAGTAAGACTGAAGGAAAACAGGCATTAAGACTTCAGCCTTCTTGATGTCATCATTTATTAGCTCTCCTTCCCTCTAAGTAGAGGACCTCCACTTTCCTTCATCTTTCTCTTGCTCCTAATGTATTAAAATAACCTCTTCTTACTGCGTTTTATGTCCCTTGCTAGGTGTAACTCATTTTATGCCCTAGGCATTCTGATTTTGTCCTACACACTTGTGCTATTCTTTTGCTCTCCTCCTTAGCAATTTATCCATGTTTCCATATTTTGTAGGATTCCTTTTTCCCGATGGAGCCATACTAGCCTCTTATTATTCTTCCTATCTTTCCTTCACACCAGGATAGTTTGTAGTTGTGCCTTTAATACCATCTCCTTGAGAAACTGCCAGTTCTCCTGAACGCTTATTTTTTATCCCTTAGATTTTCCTCCCATGGGACCTTACCTACCAGTTTTCTGAGTTTGTTAAAGTCTGTTTTTTATAAGTCCATTGTCCTTTTTCTGCTTCTCTCATTCCTTCCTTTCCTTAGAATCATGTAATCTAACATTTCACGATCACTTTCACCCAAATTGCCCTGCACCTTCAGATTTGCTACCAGTTCCTCCCTTTTGGTCAGAACCAAATAAAAAATGTGTGTCCCCCAGTTACTTCCTCAACTTTCTGAAACAAAAAGTTGTCCCCAATACATTCTAATAACTTATTGGACATTTGTGTTTTGTCAATGTATTACTTTTCCAACTGATGTCTGGGAAGTTCAAGTCTCCCATTCCTACTAGGTCTTGTGTTTTGGAGATTTCTGTTATTTATTCTCTCCAAGCCTCTTTCACCTCCTCTTTCTGATCTGGCAGTCTATAATAGACCTCTGCGATGGCATCTCCCCTATTATTTCCCCATTTTTGTCTTTACCCAGCCGGGGCTGGGGCCAGGAGTAGAGCTGGGTGGCACTCTCTTCCCGCTCCTATGGGGACTGGCCAGGGCCCCCCAAATGTTCTTCCGCACCCCCATAGGGGGGAACACCCCATAGTTTGGGGACCTCTGCTCTATACCAATATTCCACTCATGAGATTTATCCCACCATGTCTCTGTGATGTCAATTAAGTCATAATTTAGCTCATGTGCTGATACTTCCAGATCTTCCTGTTTATTCCCCATACTCACAACACTAATATAAGAGCTAGGTATTATTATTAATAAACCCCAATATCCAGCCCAGAGCAGTGGGTGAGCCCCTGCACTCACAGCTGCGTATCTGAAGGGAACCTCTGCCTCCTTCCTCATGGTCTCATCAGTAGCAAAGCTGGGTGATCCTCATGGGGGCCTGAGGTGTTCAGAAGCTCATCACAAAATTAGTGTAACTCTTGGTGAAACGCTTCCCCTGGAACTTAAACCCAATTTCCTTCAAGGGAGAGTCATCTCTAAAAGAATAAGCATATTTTTCTAGCCCGGGCCCTGCACTAGGGATAGAAAAGCCTCCTAAAAGCTTTGTAACTCCAAGCAATGCCCTGCATTCCATTTGTGACCAACCCCCCAGAGGGATTGCTAGCAGGGCTGGAACACTGGCTCCAGTGCACAGACCTCTACCCTTTGAGTTAAAGAGCTAAGATATCATTGCACTAAAACATCCCTACTCAGGGTAGCACTTAAGCACACGCTTAACTCTGAGTCCCTTTAACTTTAAATTTAACTTGATGTCAGTGGGTTAAAGCTGATGAAATGGTCAGATCCTCCTTGTATAGCCTCACAACAATGATTTTGGTGAGACCATCACGACACGGTTTGGGTTTGGTAATGTTTCTGGCAACACGACAAGCCAGCTCACCATTAGCTTTGTGTCCACCTGTAATCTAAAGAATAGTGGTGGCCCACTAGGAATCAGGGAATTTAACAATGGCCAAATCCCAGGTATGAGGAAGTGGGGGATGGGTAGGAAGGGACAGGCTATTTTTCTTTATGGGGTGGGTGGGTTTGAATTGTTTATTTAGAAGCTTAACTTTTTACATTGAATGAGCACTCAGCCCACACCCAAACATCTAATTTCAAAAGCATGTTTGAGTCCAAGAAGCACTCGCAGGCTTTTCATAAACACACGTTCATGATCTTCATCAAGAATTTTAATGCAGAACGATCTGCCTGCCAGGAAATGCATTTACACTGTCAGCCACAGAGAGAAATAGCATTTCACTGCTGTTCAACACCAGAAACACCCCCGCACTGCTCTCTACCTCCCCAGGAGCTTTCCCTTTCTTTTCTTTGCATGAATATGTTGCTCATGAAATCGAAGGGGCTACAGCTGTGGCTGGGATCCAGGCACGGCGCTGGCAGGGGATGTATCCCCTGCTCTGCTAATGCAATGCAACACCCGGTCTGAGACCGCTGTATAGCTGTGCTAATGCACCTCATTTTTGATCTGCATTCCCCCGCCCCCTCTTCCTGCCCTGCACTGCCACCCATTCTGAGTTTTGACTTACACAACTCTCCTCTGTTCCTGTCCTGGGCCACCACACAATTGTACCAATACACCCTTACTCCTGACCTGCAGTATCCGTAGCTATTTCAGTGCTGATTCCCTATCTGAACATACCTCTTCCCGGGCACTTCACACTTCAGCTGCTCCACCAGGCTGCAACAATCTTGGGCC
Organism: Malaclemys terrapin pileata; assembly: GCF_027887155.1. Classification (NCBI taxonomy): domain Eukaryota; kingdom Metazoa; phylum Chordata; order Testudines; family Emydidae; genus Malaclemys; species Malaclemys terrapin. The sequence goes on from NC_071519.1 coordinate 22,973,719, forward strand.
TCTCCCTAGCAGAGATTTCTTATTGTCACAAATTGCAACGTGGCCTAAGCTGAGACCACTGGGAAATCAGTCTGGATCTCAATATACCTGTCAGACAAACCAGAGTTTGCAGGACCATGATACAGAAATGCATTGCAACACCCAGCTCTCTAGCCTCCACTTTCTATCAGAAATGACCTAGAGAAAGCTTGGCAGGCTGACCTGCTGATTGATGGACACGATGGGACACAGTCCAGGTTTTTTGTAGCATTGCTGTGCTTGTCGTGCACATGCCATGAAGGTTGCTAATTAGCTAAATCCCAGCTGGAGTATATGGGGGCTGGCTGCCCCTCTCCCCCCATCACCCCACATATCTGAGTGACTGGAGTAAAGAAACAGCTGGAGCATTTATATATTTATGGCATCTTGGGGTCTTTCCAACTCTCCCTGCATGCAGATGGCATCTAGTCTGAGCTGCCATCTGCAGAACCTGTCACCAGAGTATTTATGCATTCCATTGCCGGGTAGCTACGAGCCCAGCATGGTCAGCCAGCCAGAGGCCCTTAGGGACAAAGGGACTGTCAAGTCAAATTTGCAGGACAAGAGGAAGCACTTGAGAGATTGTTATATCATTATTTACCAAATACCAAACACCAGTTCATAAGGACACACACTCTCTCACATTAACACAGCCATAATCACAAAGACACAAGCCTAATCTCACTCCCACACAAATTCAAATTGATTGCACCATTTTTGACACTCTACCAAGTTTTCACAAGTATAGTGTGTTAACTAGACGTAGGCCCGGCCCTTAACACCCTGGAAGTTTGGGGACATCAGACTCTGAAGCCAGACCCAGATTAGAATATTCCAGTTGGGGCATCTAGCTATAATGTATCGTTAACCTGCGGAATTTACTGCTGCAGGATATTATTGAGGGAAATAGCTCAGTAAAGATTAGACAGAAGAATCAGAATAACATCTGTGGTTCTGCTAGCGAGCAGGAAATTACAAAGACTCATGCTTCATGGCACAGACTAACCACCCGATGAGATCACGAAGAGTTTTCCCTGCAGTCTGAAGCATTAAACAATTAGGTACATTATGTGGGTACTCCACTGTCCTACGGTGCATCAAGTTTTGGCTACTAGCAGAGGCAGGACACTGGATTAGATGTACTCTACTGTTGTTATGGCTCAGCAAATCCTACCAGCCTACTCACGATAGGGATCACATTTTACAGCCTTTTCCCATCCCATTCCCAACAGCTGAAAGTACATCTCCTGCCACAAGCCACCCTCACCAACTTCAGGCCCTTCCAACAGGAGAACTCCTGTCCCAGCATGAAGCTTGTTACATTTGTTCTGGAGGGGTGGGCCGGCAACCGTGCGCAGTTTACCATGGCAACAGAGATGCCGTTAACGTGACCGGGAGATGAGTTCTCGGGACTTGCGGCTGGCATGGTTCTTTTCCAAACACAGCCAGACAGCGTTCCCGCAGCAGACCACAGGCCTGGTACACGCGGAGGGGGAAGGTGCCTGCTCTGCACCTGCAGGAGTGGAGTTTACAGCCCTCCCCAGCCGTGAGTAGCTTTTGTTGTTTTCTGCTCAGTGGAAATGCCCCATTTCTCATGCTGCCTTGATTGCTAAGCCCCGTGTCAGCTAAGAATCAGAGCCTTGGCCACTCTTCATTTAGCACACTTCCTCCTCACCTTGGCCATCGGTCATCCCCGTTTACCTCCCTGCAACAGGACACCACTAGTCCATTCAGAGACCACATCAGAAGATAGGAATTTGAGACCTTCCTCCTCGTGTCCTCTCCTGAAGGCTTTCACCATCTCGATGGAGCCAGTGCTAGGATCATGGTGCCTGTCTTTGTTGTCATAGGACAGTGTCTTACAGCTTGGAGACTCCAAGCTCCTGGAAGCAAGGGCTGTGAACACGGGATGGCCACTCTACCAAGGATTGAACCAGGGACCTCCGGAGTTGCTACGAACCAAAGCTCTCTAACTGGGGCTGTAACAGACTCATATCCTCTGCAGATGGGGCAGAATGTGGGACTCAACACACACACTCACCAGTGGGTTAAATATACCCTGTATGTTAGGCTTTGTTTCTGCTGGGAGGGGCCATGTGTCTATATTTCTACTGACTTAGCTACAGCCTTGTGAACCATTCAGAGTAGATGTGCTTTCTGGTGTGTATTGTGTAGCTACAGCAGTGGCTCAAACATCACTGTACATAAGGCCTTAACTAAAGATGGGCATCTCTGAGCGCTATGCAGTTTGGCTCAAGGCCTCTCTACTACTGAGACAGAGAGATGAAGAGACAGATGGAGAGAGAGTTGCAATAGATACAGGGAGAAGAGCATTTCTGAATTTGTCAACTACATTTTTATTGACAAAAATACTCATTAGTCCAAACCAAAACTTTTAATCAGAAAAGGTCAGTTTTGACAAATTTCTTGACTCAGAAAATTTTGAAAAGAGTTTTGAAACTTTCAAAACATCCTGGTTTGACATTTTCTAAATGATAAATTCCACTTTTCTAGTGCAAAATACCTGCTCCCCAATTTAAGCTAATTATAGTAAAATAAAAAATAAATGGTCAAAAGAAATATTACGAATAACTTGAACCAATTCCTTCCCCCCATCCCCTGGATTTTCGGTTTGTGAAAATGTCACATTTGGACTGTGTGTCCGGATTTGGGATGGGAACATTTGTTGAAATTTTCAGAGGCTGGGAAAACCATGCCCTGACCAGCTTTTGTGGGGAATATGGTTTAGTGGACAGAGCACTGGGATGAAACTCAGGAGATGTGGGTTCCTGCATGACCTTGGGCAAGACACACAATCTACTTTGTGCCTCTGTTTCCCATCTGTCTCCTGGGGATGATAGCACTGCCCTAGCTCACAGGAGTGCTGTGAGAATACAGTCCATTAAGAATTGTGAGGTGCTTAGCTGGAACAGTGATGAGGGACATGTAAGTCTCTAGACAGCAGTGGTAGCTAGATCAAGCCATGGACAGTTGAGACCAGCTGGGATTCTCTTGCCAATGCTTACTGGATTGGCATATCTGAGGGCAGCAGGCATATTGGCAGCTCTGGAAACCACTTCCCCCCGTTCCTCCAAAAGAGCAAACGGAACCACTTTGAGCAGGAAGAGTCCAGATTTTCATGGTATCAAATGTAATCATAGCCCCACCGTGTGTTAGCGGCCAGATCTGAACAGTGTTCCGTCTGTCCCACTGGATACTGCAGGCACCATGCTGCACCCAGTTCTATGTGGGAGCGATGTAGGTCATTAGCTGTCCAAGTACCCCACTGCACTTGCTAATCAGGCATCAAAAGGACCTAAACTGCACCTGCTCCGTTATAGACAGGCTGCACCATATCCCCCATGTCTCTGTATCTAAGGTATTTGCCACTAAGATCCCCTTTGCTTTGGCATCTCAGCAGCTCATCAGCTGTAAGACATTTATTCTTTCAACACCCCTGGGAGATAGAGCAGTACTATTGCTCCCCTTTTCCTGATGGGGAGCTCAGGCCCAGAGAGGCTAAGTGACTTGCCCAAGGAAGGTTGTGGCAGAGCAGGGAATTAAAACCAGGTTGTTCAAGTCCTAGACTGGTGCCCTAACCACCCTTCCTCTGTATCATCATTATTGCTCCAGAAATATATATCCCCAACTGCTCCTCTCCCCCAGGGGTTTCGATGGGTAAACAAACACCAAGGCTGGAAGGTTCAAAACCAGCCTCAGAGCCCAACGCCCATTGAATTTCCTTTGGTGCTGGGTGTCTAAATTCCCTAAACTCCTTTGCAGATCCCAGCCCCACTTACCACACTCAGGACTGAGCTGCCCTCAGGGGGCTTGCAGCACCTGCGTCAGACAAGAGCGCCCCCTTCCCCATCTCAAGGAGTCCTTCATAATTCAGCTGTGGAGATTGGCAGAGATCGGCCGGGTAGAGGAATTGGGGGCACAATGGGGTAGGAGGCCACTGGGTTCTCTCGGTCCCATCCCATGTAACCTCTGCCTGACATCTCCAGCAGCTCTTGCCTTGCCTGATTCCCACACACATTCCAGAAGGCTGTTGAACCAGACTAAGAAAAGTTCAGCCCTGCCAACGCAATATCACACGCGCAGGGAGAGAACAGGGAACGAAGGAGAAAGGGGCTCGGAGAATTCCCCAGAAGAGGCCAGATTCTGCTGGAGTTTAGCATCATTTATTCCCCCAGCCATTCCTTTCTTTTTTTGGTTTTGACTCTTTTTTTTTTTTTTTTTTTTTGGTCTGGAGGATTCCTGACGAGGTTCTTTGGCACGTCCACTAATTATTCTATTTATAAGGCAGCGCTTCGCTCCCAATTGACTGACAATGTGAGAGAAAACAAAATCTCTCTAATAAAATCAAAGAAGACGATGCGATTAAAAATAAATGTTCCAGATGGCCCCTCTGAACCTAATTTAGCGCAGTCTGTGGAAGCCAGATTTCCAAGGAGAAATCGCCCTCCTGCCATCCTCCCCCCCTCTCCTATCCTGCTGGGCCCGTCTCTGCTTGTTTGTTTGTTTGGGGTTGAATGTGCTGATGGAAGCTGCCCGGCAGAAATGCACGGATTTTGCCAAGCAGCACTTTGATGTTGCAGAGCAAGTTGCCTTTTCTAGGCATCTGGAGGCAGGAGGAGGGGTAATGGGGAAAAACCGTGTCCTTTAAAAATGCTTCAGTGAAAGCATAGTTACCCCACGGGGAGTTGGTGGGATCTTGTGTCCAATACTGGGAATGGGCGACAGGGGATGGAACACTTGATGAATACCTGTTCTGTTCATTCCCTCTGGGGCACCTGGCACAGCCACTGTCGGAACAGGATACTGGCCCGGGCTAGATGGACCTTTGGTCTGACCCAATATGGCCGCTCTTATGTTCTAATATGGAGCCCTGAGGGAGAACCCCTCCCTAAGGGAAGTAGTGGGGCATAATGGTGAGAGTTACAGACCCGTAATGAGGACGAGTGGTGAGTGAAACATGTAATGCAGCTTGTTTCGCTGGAATGGGGGTGTTGTTCAAACAATAAAGACTGGCCAGGTTGGTTAATGTTTCAGCGAATGTGGGCTGAACTTTGGAGTGAATTGGGTTTGCGGGCAGGTCTGGGCCTCTTTTTCCCCGGATGTACAATGGGTACATCATCACATCCCAGGAGGGTGTGTGTGTGCATAGATGGATGTGTGTGTCTTCTCACATGCTGGAATGTGTGCATAGCGGCGTGCATGGTTTCCATGTGTTCATGCACAGGTGTGCCCGTGGATGTGTGTGCAAAGTATTATCATGCTAACAAATGGGTGGACTAATGTCATAAAAGAGAACGGTTACTGAAGATCAGCTCCCTGTCCCATCAAGTGCCCGAGAGGATGGGGCTCTCTCTCCCTCACACACATATCTCTTGTGCAATTTGCTGCAGGGGGAGGCCATAGAGGGAAATCCTCTCTTTGCCCATACACTGACCGTAGAACCAGACATCACAATGCTACTGGAAGAAAAGAGCTGGTTTGTATTTTTGGGGTGCCTTTGTCCTTATCACCTCCCTGTTCTTCTTTTCCTGATGCTTTTTTATTGATAAATCACTTCTTTCTTGAGCTCGGGTAAGATTGATAGGCTGTGGAACCAATCAAGCACGCCCAACCCAAGCCATAAACAGGGGCAATGTGTAAAGACCAGTGAAGGAGTTGCCATCCTGAGATCTTCCCTGAATGGATGAAAACATTCCATATGCAGAAGCATTAGCAGATCTATAAATCATGGAATCACTAGGGTATTATTGTGACTAATTACTAATAACTCATTTGTAATCCATTCTACAGCAGCTGCTGTCCCCAAAGGTCCCAAAGCACTTTGTAAATTTCCCAATAGGGATCACTTCACCCACCATGGAGATGCAACCACCTCTGGGGTGAAATGTGGCATCTGTTTAACAGCTCACAGCAACATAAGGCAGCAGACAAAGACTGGATTTGAAGCAAAGTGCTGTGTGCAGCCGATCTACAGTGGGGTTTAGGGAGGCAGAATGTTATGATATGGGGTGGGATTTAGCCTGTGCAATGGGGTTAACACCATGGGATTTCTGGTCAACCCCAGGGGTCAGGCCCTCAGTTCTCTCTCTCCCTGGGGCTCAGCCTAATGCCTGTAAAGTTCTTTCTTGCTCTTATTTCAGAGCATGGCACAACTTCCCCGGAACCTCCTCTCCTCCAGGGCTTCAGCAATAGCCTATCCCTTCTTGCAGCTCTGCTCTGCAGTTTGCCAAACTTCAGTGCAAACGTCCCTTAGGATTTACTATCCTTGCCTTTTGGGCTGCGCTGCCTCCTGCTTCCTCTTGGCTCAGGACAACACACCTCTGACTCCAGGATTCACTGCTGCCGGCCTCCTAGCCTTCTTTTGGGCTCAGGACCTGCTGGTCCTAGCTCCAAGCTGCTTGGACTCCTCTCAGCTGTTAGCCCCTGAGAGGAAATGCGCAGCTTCCTCTCAGTTGACTCTCCTCCCTAGCCTTCCGCTGCCCTGTGCTCCTTCCTTTATGAAGACTCATGTCTGACCCCCCCTCCAGGTGCCACTCAGTGGCCTAATTGGGCTCAGCCTGCTGCTAACCCTTGGTTAACCAGTGTGGGGGTTTATACACCCCATTGAAGTCTCCCTTCTTCCCTAACCACTGGGCATTCCTGCCCCACTTAATGTTACTGCTCCTAAACCCCTTTGGCTCATTTATGACTCTCACTGTCCCCCTGTGACTTATGGGAGCAATGATAAGTAACCAGCAGTTTGCTCTTTGGCGATTGAGCCGTCCCAGCCAGCAAATTGTTCACAATCACTCCGTTCTGTAAAAAGCCCCACCGAAAATGCACGGCGCAACGATGAACAGCAAATAAGTGTGAGGGAATTGTGGATATTCTGCTAGGAGAAAATGAAGCATAATACACTGAATTGTTTAATTCTTCACCCAGATCTATGTATTATCCTTATCTTACAGTCGTTAGGTTGAGGCACTGAGATGTTACTGGCCTGATTTTGCATCCATGCTGAGCACCTACAGTTCCCACTGGCTTCATTTGGAGTTGTGGTGCTCTGTACCTCTGAAGATAATCAGGATCTAAATGACTTGCCCAATATCACGTAGTGAGTCAGTGACAGACCAGGAATACGCCTAGTGCCCAGCTCCAACCACTAGGATACGTTGCCTCAGACCTGCCACTCCTCTGGGGCACGGCCTTTTCCCATCTGCAGTGCAGCCCTGAGAGCTGTTGTACCGTGTTTGTGTTTCTATGGCGTTATCCTGTGCTCTGGCTCCCATCCTGCAATCCCCATCAGCTGCATATCTAATTTCTAATGTGAAAAATGGGCTCACAAGAGCAATTGTGGTTGATTTAAAAACAATAAAAGAAAATTGGAAATCGCAGGTTTGATGACTAAACCCAGGAGACTGAGTTAAATTAGTGTTAACCAATCAGCCGCAGAGGAACAGAGGAAAATTCCTGCTGGATTCCTCTCCTCAGTCCGCTCTTTGGCTTCATTTTCCATCCCCAGATCCTTCCAGTCCTGCAAACATATACAGTGTTGCCATGACAACTCAGAGACGAGATATATGTATATGAAAAAATGAGACAATCTCTTTCCTCGACAATCACTTGGAAGGTGGAAAATGTAAAACTACATTATTAAAGGTATCTCTCTCTCTCTCTCACACACACACACGCCTGGTCACAAACATATTCTCTCTCGCACACACACACACACACACAATCTTGGGAGTTAGGAGACTGGGGTGAATTCCCAGCTATGTCACTGACTCAATGCCTACATACTCCAAAAGTGCTCACTTGTTTTGGGTGCCCAACTTGAAATGACAGCACTTTATTGAAGTCAATGGCAGACCAGGAACACTGCCTTTAACCCACGCTAACCTTGTTGAGTTAAAATCTAGATTCCCCCCACAGCCTTGTCTACATTAGACTTTTCACATTCTTGTCTACATACGAAAGCTACTCTACACTAAGGTGGGGTGTGACTAAAGCAGATTAAGAATTCCTGATTAACTCCATGTGTAGACAAGCCCTTAGCTAACATGGGTTAACATCACATATTCATGTCCTAGTCTAGACAAGTCTCAGGGGTTTGATTCTGTCAACTCTGCACTTTGTGTAGCCAAAGCATTGCCATTCTGAGGTGACTTCCATTATTATATGTATCAGAGTAGCACCCTGAGGCCGCCCCAGGATCAGGGCTCCATTGGGCTGTCTCACAAGCTTAGGGGAGCACTGGGAATTGAATGCAGAGCTCCTGAGTTCCCCGACACCGTGCTGTCAGCAGAAGGCCAGCCACCCTCGTAGGCGTTTGAAAAAGGGCTCTCCTTTCAGATAAAGATTGGAGTAGCATCCCCATTTTTGAGGCATATCCAGAACCAAATCTGCAGTCCCCATTCGCTTTGCTTGGGATTAATCTCGATGCTGGAACATTTCTCAGGCCAGCTGCACACTCAAAAGTTAAGTTGACCCAGCTATGTCGCTCAGGGGTGTGAAAAGTCCACACCCCTGAGCGATGCGGTTAAGCCAACCTAACCCCCAGTGTAGATAGTGCTAGGTTAACGGAAGAATTGGGGAGACAGATTAACTGCACCAGCGGGACAGCCCCTCCTGTTGGTTTAGTGAGCGTCTACACTGAAATGCTGCTGCTGCAGCATTTCAAGTGTAGACAACCCCTCGGTTTTGTCAGCATTTTCCAGTGTCTTATTTTTTTGGTTCCCCAGTCACATCTATAAGGACCTGCTCAACTTGTTAGAAATTAAAACGCCAGATCTTGTGAACTCTGGTTAATGTCTTCTCGGCTGCAGTTTTATGTGACTAAAAAAAAAAAAAAAAAAAATCAGCCCCTTCCCCTTGCCCCTCTGCCACTCCCTACTTCTCTATCAGATTTGTTGTGAGCTGCGGCTACCAGAACTTTCATTACTCAAACAGTTCCCATCTGGAGTCAATAGCTGAATCAGTGTTCTAAACCTCCAGGAATCCTGCCTCCAGTCCCCGATTGATTAAAGCAGGAATAACTTATTTAAAACAAAAATCTTTCTAGTGAGGGCTCCAAAATGAGGGAAAGTGGTGCAGAGGCCCCCTCCCTGTGTAACAACCGCAAGTGGGGTCATCGCACCATCCTCTGATGTGGCTACAAGATGAGCTGAATTGTGTCCATATGGCACCTTTCCTTCACCCCCCAACCAGGTGTCAACTGCATTTGTGCAGCCACGCTGCTGAGGATTCCCATTCTGGGGAAATTGGGGCAGCTCCCCGCAATACCCTGTAATGCCTAAGCAGCGTTCGGGGTGGCAGGGGGGAGGAGGGGAGGACTGGGCAAACCATTTTGAGGTCCTGTCTACACTGCAAGAAAAAACGATGAGGAACTGTTTAGAGGAAAGGAAGTATGGGATGCTGGTATCGTGGGCCACTAGCAAGGCCAGGGTTGCAAGCTGAGCAGTAATTAAGCCAGTGGAGGAGAAGCCCCCCTTCCATTGCGTTACCCATTCAGCGTCTCTCAGGCTGCCCATTGCTATCCTTTGAGCACAAGGATGCTGCATGTGAGAGGAAATCTCTAAAAGCGTCTTCAGATCCGGAGATGGGCCCGAGTCCCTGAGGGATTAGGATCTGGGGGTTGAGTCTGGACCAGCCTCAGCAAAAAGCATGACTGGAACTTCTGCCTCTGTGTAAAATAATGGAGTAATATCACTCAGCGAGGGATGAAAATGGGATACTGGACAATCAGAGGTGGGCACATGCCCTTTCAGGTCAATCCTTTCTCATGTGTGAGTGGATAGATGGAATGACTTATCATGCCTATAGCAGTGAGTGTGGTACGGAGGCCAACCCCCCAGTGTGATGGACCAGGCCATGGGCAGTCTTGCCTAATGCTCAGGGCAGGAGGCTTGCCTAGTGGTGGGAGCAGAGGTGATCAGGCTTAGCGGCCAGAGCCCAAATCAAAACCCAAGTTACTAAGTTCAGGGAGTGAGCTGGAGCTGAGAGCCAGGCATCGAGATCCAAGGGTAAGAGCGTCAACCAGAGCAGTTTCAGGAGTCAGAAGTGGAAACCAGGAGCTGGGAGCCAGGAACAAGGGGCAGGAACGGGAACACCCTTGCAGGGTGTAAGAAGGTGACTGTAGGAATCTTTTGCCAATCAGGAGGCCAGGTTCATTAACTTTTCTCTAAGCATCTAATACTGACCACTGTCAGAGACAGGCCACTGGACGAGATGGAGCTTGCTCCAGTCTCCAAGTTTCTAGGTTTCCTATATTCCTAACAGTTTAATTGGTTGGATTTCCACAATAAGAATGATATACGCAACATAAACACCTTGTTCTATCCAAATCTCCAAGCAACCCCTTCTGCACCAAAAATCAATCAATCAAATCAATAGATCAAAACCGCAAGCAGAGCTTTTACCCGTCAAAAGGGATAAAATGCCAGAGACTCCATGAAGTCTACTAGGGACCTTGCTATTGCTATTGATTAATGAGAAAGGTGGTCAGACACCACGGTGATGGGCAGCAGCGTAACCTCCCTCCCCAAGATGATAGATAGATAGATAGATAGATAGATAGATAGATAGATCAGGGTTTGAAGTTGGATCCTGCGCCCAAGTTAAAATATAGATGGAATTGTAAGTACTTAGCATATATTTCCCCAAACTGGAATTTGGGTAGGATTCCAAGACTAGTCTTGCAAACAGAGCTATGGGCTCTTTAATGACCACGAGTGGTCCAGGCCTTGGCTTAATGTCTTATCCATAAGTTATTCAGTATTTCCTTTTAAAGACAAAATAGTTGGAATAACTCTCATTTTTCAAACTACAGTCGTGGCAGCTTAAAATGCAGTCCCTGCACCATTTCCATATGTAGCATTGCCTCTGGACACAGAGTAGTGTCCATTTTATGGGAGTTCAATCCCTGGAGCTTTTATGGGAACTTCAGCGTTATCAAGTTTACAGTGGTGCTAATACCACTGGTGATAAAAACAGCCTCCTTGTTATCATCAGAGCTCAGAGTTCCTGGGGAATCCAGACTCTCTTGGGGGTTGCTGGTCGCGTCTCACACCCCTCGGTGCAGCTTTGAGGAGTTTTTGCTCAGCCTCATCTCCCTGTCCTTTCACGGTGCTGACATCAGCACCGCAGAATTCCAGCATGCATTCCCAAGGGAGCGTGAAATGTGCACACTACCTCATACCTAAGCTTGCAAACTGGCACCAGGTCAACTGCAGTAATTGAATTTTGGGCTGAAACCAAATCCCATATAAACACACTGAGTGTTTGTGCAGGAGGAAAAAATACACTAACCAAAACCCCCAACAACCACCCTGTATCATCCCAGAGAGCAGCAGCAATGTTCAAACCTTCTCCAGAAGGAGGAAAGGTGAGAAAAGTGGAGGGAGTTGATGGGGTAGCACTGGAGCAAGGGCTAGTGCATCAGGCTGCAATGGTACTGAACATCTCTGAACATTCACAACTAGATCTGTGCAGAGTCCAGGGGGTGGAATCAGAGTGATGGGACCAAACCAGAATCCTGGATCTGAACATCCCTGAATGATGGGAAAGTTTAGCTCTAGGTCTGGATGCAAACTCTGCTGCTGGCCCAGATCCATATAATGAGCCCAACCAAAACTAGACGTAGACGGGAAATGATTTCCTTTTCCCGTGAGAAATTTGGATCAGAATTTTTCAGATTTTCATTGAAAACCCATACACCTGGAAACCAAAAAGGTATTGGTTTACAGCACCACAGGCTTGCACCCCTCCTCTAGGGAGACTATTCCAGTGTAAGAGATTGCTAGGGAGAGGTTTATTCCATTGGGTAAAGAAACCAGAACGGGCAGGCTGAGTGCGGGGATGTCCCTCATCGTAGAAAAGAGACCGGGCTCAGCTGTAATGAATACAGAGGAGATTCTTTATTGAAGCAGCTGGACCCAGACAGACTCTGTGGTTCTCTCTAGCTCCCAGAGGGTAAAAATTTCCCAAAGTGCCAAAGAGACTTAGGGTACGTCTACACTGCACCCGGGAGCAGGCGCGAGCCTCCCAGCCTAGGCCCACAGACTCTCAGGAGCAGGGCTTGTGCTGGCCTGCTAAGGATAGCAATGTAAACACAGCTTTGAGGTTGAGTCTATCCCTATCCCCCCACCAGACTTGAAAGCCTGAGCTACAGCCCAAGTTACACATGGAAAACACCATCTACACAGCTATTTTTAGCTTGCTAGCCAAGCCCCGATGACACAGGTCTGTAGACCCAGGCTGGGAGGCTCACTTCCAGATGCAGCACAGCCATCGCTGGCCCAGGTCAGCTGACTCAAGCTCGCGGGGCTCAGGCTGCAGAGCTAAACATTGCTGTGTAGACAGTCAGGCTCGAGATGGAGTCCGAGTTCTGGGACCCCACGAGGGGGGAGGGTCCTGTAGCCCAGGCTCCAGCCAGAGCCCCACTGTCTACACAGCAATTTTACAGTCCCGCAGCTTGAGCCCCGAGAGCCCGAGTCAGCTGACCCGAGCCAGCCGCGGGTGTTTAAGTGCTGTGTAGACATACCCTTAGGCCCAGATTCTCAAAGGGATTTAGGTGCGAGCTCCCATGGGAGTTTGGCACCTACCTTTGAGGAGCTGGGCTTTAGGTGCTTTGGAAAATTTGACCCAGAATGACCAACTCAGCCTGTGCTGCAGAACGTCACCATTTGGCTTCAGCAGCTGTGAACTGGACTGACAGCTACACTACAGCTCTCGTTCTGTCGAGAGCTGCTTAAAATGGAAGCTCTTGGGGGCAGGCCTTGTCTTTTTGTTCAACGGGTGGATTGTGCTTAGCACAACGGGGCCCCGATCCTTGACTGGAGCTGTGAAGAACTCCTGTCAAACTGCTACTAATGAAGAGCCAGAAGACCACTGCAACAAGGAACTATCCATACATGCAGGTCACTAGGATACCTAGCTGGAATAGTGGCACCAGTCATGACACTGGGGTTACGTTGTTAGCAGAGGGAGTGAGCTCCTGGGTTTTACACTGGACTCCAGGCTCTAAAAGAAAAAGAAATAAAATCTAACAGAAAGACGAGAGAGAGAGAAAGATTACACAAGTGGAAAAATATGAGGACTCAATAAGCCCATTTCCCCTGTAGGCAATTGGTAAAACCATTAGGTACAAGGGTTAGGCAAATTATAACAAATAAGGCTTTGCAGAAATTCCTGGCCATTATTTTTTTCCATTTGAGAATCCCACTGCTCATCTCAGTAACCTCATTCCAAGCGAAACAAACAAACAAAAAACATCTGATAAAAACGGGGGACTCTGAAAAGTAAATCTCCCTGATTTACACGGGGCTAAACAGCACCTAATCCCGGTCAGTGAAAGGACACACAAAACTGGGCTGAGACAGAGCTGCAAGAAGCCCAGTGCTCAAGATGGGGTGGGCAACTCAATTAGGGGCTTAGTGTAACCATTTAAGGATCATTATTTCTACTACAGACACACCAGCTGAGATCAGGTGCAAGGTGCTTACGTACACATAGTAAAGGGCAGTCCCTTCCCCAAATTGTTTAGTCTCAATAGACCCGGCTGGCAAAGGAAGTATCATTCTCCCCATTTTACAGATTGGGCACTGGATTGCAGAAAGATTAAATGTTGGTCCAAACCACACAGGAAGTCTATGACCTGGAATTGAATTCAGATCTTCTCAACCCCAGTCTAATAGCTTCATTAAAAGATCCCCTTCCCCTCAATAAGGAAGCAGGGGGTGCTCTTAATACTGAATGAGAACATTCGACTTATTTCTTTCAAAACAGGATTTCAAAACTCTTTACAAACGTGAATCAGTTTAGCCTCACAACTAGGGCTGTTCAGAAATTTTATGATGAAACTTTTCTTTTGGTCAGAAAATTGTTTTGAGTCAGAATGAAAATTTTCATGGAAAGCGTCTGCTTCCCTTGAACCGTTTTGATATTTCATCAGAAAATCTGAAATCCCAAAGCTGCACATTTTCAGTCGAAAACCAACTTTTTTGGTTTTCTGCCAAAATTTTTCGGCTTTTGGTGGTGTTTGGCCAAAAATGTCAGTCGCCGGTTGTCGATTACTGAATACTTTTCAGTTTTTAAGTGGCTGGCATTTCTGTTAAGTCAAATGTTTCTACTGAAATGTTTGATGAAAATTATTCCCCCCCACCACCATTTTTGTCAAATTATTCCAAGGAAATAGAACCCATTTCCCAGCTCACTCTACTGCCAGCTTACCTGTAAGGAAGGGATGAGTTTTAGTCCAATTTTGCAGATGGGCAAATTGAGGCATACAGAGGATATGGGTCTTGTCCAGTCACATTTATACGTGTGTGGATTCAAAGCTCTATGCACACTTGTAAACATATAGGGCCCGATCCATAGCTGTGATTGATGGTAGGCCAGTTTACATCAACTGCTGCTCTGGCCCACAGCTCAGACTGTGATCTTATCAAAACCCACAGATGGAGTGGGGTGGTCCAGAGGAGCTGCTGGGCCTTACAACTTCAGGCAAAGTCAACGGCAGTTGTGTGTGCTCAGAACCTCTGCAAATCAAGCTTTTGTGGATGGGCAACTTCTCTGGAAAACTCAGGCTACGGCAAGGGCTGAAACTGATTTGGCTCGCACAATTCTGCACACTCATGAGTTTCCTCGTGGTGTCGTTCATTTTAAATTCAGTTGTAAAGCAAATTAAGAAAGTAAGTAAGAAAGAACGAACAAGCAAACGAAGGCACTAGTTCTAAATGCAGGGCCTCGTATTTTTTATTAATTTCAGCTTCCGCTATAACCCTGCTGCAGTTAAGGCTTCAGGTGCATTCTGAATGACTCAGAAAATAAAGACACACTGTGCTTTCAGCCTCTGCTTGGGTTATTTACAAGACACAAGAGTCCCTCCCGGGAAACAGAGAGAAGAGAGAAGAAAGAAGAAGAAGGAAAAATATCCTCCTAAGAGGCCGAGCATCGAGGAAAAATGTTTCTGTAGAACGAAATATTTTCATATGCTGCCTGTTAGCTTCTTGTCTGCTCTGACACTGCATGTGTTTCCAATCTGCAGCAAACATGAGTACAGCATGCATCAGTGTCCTGTATAGGTCTCACAGACAAACTCTGGCTCCCATCTCCCTCCCCGCCCCCCTCCATCCCCCACATGCTTCAACAGATGGAGGTTGTGTTACTGCAAAACAATTCCCTGCTGGGTTCCTCCCCCCACCTAATTTGGCAGCAGGGTCTATATCTATGTATATGTCTGCATGACTTGATTGGAAATGATTCCCATTGGGCTACAGCAGGGTGGGAGCTCTGAATCTGTGTAGGGTCTCTTGCGATCCCCTCCAGGGAGCACTCAGGAGTTTCCTTTTTCATAAAGAATCTGATTTGCAAGATTACATTTTTCTGTGCTGGCTGCCAGAGGCTCAGGGTGGGGCGGGGTCTTTCTAATCTCATCACATTTTACTGGCAAAGCAAGGCAGGTTCGCAGGTGGAGCTATGCAACCCTTGAGATCTTTCGAGGTTTTCCTTTGCTATAACACCTACGAAAACTTGACCGCCGTTAGTGCTGACCCCACTGCCTGTCATGCTGACCACTATTGTCGCCTTGCTTCCTTGTGCTCCCCTCTAGGGCTGTTTGTATCTAGCTGTTGTCTTATACTGAGGTTGTAAGCGCTGTGGGGCAACGACTGTATTTGTACAGCATCTAACACAACGGGGCCCTGACCCATGGCTGGGGGTTCTAGGTGCTACCATAAAACCAACAATACGCAATAAATAAAACGCTTTGCACTTCCATAGCATCTTCTCTCTGGGCTATAAGTCCTTTACAAATACTAGTGATGAGTCTCAGAGTGCCTACTGTAGGGTAGGCCAATATCATTGTCCCTGTCCTGCAGATGGGGAAATCGAGGCACGGAGGAGGGAAGTGACTTGCCCAAGGAGATCCTGGAGCACAACAGGAAATAGAATTCTCTCCTGATCCCAGTCCTCAGCTATCACCTGAAGTGTATCCTTCCTTGACAGATTTTGCCTCATGCTCGGAATCTCAGGTCAGCAAAACTGGCCCGTTCCTGTGAAAACTACTGTGCATAAACTGCAATTTTCAAAGAAGCCTAAGGGAGTTAGACACCCAAATCCCAGCCATAGAACGTACTAATATGAGTAGTAACTACTATGTCTTACGTAAAGCGTATGCCGGATCAGGCCCTTAGGCAGGATCTCTCCTGACAACAGACATTTTGCTTTTGTGTTTGGGTCGAAGGTTCAACCAGGGCAGGATTTTTATGGAGATGATTTTTTTTTTTTAATTCTCTTTGAATCTTTCAGGAAAAGTTTGGGGGTTTTATTGAAAAAGAACTCAAAAGCTGAAAAATGTTCTCGAAATCGGACATTTCCAGTGATGGTTTTCTTTTGTATGAAAAGGCTTTGTTTGTCCAAAACACGACGTAGTTTGAACGAAAATTTTCGACCATTTTCCAGTTTGGTTTCCTAATTCCTGCCAGGTTTTGGATCATATCACTCTGAGACAAAGGCAATGTCTCTGAAATGGTATCAAGCCAGTAGCCCCTTTAAATGATTAGATATTCCTTCCGGAGCAAATTCCTTATTGAGGCCAAGTCCAAGATGCCTGTGGCTAACTGCTTTGACCCTCAGACACATTATATTCCCATTTGCTTCCCTTGCATAGGATGGGAAGCACAGATGGGATTACTCCTTCTGTGTGTGTGTCAGGATTACAATTTTTAATATTACAATAGAGTCTAGAGGCCATGACTCAGATCAGGACCCATGTCTGATAGGTGTAACCCACTGGTGTCACAGGTCGGTCCTCATCTGTGCCTAATTTGCCCAGGATACAAGTCTGTTACAGCTGCGGCTGGGGAGCTCAACCTGTAGGAGCTCATGCTTTCAGCTGTGGAGGTCCTCAGTTCAGGCTTTGGTGAATTAGCTAATTTGGCAGCGGTCACATAGGCTTTGTACATACACATCCTATGAGCATTTCTGCCCTGAAGAGCTTAAAATATAAATAGGCAAGAGAGATGAAAGGCGAGAGGGGCAACAGAAGCCTGGAGGGGTGAAGTGATTTGTTTTGGGTCACACCGCAAGGGCAGGAATAGAACCCTGGTTTCCCAACTCCTAGTTTAAGGTCCTCACCATCAGACAAGGCTGCATCCCAAAAGGACACCCTCACAGCTGCTAATCTGCCTGATCTCAATGAGGTTCTAAAACCTGTGCTGAGCTAGATTTCAGAGGTTTCTGTGGCTCTCTTGGCATGGTCCATGAATCCATCACATCGCTGTCAGCACCAGAGAGGAAAAAAAGGTTGCCAATGCCCCCGACATGTGTGAATGGAAAATAACAGATGTGGGGGAAGGGAAGTCCCACAGAAGGGTTGATTCCTTTTATTTTCCATGCTACAAGCTAAGCAGTGCATCCCCTGCCCTTTTTCTTGTACTCTGGCTAACTCCCCGTTTCGTTCCATAATGCTCTTGTCCCAGCTATGTCATAGACTCATAGACTTTAAGGTCAGAAGGGACCATTCTGATCATCTAGTCTGACCTCCTGCACAACGCAGGCCACAGAATCTCACCCAGCCACTCCTGTAACAAACCCCTAACCTATGTCTGAGTTATTGAAGTCCTCAAATCGTGGTTTAAAGACCTCAAGGTGCAGAGAATCCTCCAGCAAGTGATCAGTGCCCCACGCTGCAGAGGAAGGCAAAAAACCTCCAGGGCCTCTGCCAATCTGCCCTGGAGGAAAATTCCTTCCCGACCCCAAATATGGCGATCAGTTAAACCCTGAGCATGTGGGCAAGACTCACCAGCCAGCACCCAGGAAAGAATTCTCTGTAGTAACTCAGATCCCACCCCATCTAACATCCCATCACCGACCATTGGGCATATTTACCTGCTAATAATCAAAGATGAATTAATTGCCAAAATTAGGCTATCCCATCATACCATCCCCTCCATAAACTTATCAAGCTCAGTCTTGAAGCCAGATATGTCTTTTGCCCCCACTACTCCCCTTGGAAGACTGTTCCAGAACTTCACTCCTCTAATGGTTAGAAACCTTCGTCTAATTTCAAGTCTAAACTTCCTAGTGTCCAGTTTATATCCATTTGTTCTTGTGTCCACGTTAGTGCTAAGCTTAAATAATTCCTCTCCCATGTCGCAATGGGTGGGACACAGGTTTCCTGTGTGAGGGAGGATTTTACTGGTCATGTAAACTCCTTGCACCAGGAGCAGAACAAAGAATGAAGGGTCTAAAATGGCTCTCAAGGAGCAGAGTGGGGTATCGTTTTCAAAATGATTTCTGTGCCACATCTAGAGAGTTCTGTTCTTTATAGGTTACTATAGGCGGTAGTACTGCTGAAAAGGGTCTGGGGGTTATAGTGGATTGCAAACGGAATGTGAGTCAACAATGGGATGCAGTTGTGAAAAAGGTGAATATTCTGGGGTGTATTAACAGGAGTGTTGTATGGAAGACATAGGAGGTAACTGGCCTGCTCTATTCAGCACTGGTGAGGCCTCAGCTGGAGTCCGGTGTCCAGTTCTGGGTGCCACACTATAAGAAAGATGTGCATGAATTGGAGTCTAAAGGAGAGCAACAAAAATGATAAAAGGTTTAGAAAACCTGACCTATGAGGCAAAGTTAAAAAAAAACTGGGCATGTTTAGCTTTGAGAACAGAAGACTGAGGGGAGACCTGATAAAGTCTTTAAAAATGTCCAGAGCTGTTATAAAGAGGACTGTGACCAATTGTTCTCCATGTCCACCGAAGGTAGGTCAAGAAGTAATGGGCTTAATCTGCAGCAAGGGAGATTTAAGTTAGATATTAGGAAAATGTTTCTAACTCTAAAGGTAGTTAATCTTTGGAACAGGCTTCCAAGGGAGGTTGTGAAATCCCCGTCATTGGAGGTTTTCAAGAGCAGGTTAGACAAACACTTGTCAGGATGGTCTAGGGTTACTTGGTCTTGCCTCAGTGCAGGGGGCTGGAGTGTCTAAGCACCTTCCAACAGACATTAAACAACATGGCTAACATCAGTTACATGATTGTTCTTTCATCCTCTCCCCCGGGGAGGAAGTGTGGACAGGGAAGTGGTTTGTTTGGGAATTTTTGTAATGACAGATAGAACATACATACCTATGTTGCTCTATGTTTATGTTAGCGAAGGTGAGATCTAAGAAATGTGCCTTGCACTTAGATTGGAAGATGGGGCAAAATGCTTAGGGGACCAAACTCAGAAAGTTGTGCAGAATCTGTGTATTACCTAAGGGCCTTCCCCTGCAACAAAGACAAATGCAAAGTGCTCCACTTAGGAAGGAAAAATCAGTTTCACAGATACAGAATGGGAAGAGACTGTCTAGGAAGGAGTACAGCAGAAAGGGATCTAGGGGATATAGTGGACCACAAACTAAATATGAGTCAACAGTATGATGCTGTTGCAAAAAAAGCAAACATGATTCTGGGATGTATTAACAGGCGTGTTGTGAGCAAGACACGAGAAGTCTTTCTTCCGCTGTACTCTGCGCTGGTTAGGCCTCAGCTGGAGTATTGTGTCCAGTTCTGGGCACCGCATTTCAAGAAAGATGTGGAGAAGTTGGAGAGGGTCCAGAGAAGAGCAACAAGAATGATTAAAGGTCTTGAGAACATGACCTAGGAAGGCTGAAAGAATTGGGTTTGTTTAGTTTGGAAAAGAGAAGACTGAGAGGGGACACGATAGCAGTTTTCAGGTATCTAAAAGGGTGTCATAAGGAGGAGGGAGAAAACTTGTTCACCTTAGCCTCTAAGGATAGAACAAGAAGCAATAGGCTTAAACTGCAGCAAGGGAGGTCTAGGTTGGACATTAGGAAAAAGTTCCTAACTGTCAGGGTGGTTAAACACTGGAATAAATTGCCTAGGAAGGTTGTGGAATCTCCATCTCTGGAGATATTTAAGAGTAGGTTAGATAAATGTCTATCAGGGATGGTCTAGACAATATTTGGTCCTGCCATGTGGGCAAGGGACTGAACTCGATGACCTCTTGAGGTCCCTTCCAGTCGTAGAATCTATGAATCTATAAACCCTTATGCAGGTAAGTAATCCTTCCTATACACTACTCAACACCAGCACGAGTGAGACTGACTCACACAGCTCAGGTTTGCTGGAACAATACCAAGCATTCTGCAATGGGGCTGCTGCTTATGGGCCAGTTCTTCAGCTGGTGTAAACTGGCATAACTCCAATGACCTCAACTTGATTGACAGCAGGTCAGGATCTAGCCCCATACATCTATTTATAGGCTGCTACGAAAACCAGTTTGTTTCTTGCGGAAAAGGTCTTTGCAGTGGAGCCTTTCAGTGGAAACAGAAACAAAACCAGGTTAGTTGATAACGACCAGGAGCAGATGCTGTGGAAATGTCTCCTCAGGACAAGTGGTGGAAGCCCCTCTGCTGGGGATGCTTAGAACTAACATAGACCAAACAGCATTCAATGGGCAGTAGAGACCAGGCCTACATTGGCAGAGGGATGGAGAAGGGTTGCTGCTCAGGGACCGGGGGCAAGCCACTTCCCCTTTGTTTCCTCATCTGTAAAATGAGGCGAATGCTACTTACCTCCAAATCACTTCCCATGCTATGAACAATTTTATGGATCCTCTAAACAATCCAGGGAAGATTTCCTTGTTTTCATCTTCCTGGTGGCCCCTGCAGCTCCTGACCAAAGCTGCTCTCATGGTATTGCCAACCTGACCAGAAAGGAAAGACCAGAAAAGGCTGCTCCCAGGGTATTCCAGCCCAAGGTTGCCCACCAGCGACACACATTGAGATACGCTTCAGACAAGCATTCTCAAATTTGGAGACTGAAAAAATTGGCTAGTGACTGTGGGTGCCTAAATTGAGACACTTTGCAGGGGCCTGATTTTCAGAGAGCGGGGGTGCTCAGCCCTTCCTGAAAATCAGGTCACTTCCAGGTTTCTCAGGTTGGGTACCCAAAATCACTAGTCACTTCTGAACCAGCTGAGCTTCAGAATCCGGTGTGTGGCTCACTGGCAGCCACTAGCAATGCGAGAAGGATGGGCTGAGGGGTCAGCGTGTGGATCCGGATGAGGATTCAGTTACACTAGGGTTGGGATTTCAAAAGGGCTGAACCCTCAATGAGAATTCAGCTAATTCCACACAATTTCTGCTGTCTTGAACATTGTAAATGTGGCACGACCAGCTGTACCGAGACTGAATTTTGACCATCTTCTATGGTTGCATATAAGTTCCACTCAGGGAATAGGCCCTTATGGTTTCTGGATCTGATCAGAACCTGGTGACAGGTTGAGTCCAGAGAGTCACATCTGATCCCACCTTTTCCCCAGACATTTGTGTGGGGAGGGGGAGGGGGGAGGATCGTCGGTTGGACGGGCCAAGGGAAATGGAGCTGTGATTATTAGGTGGGGTTTTGCTCTCGTTGCTCTGCATGGTTCTGTTTGCAACCGTTGTTTTCACATCTGGCAGAACATCTGGAAGGCGGTTCCTGTTCCTTTTTCATTAAATGTTGTGTGACTTTCCCATCCCACCCACTCCAGGAGGCAGCCTCAAGCCAGGGCCCTGCATGTATATTCTCAGTGCTCTGAGCCATTCTGAGGGAGAGCTGGTACTGTGAGCTCCTTGAGTTTTGTGGTCAGGGAGTGTGAAGGGACATCCTTCCCTTCTCATGTGCGTTGCCTGTTTTATTTGGCTGCAGGCTCCTAGCACCCTCTGGGTTGATTTTCGAGGCTCATAATCATGGAGCTTTTGATTAGCAGAGTTTGACCCGTGTTGGATTCCCTCAAGCACTGATCGACTCCATGATTCTTTCATAATCCTTCCCCAGGACAATGGGCTACCTGTGCTATTCTAGATCAGGGTATTCTAGAAAATTGTGTTTTGGGTTAAATATTCTTTTCCTTGGAAAACAGCCACATGCCCAGAAAAATGTTGGATTTTTCATCAGAAAACCAAAAACCAAACACGGATTTTCCCCCACCGCAGTTTTTGGCTGAAAGTTTTCAGTTTTTGATTGCTGAAAACTGAAAAAAAAAATCAGTTTTCAAACAAAAAAGACAAAATGTTCAGCAGCAAAACTATTATTTTCTGACCTGCTCTAATTGCTAATGATATTGTGGCCTGGTGTGTTGACAGTGATTTTATGCTCGTCAAAAGCACGCTAATGATTAAGTATTTCTCCCCATGGGCAGCTACCCATTGTGAACACTGGCCTGACTCCTGTATCTGAATACCTGCAACAGTGCACGGGCCACTGGTGCAGAGGTCACCTACACAGCTTCAACTGCAAAATCGGGCCCATGATTTGTAACTGAATCGACGAGGGCTTGAACTGTTTCTCAACCATGCTAGAACATCAGAACGGCCAGACTGGGTCAGACCAAAGGTCCATCTAGCTTAGTATTCTGTTTTCCCACAGTGGCCAATGCCAGGCGCCCCAGAGGGAATGAACAGAACAGGTTATCATCAAGTGATCCATCCCCTGTTGTCCATTCCCAGGTCTGGCAAACAGAGGCTAGGGACACCATCCCTGCCCATCCTGCTAATAGCCATTGATGGACCTATCCTCCATGAACTTATCTAGTTCTTTTTTGAACTAGGCTATAACCATGTCTGCAAAAGGGTTTGATCAGTGTGCAAGGCCATTGTAACATCCTCATCCTTTCAGGAATTGCAGATCTGGCTATTGAGATGGGAGGTTTGTGATAGGAATTGCATGTTGGTTCTGTCTTTTGCAAAGGTGCTCTTATTCCACACTAATGGACGGCAAGACCAGAAGGGAACGTTTTGATCATCTAGTCTGACCTAGGCATCTGGTGCAGGACTTACACGCCGAACCTCCAGCACTGACTCCTACCACATGAGCTACGTGAGTTCACTTCAGTTTGCTTCTCTGACACTTTCCCTCGAGTTTTTCACATATGAAATAGCTGTGTACAGATAAGATGGAGAAATAAAGCAGTGTCCCTTGCTATAAAGAAGATTGTAATGAATTCAAAGCACATCCTTAACGGTAGACACAGACAGACCTGGTCCTCTCTGCTTCTCTTGTTCGCTGATTGAGTCACACGCCTTGTACTACCTAATACCGCCAAATGAACCACCCCCCCCCAGAAGTTCTTCAGATCAACCAGCACTGAATAATTCATGTAGTCTCCTAGGGTTGCGTTGTTGATTTTTTTTCCCCATGAAGGCAGCCTATGAATACACCTGCTTGTTCGTGTTTTTGCTAATGAATAATCCTGAATTATCCATGAAATGTTCAATGGCACCATGATCTCATCAGGCATTAACTGTGCATGAGACAAGCTTAGCAACCAGGAAAAACACAGCAGTCCCAGCTGGGGAACACTTCAAACAAACACAGAGCTCCTGAATATTCAGCAAGTCAGGAAAAAAAAAAAAAGATCTTTCATAGGCTATGGCTACATTACGAGCTGGGGTGTGATTCCCGTCCTCGTGTACACATACTGCGCCGGCTCTCATCAAATTAGTGTGAGTATAGATAGCAGGGTAGCCACGGTAGCACAGGTCGTGGCAGGGGGAGCTCAGCTGAGCCCTGCTTAGTATATGGCCGCCGGTTTCAGGTGGGTTTGCCACTACCCATGCTAGAATTTTGTTTTTCTTCCATTGTTGTTTTTTCCCCTCTCTCCCTCTGTTTGCAGCTCTTCCCCCAGTTCCTGACTGTCTGTCTGTCACTTACTGGGATGAAGAATTCAGCAGGGCTGGGCAAAAAATTTCAGTCACAACTTTTTCAGTGAGAAATTGGGGGTTTCCGCAAAATGAAAATTTTCATGGACAGTGTCTGCTTCCCTTGGAAATTTTCAGTTTTTCATTAGAACACTATCCTCCCCTTCCCCAATGGAAAACGTGGAGCTGAAAAACAAACCAAAAAATTGTTTTGCAGGCAAACATTTTGGGGGTTTTGATTGCCGAAAAATTGTTTGGGGGTATTCCAGGAAAAGTTGAAATTTTTCCTGGAAAAGAAAACCAAACATTTTCTGACCATCTCTAGAAATCATCAGTCTAACAGATCCTGGGCTTAAAATAACAGACCACAATCCGAGTTCTAATCTGTGTAAAAAACGCACTGGGCCCGATTCAGCCCCACACAGGGACAGAGTAGAGTCAGCTAACGCCTGCCCTAACCAGGGGCTGTGGGAGCCAGTATGGACCTTGGTGTAGGCCTGAGAGGATGCCCTAAACTGTGCCTGTGACTCTATGACCTCTATGGGGCTTCACTTCATATGGGTACAGAATCTCTGGAGCAGCACCAGCCTCCCTCCTAGTTGGGTGCCCTCCCTTCTGTAGCCCACCCCTGTTCTGCTTCCTCTCCTCCCTGTCCCATCCTGGAATGTCCCCTGTGCCACGGGCTGCTGTGGAGAGAATGCAGAGCTAGACAAGCTGACTCTGGACCTGGGCAGCTGGGAGTATTTCCTAGGAGTCCTACACCTGCCCTACAGTCATTGAGAAAGGGATAGATAATAAGACAGAAACTATCATATTGCCTCTATATAAATCCATGGTACGCCCACAGCTTGAATACTGCATGCAGATGCGGTCGCCCCATCTCAAAGAAGATATATTGGAATTGGAAAAGGTTCAGAAAAGGGCAAAAAAATGATTAGGGGTATGGAACAGCTTCCGTATAAGGAGAGATTAATAAGACAGACTTTTCAGCTTGGAAAAGAGACGACTAAGGGGGGATATGATAGAGGTCTATAAAATCATGACTGATGTGGAGAAAGAAAGTAAATAAGGAAGTGTTATTTACTCCTTCTCAAAACACAAGAACTAGGGGTTACCAAATGAAATGAATAGGCAGCAGGTTTAAAACAAACAAAAGGAAGGATTTCTTCACATAACACACAGTCAACCTGTGGAGCTCTTTGCCAGAGGATATTGTGAAGGCCAAGACTACAACAGGGTTCAAAAAAGAACTAGATAAATTCATGGAGGATAGGTCCATCAATGGCTATTAGCCAGGATGGACAGGGATGGTGTCCCTAGCTTCTCTTTGTCAGAAGCTTGTAATTAGTGACGGAATGGATCACTTGATGATTACCTGTTCTGCTCAGTCCCTCTGGGGCACCTGGCTACTGTTGGAAGACAGGATACTGGGCTAGATGGACCTTTGGTCTGACCCAGTATAGCCGTTCTGATGTTCTTATGTTCTTTGCACCAGCCCAGAAGGTCTGTAGCACAATTAATATTGGGTGAAATATTTCAGACAAATTGTTCATTCACCAAAAAAAAATGCAGTTTCAGTCGAGCCGAAACTCTGCACATTGGACACCAATGGTTTCAGCCATTCACAAAATAGCCACAGGGGGAGGAGGAAGAGCTGCTGCTGCTCCTGGGTGCTACTCTTTGAAACCTTTCGCCCAGCGGTAGGGCGCTCCCCTGGGAGATGGAAGACCCAGGGTAGCATCCTCGCTCTGGAACAGACCCCAAAACAAACTCTCTCAGTTCCCGGAAAATTCTGAAACATTTCAGATTTGGTTCAACCCAAACCATACCCCCACCCCTGAACTGCCCCTGACCTGAAAAATCAGTTATTCACCCATCTCTACAAGCAATGATCCATCTGGCTCCCTGGTTTTTTTGCCCGAGTAAGGACCTCCACACTGGACCCAATAGAACTTAGCACTTTAAAAGCCACTAGCTACTTAATCCTTCCCACATCCCTTGGGAGGTAGGTAAGTATTTACAGATGGGGAAACTGGGACACACGGCGGTATTACGCCGAAGGCCATAGAGTGAGCCAGGATTAGCATGTAGGAGTTCCTGGCTCTCATGTCTGTGCTGAGTGGGTCAGACCACCTGCTTCAGACTGCAGGTCTGGAGTCACGTTTCTCCTCCAGACCTAGAGTGTCCTCTCCATCCAATGACACCCTCGATTTGGAAAGCGGCCGCTCCAGTTCCTGCAGAATATTAATGCTCCTGAAAAATCCTCTGGGCTGCAAAATGGTGCAGCGACCCAGGCTCTCAACAGTTATCAAATACTAACAGGTTGGTCTTGGGGCCACCGAAGAGAAAAGCTGGGCTGGCAGCCAGTCTAGCCAGGGTCATGAGCTCCCTGAATCTCTTTCATAAGCCAGAGCTGAGTCAGACTTCCATCCTTTCAAAGTCCATCTGTTCTGTTCTAGGAAGCTACTTGAGATGAGAGCTTTGAAACCCAGTTATGCTCTGTATAGGCAGTAAAGGGCCAGTGTTTTATGGGTGTGCGTGAAGGGGTTTGTAGTGGTGGCTTCGGTCAAAATTGCCTTTCTTCCCCCATTGTTGTGCACTGTGAGGTCGGTTTATCTGCAGCGTTTATGCAACAGATTTCCCTGTATTTCAGGCCCAGATTCAGCAAAGCACTTCAGCACATGTTCCTATGCTCTACTGGACAGGGGCCCCATTAGGGAAGGTAATGCTATTTTTATATTGATCCAGGCCCCAAGCCTGATATCCTTTCCCAAGCAAAACTCTCATGCCTTTAGCACTGATCTGATAGCTCCCAGAGCACTCCTGGATCCACACGGGTGGCAGTCATTATTATCACGACTGCGTGTGAAAACAGCGATGCAAACTTGCATGAAAAGTTAACGACACTAGGAAAACAGGGCCGTGTTTTAAAAAGTGCACGCTGATCCATTTTCACTGACCCTAAGCTTAACCATGACTAGCTCTGTCTTAACCACTTGCTCTGTCTACACGAGGTGTACATTCCTGTTCACAGGGAGACCCTGAATCAAGAGCCCATACTCCAACTCCGGGAAGTTTGGACCCCTCCTGTTCAGGTTGAACCCATGTCTGATTCCATCACACTCGCACTTAGAGATAGAGTCCCCACCCCGCGCCCAACTCTCTCAACTTCCTTCAGCGTTTTGGCTTCCGTGCTTTCATTTCCAATCAATACGTGATCCAGAGACATTGTAAGCACATGGGTTTCAAGCCAGGAATCCCATCTGTTCGGGTCAGAATCCCACGGGAAGGAGCTGCCCAAAACCAAAGGAGCGAAATGGAGAGATGTATCAGCATCCAATTCGTAACTGTGCCGATAAACTCACATCTGTGGTTCACATTTAGCAGCCCTGCCCCCCCAGCCAAGCTTTGCATTGTGCGTCACTCAGGCCCAGTCCTGTGAGGTGCCGAGCCCCATCAACTCCCATTGATTTCAGTGAGAATTGAGGGTGCTCAACCAGGACAATTATGAAATGACCTTGCCCATAAGGGAAATT
This sequence comes from Malaclemys terrapin pileata, assembly GCF_027887155.1. Lineage (NCBI taxonomy): Eukaryota > Metazoa > Chordata > Testudines > Emydidae > Malaclemys > Malaclemys terrapin. The sequence goes on from NC_071519.1 coordinate 23,000,959, forward strand.
TCTTGCTGACACCAGGCAGCTAATGGTTGGCTCATGCCCCTAGAAACACAGGTGCTTATATCCCTTATTAGTCTTTCCATCCAGCTGAATGCAATTATGGATGCCCTTATTATCTGCGTAAATAGTTAATCCCTTTATGAGCTCTTGTCTTCAGTTATATCGTGTGGCAGTGAGCTCCCCAGGGTCCCCTCCAGCCCCATTATCATGGTAGACATGGGCGGCGCATGCACCCCCCGTTCAGGGAGGCTAGCCTGTGCCCCGCCTTCTTCCACCAGAGGCCCCGTCCCACTCCACACTTTCTGCCCCACTCCACTGCTCTCACCAGCTGGCCCGCTGGCACAGCCCCAAATCCCGGACAGTGCCCAGAGCAGCCCCAAACCTGGGACAGCCTGCCAGCACTCAGAGCAGTACAGAGCAGCCCTGAACCCTATCCGGGAGCTCTGAGCCCCACTGAGGCCCGGCTCAGGGGCTGTAGCAGGAAGCGTTAGCAGAGGTTTGGGAGGCTTAGCCTCCATTACCCGCCACTCATGATGGTAGACAACCGGAACATCCCCAAACTTCCCTGGATACAGGGCCATACGGGATGTATTAGGGAAGGGAAGTAAGTGGGAAGGAAAGGGTGTATGGATTGGGAATTTTCCCAAATGGTTCTGAACCTTTGATGTGATAACAGCGCAGGGCAATTTTTAGGCTGAGATCTATTATGGGAACTCTTTTTACTAGAGATAGACTCCAGATGTAAAATTAGGGACCAGATTGCAAACATACCCAGATTTGGGGGTGTTTTATCCTGGTGCTGTTTGACACATTTAAAGCTAGGAGGATTGATTCTTCCCTAACTTACACCAAATTTAAATAGGGGTAACTCCAATAACTTAAATAGACTCACTCCTGATTGACACCAGCGCGGGTGATAAGAGAATCACTCCAGGGGTCATTGGCTACATTTCAATCTGGATCATAATTCACATTTCAGACACTCTACACTTTGGGAGTGTTTGGACTAAGGGCTTTAGTTTGGTTCCATCTTCATCTGTGACTTTCCCCTCCCAAATTGTTGCCTCGAATCTGTAGATACCAATCCCTCAAGGTCTTTACCTAGCTTTGGGAGGAAGTTCTGGGAAGTGGAACGCTTTGGAATCTCCCCAGGAACCACGCTGAAAGAGAGGGGCAGGGTTCTGACTTGAACCAGTTTTATTAGCTCTGTTATTTTGCTTTAAACGCTTTTACTTTTGTAGCACAGCCAAGGAGAATTGTAACGATGGGCTCGGGATCAATGCAAGAGCAGAAACGTTGAAGTCACCCCAGAAGGAATCCATGTTGGCTGATAAGTCATCTAATTTAATGGCTACACAGCCAGGGCGGAGTGCCTTTCAGAAAAGAAACTGCCAATAAATTCTGGGTTACTTAGTGGAAACTGGCACATGGATGGGATCTGAATGCACCTGTAAAACAAGGATAATAATCTTTCCTTTCTCTTAACCCCATGAGCTGTTCACTTCAGGGATTATGTTTTATTGTGTTTGTACAGCACCTACTACACTGGGGCTTTGATCTCAGATGAGACTTCTAGTTGCTACTGTAATAATAAATAATAATAATAATAATATGGACCCTCAGTAAATAATTGTATCTGACCAGGGTGGGATCTAATCCCATATCTACTTGGATGTACCATTTTGTTTGATTCCTCTTTATCCTGCGCTTGGCTCTTTCCTACTTGACTCAAATATTCTAAGGGACACCACAAAAGGTGTCTCAGGAATTGCAGAGGTGGGGGATTTATTTTGCTTGTTGAAAGAGTTGTGCGGCAACCCCCCCTTTTCACGGCTAGTTTTGAGAGTGTCTGCAGGGAGCCAGAGACAGAGGTAGCATGTCCTAGTGCTTAGCGTATGATATTAGGGCCTTGTGAACACTCAGATTTTAGTCAGCAGTGCAGCTGTATCATTTCAAACTCATAGTGCAGACACAGTTGTTGACCACTGACCCATGGCCTGAGCTCAGGTGATCAGGTAAATAATCATTTCTATCTTAGAAAGAGTTAAGATGCTTGGTAAATTAGTGCAAATGAAACTAAAGCTGTAATGCGAGTAAGCAAATAAACTTTAAAGATTATTTTACAATGGACTTTGCAGTGAGCTTGGCTTAGTAATAGTTAGCATCAGGCAACATTAGACCTAATCAAAATTAGCATAAGTAACCAATCTGAGGTCAGATGATTTAGCAATATATATCTTATGATAAACTGCCTAGATAGCATAATCTTTATTTAGCCAGACATCCGTAACCGTATTGTATAGAGAACCATCTATCTGCTCAAATGCTTATGTTAAGTGTCGGAACTCCCAACCATCAAATAAGGGACGAGAGGCCCAGACTTAATCAGATATAGTCTCGGAAATTGATGGGTTTAAGGAACAGGTGCATACAAAGGACCTCTGGGGATCAGGATGGTGGCAACCTCAATGCTTATCTCTCTTTAAGGCAAACCCACAGCTCTGCAGATGCACGATTCTCATCTTGTTTTCTAGTGCTGTGATTTTGCGTATATTGATTGTGGTATTAATAAAACTCATCAAGTCTCTATGTTTGACTAGAACAGGGTTCAAAAAAGAACTCAATGAATTCATGGAGGATAGGCCCATCAATGGTTATTAGCCAGGATGGGCAGGAATGGTATCCCTAGCCTCTGTTTTCCAGAAGCTGGGAATGGGCGACAGGGGATGGATCACTTGATGATCACCTGTTCTGTTCATTGGAGCACCTGGTATTGGCCACTGTTGGAAGACAGGATACTGGACTAGATGGACCTTTGGTCTTACCCAGTATGGCCGTTCTTATGTATGACTCACCAATCATCTTCTTCATAATTAATCTCTAAGTAGTCACCAAAAATGAACCTGTTATTAGGGACAAATACATTTTGCACCCCAAATAAATCATAAGACTACACCGTTCACACTAGTGCAGCATGATTAGTTTATCCCAGTTTCAACCAGGGTAAACTGCACTAGTATAACTTGTGTCTACACTAGTGTTTTGCACTAGAACAGATACAAATTCCATTCTGGAAAACATCTAGGTCTCACTTTTAACTTTGACTTGTTGTGTAGCCTTGAAGAAAGCACTTCACGTCTCTATGACTCAGTTTCTCCACTGGAAAACACGTCTAATAATAGTGGTCTACCTCACAAGGGGGATGTGAGGATCAGTTGTTATAAAGTGCTTTAGGATCCATTTATAAACAGTGCTGTGTAAGCATTAAAGTTACTTTCCCAGCAGAAAGAGGAGAGATTATGCAAGAAACTTGCATGAAAATTCACAGAATATCCCCAGAAATGGGCGAAGGCGGCTGCTGAGTTGGCAAAAGAAGGTGAAGGCAAAGCCACAGTTCGATGGAACTAGCTGAAATGTAGCAAATAGGGAAAAATGTCCATCAACGCTTTTTTCAGCAGAAATTTGGGGGTTTGACTAAATGGATTTTTTAATGGAAATATCTGCATTCCTCGAATAGTTCCCCACGTTTTATCTGAAAACTCAAAAGACTAAAATTGTCATCTGAAAACTGGAAAACGTTCAGCTTTCAGTCCCGCATTTTTTCAGTTTCCATTTTTTTTCTATGAAAAGTCAACATTTATTCTGCACACCCTGCCCCCACTCCCTGTTTCCAATCCAGCTCAAGCAGTGAAGTTTTGCGATAAAACTAGCACAATCTACTTTATTGTGGGAATGGAATTTTCCGGGAGCCAGCTGCATAGCAACGCTCTAATTACTAGGCCAAATTAACCTAATGACTCCAGTGGTGGCACATCAGGAATGAATTTGGGTCAGTTTGTCCAATGCAAAGTGGAGGTTTCACTAGGGCAGGGTTAAGTCTCTGTTTTAAGGCCTGATTCGAATCTCATTTACCCAGTGTAACTTGACTGATTTCAAGGAAATTCTTCCTGATTAATGCCAGTGCAAGGGAAGAACAGAACCAGACCCACGATGACACCTCGGTGCACGGAACGCACGAAGTGTTGACTTTGTTTAGTGTCCTTCCCACAAACCATATCCCAGAATGCATTGCACATTTAAAATACCATAGGGATGGAATCTCACGTCGAGAGCAGAAAGAGAGAGAAATTAGGCAGCAGAGACAGGGCAAGGATGGTGTGTTCTCAAATTAAATTTAAAAATAGATGGAGAGTCAATGAGGCGGCAAGATAGAGGCAGGCTGTTCCAGATGGCAAGAGCTAGAGAGGAGAAGGATCTGGCACCAAGAGCGGTGAGAGGGTTTGGGGGGAGAGGCAGCTAGAAGAGGAATATTGTAAGGAGCGGCGGGAGGAGTAGAAGGAGAACCAGGGGCCATGTAAAGGAGTGAGTGAAGCCTAAGGGAGCCTGGTTGGTACAACTCACATGCCTTGGGGCTGGAGGGAGATATGATTGACACCCAGCTGATTGAATGCAGTGTTACTGTAGCCATGTCAGTCTCAGGACATCAGAGAGACGAGGTGGCTGAGGTAATACCTTTTAATGGACCAACTTCTGTTGGGGGTGGGACAAGCTTTCAAGCTACACAGAGCTCTTCTTCAGGTCTGGGGAGCTAACTCAGAGAGTCACAGCTAAATACAAGTTGGAATAGACTGACCCCTTGAAATATCTGTTTACTGCTGCTAAATGCTCTGTTCCACCTTGTATTTAGCTGTGATGCTCTGCGTTAGTTTTCCAGCCCTGAAGAAGAGCTAACTCCCATTGACTTCAGTAGGAGTTAAGCTCCTAAATATTGTAGCGGATCTGGGCTGTGTCTGTGGGGATAAATACATTAGAGATTGCTCAGATATTCTGGTGATGGGAGAGTTGTAAGTACCTAAATAGACAGCCAAAATACTGCAAATTGCTTCAGAAAAGGACTGAAGGTGGCTGTTCTTCCCAGAGGTAAGGGGCCAGCTACTGCAGGAGCAACCCTTCTCAGGAAGGGAAGCCAAACTGGAGAGCTCAGCAGTGATCAGAGGGATGGTAAATGGTGGGGGGAAGGCTATGTTACTAACTCTGATGACTTGGAATTTCCGTGTAGGTTGCCCTAAGATTTTCACAGCCAATCCCCCGTGTTGCAAGTTCTCGGGATACTTGTCTCCATGTGCTGTTAGTTTGCAATGGTTTTACCCTCATCCAGTAAAGATTAGGATTTCTTTCCTCTGCTGCCACCCATCCCAAAGCAACACATGGTCCCCATTCTATTTTCCACAGACCACACTTGCTCACTACTATGGGCGCTGTCTGGGTGTATCTGACATCAGAACTGATGCCCAACACTTCAGAGAGTTGCTTAACAGACTGGTTATGAGCAGCCACATTGACTTCAGCAGGGCTACAGAGGTACTCAGATTTAAGCACGAGAGGAAATCTTTTGCAGGATCATCCCTATATACAGAGAATTGTAACCCCTGACTGGAATGACTCAGTGGTTCTGCAATGGCATCTTTGTAGATGCACTTGCAGGATCAGGGACTAACACCGCACTGCAACACTATGCAATTGTCTAGGACAGGAAGAGAAGAGGACTCCTGTATCCACTGGAAGCTGCAGTGGGAATGTAGATAGACGGCTATAAACACCTGGTTTGGTGGGCAGGACACTCGTAACAACACCCCCATTCCTATATATAGTGCCATAGGATGCGTGATAACCACAAACTCAAGAGCTTGCTTTTCACATCGCCCCAATGCCCTAGACAAGATCCCAGCCTCCTGGACCATTTTGGTTCCCGATCTTGAGCCACTCAAGCTTGCCATTCAGCCGTGGGTATATTCGCCTTGCTTCCCTTCACAAAACCAGCCCGGGGCTCCCATCCTGCAATTGGATATACAGGCCGACAAACGCTTTTGATGGATCCAACAGCAGGATTGTGGCCTTAGCTGCAAGCATCTACTTCCCACAATGCCTAGCAAACCTTTTCTTGAAAGCAACCTTCCAAAAAAAAAAAAAAAAAAAAAAACACACCTGAATTCCAGTATATTCCATTACATGATATTGCCTTGGATTAAGGTTGCAAATATGCATTTAATTTAAGCTTAATAAAGCGGTTATTGTCCAGTTGTTAATAGCTACTTATTAAAAGCATATTGACTGCATGTGGTGCTGAGAGATCTCACAGGGAGAGCCCCAGGCTGAGATACCCACCTCCACCTTTTTAGCATTTAATGAGAGATACATGTGTGTGAGGCTGTTAATCCTCAACAAATATGTTTTTAATAACCACTTGTTATTCAGTTAAGGAACCGTGTATATATATACACCCCCCTTCTGAAATGCAAATGAAATGCATATTTGGAAGCCTTGTTTTATAGAGTTACCAGTTGCTTTGTGATGGAATAACAGAATGCAGGCCAATGTATGTTTCACACCTATAACAGATTCCTATATGTTCAGAGCTAGAGGTGCGATGACTTTGTCACAGAATAGGTCTATGGCAGAGTGAAGGCACAAATCCGGTCTCCAGTCTATCTTATCCACTGCACCATACTGCCCCCTAATTCCAGGCAAAGGGATAGTACATAGGTGATTTTTTTCCTAAGCCAGTTAGCCGTAGTGCCTGGGATGCAGAGATGTAACCAGACCGAGCGTGGAGGCTCTTTGAAAAGACTGGAGATTTTCCTTTATAGGGATTTGTGCTGAAATTTTTTCTGGTTTCAGGCCATGCCAGTCGATGTTGCTGAGCTTTGCTTTGGGTTCAAACGAATCCAGAAACCAAAAGCCAGGGTTTGAACTGGAGTGGCTCAATGAATTCATTGTTCTTTTGAGGCTGCCCCTTTATGCTCTAAAACCGACTGTTGTGAAGAAAGCCTTCTGCAGGTGCACTGAGCCTCCAGTGCCACCGTGAAGACGGCTTGAGTCTGCAGACAGCCTGTAATGATGGTACTGAAAGAGCTGTGAACAGCCCAGGTTTGTGCCAATAGGGGGTTGACTCTGAAGCATAATGATGACCATTCTAATGCCAACAGAAATGCTGCTGATGAAGGCATGCTAGGAAGGAGAGGGAGCATTGTATTATGAAGATCAGCACAACCTTCTGTGAGTGGCATCGCATTTTGGCATCTGAATGCAGCAGAGTGTGGTTTGTGGGGGGGTCATTAACATCACTGATGGGTGTCAGCTGAGCAAGCCAGAAGCCCAAGCTCTGCTCCTAAGTGGTTAACAAGTTGTGGATCATCCTTGTTTTGAGCTACCAGTGTGGCTCGATTCCAGACCTGAAGACACGCCCCTCTTAGGATGGGGGAGGAGGGGATCTAGTCTCTATTGCCGTTCAGTTCTTTAGCCGTCTACTGTATCTTGCCAGCCAGGCTATCAGCCTGTGCCAAACGTGAACTGGAAACACCTCTGCTCCCACCGTCAACAGGACACCATCAGAAAATGACTCGGAGATCCAGGCAAGATTCAAACCAGAGGCATCCAAGTCCACCTGGCCTCAATTTATTTGCCTAGACTGAGGTCTTGTTGTGTCTTCAAATGCTAGGGGGACTTAAAAGAATTTCTGAGATCTGAGATCTGATTGTTTTGGAGAGTTCAAAAATGCTGCCCCTTTCTTGTTTTCTCTCTGTTTTGCTTTGAAATAACTTAGCCAAAGGTTTGGGATTGAGGGGAAGGGGGAATATACTGCCAGAAATGCTCATAATGACCCTCTTTAGGGACTAGGTTTATACGCTCAGCTGTCCCTTGTAAACTAATCCCTGTGTGAGATTTTTCCCAAACCGTTCAGTCCCCACCACCCGCTCTGCTTGGCTCATGCTGCAAGTATGCAGAAAAAAATACTTTGGTACAAGAATGTGCCTTTTGTACTGCAGGAGGGTTGGGGCAAGAGAAAAATAAAACCACCAGGGCCTGCAAAAAGGGGGGTATGATGCGGAGTCAGCCTCATCACCACAGTCCTTTGCCAGAGGCTCATGCTTAGGGTCCCTGTTCTAGACAGAGGTTCCCCAGGATGAGTCTCAACCTGAGCCCACCACCTCTTGTTTGCCACCATGGCAACATCACAGTCAGGATCTGTAAGTGGGACTGAAAGCAGGGAGTGTTTACAGCCAGATCGCTTCCCTGCAACATGTGTGCTGGGGGGGTCTGCGTCTGGACGGCCAAGAGTTGCAAAAGGAGCTCAGCAGCCCCATTGTTCAGAATGGTGGGATTGGGAGGGGATGACAAGGTGGGGAGGGGAGAAGATTCTCTATTGTTCCCAGTGGTGGTGGAACTGGGGGGAGGAGTTCTCCATTGCCCCCAATAGAAGTGGCTGGGTGCTGAGCCCTTTTGAAAATCTGGCCTGGAACTTTCACCTCACACTCTTCTGGTTTCTGTGCCCACCTGGCACCGACTCTGCCAACAGCCCCACTGCAGAGAAGAGCCTGAGGTGGATTTCTAGGCCCACCTAGCCGGGGTTCAAAGTGCAGTCCCAGGAGAAAGAGAGCTCCGACGTGCATTGCCATTCCCGCCAGGCCTAGATTCGGCGTACAGCCACACAGAGAACTAGGCTGCTCACTCCAAGGAACTGAGTGAATTTCCCCTCCTGCCTTTCCCTTTCTAAACTATCATTAGCACCAGGTAGCCTCCTCTGCTTCAACGGACTGAAGGACTCGCACCCTCTCCTCAGCAGGTGCCTTGTTCTGGTCCCAGCCGAGCTGCAGTGAAAAACCAACCTGGTTACACGTTACTCGGCCAGCACGTTTAACAAGACGCCCTCCCCTCCCAAATGAGCTCAAGGAAAGCCCAGCCGAGCGATGGCCAGAGGCCTGCTGAGCAGCGAGCGGTTGTGCCGTGCGACGGCACCGCTGTTAACGAAACAGGTGTGAGCCTGCGCACTGGGCTTGCGTTGTCCTCCCAGCCGGTTGCTGACATCTGGGTGATAGATGAGCATCCTCACTCTCTCCCTGGAGCTACGGCTGCCCTGCCACTCCAGAGCTGCTGGGCTCAGGCCCAAGAGTTTCACTCCTTGAGTTAATGGAAATACTATACACATGGAGCTGGCCCCTTCCCAGAGACACTCCTGTCATATGGACGGAGTCGCTTGCACTAACTCTCCTTTGTGCCAGCGAATGCTCCAGCGAAGACAGGGATAAGGAGGAGCTGCAGCCAGCTAAGCAAGGAGCGTGGCAGGCTCAGGGACTGGGAAGAGGGCAATTAGCCGGGCTTCCTCATTCCCTCCTTTGCACACACTGTGGCTGAAAATAGGATTGGGGGCTGGCCCGATCCTCCATCTGAATCCTCACAGGAGCCTTTGGGGAGATGGCTGAGAAGACTTATGGTTTACTTGCTGTTTCACACAGGAGGAGTTGAGTCCCATTCGCTGCAAAGGGCAGAGGATTTTGCAAAAGGGCAGTAAGCCAGATCCTGCCGGGCCCAAGCACCCGCAGCAATGGGCTCCACAGCGTCATTTTTCTACGCTCAGCGCCGTTCAGGATCGAGCCCTAGAGAGGAGGCGGCGGCGCTGGTGAGGGGCAGTTGGTCTTGCAGCACTGACGTAGAATGGAGGTAATCTGGGTTCCCTGCTCTGCCACAGATTGCCTGGGTGACCTGGAGCAAGTCATTTAACTCCTCGGTGCCTCATTTCCCCATCTGTGAAGTGAGGGAAATGTAGTGCTCTTTGTCCACCAGGTCTGCTTAGACTCTAAGCTCTCCCGGGCAGAGACTTTCTCTCACCCTGTGTGCGTGCAGCACCTAGCACGTTGGGGCCTCGTGGCATGACCACAAAGCATGGACAGACAATGAGGGACTCTGACCCCCTTGCTCCCCTGCAGGAATCCTGACCTCTCAGCCTAACAGCAGCATTTGAATCGTCAGCACTTGTAACCTCAGGGGATGTTTAACGTAGCTGTTGGCAAGCTGGGTCAGAATCAAGTGGGCTCTTTGCCCGTGGAAAAAAATTCTGTCATTTTCGCTATAAATAAGTACCAAATTCTCCAAACTTTGGTGGCAAATGGGCCATGACTCCGGCTGTCACTGCCATGCAAGAAAAATGGACTGAAATGGAAGGTGGAAAGGGCAGCCAACTCTATAAGCCAGTGTAGGCTTCGGAAATTATATAACAGGAGGCATAAATCAGCAGCTCTCCAGATCACTTTGCAAACAGAAGATTCCCCACAGATCTCTTCCTTCCAGAGCCTCTCTGTCGCTCGTGGGAGCATTCTCCCAATTCTGCATGCTATTAGGAAAGGCTCCTTATACCAGTGATGGGCCATGAACCACAATTGAAGGATTATGAATCTACAGGGCCAGGTGAACCATACCATGACCTGTGCTATTATTACAGAAGCATAGACATTACAGGTGGGCCACTCTTATTAGTAGAGCCTGGAATTTTGGAAACCTGCGTTCATTTCCCTGCTCTGCTGCAGACTCCCTGTATGACCTTGGGCAAGTCACTTAATCTCTCTGACTTTAGTTCCCAGTCTGTAAAATGGGCACAATAGCCATTCACTACTTCACAGGGTGCTGTGAGATAAAACACACTAAAGAGCATGAGGTGCTTAGATACTAGGGCAATGGACCCAGATAAGCATGATAGAGAACCAACAGTGAAACTCAGAGGAAAATTTGGCCTATAGTCTGTAGCTCTGGCAAGGAACCAGACTTTGGGCCTAATCCTGTTCCCAGTAATTTTGCCCCTAGTTTCAGCGGGAGCATGGTCAGGCCTTTGGTTTGAAATCTACTGGTTTGCTTCACCACTTCATGCTATGCCAGTGTAGTTCCATTGAAATAAATGGGCCAGATCCCCAGCTGGTGTAAATCAGTATAGCTTCTCTGAACTCAACCGAGCTATGACGAGTTATACCAGCTGAAGATCTGGCCCAATGGAGTTACAGGGTATAACAGAGTGGAGAACCCAGCCCTCTGGCTCTTTGAGTTCCTTTTGTATCTGCTGCCTCGCAGTTGCGAAAATGTTACTATCATAATGCGGGGAAAATCCAAAGATCTCCCTCTCGCTTCCCCCATGTCTAATCTAACACCTACGAAATCCCTATGAATGTTATTAACCAAAGACTGAGCAACCGAGTGACCTTCTATTTCAGTTATTGAGTCTAAATCCTACGAGGGTTGTGTTTTTATTAAACGTGTTTCATATCTCTTATCATCCCTGTGCCCAGCTGGATGGCGACATTTTCAGTGCAATTATATGCATCATCTAAATCTACTCTGCATTTAATGATAATATTTAAACAACTCCTCGGAGGAAGACGCAAACCAGCATAAACAGTATGTCTAGTTATCATGACACTTTGCATGCATATAGGGTATGATTCAAAGCCCGCTGAAGTCAATGGAAAGACCCCTAATGATTTCAAAGGGCTTTGGATCAGGTACATCTTGGTATAGTTGCGTCAGCAGATACAGAATGTGAGAAGAACAGGAACACAGTGACTGAGGGACGCGAGTTGCTGTCTGGGAAGATGGAACTGCCTGCCCTACCACAGAGCTAGCAAGTTGGACAGCTCCAGGGCCGGCTCCAGCCTGGCAAGCAGGTGCTTGGGGCGGCCACTCCGGAGAGGGGCGGCATGTCCAGGTATTCGGCGGCAATTCGGCGGACGGTCCCTGGTCAGCTCATTGAGGCAGGGAGTCTTTTTGTTCTGTGTCTGCACAATGCCTAGCGCGATGGGATCTTGATCCATGATGAGGTATCCCAGGTGCTACAACAGTGCAAATAAAAATGGGCACAGAGGAATAGCAAAAAGAGACAGATTTTTTAAAAGACAGACACAAATGGTACAGCTGTTTGAACATTTTTGGCTGAAACTAGCATAGAATCATACACTCATAGAAAATTAGGGTTGGAAGAGACCTCAGGAGGTCATCTAGTCCAATCCCCTGCTCAAAGCAGGACCAACCCCAACTAAATCATCCCAGCCAGGGCTTTGTCAAGCCAGGCCTTAAAAACCTCTAAGGAAGGAGATTCCACCACCTCCCTAGGGAACCCATTCCAGTGCTTTACCACCCTCCTAGTGAAATAGTGTTTCCTAATATCCAACCTAGACCTCCCCCATTGCATCTTGAGACCATTGCTCCTTGTTCTGTCATCTGCCACCACTGAGAACAGTCAAACTCCATCCTCTTTGGAACCCCTCTTCAGCTAGGCAAAGGCTGCTATCAAATCCCCCCTCACTCTTCTCTTCTGCAGACTAAATAACCCCAGTTCTCTCAGCCTCTCCTCATAAGTCATGTGCCACCGCCCCCCTAATAATTTTCATTGCCCTCCACTGGACTTTCTCCAATTTGTCCACATCCCTTCTGTAGTGGGAGGGGGGGGGGGAACCAAAACTGGACGCAATACTCCAGGTGTGGCATCACGAGTGCCGAATAGAGGGGAATAATCACTTCCCTCGATCTGCTGGCAATGCTCCTACTAATGCAGCCCAATATGCCATTAGCCTTCTTGGCAACAAGGGCACACTGCTGACTCATATCCAGCTTTTCATCCACTGTAAATGACTTTTCAACTGAAATGAGATTTTCATGGAAAATTTTCGATTTAATTGAATTTTTTCATGTTTTCAACAAAAAATATTTTTTTTTCTTTTCTTCCTTCCACGGGGGGAAAAAAGAAACTTCCACAAAACTGAAAACTAATAACCGAAAATTTTCTGGTTGTCAAAACTAACATTTTTTATTGCATTTTGAACAATTGTTTTAGTTTGGGTGTTTTTTGGGAGTTTGTGTGTGTGTTTGTTTCATTTTGGGGGGAAATTTCGCAGGAAATACTTTCCATATCCTGATCAAAGAAACTTTCACTGTGGATGTGAACTAAGGAACACACTTAACAAGGAAATTAGGTCATGTTAGGATGCAGCCTTGAGGAGTTGTGTTAACTAGCACAATGTTAAGAATCACTTTGCAGGCAGTGTAGACATGGATAAGTTGCATTTAACATGTTGTTACATGGTCATGAATAAACCCTGCTGGAACCATGACTGATTGATAAGCTCCTACTTTCCCCTTATGCAGGCAAAATTCCCATTGAGGGTTAAGTGCCAATGTCTACAACCCTTATTCACACGAATACCCCACTGAAATCCAAGATACCCCAGTCATTGGATGTAATAGATCAATAGATAGACAGATAAATAGGCATGCATTTTTATTTTGGAAAGTTAAAATTGCAATTGAAATTTCAAATTTCAGTGCTGGTTAAATTTTTTAAACAAAGTTTCAATTAAAATATTAATCAAAATTTTTACAAAAAAGGGGGGCAAGTTGTGTAAACTTTTACAAAAAATTGTTCTAATCCTCCCTGCTCTAATTGATTCGCTCTTCTCCTGAGGACTCTGCTCACAACTATTGGGTCCACGATTCCTACCACTCTGGAAATCGTGTCACTTTTCTGACTCTCGATGCCTGAAATCCACAAACATTTTCTCATGGGGTAAAAGGAACCAATCTAGAGTCTGTTTTCACAGATCCATCGCTCAGGGTAAGCTGAAACCCCAAATTATTACTTTAATAATTAAATATTAAATAATTAATTTAATAATTAATAATGATCTTCATTGCAATAGCGCCTAGGAGCCCCAGTCATGGACCCAGCCCCTATTGTGCTAGGCGCTGTACAAACACAGAACCAAAAGACAGTCCCTATAGGAATGCACCTCTCGCTATAGTGCATTCACTGTGCACCCCAGAAAGGAATGGCAAGTGGTACACAAGCTTACATCACTAGCAGCTCCTTCGCTTTTCCATAGGCCAAGCTGTTCCAGCCTGTGAGGGCAGCCAAAACGACTCAGTGAGTGAGTCACTGGGAATGGAAACACTTGTGCCGCTAAGTCCAACTCCTGGCCTCAGCTTTTGTGAGTGACACAACCATTTTGGCACTAGCCCTTGCCCTCTCTTGAAGCTATAGATCTGTAGTCCCCGTTGCTTTCCACCTTTCGGGTTCTAATAATGTTCCATCCTCCCCCTCCCCCTTCCCCCGGACAAAGTGGTTTACGAGTACAGAGAGATAAACACAAAGGTGGTTCTTGAAGCTGCAGGCGCTGGTCTTAAATCCTGACACTTTTCGGGGTTTGAAAAGCCTTGAGGGAGAAAGGAACCGACTGAGGGAAAGCAGTAAAAGTCTTACGCTTGTCAGAAAGGTAGCAGGGAACTGTAATCCCACCCCTTGCAATTTACTGGCCTAGGGCAGCATACAGCTGTATAATTGCCCTTTAAAATAGGCACAAAAGCGAGTGTATTCGAGGCAGCTAAGAGTAAAGGAAATGGGAAATATTACACATTCCTCGTCGGGCTGTAGTCTGTGCAAAGGCGGCCAGGGAAGGGTAGTCAGAGTCACTTTGGGGAGGAAGGAGAGGGGACTGAGACAGGAACGGCACGGGGTGCTGCAGACACGGTACGAGGGGTATAGGCAATGCCCCGGGACAAAGCACGGCAAGACGAGCAGGCCGGGAATGAGGAGGGAGTTCCTGAGCGCAACAGAGCATATGAGAGGATGGATGGCAGAGTGGTTAGAACACTAGGCTGTGAGTCATGGGTCCAGTTCCCTGTGCTGCCACCGACTCTGTGTGACCTTGGGCAAGTCATTTAGTCTCTCTGTGCCTTAGAGAAGGGCAGCCCGGCCCTGCATTGCAAGGTGTTGTCAGGGTAAAGACACTGTAGATTGTGAAGTGCTCAGACACTATGGTAACGGAGGGGCCCATCAGTAGTTATAAGATAACCAGGGAGTGCCGCAGGCTCGGATGGAGGAGGAGTAGGCCAAAGCCTGGAGCTTCCAGGGCTGGACAAGCAGAAGAGTTCTGCAGGCCAAGGCTGAAGAGCAGTGGCAGAGCTGTGTCGGGGACAGCACAGAAATACCAGCAAGGGTCTGTGGGTCAGGCCTGAGAGGCACGGACAGTTTTGTGGGGCCTAAGAGAACGGCAAGGGATGCTGCCGCACAGGATCCAACGGTGTTTCCAGAGCTTGGTGGGGAGGGGGGAAACGGGACTGGAACAGCAGCAGGATGCCGCAAGCCAGGAGCGAGGTGCATTGGCAGAACACCGCAGGAGCCCAGAACTGGCAGAACAAGGGCTGTTGCAGGCCAGGAATGAAGTGCTCTAGAAGAGCCTTAACAGGAGCAGGACTGCAATAGTGGTGGTAGGGCGAGGCGGGTGTCCTGGGGCAGGAGAGCGAGAGGCGCATCAGCAGAGCTGTGCGGGAAGCCAGCAAGCAGCTCCCTCCATTTTGCCTAACGGCAAGCCCATGAGGTCGCTTTCCAAACCCTTCTGAAGTCCTTCACTGTCATTTTTCATTGAGAGAGGGAGAGAAGAGAGGGGTCCCTGCCAGTGATTTTGTCTCTGGAGACTCTGCACTATCCTGGTGTTTTCCCAACCTGCCCACCCTGTCTAATTGGGAAATGCCAATGGAGCGGGTGCTGTTAAAGGGGTGGAGGGCACAGCATGACTTTGGAGTCAGCACTGGCAGGCTGGGCGTGGGGGGGCGTTGGGGGAGTCATTGAACCTCTCTATGCTTCAGCTTCCAGCTTCATATAATGGGACAGTGACATTCACACAGCTCGCCCAGCTCATGCCAACCCTCAGGGTGCGTCTACACTGGAGTTGGGGTGTGTGATTTCCAGCAGACATACCTGTACTAGCTCATTGAGTCAGAGTGCTAAAAACAGCACTGCAACCGTGGGTGGCGGGGGGGGGGGGGAGAGAAATGGTCTAGCCACCCTGTGCACAATCCTGTCTGAAACTCTGGGCCCATACTCAGCCAGCTAGCCCGTCCCACTGCCTGTGCAGTCACAGTTACACCTAGAGCCAGGATCCCAGAACTATTGCAAGTAACGCACATACATCCACCTGAGCTGGAAATCACACCTCCAGCTTCCATGCAGACATGGAAGACGGTCTAAAAGTGCAGGGGAGCAGGAATCCCGGATTCTGGTATTCTGGCATTAAGAAAGGCGGGAGTTCGTTTTCCTAGGTGGGATATATGGGGAGGCACAACTGGAATAGTACTTCTGGCAACCTTGCTTGGCTCTGAAGAGCAGCTTCATTCATAGAGTTTAAGCAATAAAGGGACCATTACGACATCTAGTTTGACTTCAACAGATGGAGAATCTACTGCTTTCCTCGGTAGTTTGTTCCGGTGATTGACCACCCTCCCTGTTAAAAATTTGTGCCTTATTTCTCAATTGAATTTGTCTGGCTTTAACTTCCAGCCATGGGTTCTTGTTATTCCAGCTGTGAAAGTTCAGCCCGGCCTTCAAAGAAACCAGCCGGTGGAGTTTATCCAGGTTAGAGGTTTAAGAGTTGCCAGCAGATCTGGGAGAGTTGGGCAAACTGGTCCCAAATAAACCAGAGCTGATGGGAAACCCACCCACTTTTCAGACGTCCTTATAAATTCCCAGCATGGCGCAGGCATCTTGGGAAGTTAGCAGAAAGTCAAGCATCTTTGGAGCAAACCTAGATGCCATTTCAAGAGAACTTTGGTCCAGTTTATGGTTCTGATTCAAAACCACTGGGGGACAATGGTTTAGATGGAAAACTAGGTGAAACTCAGCAGTCTTCTTTACTCAGAGAGCTGGAATTCAAAGTCAAAACTTAAGAGAAGAAAGGTCGCATGCTACCAAACCACTAGGCAACTCCAAGGCAAGAACCATAAAGGGAAACGGCTGAGGTTCTCCAGTGTCTGGAAACCAGGGAACCTTCTCCTTAGGCTTGGATGCTGCATGAGGCAGTGAGGTATGTGCGGATAAGCAGGGCCGGCTCTAACTTTTTTCCCACCCCAGGCAAAAAAGAAGAGCACTGCCCCGTCCTAACACCCCCCCAGCACCGCGCTGCCGACCCCCCCCCAGCGCCACGCCACCCAAACCCCCGGAGTGCTGGGCGCAGAACCACCCCCCCCGAGCATTGTGCCGGGCCACCAAACCCCCCCCAGTGCCACGCCGGGCCGCCGAAACCCCTGAAGCACCGCGCCACCCAACCCCCCCCTCCGCGTTTCGCCGGGCTGCCCAGACCCCTGCCCCCCACCCCGAGTGCTGAGCTGCCCAAACCCCCGGAGCGCCGGGCTGCTTCGCCAAATCCCGCACCCCCCCCCCCAGTGCCGCCCCGCCAAAACACCCCCGCGCTGCCCGGCCAAAAAAAAAAGAAAAGAAAAAACCCTCGAGCGCCGCCCCGCCAAAAAAAAAAAACAAAAAACCCACCGCGAGTGCCCCCCGCCACCCCAACATTGGCCGCCCCTTCTCAGGGTGCTGCCCCAAGCACGTGCTTGGTCGGCTGGTGCCTGGAGCCAGCCCTGCGGATAAGTGAGAGAGGACTAGGTAAGGTGCCGAGGTGCAGATATACCCCAGTACAGTTTAATGCCAATACTTGTGACTCCACACACTGAAATAAACACTGCTCCATTTGTTGCAAAATATGAGTATGTGTGCATAGGAGAGTATACAAATAAACATACTCTTGTATAGTTGAGTCCTACATCACAGATTCAGGGTCCATTTAGGGCATTTAATTGAATCTCTAAACTTTGAAATAAAGGCACTCAATGCGTTTATTTCACTCTGATATCACACATTCAATTAACTACAGCTGACAGATCTACCACAGTTCTGTTTAATTTTTTCTTAATTTCTCTTCTTTTTTTTTCCTTTTTAAAAAGAAATAATCAAACCAAGGAAATTGCACACAAATAACTCCATTAATGGAACACAGAGTGAATACTTGAACTGCAGAAAAAACAGGAAGTTTGAGGGGATAGATCCAACAGTAACATGTCAAGCATCTCTGTGGGATGAGATTTGGAAATAACAGATTCATCATGCCTAACGGGACTTTCCTATTCCAAAGGAAAATGAATGCAGGTCTTAGGGAGCCATTTGATTTCAAAGCAAGTGGAAGGAGACAGCAACCCCACCTGGAACTGCTGTGCCCATTCCCACTATAAAGCCACCGTCGAACTGGCATCACTGTGATATTTCCCTACACAATGGGCAAAGTACAGTCTAACATAACTTTTATTTTAGATCGAGGAGAACAACAACTGTAAAGTGTCCAGGAGAGGGGGGAGCCCAAACCTAGACAGCTACACTGCAGTTTTATAGCCCTCCCCCCCCCCCCCCCCCCCCCCGCAAGCCTGAGTCAGCTGACACAGGCCAGCCTCTCTGCACAGGGAGAGAATACTCAGAGATTTAAAGGCGCAGCCCACAAAAAAAAATAAAGGCATCAGTCCAGACCACAGCTATCAAGCCAACCTCCCAGTAGATGCAGACCAGGTAACCCTGGGATCCCCATTTACTGAAAAGCATCTGCTCTTAGCCCACCCAGTCTGAAATCATATAGGCCAGTAGTGAGCCAGACCTGTTTCCAATTTTATCTGTAAGCAGTGAATGAGGTGCTTTTGGTCCAGGTCACTGCATTGAGGAGCTTTGGCAGCTTGCACGACTCTTGTCCTGTCCTTTTTATTGCAAGAAAACATAAGATCTATAAGTGTGTGTGTGTGTATGTGTATCAAAGCGAATGCAGAGACACACGCTTCCTGCCAGCAGACTGGACAGGGTGGTAGGCAGCTGGCCACAGGGTGTATGTGCCATTCCAAATTCAGTTCCCTTTTCTGTGAGGATGCCACCCACTGCGTCAGAGTTACATCACCTGCCTCTGACATCTGGGGAGCCCAGGGGAAGGTTTTGTTCACCGGACTCTTAATGAGAGTCAGGCAGCAATCAGACATAAACAGCTCCGCAGGGCTGGCATGGTGAGGTGAGATCCAAGGTGGTGAGGGCTGCAAAGCGGAGACCCGACAAAGGAGGAGGAGGAAGGACGATGAAGAAGACTGCTCCACACTAACATTTTCCTCTCGTGCACACATAAACCCTCTGAATAAAGCTGCGTTGAGGGCTAATTTACAGCCAAGAGAAATGAAGTGAGATCTCTTGCTGGCCACTGGGAAATGAAAGATGAAGGTTGCAAAAGGCCAAAAGTCAAATTTTGGATCCAGAGCCAACCTTCCCCTCAAAAGTGGTTTGGCCTGGGGGTGGGGGAGAGGGGTTGGTCCCTTATCAAGATGTATGTCTGCAGTTGCTATTATGATCTCCAGGTGCACTGACAACAGAGTTAAATGCATGCAGAACGTGTGTCTACCATGCATTGGCTGATGGTCACGGAGGCTAAAGGATCTCTCCGCTTCTGCAGAGCAAGACGGGCCCTCAGGGAGAGACTGGACTGTACCTTGTAGATGAGCAGACTCAGGCAGGAAGTGAATTCAGGGTCTTCCCCTCGGAGAATGCCCCAGGATGAATTGAAGGCACAGAGTGGCCTATTGTGGGATTCAGATCTGGGTTCAGATTTTGCCCCCTGACCCTTCATCAAAGTGGTTTGGAACCAGGGTTCCAGTGTGAGCGTTGCTGGGGTAGAGAAGAAAGAATACGGCTGCTGTAATGAATGTCAAGGGGACTCTATAGGGGAGCTGCTGGACACAGCCAGACTCTGGTCCTCACGCTAACTCAGCATCACTACTCAAGTTCTTCCAAAGTCCTACCCTGGATTCATCAGTCATGGAAGGTGCTTCTGAGTGTATTACAAAGGGAAGTGACTGAAAGGGCTGTGGGGCCAGATCTCGGTCAGTCTGACTAGGTTGCCGTTGTGTGATAGTCACGTAGACTTCACATGATGCCTACAGCTAAAACACCAATCAGCTCTGACAGTACCCGCTATTATTCCAGGCCCCATGGTATCCCTGCTCTGTAGGGGTGAAATTCCCTCTCTGCAGAAAGCTGATGAAAAGCTTATGCTCCCTATGCAAGAAGTCCCATTGCAGCCCTAGTTTGAGGGCATAAGTGGGACCGAGGGGCTGTGGGGAGCACAGACATTGTGCTGTCTCTTTAAACAAGGGGGAATCTTGAATCTCAGTGTAGAGCTTACCTATGAGCAATCCGTTCTTTGATCACGTCCCTCTTTGCCTTGCTCAGGAAAGAAATAAGCAGAGGGACAGGGGCAGAGGAGAAGAACCGCATTCTTTTTAAACCTCAAAGTGGTTCAGTGTGAGTTCCGGAAAAAGAAAACCATTTTTGCGGGCTCCGATTTGATCAAAACCATCCCCACTTCCTATGTCAATAAAAGGCTGTAATGGGTTACATGAGAGTTCTGGCCTGTAACTTGAAGGCTTGCCCGTTTTTCTTTGCACGGGAGTAAAACTGTCTTGTCTGTGAAGCATAGATCAAATCGTTTGGGTGTTGCTGGGATTGGCAGTCATGAGTTTCTTTTTTATACCCGTCATAATTTCTCTCCTTCGTTAGGTCTTTCCTCCAGTCAAGTGAAATGAACCCCCACAATAAATGCCCACTGCTATACACCTCATCCAGGAATAAAGTCTACTGACTCCAGGGGAGCTTTGGCTTAGAAAGAAGCACACTATCAGACCTACAGTCTGAAGTGCTTTGGGGGCGCTGATTCTTCTGGCATCTGAGCCAGATCCCATTGAAGTCAATGAAAAAACATCTGCCGATTTCAATGGGCTTTGGATCAGGTCCCTCAGGGTCTGATTCTGCCTCATGGGGTCTGATCCTGCCCCATTGGGCCCCATCCTCACCAGCGTCAGACCCATTGGAATGAGAGGAGAATCAGGTCCCATGAGCAGTGCCAGACTGAAGAATTTCGGGGCCATGTGCACTTTGGTAATTGCCCCCACGCTCTGCTCCGGGGGCGGGGAGGTGGAAGGCCCCGGGGAGGTGGGGGAAGGCGGCAAGGGGAGGGGAGGTTGCAGAGTGAGCTCGCCCCGCACTCACCCTGCAGTGACTTGTGTCCCGCAGGGCTGGTCCAGCTCCCTGCTCCGGCCTGTTGGCTCTTGCCACAGTGTGCAAACGTCACCCACCCCGGCCTCGCCCCTTCCTGGCCCTGAATTGGAATGTTGTGTGTGTGGGTTCCCCCGCCCCAGCAGCCGGGGCCCCCTGAGAAGGGGCCCCTGTGCACGTGTGAAATTCACCCCTGGGCACAGGCCTCTACACGTCCCACGTAAGCCCGGCTTTGAGGACTGAAGCAGTGCCCAGGTCTTGCGCTGACCTCTTCCAACTGGGGAATGTCACCCACATTCTCCCACAAGGCTAGATGGAGCCTCTAGGAGCAGTATGGAACTTCTCTGCCCCATTATCAGCCCAGGGAAGGAGACAACTCCTCTCTGGCTCTCCTCTTGTTCTGGTGGCGGGGAGAGAAGTTCCTGCAGCTTAAAAGGGAGCCATTTATTTCACCCCTCAAGCCTGGCCAGCTGCACTGGGCAGCAGTTAGGGGAGGGGCACAACCAGGGCTCTGCCCCCTCCCATTCCCTGAACACATACTCCCCCTCCCTTTTCTGCCTGCCCCTGGAAGACAAGGGCACAATCTAGTCTGTGGATTTCACTGGGGCTACTCGAGGAGTTAGGTCCTGCTCCGTGTGAGTACATGTGACAGAATCAAGCCCTCTAGCAATACAAAGGAGGAGGATGACTACCGCCTCACCCAGAAACAAAACCCTAATGATCCTAGAAGTCAATGGAAGCTGCAGCAGCTCTGAAAGTCCCTGATCACTTATTATAGGTACCTGAATATGGAATTGGGTGCCTAGCTTTAGGCACCCAAACTCAGAAATCATGACCTTGCTCAGTGCCAGACAGAGGGTGGGAAATGCCTTCCAGACCCTGTCAGTGACTGGCTCATGTCCTCCTGGTGGTGTCTTTACACAACATTAAAAATGCAAGGAAACCACATGGACACAGCTGGATTCAAATCATCGTGTTTACCAACTATGCCAGGTATAGCTACTTCTATACACTGCTCGGTTCTGGTGGCTTCTGTAATAGAAGAACCAGAGACGGAATAGGGGCTCCCAAATGATTTAAAGCAACACTACCCAATTCCTATCCATTACAGTTACCCTTCCAGCTGTCTTAGCTTTTCAATAGTTACAGCTGCTGTTGCAGGTGCTAAGCCTATCTACAGTTTCTGAGCACTGCTGGCTGGCAGCTCCGTGATGCATTGGCTCTGTCAGGCTTTATTAATTGTGCTGTGTAATAAGCTCTGCATTTATGTATCTCCTCCCACTGATTTGCTGGACCCCTATGTCCCCACGAGATGCTGACATTCTGCTTCACTTGGCTTCTTTGACAATACTGTACATCCGGTTCTCATCATTCCCACTCGGGTCCTTCCCTCTTGATTCCCTCCCCCATGCAATTCTCTACCTCCGTGCACCAGCAGTGCAGAGGGCCCCTGCTGCCGTTAAGTGAAAGCCAAAGTTGTCCTTGTCCAGCTGGGCCTTTCGTTAGTTTTATTATTGTTTTTCTGCTTGCCTGGATCCCATGGGTAGGGATGAGGCAGACACTGCTTATTGCAGGGCTCATGACTTTATTAGACTCTCAGTCAGACTCCATGCTCTTGCTGAAGAATCATCACAAACCGGACCAGATTACCAGCTCAGCCACACTGGTGTCAATCTGGAGTAACTCCAGATTTACAGCAGCGTAGGTGAGATCAGAATGTGGCCCATAGTCCAGGGCCTCGTGGGAATTGCAGGATATCTGCTGTCCCAACCCATGACCAGAACCAGAGAGCACAGTTTTTCTTCTAAGCAGAGCTGGTATGGAATTTGCCATTGCAACAATTTTCTAACCAAAATGTCCTCTTTTTTTTTGGGGGGGGGGGGGGGGGGAGGGAAATTTGAAGTTTTCCACAGAAAATTTGTTCCCTATCTGCCCTGCATGGAAGGCTCTTGTGAATTTCACGCTGTGACTGCAAACAAACTTTTTCAGTTCTCCGAAAATGGAAACCCCTGCCCGTGAAAGAGTTTGCATTTTTGACTTTGTCCCAATTACATATTTCCCTCCCCCCAAAAACAGAGACTTGGAATTTTCCACAGGAAGAGGTTTCTATTTTCCAGCCAGTTCTACTTCTAAGCACATGGCACACTTTGTGCAGCCATGTGGGACGCCCTGTTAGGGGCATCATGTCCAATAAAGGGAGAGAGGGACCGAATTTAAAGCTAAGCCTTGTTTTGGGGAAACTCTCTCCTGGCCCCAGTGGAAGCCAGGCTCTTCGAACAATCAGCTGATCCTGCAAGGGGTGAGGTTATTCTCAGTGAATCTCTCCAGGGAGGTGAGTAAAAGGAAGTGGAATTTTTGCATATGCAACTGAATAGCACAGGAGAAGGCTTTTGGCTGCGCTGTGTTAATAAATATAGGACTAATTTTTGAGAGCATAATTCATGCCAGCAATAGATAAGAATGGAATGCAGGTTCCCTCAGAGACCAGTCTAGAAGCCAGTTATCCTCAGATCAGAGCAGCAAGCATGCAGTGAACGCAAAGGCTAGTCACCCGTAATAAATCCAACCTGGAAGGCCAGAGCCTGCATTTGTAGAGGAGGGAATACAGCCCCACCCAACAGCAAATTACGGAAGGCGTGCCAAGCTCTGCTTGTGCAGCAGGAGTTCGCTATTTGCAACGTACAGAGCGACTGGGAGTCAATTTAAACCCCAGGCTATCCACCCTGTCTATGATGAGACTGGGGGGGGAAACGGGTGATTGGCCCAAGACAGTGGATGCTATTCTCCTGTCACGGCCAGTTTCAGTGGAGTTAATTCTGAACTGCATCACTCTAAGCGAGAAGAGAATCCCGTCCAGTCAACTGAAGTCTTGATTGATTTGCAGGCTGATAGGTATTCCTCAGGGAAGTCATCTTTTTAAAGAAAGTGAGAACCACAGGCAGGCAAAATAATTATTTCTTTGTACAGGTATCCCCATTCTGTATAAATATTATGGTAGCTCCAAGAGCCCCCGCTCAGGTCAGGCCCCATTGTGCTAGGCGCTGTATGGACATCCAGTGGAGACACTGCCTGTCCGAAAGAGCTTGCAAGCTAACCAGACAAGACAGAAAAGGATGGGATTTCTGAAAAGCAACTAAGGCACATTGGAGTTAGGCATGCAAATGCCTTTGAGGATCTGGACCTGAGTGGCTTTCAATGGGATTGGATGCTCCTAAATCACTGAGCTGTTTTTGAAAATCCCACCCTGATGCACAAAGAAACGAAGTCACGAGCTCAAGGTCACACAGCAGAGGAAAAGTCCTATTTCCTGACTGCCAGGCCACTGACATGTCCACTACACCAGGCTGCCTCTGCGTGGAGGGCTCTTCCACCAGATTTCCAGGAGCCGGATAAGCTACTAAGAAGGGGAAAGAGAGGCACTTCTTGCTGGAAATAGCAAAAGAGACCACGTCTTCCAAAGAATCCTAGGGTCCCAGGTTTAAAAGACTCAAATTATGAAGCTTCCACAGGTTCTCTTGAGATATTATTCCACAGAGTAATAGAGGTCAATGTTAGCACAGTTGTGACTGATAGCCTGTCATTTCCTTTGCTCAATCTCATCCCGTTACCTTTGGATCAGCCTGAACAATACTTCTCTTTGCATTTTACAGCCTTGAAACCCTGGGACAGTTTGCCCATTGGCACCTTCAGCTTATCAATAACACACAGAAGATACATAACACCAAGGTCCTGATCACCTGTGGTCATTAAGAATCCATGGCCCTTTTGAAGTTGTAGAGGTATCAGTCCTGGTGTCATGACCTAATTCCAATGCTCTCCCAGCCCAAATCCCTCCTGTAGTTCTCTGTGGACTGAGAGCTTTGCAACCCTTCTGTGCTAAGCTGAAGTGTGATGTTGGAGTGCGCCGTTCAACAACCCCATGTTAGTGACGAGACGATTCTTGTGTACAAGGATTGATTCTGTGCTGGTTCACATCCTGTGCTACCCCACTGGAATTCACTGATTGTTGGAATCAGTGGAGTTCATAGAATCATAGAACTGGAAGGGACCTCGAGAAGTCCAGTCCCCTGCACTCAAGACAGGACTACGTATTATCTAGGCCATCCCAGACAGGTGTTTGTCCAACCTGCTCTTAAAAATCCCCAATGATGGAGATTCCACAACCTCCCTAGGCAATTTATTCCAGTGCTTAACCACCCTGACAGTTAGGAAGTTTTTCCTAATGTCCAACCTAAACCGCCCTTGCTGCAATTTAAGTTGCATGTTGAGTAAGAGGAATGTAAGTTAGGGCAGAATTTGTCTCAGTTTTCAATATAGGGCTGGTTTATATTTTTAGGTGACTGTACAGCATCCCAAATAAAAAAAAGTAAAAAATAAAAAAATAAAATAACCTCAAATTTGGGGAAATTTTTAACTCTGGACCCAACTCTTCCCCCATCTCAGCCTCTATTTCTCAAATCATTTTTCTAGTGCTTTAGATATAGGGTTGAATTTTCAGAAGTGTCTAAGCGACTTCAGAGCTAAGTTCTATTTTTAAAAGCAATTTAGGCATCTCACTGAAAGTCTATGGACTTGGGCCAGAGTTTAAAGGTATTTAGGTACCCAAAGATGCAGATAGGTGCCTAGTGGGGTTTTCACAAGCACCTAACTCCCCTTGGTTTCACTTCTAGGTGCATAGGCACTTTTGTAATCCCATCAGGTGCCTACTTTCATCCTTAGATGCCTAAATACCTTTAGAAATATGGCCCTTAGGCTCCAAAGTCACTTAGGTGCTTAGGGAAATTTTAAACCATGTTTCAGCGGTGCCATATGAAGGGGAATTGTCACGACTTCCGTTTGGAATCTGGTGCTTTTGTGTGTATCACCCAAAACAGCAGAGGGGGGTTTTCCACGAGGAACTGGCTTATCAGCTTCCACTCCAGGCTCTGTCCGAGAATTCTTATGTAGGGCAGTCTGACAAAAGACAAGTTCCTGAGGGGCTGATCCAAAGCCCACTGAAGTCAATGGGACAAGAAGTAAAGTTCAAGGGTGTTAGAAGCCCTCTAACTCACCAAAAGATCGAATTATAGGCCCACAACTCAAAACATGCTTGATTTTAAATGGTAGCCAACCCCTGGATGTAATGGTAGATGCCGTTTTGCAGGATGTTTAAGTTTCCTCCTATCTGATTTTAAAAAGCAAATGTAAACCCCAGTTCTTTTCCCTGGATCCCATATTCCTGGTCTCCTGCAGCTCTATAAATATCACCCTCGCTTCATTTGTTGTGACTTTTTTGGCAGCCAAGTCTTTGTTGCCGTGGGGAGACGTCTGTTGACAAAGATACCTAACTCAGCTGGGTCCCTGGTTGCCTATTAAACATACTCGCTGTTTTTCAGTCTCTTGCTGCTCAGAGCCTCGTAATTTCACTGGAACGAGGTGACATCACACGCATACATTATGAGATACTCTCGCCTGCTGGCTAGCAGGCTGGTGAAAACAAGTAGTGGTGTATTTTGCAGAAAGTAAATGACACTTAACTGAGCTGTCTGGGGCTGTGCTCCTATTGAGGGTTTCTGTTGTCAATATAAATCATAAAAAGCTACGCTGGAGTCATCAGAACACTCTTCCTGCCCCCACCCCGATATATAAATTCAACCTTTGAATGTGCATTGTTTGGCTGTGCATCTACCCAGATATCCAGCTAGCAGGGCATGGTGCCATGGGGTACATCTACACTGTGGTAAAAGACACAAATAAAACCCTCAGTTTAAGATTTCAACAAGAGGGGGTTTCAGTCACCTTTTCCACAGCTAAAGAAATAAAAAGTCCTTGCGAGATCTACCATTGTGGTCAGTGAAGCTCACAACTGCAAGAGCAGCATGGAGTCACCCTTCATTGCATGGGGGATGCAGAGCCACCCAGGGAAAAGAAGATCACACAGCACTGAGAACCAGATGGATGAGCTGAACTCCTGGCCAGGCCCCTCCACAGCTGAAACAGGTTCCATTTCTGTTAGCAATTCCCTCTGTGTTAGTGTAGAGGCTGCATTTGACCTATTAGATCGGACTCAGAACATGATCCCAGGGAGCTCTGCACACCTGCTCTTTATTTATAGATTAGGCAATCAAGCTTTGGAGAAAAATGGGTGGGAAAATGAGAGTTGAGCTATGCAATGCTGCATACTTCTAATGGCGTGTTAAAGAAAATAGTCTTCATTAAATCAAATCCTTTGGGGCAAATCAAATCCTCTCTCTATTCCTGTATCTCCCCAGTGCATCCTTTAAGATGCTCTCATGGAAAGATACATGTTCTAAGTGGATTTAAAAAAAAAAATTTAAAAGGCAGGCTATAGGGATCCTGAGGCCAAAGTGTCTCAAAGCCATTTGGGAGTAACTTCTTCGAATGCTCTATTTTAAGTGAGTAGAGATAGGAGGGTTATGTAATAAATAATTAGAACCGATCATTGCAGAATTTAACAGCTCTGAATCAAAGATGGACAAATATGCCCTACCAGGCAGCATGATATGTGGGATCTCAATCTCCTCACAGGAAGTTTATTAAAGAAAACAGCTGCAGCTAAAGAAAAACAAATAGACTTCCACACAGCTTGAATTCCAGCATTGTCACCCTTGTTTACCACTGACAACACCCAGCCTACAACTCTATACAGCAAACAGAGACACCGACTGGCTGAATGGTATGCTGCAAGCCAGCAGAAATCTGAGGTCTTCAAATTGACATCTTCCCACCCTCCACCCTCATTATAGGTGCTTCATGAATTTCCCAGGCCGACACCATCCTCAGACGCTTTTTCTTACATGGCAGACTTCTCCACCACAATCTGCCAGTACTGGGTGAGTAGCTTCCTGTATTAGTACTACTTTGCCATTGTAAGAGAGGTGCCAAGGCATGGCACCTGGCATCTTGTATGAGTGGTTCATGTCTCCTACTAGCCTTCTCCTATTAAGATAAGATACTAAGAAAGTGTTTTCAGAGCCACAGGTTATTCTGTGGACCACCCTGGCTATCAGGGACTCACTCCGCAGCCAGATCTTGGTAGCAATTTCCAGTTATGTCAGGACAACTGTGAAATTCACATGACTCATCATTATTGCAATGCCACAGGACAACACACCCCTCCGGGAAGAACTGTTATTTATCCATGTGTCTTATCTATTCCTCATGCAATAGGGAAGGAGGAGAAGCCACTTTCTGGCGATACCTTGGGCTAAATTCTTCTTCCAGCTACCAAGTCAACTCTATTGATTTCAATGGGTTTGCACCAATGTAAGTGAAAACAGAGTCAGGCCCATTACCTGTAACCCCATCCCCTTTAACCTCAGCTTTTCCAACTCCCTCCCCCCCTACCAAATTCTCCACCCCACCACTGAAAAATAAAAAGGTAGAAGCAGCAGCAAGGATTCAATGCTAGAAGCCTGCTGTGGAACTTGCTGGGGTTTATAGCAGCAAATCCCAGCCAATATGACAGAGACATCACCAAATAGCTATGCTGAGAGTTCTATTTTTAAATCTCTGACTTGGCTACCTATTAACTCCCCTTACTCCTGGGACGATCCACAGAGATTCCCTTGCGTTTGTACAAGGCATCAGGCCTGATTCCTGCCTTTTAACCTTTATGATTTGTTTTCATCTCCAAGAGGGAGAACTGCACCCCCTGGACCATATTTCAAGGCCCGGCTGTGTTAGTTTTGGACAAGCCCAGAGCAGTTTCATACTTTGCACTGGCACAGCCTTGTTATGCCAGCTGCTTAACAACAACACACCTGTATGCAAGCTGGGTCTGTGGGCTGCGAGGCAACCGGGCAGTGGTCCTAATTATTACAGGGTGACACAACGGTGCCGGCATGACCTCATGGATTTATTTTAGCCGGGTGATCTGACGTGACAGAGAGCACATGTTTTTGCAGCTGTCCAAACCCCCCTTGGGGAACCCAGGCATACCTGTGTTGTACCCCTCCAGGCGTAGAGCTGGACACCTGTGTGCAGGAATTGGAGTCATCCAAAAGACCTTAGCAAAGATGCTTCTCTTTCCTTTTGATCTTTAATTAATTTACCTGGTGGGAAGATTTATTGAATGTTTTTTAGTTATTGATTTAGAGATTATTTATTAAATCAAAGCTTCAGTGTAGCATGTCAGAGCTCTACTAACTCCCTGGTGCGCACACAAAGGCCGACGCACTGGCACGGCAAAAACCTCTTTGTGGGCAATTGACGAGCTGCTCAAGAAAATATTAAACACATTTATGTAATAACGATACCTCACGCTCACACAGAGCCTTTAAACAGAGAATTCAAAAGGACTTTATAAACATCACCAGCCACACCACTTCCACAAGGTAGGTACCATCTGTTTTAGAGATGGGGAAACTGAGGCGCGATTTTTTTGTGGGTGGGGCAAGGTTTTCAGAAGTGGCTATCTATTTTGTGTACCTCAATTTTTTGGATGCCGAAACTTGAGTCACTGATGCCCTGATTTTCAGAGGCATTTCCCGTTGACTGCAACTGGAGTTCTGCGTGCTCAGCACTTGCAAAAAAACAAGTCCTGAAGTGTCTCCAATTGTGACAATATGGTTTTAAATGTTAGAACTGGGAATAAAACCAGGAGTCCTGTCTCCTACCCCTCAGTTCTAACCCACCCACCCCCCACCAGCAACCTGCAGTTACACTAGCTAGGATAAGTCTTACAAGGCCAATCAATCTCCGTGGAATAACTTGATCAGCAGCCTAGGTCAGAAAGAAATCTGCTCCCACCTCGGGTTAATGTTGCACAATTTGCCAGCCATATGACCAGCCTTTTTCATTGTCCTTTGAAACATGAGATATGAGCCAACACCACCGAAAGAAAAACAGAATCCAGCAAACTAAAAAACTCTATTAGGTCAGATCCTCCACCCCTGCACTGTCCTGTCAGATGGCTAGTGCCCTCTCTAAGACCTTGTCCTGTTCCAGTTTAAAATGGACAATAGGGCTTCTTTCACTCCCCTTGGGCGTCTATTCCACACCCTGCTAGAGCTCACCATTAGGTTCCCCCCCCCACACACACACTCTAATTTCCCCCCTCTGCTCATTTTCATCCCATGGTTTCTACTGACACCCCCTGCAGTAATTGCCTTCCCTGCTCAGCATCTACACCCTTCAGTTCGTGTAGATGGTTGTAATTGCTCCTGCAAATTTGCCCAGGGAAGACTGCCTTCCCCCCCACAGTACCCCTTTTGTGGGAAGATGGAGGACAACAAGTCACAGGGCCAACAATCAGAAACCTTTCCCCGCAGGAAAGCTGGCAGGGGTGGTGGGCTCTCTTCCTTTGCCCTTGTTTGTGTATGCATTGGGGCAGCATTCCAGTGGGTTCCCTCAGAGCAGTGGGCATCGTCAGGGAGTCTGCCAGCCTTCTGTCGAGACTCTGACCTCATTTGCCTCCCCACCCTTTTGTAGTGGTGCCTTGAAGTTAGCTGATCCCAGTTCTTTCTGGGACTGGGCCCCCTTCACGTTGGGGGAGCAGGACAGATAGGATGGCACCTTTCGCCAGCACTAAGCCAAGTTCCCCAACTTACCCACCCTTCACCCACACAGCCCTCACACTAACCCACTGTGGCCGTTGC
This sequence comes from Malaclemys terrapin pileata, assembly GCF_027887155.1. Classification (NCBI taxonomy): domain Eukaryota; kingdom Metazoa; phylum Chordata; order Testudines; family Emydidae; genus Malaclemys; species Malaclemys terrapin. Next base: position 23,031,271 of record NC_071519.1, read on the forward strand.
TAGGCATACCGGTGTGAAGTGGCTGTATCCGGAAGGCACCACTTCTCCTCCACCGCAGCTAGCCTTCAGAGAAGGGTCTCAGGCAGGGTGGGGGGAGGGTCACAGGCATAGCAGCCCCCACAGCCGTCCATGCTGGCCAAGCATCACACTGCAGCCACTCCCTGCCTCTCTTTTCTCCTCCAAGGTGGGTCCCCTCAGCCTTCCCCACACAGGTTGGACTGGGAGATGTGGCTGAGGCCCCCAGACAAGTCACTAAGTGAAACTGACCCCCTCCCTCCCCGGGGGTAACAAACGTCCAAACAAACAGCTCTGCTGCCCTGCTTGGATTCCACTGCACCCCACCCTCTGGGCTCAGTTCCAAGCCCATCCCAGGCTACTTTCAGTCTCTCTGCTCTAGGATAGAGCCTTGACTCCTGGGCTACTTCCCTGAAACCCCCTTGCCTCTCCCAGATGCTATTTTAGGGCCTTCCAGAGGAATCCAACTTGCTCCCTATGATTCCTCCTCCAAACTGACTTCACTGCCCTTTTATGAGCCCCAGGTGTTCATCAGGCCCCAATTAGTCCTGGGCTGAGAGGCAGCTAATTATGGGACAGGCAGGATTGGCCCCATTTCTCCTTAAAGAAGCCAGTCATTCTGTGACGGGGGGTTCTATTCTTACTCTCCACCTCAGTAAACAGAGCATGATATTGTATTCTCCCCTGGTTAGCCCCTTCTTCTCCCACACGATCCGCTATCAGGCCTCAGATTAAACTGCTCGCATTCCGCTCCACTAAAGCAGTTGCTTCCTTCCAACATGGCCTCTGTTTATATCTATCTATAGGAGCTCACGTGGGAGTGGAGATTATGCACTGGGGATAGCAACAGTGATCCATAAGAACTGGGTCAGACTATATATCTCCGACAGTGGCCCATGCCAGAGATTCAAAGGGAGTGTTCAGAACAAGGCAATTATGGAGTCATCCACCTCACTCTTCAACTCCTGGCTTCTGATAGGCAAAGGTTTAGGGTCTCCCTGACCATTTTGGCTAATAGCCATTGATGGACCTATCCAGACAGACCTGGTAAAGTGTGTGTGTGGGGGGGAGGTGCTGAAGAGAAGACTCTTACAGAATGGATCAAGATGGGGGGGAGCATGCTTTGGGGGGTTACATCAATGACCACAGGGGGCTCATGGAGCAGGGGTCACAAGGTCAGTCCAGATGTGGGTTATGAGAGCAGGGGCCATACACTGTGGACGCCCCAAGGACCAGCTTACCTAAGCAGGAGTGATATAACAGTCAAGTCACATCACTGACCCCTAGAGGGATGGTGGGAGCAGGCGTTTGTAGATCACAATGAGGACCCCCCAGGTGGGCTATGGGAGTTGGGTTGGACAGTGGGGGAAGGGAGGGGACCACACCAGAAACGTCTTACAGAAGCCAGGGGAGGGGGTTCAAGAGGGATATTAGAGAAGTGGGGGTTACACAGACTATCCATAGGAGGCTACAGGAGTGGGGGTGTTTGGGAGGGTGACATAGACAATCCCTAGAGTGTGACAGATGGAGGAACAGCACTGTGGGTTACACACATGACCCACACCATCCCATGAGTGTTAAATCACCAGTCCCACTCCTAGTGAAACCATTTTAGTCACAGTCCTCAGTCAAGCGACCCACATTTTTAAAGGGTCAGTGCTCCATACAATGTATATTTGGTGGGCGAGATTTCCAAAAGTGCCTATGGGAACCAGGCTTTATGAGTTTTTAAAAATTTCACCCAATGTCTCCACATTATTGCAAAGCACATGCTTAATTTAAAGATCATCCTTAAATCCTATCAACTTCAATGGGTTTAAAGCACTGATTTAACATTAAACACATGTTTAAGTGCTTTGCTGAACTGGGACTTAAATTATTAGATTCGATTAGATTAGAGGTACAAATGTAGAAAAGCACCTAAATGTTTAAAGACTCGAAATCCCATTGACTGTCAATGAGACTTAGACTCCTAAATGCCTACACAATGTTGCAAATGAGATGTAAGATCCTAAATCATTTAGGAATGTTTGTAAACTTTAGCCTAGATCTTTCCAACGCATCTGTTTGAACTACTCACATTACAGTCCCTCTGTGGGCATTCAAAGTACCCTTAAAATGTGGCCTCGTGCAGAAAAGTAACTATTAAAACTGACACTTTGTTACCACAAACATTTGCCCCGCTTGTTTCTGGTGAGTCATATCCACTCAGTGTGCAGAACAAAAACATGTTTTTACTCCTGTCAGCATTGCACAACCAACACAGCTTGGGAAAAACAAGCGAGGGGCTAGTCTACCTTGTGCATTGTCACCACAGGCGCCAATTCCACAATCTACATAGTAACATGAATACTTAGCTCGTATGTGGCTCTATTCATCAAAGCAGTTTATAAAGGAAGGTATCAATATCGTCATTTTACAGATGGGGTCCAGGGGCACAAAAGTGTGGAAGGTTTTGTGCAAGGTCTCACAGCCGGGTAGTGAAAGAGTTGGAATAGAACTTCATCTCCCAGGGTGCTGGAGCATTCTGCCGAATAAACCGTATAAGCAGTTACAAAAATCAGAGCGGCCTTGATATGAAAGTCCCTGGCAAATAAAGACACATCTCCAAGAGATCACTGTTGTGACCATACTCGCACGTCATTATATTCAGTAAATCAGATCTAATTATAAATGTGGAGTAATTCAAATCACTAAAAAATGTGAACTAATTTAGCCTGGCAACTACAGCTGGGTGAGTTTTTTCAAACAAATAGCTTATTCACCAAAAAAATGCAGTTTGGGGTTGACCGGACCATTTACGAAATTGGGTCAAACTCAGCGAATAGTTGTGTCTGAAAAAAAAATGGGGAAAAAAATTCAAGAAAAGCTGAAACGTTTCATATGGACATTTTCAAAATAAAACCTTTTGATCCTTTGTTTCAAAACTAAGTTTTGTTTCAAAATGTATCTAGATCTATTTAAACAACAGCATTGACAAAAATAATGGATGAAAAAAGATGGAAGGAAATGAAAAAAACGAAAACATTTTGTTTTGGGTCAAAGGAAACGTTTCCTTGTCCCAAAAGGAATTCCCCCCACAATTTACCAGTTTGGCCACCGAAATGAAAAAATCAGTCACTCACTCAGCTTACTCACATCGTTGGTGTAATATATTGTTATTGATGCTTAACAGATGGGAAAACTGAGGCATACGGTGGTTAGGTGCAGCCATACAGAGCCACAGAGCCAGGCGTAGAACTCAAGGCTTACTGAAATTTTCCTTAAAACATGGAAATAGCATTAGCAATAAAATGTGCCTTTTTTTGTTATTCGGAATGGTGCTTTAGACCCTGATTCAGGAAAGCATCACTGTTAAAGACAACACTTCAGCATGTGCCTAACTTCAAGCACATATTGAAGTACTGTTGTGATGGCCCTCATTTCGGCTGACTCACTGGGGAATGAATGGGACACTCAGAGAGCTAAAAGCATGAGCGGCTACCGCTTGAGCTAAAAAGCCAGGTGCTGCAGCTGGGGCTGTAACAGACATATCCTCTGTGGATTGGACACAGAGGGGAACCTGTAACCACGCTGATTAGTGGTCTACACTGTCCTGAATAGTGATGGATTTATGCATGTGTCTAAGGCCCAGATTCTCAAAGGTATTTAGGCACCTGACATGCTATCCTGAGTCAGGGCCTATGTGGAGTAAATGATTAATGGTGCCATGAGACAAATCATGCCCCCTTTTACACCCATATGGAACCACAATGATTTAATCAGGGTGCTTTGGGAGAAATGAAGAGCAATTCAGCCCAGTATCCTTAAGAGAATGCTTCATCTCAGTGCAATCACATGACCTACCTGCAGCCAGCTACGTGATTCTCCATGGAGCCGTGCCAAGAAGAACAGATACACACCAGTGTGAACTGCTGGGAAGCACAGGTATATTTCCAGCAATAACACCAACAGATTTTCAAACCAGCCTAAGGAAATTAGGTGCCCAAATCCCACTGACTATCAGTAGGAGTCAGGCACCTAATTCCCTCAGGTTTCTTGGAAAATCCCAGCCTAAATATTTAGAGCTGCTAGCGATGGACCCAAAATGTGGGGACCTAAACACTACGGCTCATACCAAGCTTTAAATGATACCTCAATGGTCGCTTATTGAAACAGTTCAAAGTATAGGCCTGTATCCAGGTGGGATAGATCCCTTCCCCCCCCCAGTGTGGATGTGGCCAGATAATTCACCAGATTTTTTGCTGACACTTCCCAAGGCATTTAGAATCCATGCTTCTTCTTTCTTTAGGCAAGAGAATTCTAGCTGCCTCAGCGTGGCAGAGGTTGGGGTGTCCTGGAAAAAGACTTTTGAACAGCCCAGGGGAATATAAGACATCAAGGCACTCAACCACACACATCTTTCACTTAACACAACATGCTTCACTTCAAGGCATGTGTTTATGTCCTTTGCTAAACTGGGGCCTAAATCTCTCTCTCTCTCTCTGGGTATATCCATGCTGCAGCTGGACCTGTAACTTCTAGCTTAGGTAGATGTACAGGTACTAGCCACGATCCAGCTAAAAATGGCAGTGTAGCTACAGTGATGCTGGCAGCAGGACAGGCTAAGCCCCATGGTACCATCCTGTCTGGAACGCTTGATACGTATTTGGGCAGCTAGTCCTTCTTGTCCCCCATGACACTGCACCCATGCTGCTGTTTTTAGTGGACTAGCTTGATGAATGCTAGCCCGGGTAAGTTTCCCAAGCTGGAAATTATACCCCACCCCAGCCTTCTCTCTCGAATAAAATCAGTCTTACCACTGAAACTGAATCATCTCACTCTTGCCTTGCTCTGTCCTACCTGCGACTGGTGTATGTGCTCACCCTGGTGTAATATGTAATAACCGCTGGAGAGAAAAAACAGCCACTGCTGGATAAGCCTTTCAATGCATTCTCTGGCCTCCAGCCACAATCACACTCATCAAGTCCAATGCAACACCCATGTAATTTACGGCTGAATAATGAGAGTTGACAAACGGCAATTTTTTTTCAGATCAAAGGAACTATGGCAAAAATGCTCGGGGGGGTCCCAGTGGTCTATGCTTTCTGTCATATGTTTCCTGTTCTGCCCTTTCCTAATTTTTATCCCCCTCCCCATTTCTCCAAGGCTGGTGGTCATGCAACCCCAGCCTCTTGATTCTTTCCAGAACCCAGACTAGATCATGTTTTGGCCTCCACGTGCAATTAATTTCAGCTAAAAATGGCACGTGGGGCATAATCTCTGATTAGGAAAAGCTGTTTTACAATGAAATGCAATTACAGAATGAGTCAAGGATTGTGCCAGGGAGAGTTTATTTCAGGTTTTCATAAAGAAACAAAACAAAACAAAACAAAACAAAACAGAATGTGTGATCTTTATTGCTGCTGAAAGGCGCCAGATTGCCAGCCCTGAAGAGCAAGGCCAGCTCTTTATCTAAAGAGGAGGCACAATGTGGGAAGTTACAGTAAATGCCCTCCATGTTGCCTCCTGCTGGTGTCCCATCCCTTACTGGAGGGAACCACTGCTAGAGCAGAGGTGGGAATTCCTTCTCCAGCATATCTAGAGTGCTAGATCTTGCTGTTGAGATGAGCCGAAAGAAGCAGCATGGCCCATTGCTTAGGGTACCAGACTGGCTGCTAAAAAGACAATGTTCTGTTTCTGCCATTGGCCTGCTGTGTGACTTTGGGTCACTACAGCTCTCTGTTGCCTCTCCCATCCTTTTTCTAGTTAGATTGTAAGCTCTTCGGAGGAAGGATTTTTTCCTTCCGTGTGTGTATGCACAGAGCCTAGCACAACAGCAATAATAAATACCTAGCTTTTATCAGTAGATCTCAAAGCACTTTACAAAGGAGATCAGTATCATTATCCCCATTTTACAGATGGGAAAACTGAGGCTCAGAGAGGTGAAGTGACTTGCCCAAAGTCACCCAGCAGGCCAATGATAGAGCTGGAAGTAGAAAGCAGGTTTCCTGAATCCCAGTCCAATGAGTTATCCACTACTAGGTCACACTGCCTTCCCTCCCAATGAGGTCCTGAGCCTCTAGGTGCTACCGTAATATAAATTGTAATAACAAAGCCAGCTGTGGGAGGAGGTTTCTATGACATGGACTTGTTCACAAGGAAATGGACTAAGGACACCAGCTTCTTGCTCTATGTCACCAGGAATATCAGGTAACCATTGTCACAGCTCAGGGAAATTGTACCTGTATTCCCATTCTGTGGTTCCTCTACTCTAGGCTCCCACCTCCTCAGCCATCACCTCTCTTGCATAGAGACCCACGTTTCTGTCCTCCTGGCCAGGGTATTTTTTCCAGGCTGCACTGCTCTCTGCCTACACTGTGGTAACCCCAGCAAGCCAGACTGCCTCATGCAGTCCTGAGTTACCACACTGCTCTTTCTAAGCAAGTACATTGATTGTTAAGGTGAGGGCATTGCAGAGAAAACATTAAAAACAATAAAAGAACCTACACATATGCTAAAGAGCTTAATAGAGATCACTGGCCCCAGTTCCAACCTCAGCCTCTGGTAGGTGTCAGTCCCATGGTTTCCCCCCCGGTTACAAGTTCATTACTGCCTCATATTCAGAACCAGAATGACCAGGAATAGTTCAGACTTTCCTTTATACAGTTTGAACCTTTGATCTTGGCCTCATGTTACAGGTGATCCTCAGACAACGGTCCAGTCCTCGGGGCGTAGCTTCAAAAGGCTGGGGGTTTTTTGCACAACCAGAAGTGGGGGATTTGAATTAACCTCTCCCCAGGGATTCCTCAGGAAATTCACTTCACACGAATTGTCCCAAAAGTCCATTCTTGTCTGGCACATTTTCAGTATCACCCTCTGAACACCCATGTCTCACATCTGTCACGTTTCAGAGTAGCAGCCGTGTTAGTCTGTATCCGCAAAAAGAACAGGAGTACTTGTGGCACCTTAGAGACTAACAAATTTATTAGAGCATAAGCTTTCGTGGACTACAGCCCACTTCTTCGGATGCCACATCTGTCACATCTGTCACATCTCCCCCCTCGAGAGGTTACATACAATCCCATCCCACAATACTACATAAACCCCATTCATTGAATACAATGGACCCCAAAGATATTTAAACTTAATTCAATAAGGTCTGCTAAGGATACAGCAGGAAATTGCCGTAGCTGTCACTATCCTGGTGTGCAACACAGTCATGGGTGGCTGTTGATTTCTCCACATACACTACAGCTGGGGACGGGTGGGAAAGTTGAGAAAATTTTTCGTCTCTTTCAGCAAAATGTTATTTTTTTCCCACCAATGAAAATTTTCCAGCCAGCTCTAAAGGGCATTGTTAAGGAATAATTTTTATTTCCCATTTCCCAATTTGAAAAACAACTTTCCTGTTTTTGTAAAAATAATAATAATAAAAACCCCTAAACCCTTTTTGACAAAAATTTTCCAACCACTATTACAGTTACTCATATCCTTAACAGTTGGCAGGACTGGGGTATAAGTGTGTGTAATATGGAGTAGCTTTATTTAAACATGTATTGTGCATGTATGACTGCACATGTATACCCACTATATATTTAAATAAAGTTACTCTATGTTTATGGCAAGAATAAAGCCAAAGGGCATGCAGCAAAAAGAACGTGGTTCTAGGAAAAGCTTCAACTTTTTGGGCTTCGACATATTCAGCAAGATAGAAAAATGTCCCATTCACTCCATCTCTGTGGTCCATGCTCCAGCACCTCTCTTGTTTGTCGATACCTCAGATTGAATCGAGGTCAGAGGATCTCTGATATCAAAGCAAAAACAAACAACCCCCAGCGCCCCAAAGCCCAAAACTCCATCAAACAATGCTTTTTCCATCATTTGTCTTGGCTGTCAGAGAACCCTTGACTTTTGATTAATTTTTGTTTTGAGAAGCGGTAGAGGAAGTTCCAGGATGCAAAGTTGGCTCTAATAGTCCATGTGGATGGGAATTGTCATTGCAGATGATGGTAAACACGTCTTGGAAGAGTTATTAACAGACTACCCTGGAACTTCTGAGCCACTTCCAATGTGCAACTAATTGCACCAAAGCCTAAAGCATCACTTAGCAAAAGCCATGTTGCAAATGAGAGAATCGGGAATGGTTTAGGTGGTGCTGGGACGCGATTACCCCAGAGGAACTCAGCTGAAACCACAAAGTAACTTTGCCAGTCATACAAAAACAAGTTCCCACACTCATTTACATTCATATTATTGTGATATGTTTTATACTCCTTTGGTGATGAAATCCATATGTCTGCTTTTCCCTTCGCTCCTTCTGCATTACTATCTGGTGCTTTGACTTATACTCTTGCTTTCATAATTGATTATTCTGAGCTTGGTAAAAGGGAAAACATGATACACAATCAAGGACCAACCTAGAGACAAGGTTTTAAGCAAAAAACAAAAGTTATGAGATGGTTGTAGTGCCAAGTATCACACATCTTAGTGTCTCTGTGCAGAGAGGGAAAATATATACCTGTGCTTAAAAAGAAAAAAGAGTACGATTTATTACAAAAAACTATGGTAAAGTAAATTTATTGGGCAAGGGTTAAGAAACTAAGGCCCCCGTCTTATAAACCCGAAGGCACATGTTTAATTCTACTTATCTGAGTATCCCCATTGTCATCCATGAGGCAACTCACAGGAGCAGAATTATTGAACATGTGTTTGCGGGAATGGGACATATAGGGCTATCAAAGTCCTAAATGTTTGGAAAGGCTGGGACAAAGAACAAGTGAGCGAGGATTAAAAATAAGTAAAATAGAGACGGAGAAAGTTGGCAAAGGGAACTTGGCAGAGGAAGACAACAATCAATCAATTTCAATATTGTTAAAAATGTATAAGCAAGGGAACCTCAAGATGTTCATATGCCAAACTGAGTAATGTTGTGATCTTATTGCTACAATCTTTGCAGTATATCATCCTCCCCACATACTATTCAACACCCTCTTCTTGCAGACTGGCTAATATTCGAGCTTGCAAAGGCACAAGCAATGAGAGACTTTACTCTTGGCACCAACCCATTGATTTACATAAGATTACCCACATGAGTGAAGTTACTGTGGGATCAGGGCCTTAGGGTTGTGCTAGTGCTTCAGGGTAGGAATCTAACTTTTGCACACTTATTATTTCTATTACAGTAAGTCTTATCGGCCCCATTGTGTTAGGTGCTGTACAAACAGAGCAAGAGAGAATCCCTGCCCTGATGATCCTACAATTTAAACATCAAAACTCAAAATGAAAACCATTATTCTTATTGATTATTTGTATTGTGGTAATACCTAGAGTCATGAACCTTGTTCTAGATGCTGTATAAACACTGAATAAGAAGACGGCCCCTGACTCAAAGAGTTTACTGATTAGGTTCTGCTTCCCCCCTTTCTATTTCTTAACTAGAGGTGGTCAAACATTTTCCTTCCCAGAGGTTTTGTCATCAGAAAATAGGGTTTCTTTGAAAATGGAATTTTTCTTGGAAGTTCGTTTTGTTATGAATTTTTTCCTGTTTCTGATTTTTTTTTTCAAAATGAAAAATTTCAGGAAAAACACCTCAGATTTTTTGTTCATAGCAAAATATTTCAGAAAGAAAAACAAAATTGACACCATTTTTAAAATTTGTCATTTTGAAATTGTGGTTTCCCCCCCGCCCTCTCCCACCTACTTACTGTTTTCCAACTCTTCAAAAGTTGGAAAACAGTTAAAAAGTGGGTGAAACGAGATGGAGTTGAGACGTGAATCTTGATTGCCAACCTTTGCTAGTTCAGAGCAAAGGTAATGCTTTGGGTTTGTCCGCACATGAGATTTTAAATACACATCTTACCTGGTTCTGGAATAACTTTAATGTGTAACAAGACTGTACACTTTAAAGTGTCATGTTAACATTGCAAAGTGTTCTTCCTATATAGGAGATCAGACTAGGTTTCAGGGGGTCCACCAAAATAAACCAGAGAGCATGGCCGGGGGCAGAAAGCCAAAACTCCAGCACAGCTGCGCGGGTCTGAAGCTGAAGCCCAAGCAACTTAACTTCATGGGGCCCTCTGTGGCGTAGGGCCCTGGGCAATTTCCCTGCTTCCTACCCTCTGTACCCCGGCCCTGGCTTTTAATCTACTGGATGGACAGAAAAACAGTTGTGGCACACGTGGGCTGCGGAGTTTTTATAGCCTGTTGTGGAGGAGGGGGAGGGCTCAGAAAGAAAAGGGTTGAGAATCCCTGGACTAGATGATCTGGTGGTTCTATCTGTCCTTAAACTCTATTACTGTACAACTGAAAGTATTTTCATTTTCTCACACCTTTTTTCCTGTTTCCCAGCTGGAAGAAGTTGGAAAGCAGTAGGAGAGTGTGGGAAACTGAGGAACAAACCCACTTACCAACATTTTGGAAATTTCCCCTGGGAAAAAGAGAATTCCAGAAGGGGATTTTTCTCCATTAAAAAAAAATGTACATGAAAAATCCTGGTTTTATCCAGTTCTATTCTGCACCTTTTGGGTTTTCAGCTTTGGGGTGCAAGCCTAATAAAAAACAGCTCTCTCGTAAGAATTCTGGTGCTTCCGTCTCCTAATGGCACTGGCTTTAAGAACATGCGCAATGCCCAGTAGTGTCTGAAACCAACCAGTGGGAGGCACAGAAGCACATATGAAAAAGGTCAGTCAGCGCATTGGAGGAAGGTTTGGTTTAGCTCTTTCAGCCTCTTCTCTGAACCATTTCCCCTGCTTCAACTATCGTGGAGTTCCAGAGATGAAAATAATCCCATTGTTGCTTTGTGATGCAATGGTTGTCTTTGAGCTTTGTCTCCGCAGCTCGCATTGAAGCATGAACAGCCTGGCCTGCAGACTCAGGGCTTTGAGTTGAACCTTGACTCTCCCGGTTTGTGTTCCCAGCTCCTCAGTGGCATATTCCTCAGGTTACCTCCCCTGCCTTGGCTACAGACACTGACCAGAAAATACTTAGCTGCGGTACATTCAGAAAACCAACTCTGACATTTCTGAGCCCCATCCTGAGGGAGGAGGTGGGAGTTGCTCATTGCAGTCCAGCTGGCGGCAGAGATAGCTAAATCCTTTTTTGACTTGCTACAGAACTCAAATATGCCCCAACCTGTCATAACACAAATCAAACGGATGGAAGATTTGCAATGGCTTCCTTTGAGGTGGCCTTGCTGGCGAGGGAGTGTCTCTATTGCTTACTTTGCATCAGGACTCCTGGGTTCTAAGCCCAGCTGATCCACTGACCCACACCGTGATCTGGCGCCAATCACTTTCTGCTGGGACTTTCAAAGGAGCCTAAGGGAATTAGGTACCTAATTCCCATTGACATTGAGTAGGATTTGGGCACCTAAATCCTTTAGATGTCTTTGTAAATCCCAGTCTTCATTGTCTGTGAATCAGTTTCACCATCTGAAAATGAGCATAAGACTACCTTACTGGGTGTGGAGGGGGTTAATTAATTAACTGCTGTTTGTAAAGTTTCTGAGACTCTCAGATGAAAGATCCCCTACAGGACTGGTTGAAAAATGGCAAGTATTTTGTGCCAAAACATTTAGAAAGAAACAAACAAACATCCTTTTAGGTGAAAATTTGTGGAATTTTTCATTTTTTTCAATGAAATGAATAATTTCGGGGGTTTCCTTTTTGCAGGATTCCCTCTCTCCCCCTTTTCTCTCCTATTTTCTCCCCTGCTGAAAAAGCAGGGCTGAAAGAGAAAGAACTGAGTGGGGGGGTGTGTGGAGGGGAAGAAACTCAAAAACCAAAACAAAAATGCTGTTTTAAAATGTGTTTCAATGAAAATTTTTTGGCCCTTTGTATCATCCATCTTGTATGACATGTGAGTTATGTACAGCTCTATCCTCTTGTAACCAGGGCCGGCTCCAGGCACCAGCCTGGCAAGCAGGTGCTTGGGGCGGCTGCTCCAGAGAGGGGCGGCACGTCCAGGCATTCGGCGGCAATTCGGCGGACTGTCCCTCACTCCCGCTGGGAGCAAAGGACCTGCCGCCGCAGATCGCGATCGCGGCTTTTTTTTGGGGGGGGCTGCTTGGGGCGGCCAAAACCCTGGAGCCGGCCCTGCTTGTAACATATAGCTGATATGATATGAATTGTATACAGTCCTATCCCTTTGTAACATACAGCTCATACTTTCTTTATACATTGACTTCAGATAGTTAATGTCAACTTGGGGGGGAAAAAGTTGCACAAATTCCCTGTCTTCCAAAGCTTTGTCTCATCTATCGCATTTCACCCACCCATCAACTTCTTCCAGGGATCATTAACTTCTGCAGACTTCTCCCACTCCTCTCCTGGACTGAAGCTGTTGTTCCACAACCTGAAGTTTGCAGGGCCAGTTCTGATTTTCAGAGTTCTGTTCCATGGTCCATGTTCTGAACTGGCAGCGCAATTAGACAACCTGGAGTTTATTTCCGGACTCAGGATGTCTTTATGCAATGTTGTGATGGGATCATGTTATGGCAAGAAAAGTACCCATTGGTTATGGCCAGAAAGGGACACTAAATTGTCCCGGGGCTGGGGAAATGTGAATTTATCTTAATCTTTACATTTGTTCCACAGACAGAATATACCATTAATGTAAAACCTTTCTCTCAGCAAAATCAGCCCCTCTGGTTTCTGGACTCTCGCTAGCTGATCCACTACAGCTGAGAACTGAACAACTGTTCCACCAGACGTGGCAGAAGTGCCTGAGTACAGTAATACATGATCCAGACTTTGTCTCTAATAGTCAAGAAGGAATCTCTTGTGCTGTGATAAGACGCAGCAACCTGCCCTCGAAATGGAAGAAAGAGCCTCAGGGACTTTCAAGAGTCAGTGAAAAGTTACAGCTGGGTGAGTGAGTGAGAGCAGAGATTGAGTGGTTTAGAACTAAAGAGGGTTTGCAACATCAGCCTCTACCTCTTGGAGATGGAGCCCAGGCCAAGAAATGGTCATTGAAGAAAGGATGTGGTTAGAAAAGAGACTAGATAAGATGATGCCTTCTTATTAACATTGAGAGCTGGCTGAATCATCCATAGCTATTAATTTATCTGGTAAATCTATCCCTTTCTCTCTGCTCCCCATTTATCTGTGGACCAGCTGTAATTCTGGATCAAGTTAGTTGCAATTTCTCAATGAATTGTTTGTGTGAATGCATTTTCCCCTCTGGATTGTTCGTGAATTGCCCTCCCTGGATATGAGTGATTCAGGACTTGTTGTTATTTGCCCACAGTGGTGGGTCATTGAAGTCACATGGCATTGTTTCTGTTCTCTGACTGGATGAACGAAGCTTTATAAAACAGGAACTGGTTTTTGCCATTCAGGTATGACCTGCAAAGGGAGTTGTGTCCTGTGTTCGCTGTTCAGGCTCCTCCAACAAACCTTTTGTGCTAGTCAGTAACAGGGATCTTGAAGGAGTCTGTTCTTATGATTTCCTGCCTCCCGATGCTGTGACTTAACCTCCTCACCCTTGTCTCTTGCAAAGCCTATTCTCTTGAGAATTGCAGCCTTAGCTGGTTCATTTAGTTCAGAGAAGCTTCTGGATTTTGTAGGGGGGGCTCTTTTCCAAACCAGACCTCTGAGGTTTTTTTGGAGGTTATTGCTATTATTTGTATTACAGGCGCACCCAGAAGCTGCAGAGTCATTGTGCTAGGCACTGTATGAATGTTTGGTAAGAAACAGACCATGATTCAAAGAACTTACATTCTAAAGAGATCAAGGGTGGGACGGGAAACGGAGGCACAGAGAAGTGGAGTGGCTTAGTCAAGGTCGCATAGTAAGTCAGTGGCAGAGCAGGAACTAGAACCAATGACTCCTAACTGTCCTCTCCAGGCCTGGAAATGCTAATTACCCAGCCTGCTCGAGGATATCTTACCATAATGAAGAGATGAGAGTCAGCTGGCTCTTCACGTGACCAGACAAAACATTACACCATGTGCAAAGAAGGCATAAACCCTGCAAAGCGCCACCTCTGGCTAAAATAGGAAATAGCTCCACAACCTCTCAGCTAACCCTCCACTGATACAATGTCCGACAGCAGCCAACAGTTTATTAAATAGAGAGCAAAAATTCGGTGCCGCCCATGGCAACTGAGCCAAAGGTAATAAAAAGGGAAATACAAGCCGCACAATGGGGAGACACAGAACAGCGTGCAGTCCGAGCAGTCAGGCTCCACTCCGTAGCTCAGGTGGACCAAGAGGGCTCTGTACAGGACAGGAAGAACTTAACCATGACTCCTCAGGGAGTCCGCAACGTGACATCTGTTTCTTCATGTTGTGCAAGCAATAAGATGAAGTGGGAACTCAGGCCAAGATATTACAAAGGGCCTGTGGCAGCTGCAACCCAGATCTATTTTCATTTGAAACTGGGCTCACAGTTCTGATGACTCGACAAATAGATATTGCCCTTGCTGTGGGGGGAGGGGATTAATCTGAGAGGCCGAGGGCACTGAGGCAGACCTAAGAAATAGAGCCATATTTAAATCGGCAATGGCCATATCTGCCAGGGATAGCCTTCATTAATGGGATGGTCTGTCCACTTGCAGGACAGTCTTCACAGATAGCATCCAGCATCACCAAGCAATGACTTAGCCTTGCGGCATACGTTGGATCAACATATGACGGCACTGACATCATTATGTCAGGCCCAGCTAATAGGCACTAGGACACACCTATGTGAAGTCATAGTGTGAAGATGCACAGGTCATGGATCGAAATGAGTTGCATTTGAGGACCCTCCCTTTACAACAGGGTCCTAGCAATAGAGGGCATTTCTAGCAGGATGCTCGGGGGTCATTGCTAGCAGGATCCTAGCACAGTTTCTATGGCCAGTTGATTAACATACACAATGGTTTTAAGTATAGATGGCTGAATAACCTGAACATCAATTTGCAAATATTTTTGTGACTACACCTGGCAAACTGGCTCTGCTTTCAGCATTTGAATGTAAGGAGCTCCCAGTTACTGGAGACACATAGCTCAGTGCCTTTGTGTGTGACTGCTTTTAAAAGCCTGCCATTCGGACGCTCAAGACAAAATTCTAAGACCAAAGCCTTCCTCTCCTGCATTTACGAAGGTCGGTGGAAAGACACAAGGGATCTGGGCAGCTTACACTGAGGGAGCTTGGCTTCCACTTGAATTCCAACCTCCGAAGAGCATCTCCCAGCTGAATAACTTCTTTGTTTTTAAATTAGATGTCTCTTGACCAATTATTTTGTTCTCAAACAACAAGTGTGTACATAAAGCAAATGCATGTAGACGGGTTTGCAGGAGAGATGCAATGCCACCCTACCAGCAGGTTCAGTTCCCTCTCAGGTGGAATTCTTATAGTAAGAACATAAGAATAGCTATATGGGTCACACCAATTGTCCATTTAGCCAAGTATCCTGTCTTCTGACAGTGGCCAGTGCTAGATCCTTTAGAGCAATGGTTCTTAAACTTGGGCTGCTGCTTGTTCAGGGAAAGCCCCCAGCTGGCCGGGCCGGTTTGTTTACCTGCCGTGTCCACGGGTTCGGCCAATCGCGGCTCCCACTGGCCGCAGTTCGCCGCTCCAGGCCAATGGGGGCTGCAGGAAGGGTGGCCAGCATGTCCCTCGACTCGCGCCGCTTCCTGCAGCCCCCATTGGCCTGGAGCGGCGAACCGTGGCCAGTGGGAGCCGCAATCGGCCAAACCTGCGGACACGGCAGGTAAACAAACTGGACCAGCCTGCCGGGAGCTTTCACTGAACAAGCGGCGGTCCAAGTTTGAGAACCACTGCTTTAGAGGGAATGAACTGAACAGGGAAATTGTTGAGTGATCTATCCCCTGTTGTCCAGTTCCAGCTTCTGGCAGTCAAAGGTTTAGGCACAACCAGAGTATGAGGTTGCATCCCTGACCATCTTGGCTAATAGCAGTTGATGGACCTATCCTCCATGAGCTTATCTAATTCTTTTTTGAACCCAGTTATACTTTTGGCCTTCACAACATCCCCTGGCAATGAGTTCCACAGGTTAAGTGTGTGTTGTGTGAAGAAGCACTTCCCTATGCTTGTTTTAAACCTGCTGTCTGATTCTCTACTGCTAGAGCTGTCTGGATTTTTTCATCCAAAAAATAATCCCATCTGAAAATGTGCTTTTTTGAAATCAAAAATTTTCCTGGAAAAATGTTAATTTTGCCAACATTTCTCCGTTTTCCAATTGTGAGAATCCAGAATGAAAAATCTCATTTTCTTATGTTCCAAATCAACATTTTGAAAGAAAACTTTTATTTTTGAATTAACACTATGAAATGAAATGAAGTACTGTTTTGAAAATTTCAATTTGTTTCAGTTGAAAATGCCAAAATTTGCTATTTTAAGATTTCCAGTGTGAAACTTCATATTAACTTTTACTTCAAATTTTTGCTATTGCAACTTTTCGGTCCAGTTCAGCTTGGAGAGTCATTTTAAAATGTTGAAATTTCCAGAGAGAGGAAATTTCAGTTTTTCAAACAGCTTTTATCCACTTGCATCTTTGCATTGCCATTTAGGCCTACGCAAAATGAGGGTAACACTTGCGTACACCTGCTAGAATTGTACACCCACTTTGCATATGTGTGTCTAATTACACAAGGTGTGAGATGGTGGAGAATCAGATTCTTAAACCAGGGGCTTGTCTACCTTTGGATTAGTCCAGTTTTCAGCCATCAATAGCCAATAACCAGTGCTCAGAATTGCTTAGGAAGCTATTTGAAGAGCATAACTTTATTCAAACTACTAACTGTTAACAATGCTACATATACTCATGTGCCTATAGATGGCGCTCTTTCTTTTACATAACTAAAAACAGTTAACGGCCATATATCACTTTTATCCACACACCCGTAACAACCAGCTTAGTTCCACTATAGCAAACCCCTAGTGTTGATAAGGAAAACCACACTATGCAGTGGTGCAGCTGTACTGGTTGCTAGTCATAAACTCCTGAAACCAGAGCTAATCCTCAGGATAGACTAGGCCTTGGAAGCGAATGTATTTTTTTAATTATTTGTTTGTTTGCCTTCATTTTTTGTTAACGAACATAGAGATCTTGGCCCCCTGTGAAATAATGTCTTTCCTGGTTGATTTATTCATTTATTTTTCTCATTTCTATGCCTTGTTGTTAACTAATCCACTCACTTCACAGAAAGAATTTTTAAAAAATTTGTTTTATTGCACATTGAGTAATTTCCTGTTTTCATTCCCTGTCTCAGAACACTGCTGAGTATTTATGTTCTCCAGAGGTTCAGGAACACCTACAGAGTTGGGATCAGGTTGGCCTTGTAAACCTTTAGGGTCAAATGTTACTAAGTGTGTGAAATTCACCCCTTTGTAGAGACCTAGCCCAAGATCTATGCACCATTTAAGCCCCATTTAATCACTCAAAATAGGATGTAAAGGTGCACATGCCTCTATTAGCCCCTCTGCCTAGGGGTGAATTTGACCCATCCAGATTTGCAGTGGGATATCTTTTATCAAATTTGCGGTCAGATGCCTCTAGCAGAGTTTGGCAACAATAAACCTGTGGATTTCTCTAAGTACAGCAAACAACAATTTGGACCTGATTTTTCAGTGTTACTGAGCTCCTGTTGATTTCCGCTGGGGTTGTTGGTCGTCAGCCCTTCTGAAAATCAGGCCCAGTGGCCCTGATTCAGCACAGCACATAAGCAGGTGCTTAAAGCCATCTCTATTCAGCAAGGTGCATAGGATATGTCTACACTGCAAAGAAAAAAACACGGCACCACGTCTCAGAGTCTGGGTCAATGGACTCGGGCTTGTGGAGCTTGGGCTAAAAATAGCAGTGGAGACATTTGGGCTTGGGCTGGAGCGTGGGCTCCAACAAACCCTCCCCCCTTGCTGGGTTTTGAGCCCGGGCTCCAGTCCACACCTGAAACGTCTCCCCGAGGCCCAAGCACCGCAGAGGGGAAATGAACAGGAAGAGGTCAACAGGAGGGGGACCTTATTTGGAGGTGAACATCAAAGGTCTGTTCTGGTATATTTGGGGGTGCAGAGAGACACCCAGGCATCCCTCACTTAGGAGGGAAACTGACAGTGAGTTTGCTTCATGAAAAGGGGATCCCAGCCAGACTGGTTGAAAACACTGAGGAAAAAACGGGGGGTAAGTTATCTTGTAGGAGATAGGAGAATGCCTTGTTAGTTTAGTCTCTAGAAAGTGTGTTATGATTTGTTTTCATCTCTCACACTGGTTTGTATTTGAATCGCTATTGTTTCTTAAATAAATTTCCTTTTGCTTTGTAATAGAACTTGGCTGCTGTGTGTGACACAGGAGAGGTGGTCTAAGGTAAAACTGGTAAACTATGGTGCACTGTTTCTCTAGGAACAGCGCATCTGGGATTTCTGTGGGTATGCAGTGATCTTGGGCTGCAAAAGAGTCAGGACAGACCAAGGAGGGGAGACAGGAAGTAATATCCCCAGTTTACAGATGGGAATCTGCAATACAGAGGTTAAGACCCAGATCCTCAAAAGTATTTAGGTGCCTACCTCCTACTGAGTTCAATCAGCTAGACCTTTAACAATATGGGCCCAGGGGACTTTCCCAAATTATCACAGGGATTCTGTTGCAAAGCCAGGAATTGAACCCAATCTCTTAATTCTGACTCCAATGCCATAACAAGAGGGCTGTCCTTCCATTTCATTGTGTTCGTGTGTCTATTAACTGCCCGTCTTTTTCAGTGTCTACCTGAGGCCTTATGGTTTTGGAGACTAAAACTATCTTAGAAGAAACAATTTTGCTGCTCCTCATGTTAAAATAAACTCCCCATTCAAATCCAGCAAAGAGCTCCTCTCTGAAATATTTCAGAGATACCTGAGGCAAACTCAATATCATTTAATTCAAAACATGGTTTACGATTCCCGGCTCAGTCTTTTACTAATATTTGCACACGGGATACTGCAAATTGTCCTGTAACACATCATTAAAATCCCACGAGAATCCTAAAATGATTACTTGAAATTGAAAGGCTTTTAATGCCTTCCAGGAAATCTTAAAGATGTTTTCCTTAGACATACTCGGCAAATCCTTCGCAATATATTGAGTGACCTGTTCCACAATGTTTTGGTATTATATTCCCACTGTGGATACATTGCCAAATTCTTTACATATGAGTAATACTAGCTAGATGGCACAGAGGGATCAAATGCACTAGTCTTTCATCTACTAGCATTTTGAGACGTGGAGTAGGCTCCAATCTGTGAAATGAGGCTGGTGGTTTGAGTTAATCCACCTTGCCAACAAAGCTTGGAGGAAACCCGTCATGGGCATGGTGTATCTGGTGATCTTGGGTAGCTGCTATGAGTTCAAATACCCATACAGCTTTGTTTAGAAGTTGCAGCTGCTATTAAACTGAATTGCTTCCTCCCCGTGGTCTTAAATCAAGGGTGGCTTCCAGTTGAGGTTGACCTCTATTAAATCGTGTTACTTTCCCCTGGGGCTTGCAATGGTAAAGGCAGGGCTAATAAATGCGGGTGGCTCTTATTTAAAACTTAATGGTAAATGTGCAACCACTAAATAATCTAGTTTATAAACCCTGTGATAGGTGCTTAGTTGGTGTCAGTCAGGGTGGCTTCCTTGATTAGTACAGTCCAGGGGTTCTCAAACTGTGGGTCAGGACCACAAAGTGGGTCATGTGACCCCATTTTAAGTGACCCAGGGCTGAAGCCTAAGCCAATCTCCACCGCCTGGGGCCAAAGCCGAAGCCTGAGGGCTTCAGCCATGGGTCGCAGGGCTCAGGTTACAGGCCCTCTGCCCAGGGCTGCAGCTTTGGCTCCCTGGCAAGGGGGTGGGGCTCAGGCTTTGGCTCTGGCCCCCCACCCGGGGCAGCAGGGCTTGGGTGGGCTCAGGCTTGGGCCCCCCCTTTTAGGGTTGTGTAATAATTTTTGTTGTCAGAAGGAGGTCGCGATGCAATGAAGAACCCCTGAGTTACACTGATTTACACCAGCTGCGAATCTAGCCCCATAACTCTGGAACAGATCAGGTCTTGAGGCCTGATTCTCCCTTGCCTAGCATCTTGTGTCGTCACTTATGCCTGTACACAGTGATTGCAAAGTGAGTGTGAAATGTTACCCTGTCAGAATGGTAGAGTGTTACACCCACTTTGCACATGACAACACATGGTGCAGGAAAATCAACCCCCTTGTGTCTATTCCCCACTCTGGCTAGTTAGACCTGGTCTACCCTTAAATATTAGGTCAACAGAGCTACAGCACTAAGGGGTGTGAAAAATTCCCTGGGGTAAATGAGGTTAGATCAACACAAGACTTCTTCCATTGACCTAGCCACCGCCACTACATTACCGACAGTGATGGGAAAACCCCGTTCCGTCATTGTAGGAAGCATCTATGGCACTACAGCGGCACAGTTGTGCCACTATAGTGCCCATAATGTAGACATGGCCTCAGTCTCAATACCAGGCAAACACACATCTGCTTTGCAAACCACCACCCTACAAACTGGAGCCAAGTTGTAACTGGAGTCTCTGACTAGTTTGTAACTATAGTGTAAATGGGCACTATAATGTAAATTCGGCTCTCTTTTTTCCTTCTTTCTAGATGTTTGCTTCTATTGCAGACACGTTGACTTCCACTCACCTCTCTGGGGTCAAGAACCTCCTCAGATGTTCTGCCACATCAATCAAATACAAATTGAAGAACTGTTCTAATATGTATCTGAAAATACCCATGCCCTAGCATTCCTTGATTTAACCATGTTTGTTTGTTTGTTTTTAACCTGTCTGTGAGAGATAAATGCCTGTCTATCAAAGCTAATGGAGTTAGATCGGGGAGGAACTTCGCTCACCGTGTTTTACTTTGTAACATTTTTATCCTTTGTCCCCTCGACAAGCGAGAGTTAGGCAAACAACCCTAGAATACAAGCATGCAATTCCACAGAAGGCTTCTGGAGTCATCACAAACCACATGATTCACAAGGGTGGACAGTCCTGGTATTATACTGCCACGTATATGTTATTTGTTGTTATTTTTCAGAAGGTCAGAGGATGAGTCTCTCTGGACTGGGCTCTGTTTACATTCTATTTTCCAAAAGACTTTTATCTGAGTCCTGCAGGGGCACTGATCCCTGTGAACAGAGTGTGCAATGAATAATGCCCTCTAAACGCTTATGCTGAAGCAAGACAGTGTGCAGAGACGCTGTTCAGTATGTGGCAGAGGACCCTAAAACCCTCTCTCAGAGTCTCTCTGATGACGTAGATACTCGTCCTCATTACAGAGGAGCCCAGTCCCGAGGGACTGGGGCTGGGCTCCGCTGGCGCTGCTTACTCCATCAGGGAGAGATATGGCTACGGGCCATAGACCAAAAGGAAAGCTGATAAGAGGGCAAGGATTACACTCTTTGAACCAGATTCTGATCGCTGCCCCATTGGTGTAGATCTGGAATCACTCTACCGGCAATCAGTGGAGTTATACTGATGTCAAATGAGTGTGATTTCACAAATTGGCCCTCCCTCTTTTGTCATTGAAAGACATTGGGCCTGATTCTGATTTCACTTGCACCAGTGTAATTCCCTTGACTACAGAAGAGTTCCTGCTGATTACATTGTGATGTAAGTGAACTCAGAATCAGTCTCCGCTTTGGCTCCAGGGTTTTGGCTACAGTGGAAAGACTCTGAGGAATAGTTTATGTTTGTCCTTCTCAGTTTCATAATATTTCGGGAAGAAAGGCATGTTTGTTATTGTTATCATTAGTGTGTCTAAACCAGTTTAATAACTCGGACACAAAATGCTGTTGTTAAGTATCTGTACCACAGTAGCATCTAGAGGACCCACTCAAGATCAGCGCCCCTCTGTGCTAGAGACTGTTGGCCACATAGTAACCTAGATCAGAGCCCCATTGTGCCAGGGACATGACAAACACATAGCAAGACCCAGTCCCTGCAGCAAGGAGTGAAAGAAATGTTTGCAAACAGTTGCCGGACACCAAAGCTATGTCTTCCTAACAAAGCTATGCTGGCACAGTCCCGTAGTGTAGACAGAAAGAGGACTGTGTCTAAACTGGTGGTTTTGTTTTCATAGCTATTTTACAGGGGTGGAGGTGTGGGGGTGATCACACCCCTCAGTGGCATAGCAATGGTGGCATAAATTTTAAGCTAGAATGAAAAAAAAAAATCAACATGGCACACATTAAATATTTTAAAATCTGGCAAACTAATAGATCTAAAAATGTAATTATAAATGGATTTTATCATTCTAGTGGGGGGTCCAACCAGGATCAGTTTCGGCCCTAGTTGATTTAATATTTGTATCGATGACCTGGAAGAAATCATAGCATCATCACTGATAAAGTTTGCAGATGACACAAAGATTGGGGGAGTGGTAAACAATGAAAAAGATAGATCACTTGGGAAGCTGGACATAATCAAATAATGTTTCAATATGGTCAAATGTAGGGTCATACATCTAGGAACAAAGAATGTCTGCCATATTTACAAGTTGGAGGACTCTATCCTGGGAAGCAGTTTGACTTTGAAAAATGCTTGAGGGTCATGGTGGATAATTAACTGAACATGCCTCTGGAAATTTCCACTACATGCATCCGAAGAAGTGGGTATTCACCCACGAAAGCTCATGCTCCAATACGTCTGTTAGTCTATAAGGTGCCACAGGACTCTTTGCTGCTTTTACAGATCCAGACTACACGGCTACCCCTTTGATACTTAACTGAACATGAGCGCCCAGTGCGACGATGTGGCCAAAAGGTGTAATGCAATCCTTGGATGTGTAAACAAGGGAATATTGAGTAGGAGTAGGGAGGTTATAGTCACTCTGTATTTGGCACTGATACAATTGCTATTGGAAACTGTCCAGTTCTGGTGCCCACACTTCAAGAAGGATGTTGAAAAATTTGGAGAGGGCTCAGAGAAGAGCCATGAGAATGATAAAAGGATTGGAAAATGTGCTTTATAGCGATAGTCTAAATAGATTGAGCTCCCTACTCTATCAAAGAGAAGGTTAAGGGGCAATTTGATTACAATCTGTAGGTACCTACATGTGGAACATAAATTCAATACTAAAAGGCTCTTCAGTCTAGCAGACAAAGGTACAACAAGCTCCAATGACTGGAAGTTGAAGCTAGACAAATTCAGACTATAAAGAAGGTGCAAATTTTTAAGTCTATTGGACTTGAAGCAGGAATTAATTCAGGGAAGTTCTATCGCCTGCATTATACAAGAGGTCAGACTAGATTATCACAATGGTCTCTTCTGGCCTGAAAATCTATTCATCTGTATACCTTCCTTGGTCTTTCTACAGCTCCCACTACCATCGTGTCTCAGGGCTACCAAAACACAGCATTTCCTGATGAAAGCCGGGAAATCCTGGGGCAAGATTGACAGTGTTGATCTGTTTACTCACTGCCCGGCTGCTGGGAAAACCCAACAGAATGGGTAAAGGGAAAGTAGCAGCCATCACTTGAAATTTTCCTGGGTTAGGTGCAGAACATCTAGTTACCCACTGCATGGAATTTCCTTGGCCCCAACAGTTCTGCAAATGAAACTTGTGTTTGTTTTTAATGATTTGTGTCTTTAGATGTAAAAAAATTCCCTCTGTAATGAACATTTATAAAACACTTTATTTGAATCCAAATTCACTAGCTTAAATAGGTGATTAATGGGGATTTTTCTATCTATACACATAAAAATGTACAGTAGATGCTCAGATGCCATGCTTCTGCTATGAGAACTAGAATAGACTAGAACCCTGTATTGATGAACTATATGGTTCTATAGTAACAGTACATCCCAGTGCTAACAGCATGGTGCACACACAGTATATCCAGTGTGAAGCCCTTGAAATCTTGCCCCAAAACTTAAAAAAAACCCCACCAAACACAGAAACAAGACAGAGCTAAATGTTGGAGTCAGTTTTATTGGCAGATATGAAGCAATGGGCTATCAACAACCATGCTTGCTTTTAAACACTTTTGGATCACATAAAGAATTTACTTCATGCCCGGTCACATCTAAACCCCCTCCCCCACCATCTAAGGCCAAATGGCAGACTCAGCCATTCCCCCTTCAAGCCCTCCTGAAAGGTCAGCCATGGTGCAATGCCAATAAAGGGCAAGTTTCAAACACCTGAGTTGAAAGATTTTTGCCACAACCCTGTCATCTTCCCCTGGATTTATGGCTGTTATTGGTGACTGCCTGCCAGCTCCAGGTGGGGCAGTCTAAGGGAACGGAGTCAGGTGGGAGGAACCATTATTCATCATAAAACCATTCAAGTATGTCATGAACAGAGTTCTGATTTCACCCCTGCCCCACCGAACAGCTGGGCTACCCCAGGCATCTCCAGGATGGATGGATGGAGGGTCTGTGCTGAGTTTCACAATTCCCTTGGCAGGCATGGCCAGGCCCACATGACTTCATCTCTGTTAATGTTATTTTTCTAGAGTCAGGAATAACATGGACTTTCCATATCTTGTGGTTTTCTGGAGGGTGTGAGAAAATTCCCCTGCTATGACTTACTTACGTATCTGCAAAACCAAGCCAGCAGTGAAGACATTGAGCAATTCTGGAGAAAGAAGACCTGCTCTGGGGATGTGACATATTGAGATTCATCAGTGTGATGCAACCAAAGGAGCACCAAACCAGCAGAAGGCATTCCTGGAACTCACTAGGTTGACCAGAGCAACACACACACACACATCAGCCAAGTCTCATTTTTGCAGAGGACACACACTCAGAGTGAGTGTAAACATGGGTCAGAGGCACCATTAATTGTCCATATCTTCCCCCCCCCAGAGTTATTTGCACCCCAGATGGCACCTATAGCAATTGTTGAAGAAATGGGATCAGCCAGAATATGCAGATTTCAAGGGAAGAGGAGGAAAATACCAGCAAATGCTAGAGTGTATTCCAGCCAGGGATCAGCATGCACAGCACCTGCTGACTGCACTTTTCTTTTAGCTCACCTAGATGAACTATAAAAGTTTGGGAAAGGGCCCCGATGTTACCATGGCCCGGGTTTAAGTGTGTAATAAGGGTGGTGAGTGAAGCTCAGTTTGAGGGTTAGGAGGCATCTAAAGAATCAGATTTTTCTCTGAGCCACCTGAAACTAGCAAATCTGGCAAGAATAGTGTTTTGGGTGGCATTTCAGCTCTTTGCGTATCATTCCCTGAAAGGCAGAATTGGCAGGGGATAAGGAGGGTGGAAGGATGGTGTTATGGTTAAGGCACTAGCCTAGAGCTCAAAATAGCTAGGTTTGATTCTCAGCTTTGCCATAGATTCCTGTTGCACCTCCATGACCTACCTCCTCTGGCTTCAGGCTAGCTGCTGACTCAGTTTCTCCTTCCTCAGCCTGGCTCTCCCAAGCTGGTTTGATTGCTGCAGTGCCTAGGCCCTCTAGCTAAGTCCCAAACAAAACCATCCACTCCAGTCTCCATCAGGTCAGAGCCCCTCTTTCCTGAGGGTCCGTCTTCTTTTCTCAGCTCCTTTGAGTCTCTATCAAACAACAGCTCCCAGGGATGCCTCCCTTTACGATGCCACAGGCTTCTGTCTTCTTATCTCCACCCCAGAAGGCCTAGTTTAGCCACATGACCTGACTGCCATGTGATTTTGCTAATATTCTCCACCTGGGGAGGCAAGTTAAGTATGCCACCGGCACCAGTAAAGCTTGACCCACCTGCTCTTCATGGGCCAGTCACACTGTGACAGTGATCTTGGGCAAGTCATTTAATCTTCCTGTGTCTCAGTTTTCCATCTGTAAAATTGAGATAATGATCCTTCTTTTGCCTGTCTGGTCTACTTCAACTGTAACTTCTTTAGCACAGAGTTCATCTCTTGCTGTGCATTTGTAGACCACCTAGCAGACATGCCAAACCCGTGGAAAAAAACGCAGAAATTGGGCTTGGTTTTGGCTTAATTGGCTTGTGAGTTGCTTGTTGGCTAGTTTTTGGCTTGTAGCTTATTGCTTCTTTTTTTTGATTGGCTCCCGGCAAGCAGGAACAAGGGGGGACAAGCAGGGGTAAGGGGCAAGCAGGGGCAAGGGGCGGGGAAAAGTCATGGGTGCACAGTGGGCCCACCACAGTTCCAGACTGCACGCCGGGGGAATCTAGTCATATAGAGCATTGGGGTTCTTAGGGATTGGCTTGATTTTTGGCTTAATGTGAAAGTTGGGGTGCTTATTTACCACATGAAAGTTGGCAATTGTGGCACCTAGTACAATGCAGTCCTCTAGGTGACACTGTAAAATAAGTAATAAAAAAATGATTTAATGTTTTCAAATCTCCAGGGTTTAATTAACTGAGTGTTAGCTCATGAAATGAGTGTGGGTTTGGGATTGTTTGAAATTTTGGGCAAAGGTTTAGTTCTTATCTCATTGAAACATTTTCATCCATTGTTGCTTAGTAGCAGTACCTATTGGAAGGCCGTAGGCTCTAAGCTTGCCAGCTCTGCCTGTTACAACTCAGGCAGCTTCAGCTAACTCCAACAAAATTAAGTATGAAATTGTTTTCCCCTTCGAGGCCACATAACTCCAAAATAAACACAGCAGCTGAGCCGCGTTTCTTAGATTGTTACTGCCCCATTTCCTTTCCTGCTCTGACATCAGCCACTCTCTCATCACCACCTCTCAGCATCCCTGTTCAGAGAAGTCAGGGCTGTGCATTCACCAGCCATAATCTCATGGAACTATCTCTTGTGAAGGAAGGGGAGCCAGCAGGTTCTAGGCACCAGTAGTCCTCAGACACAGGCGATGGCAGTCAGCAGTATGGGTGGGCTGCCCCTAACCTCACTGCCTTTGGAAAGAGCAGGGAGGTGGCATAAACCATGTTATTCTTGGTCCGCTTTGCAGGATCCCAGAAGGCCTGTCTTAATAGAGAAGAAGGATGGTCTCACGGTGAAGCACAGGAGTTGTGAGTTCCATTTGTGACTCTGCCGCTGAGTTGCAATATGTGAGCTAACTTTTCAGTGTCCATCTGTAAAATGGGGACGTTAATTCTCTGCTCCATGGGCAGCTATTGTGGCTTAATTCATTCATGCTCTTTGGTGGAAGGTGCTATGGCATGCAAAATAGTGTAAATTAGAACTGGAATAACAGCACTGAGGCCAAAGGTCCTGGGAGTATACAAGGGACAGGCAGCTCAAATCAATTGTCATGCAAACACCAGTGAACAGAGACTGTGAGCAGTATTTTAGTTAGGGACAGAGGTGACCAAGTCAGATTCTTTGCCCAAAATTCAAATCCAGTTGTGAAAGACTCATTTTTCCCCTTTACACTTTTTAAAATTTGCTTCATACCAGGAGCAAATTTAAAAAAAAACATAAGAGAAACTGGATTTTATATTTCCTGCCCACTCAGAAGCAGGAAGTCCTGGGAAACTCCCTGGAGAAAGAGCTCTGTTCTCATGTCACCTTCCTTTATAATTTGCAAAATCATAAGATTCAGACCATCCTGGGATACATCTGAGCTTCTTCGCCAAACTCCACCAAATATTTGGAGGTTCGCCCATTGCAATGCAGTGATCCTGCTCCACATTTGGTTCGAGACCTAATGTGCTAATGCCACTCAAATGGACCTAAGCGGAGCTGATTGGAAAACTGCAAATCAAAACTGCAAGAATTCACAATAAAATCCAAAAAATATTGTTTCCTTTTTTTCAATTGAAATTTCGTTTTTGTCCAAATGTTGCTAAAAATTAAACATGTGCTTAACTGCCTCCCTGATTAAACTATAAAGTGGTCAAAACCCAGTGCTATATATTGTCCCAGGTGTATTTAGCTAACCAGAAGGCTTGCAAACCTCAGTGTATGGATTGTTAGTGACCCTGACCTGCAGTTTGGTTTTGGCTTCAGGTTTCATTCAGCCTATCATGGACTCACTCTTGATTTTGGATGTAAAGGTATGTTGACACTGCTGTTGGAGGTGTGATTAGAGCACAGGTAGACATATCCTTGCTAGTTTTGAGCTAATCCCTAGTTTGTGGCCTAGAATCCTGAGTACACATTCAACTGGCTTCACTGGTATTGTTACTCAAGATAGATAATAGCTAGCTTGGGTATGTCTAGACATGCTGCAGTCACACCTCTGATTGCAAATGTAGACATTCCCTTAGTTACACAACAGTTTGCAAATCTCTAATTCTGATATTTCCAGACCCACATGGTTTGAACTAGGGTGACCAGATGTCCCGATTTTATAGGGACAGTCCCGATTTTTAGCTCTTTTTCTTATATTGGCTCCTATTACCCCCCACCCCGGTCCCGATTTTTCACACTTGCTATCTGGTCACCCTAGTTTGAACAGACACTGTGGATAAGAACCCCGAAGTCTGAGTGCTTCTCAGAATCAAAGTTGATCTCCGAATCTGTTAGGGTAGGCTCATCCCTATCCTTAAACAACTCCTACCCTGCCTTTCTCACCAAGGGGCCCAGAAGATTGCCTTCGGTTTCATGGCTCACTTGACAAACGGTTTGTTCTAAGCCCCATTGAAATCAGTGGAAAGCCTCCAGTGGACTTTGGATCAGGCCCAAAAGCAGCAGCCACCTACAGGAACAAGTGTATGAAAAATGGGACAGGGGGCGGAGAGACCTGATTTAAGATTATACAAGGGGAAATTGCAAAAAAATTACCTAAACCTTTAGGAACATATCTATATTTTGATTTCATGTAATATTACTTCCTGGTTTCCAGCACATATTCCCTGGGCGTCCCCTATCAAATATCAGGCAGTATTAAATCACTGATCCCTGATCCCTGCAGCTCTCAGAAAAACATCTGTACTAATTTGTTGGTTTTCCTTCACATAAGGGCCAGATGAACTCCTCCAGGGCTCGGCTGAGTGAGATCGCTGACAGATGCAGAATAGAAGTGCAAGGATTTTTCCTTTATTAAAAATAAGGTTCCATTCTCCAAGTCCTTAGTTTGTAATTTGCCGTGGTGGTGAAATGACACATGGCAACCTTGATCCAACACTGTTGTGGATACAGAAACAGTATCCTTATCTAATGCTACTTCACCAACGTTTACTGACAACGTTTTCCAGATTGGAATGGGACAGTATGGCTGGGAGGTTTGGTGATGGGATACCACGTTTTTTGCCTGGGGGTCACTGAGTTGAAGCAATAGTCCAGTGGTCCCCAACCTTTTTCGTCTGGCAGGCACCAGACGACGAGCCACGGAGGACCGTGGCGGCGGACGAGCATCTGCCGAAATGCCGCCAACAAGCGGCAACATCAATAGGCGTCGCTGCCAAAATGCCGCCGACAAGCAGCGTCATTGATGACGATGGAGGACACTGCTTGTCGGCGGCATTTCGGCGGATGCTCATCCGCCGGCCAGTACATGGGCGCAGTTAGACGTCTCGGTGGGCGCCATGGCACCCGTTGGCACCGCGTTGGGGACCCCTGCAATAGTCTATAGTGGTTGAAGTTCATGGATGTGTGAGGACTGACTACATGGCCCCATAAGTGATAGGAATGGGTGTCAATCCCCTTCCTTCTGGGTCCACCTTGCCAAAGTATTCGCAAAATGTTGCTTCTAGTGTCATCCACCGGCCAGTACATGGGCGCAGTTAGACGTCCCGGCGGGCGCCATGGCACCCGTGGGCACCGCGTTGGGGACCCCTGCAATAGTCTATAGTGGTTGAAGTTCATGGATGTGTGAGGACTGACTACATGGCCATAAGTGATAGGAATGGGTGTCAATCCCCTTCCTTCTGGGTCCACCTTGCCAGAGTACTCGCAAAATGTTGCTTCTAGTGTCATGGTCAAATTCACTCCTGGTGTAATGAGCTCCACTAGTGTCAATGGACTGAGTTTGTCCAGTCTTTGCAGAGAAACTAAGGACAACATGTATCATGGGTATGGAACTCCTTTACTGTTTGTACATATGACTTTCGCCTGTGGTGATATTTAGGGTGGCAATGGCACGAAGTAAGCTCACACTGTCATTTCTTCTGGAACTGAGAAGAATGGTACCCTTTATTACCAGTTCTTATTGGCGCTGTTGTGCTAGGGACATTATTGACTATGAACTGGACCGAGGCTTCATGTTCACATGGGCTACTGAACAGCTTTTTAATTGGTAACAACTTGTTCAGCTAATAACTTAGGCCAGATTCAAGCCAATGGCTGTGGGATAAAAGGCAACATCATCTATTCCCAATTCCCCGAGCCATGCAGCCCTCTCAAGTACTAAATATACATTACATTAAAAGAAAAAAAAAACAATGTCAAAAGAAAGTTATTTAGGTTGCAAAGTCAAGCATTCAAAAATTAGGAAGTGCCATATTTACAGTTGCCCAGGCAACCTTAATTCTGCCCCCCCTCTCCTCCCGTGTGTCCAAACTGAATGAGGGAGGGACTCTATAGAAAAAAACAATATGTGATCACGATTAATGACATACACACAAGGGGGAAGAATGAAGATTCCCTAGAAAACCATAAATGTGACATTTCCTTATACTTGAACATTTGATTTTGCAACCTAAGCAACATTTTTAAACATAATAAATTTGTTAGTCTCTAAGGTGCCACAAGTACTCCTGTTCTTTTTGCGGATACAGACTAACACGGCTTCTACTCTGAAACCTTTTTTTTAAATGTAACTTCAACTTCCTAGATTTCTTTTTTTTTTAAAGGAAAAAGATAAAAAACATTCGGTTAATACATATAGCTGTAACTTTCAGCTTTCATTGAAAACAAAAGGCAAAGTTTTAGCTCTTATGACTGTAGAGTAAACCTTTGAAACCTGAATCAAGTGTAACCAATGCAGTCATGTCTGCAGAGAGCCTGGAACAACAGCTCTGAGAGTTGTGAATGCCCCACTCACCTCAATGAGGTGTTAACACCGGTGCTTAGTAATTAGAATTTAGATGTCAACATTTAACTATTTCACTTCTTATTTAAGCCTGGAAGAAAGGAGAGGGATGACCATAATACGAAGATCCACACAATCCCACCCTTCTGTATGGGTGGGGCTTATTTTTGGGCGGACATTTGAAAAGCATCATTTCCTCTTCCTCAATTTGACCCCTAATACCATGCTGTGGTACAAAGACTCAGTGGGAGAAGCACCCACACATCACAGCAGTCCCCTAAGATTTCCTCTGAAAACTCTCTTCCAATCACTGACTTGTTCAGCTTGTGATAGCTACATACATACAAAGCCGAGTTTTCTCTGTCTTGGCAAAGGGGGGGTAGGTGCTTTCAGCAGAGATGAATAATCCCCCAACCAACTCACTAGAAGCAATGATCAATTTTCATTGGAAAAAAAACCCTCCTGAGTTGAGTAAACTTACAGAGGAAGGTGCCTTCCGCACACAAACAGCTCTTTAAACATCTGACGTACCCTGAAAACATTAAAAACAGAGAGATTTTTAAAAAATGTTTGGCTATTGAAAGATGGTGATGGCTGCTAAGGCAGACCATTAAAAACAACCCCACAAAACCTTTCCCCAGCCTGTAACATCTGAGGACTGTTGGCTGATGTCATCTTGAGTTTACCATAGCAACATGAGTTCTGACGGTGTTCTTCTTATGTCACCTCGGCGCTGAGCCCCTTGCAGCCTGCAGCAGGACTGGGCGCTGCTTGTGCACGCACCTATGTAAACAGCCTCCTGCATGTGCATAAACTTCCTTCTGTTTGCTCAGATTACTGCTGATGAGGAATTGGGTGAGCGGCAAAGAAAACATGTTAGATGCCTTGAAAGTATTCATGAGTATTATGGGCTCAGTCATCTCATGAACTAATGGGTGGCATCTTCCCAGTTGCAATTAGTGCTTATCAGGGCTAAGCTTCGTCACCTAAAGCTGTAGCAGTGCTCCTTTTAGAGCACTGGTATTTGCCATATCAGGTTAGGATACCTCTACATGGTGCAAAAAATAAAATAAAAAACCAAACCACCACAACAACAAAAAAGCCACGGCAGTGAGATTCAAAGCTCAGATAGGATTCATACTATGGGGCTAAAAACAGCAGTGCAGACATTCCCACTCGGGCTGGAGCTAGGGCTCTGAAACCTGGTGAGTGGGTTGGGTCTCAGAACCCAAGCAGGAACATCAGCTGAGCCGGACTCTGAGACTCACTGTCATGGGCTTTTTTTTTTTTTTTTGCAATGTAGATGTACCCTTAGACCACTGCTAGCCTGTTTTTTTGACAGGGGCCAGTACCACACGTTTGAATCCATATAAGGGACAATTAGGGGAAAAACCTACCCAAGGAGATTCCAATCTGTCCAAATTACTTAGATGCCTCCCCATTACTAAAGTATCTGAGAACCTCACAATGCGCAAAGTAGGAAAATGCTATTATTCATGGGGCCTGGAGAGACTTGCTTGATGTCACAGAGGAAGTTCATGGCAGAACAGGTCTCTTTAGTCCCAGTCTAGTGACCTATTCATGGACCATCCATCTCACCCTCAGACTGAACTGGTTTATGCCGTCAAGCAGGGGTCTCTTTCCCTGACGAATTTTTTTTGTCTTATCTGTTGTAACTGTGGATTTTCTCGTTATCCATAGATATGCCTATTCTATACTAATGCTCCTATTTTAGGTCTTCACCCTGCAAAGATGTACACATGAATTTAACTTCCAGCATGTGCAAAGTCCCATTTACAGCTGCGTGAACAACAAATTTTCCAGTTCACTGGGAATTCAAAAAAACTGGGGGGAAAAATTCATTTGGGGCTGAACCAAAAATGAACATTTTTCAACGTTTGGGGGCCAACTGAAAAGTTAAAATAAAATAAAAATAAAAATTACATCAGGTCAAACAAAACATTTTTTGAAGCAAAACAAAATATACTGAAAGTCATTTTGAAGTGAAAAATCAAAATGTTTCCTTTAGAAAATGTCAAAATGAAACATTTAGGGGCTTGGGGTTTTGGTGGGTTTTCTTAGGGTTTTTTTTTTTTGGCTGAAACAATTCAGCAAAATTGACTTGAATTTGCAAAACATTTTTCATGTCACCAACTCTGCATTTTTTGCACACAAAAAAAAGTTTCTTTCAAAAATATTATCTAGAGTTAGTCCCACTGAACTCACTATAAAACTCAGTGGCACTACTCATATACTTAACATTAAGCATGTGTGTAAGTCTTTGAGGGATTGGGGCTTTAGATAGATTTTCACATGACTTAAGTGGAAGTTAAAGTGTGCACAGGCCTTGTATTGACTCTCTGCACAGGGGTCAATATCACCCAATGGGCACAACTGTCCAAATTGCATGTGGGAACAGGATACCTAATAGTGCTAATTTTGTTGGTTGAACTTCGACACTGCCCTTTGACACTCTTCCCCATGATGACACAAATAATAACAGTGTAGAAAAGTACCAGAAAAACAGATTACCTGGAACACTGAGGTTGCATTCCAACCTGTGGCATTGGTCGAGCCAGTGGCATGCAGTATCTGTTTTCAATAAACTCAACTTTTATAGTTGGTTAATGAGCTGAATCCTGAGCAATAAAACGTGTCATAAAATGAAAACAGAAGAGTCTTGCAGTGTGTGTGTCATTCTTTGGTCAAGGACAGCTGGGAGGAACAATTTGGGGGCCAAGGGTGTGAAATTTATTTGAAAAATCAATGTTTTAAGTATAATGGGTATTTTCTCAGTCTCATGCTGGGGAGGGCAGCCATCTTGAAAAGTGACTTCATTTAGAAAACTGGCCCAAATCCCAGCAGCTGCATGTGCAAAATGGGAAATTGTAAGAGAGAAAACTAGTTGCTAGTCTGCTCCAGTTCTGGTTAAATCATCCTAAATAGGATTTTCTTTAGAGCTAACAAAAGGGAATTTAGTGTTAGGTCGATGCCTGAGAGATATAGCACAAGCAGTGAAAGTCATTGGGGCTGATGGCGCTAGGTTATGTTTTCACTGCTAAAAGAGGTATGGTTCAATATCGAGATACAGGTCTGTCGCATCTTACGCGCATTTAACATGCGCGATTTTAGCTTTACGCGGTCAGCAAAAACAAAAAGAAAAAGAAAAATAACAATTTTAATACTGTACCTGTAGTGCGGGCGATTCTGCCTGCCATTGAACTCAATGTAATTTTGACTATATGTGGTTTTCACTTTACGCGCTGACCACGGAACGTAACCCCACCGTAAGATGAGACAGACCTGTAACCATCACGAGTTAGCTATCTCAGTGTAAAAACCTAGTGGAGACAAGGCACCAGTAGCTTTTACTTCAATGTAGCTAATCAAAGTCATAACTATATCTCCACCTGGGGTCTATCTTCACTAGTTACATCAAATTTTGTAGACATTCAGATCTAAATGCCTGAACTCAAATCCCTCCTGCTTTTGACAGAGCCTTCCTATGTGACCTTGAGCAACTCAGCTAGAATATGTCTACACAGCAACAAAAGACCCGTGGCAGCGAGTCTTAGGCCTGGTCTACACTGGGGGTGGGGAGGGGGTGGAATTGACCTAAGACACGCAACTTCAGCTACGAGAATAGCATAGCTGAAGTCAACGTATCTTAATTTGACTTACTTCGCGTCCTCATGATGCGGGGTCGATTGCCGCGGCTCCCCCATCAACTTTGCTTCTGCCTCTCGCTGAGCTGGAGTTCAGCAGTCGACGGGAGAGCGATCAGGGATCGATTTATTGCATCTACACTACTCGCAATAAATCGATCCCCAAAAGATCGATCGCTACCTCCTGATCCAGCAGGTAGTGTAGACATATCCTTAGAGTCCAGAAGCCCAGGCTCTGAAATCTGGCAAGGTCTGAGGGCCTTGGAGCCCAAGTTCCAGCCTGAGCCCAAACAACCGCACTACTATTTTTAGTCCCACACTGCCATGGTTTTTTGTTTTGGGGTGGGTTGGTTTTTTTTTTGGTTTTTTTTTTTTGCTATGCCAGACATAACCTTAGTCTTTCAGTTCCCCATCTGTAAAATGGGGAGAATGGCATTTTCTTACCTCACACTGGTGTTGTGAGAATAAATATATTAATAATTGTGAGGTTTTCAATAGGGGCCATATAGGTACCTGAAATAAATATGACCCAAATCTCAATAGAACTAGTAGCTGTTCACGTGAAATTTCAGCCTAAGATGGTAGAAGTTTGTGCTGATGGAGAGTTTATGTCATCTTGCCAGTTTGCCACCATTTGGAGCTGAACTTTCATAGAACAGCTCTTAAATTCCAGGACTGTGTCATCTGAAGCTAAACGCTCACCCACAAACATGCAGCTGGGACTGGCTAGGAAGAATTCTTCCTCTAACTTTCTTTTCATTTAAAATTAGCTGGTCTGTCAGTCACCTCAGAGAAAGGGTTCTCCAGGGGTTAAGGTGCTAGCCTGAGATTTGGGAGACCTGGGCTCAAGTCCCTGTGCTGTCACAGACATCCTGTGTTGATACCAGAGAAAGTCCATTTTGAAATCCCCAGACTCCATTTTGTATCCCTAGCTTCCATTTTGAATAAGCAAGAGTCACTCCACCATTAAATGGAAGCTGCAAGCCACATACCACTAAATATAGAATTGGCGGGAAAACCAAATTGGCGGGAAAAAGGTGTCAAACAATAATGATTCAGCAGAGCATAACACTGAGGTAAATAACGGTCACAAGTCTAAAAAATAAAACTGGCAGTTGGCGAAAAGAAGATAAACAAGCAGGATGATTTTGTCATGTGACTAAAAATAGAACTGAAAAATGGTAAAAAGGTCAGTGTGTCGGTTGAGGGGACAGAGCTGAGGAGACGGGAGAGGAAAGAAGATTCCGAGAGAGCGTGCAGGAGAGTCAGTGCTGCGAAGTCACCAGAGCAAGTCTGTCAGACAAAGTTATAGCTATAGTATAGTATAGTGCTAGTGTGTATAGGCGAGTGTGGGTTAATAAAGATGAGTGTGTGTGTTGTGTTGAGTGTGAGAGGAATTTATATATAAGACCTAAAGAACATCGAAGACTGGCCATCTGAAGTGAGGCACATCACTTCAAACTGTAAGGCAATACAGTTTGAGGTGCTCTTTAACTTCTTATAACAGATTTGTGTTTTAGATTGTTGTTGTTTGCACCAATAAAAGGGTGCCTTGTTTTGGAAAGAACACTGCTTGTGTCAATCATTTATTGGAAGGCTGTATCCATGTCCTCCAGGTATTTCTTTAGCCACCCTGGAGACCCACAACTTAGGAGCACAGATTGGTTATAACAGGTTGGCACCATCTAAGTACTTTAGATAGATAGGCCATGCTAAGGACCTAAGATAGATAGAGTTTGGCACAACTAGAGCATGACTCTAAATCAAGATTTAGGCACGGTGCATGAGGGTGCGTGTAAACAGCAAGGGGAGGATTTCCTGCATATATGACTCAAACAGCTGTTAGCTCTAGGCAGCTGCTCCCCTCCAGAGCACATTGACTGATGGAGCCTCTCACTGAGATGTCAGCTTTTGCTAGTGTTTTAGGAAAGATAAGTCACTAATGACCACAGTTGAAATGGGTTTTGGCAGGAA
Source organism: Malaclemys terrapin pileata (assembly GCF_027887155.1). Classification (NCBI taxonomy): domain Eukaryota; kingdom Metazoa; phylum Chordata; order Testudines; family Emydidae; genus Malaclemys; species Malaclemys terrapin. Next base: position 23,067,701 of record NC_071519.1, read on the forward strand.
GATAACACCAAGGTCCTTTATAAAAAGTTGCTCTTTATCTGTCGGAGTAGCAGAGCCAGTTGTTAATTTTTGTTTTCATCCTATACTTTGTCTCATGGGTAGGTTTGGGGAACTATTTTCCAAGCATGAATAGATCCTGCAGCTTCAGGGGCTGACACATGTTGGACTGCCAGCTGGAGGCACTTATGCATTGACGGCCATCAACTCACATGCAAAACCCCATCTTTCCCATCATGCTAGTGCGCCTCAAGTCCTGACTTAGAGGGACCCCTTTGGTCTCCAGGACCTCTCTGCCCACACTGTCGACTTGCAAGCAGTCAGTACGATGTACTTTGAGATATGGCCAGACTGAGATCCTGGACTCATTTCACACAAGCTACCAAATTATAACTACCATGAGTGATCACTGTGGCAGGATTTGAACTGGTTGACCTGGAAGTGAAGGAATTTATTGCCTGCTCCCTAGCCAGCATCGCTACATCAGAAAGTGCATATTGGCTAGATTATAGGCTGTGGTGGGATGGGCCAAATGACAGGCTATCAGAGTTAGAAGCAAAAGCCCTGTGTTCTGTTCCTGGGTCTGTGGTGTGACCTCAGGCAATTAATTCACTTCTCTCTGCCATCTCATCTTGCCTACATAGACTGTAAACCTCTTCAGTGCAGGGATTGTCTCTTATTATGTGTTTTTACAGGGCCTATCACAACCGGGGAACAATTTTGTGCTACTGTCATACAAAAAACAATCCTGCAAAAAGGTAGCACCCTGAGTGGTCTGCCTCTGTGAGTGATTTGAGACTGATTAGATTGATAAAGGTGTCATAATGAAGACAGTGTAATGTAGCATGATTGGAGCAGGGAAATCTCTTCCAGCGATTTGCTGTGTGATCTTGGATAAGTCACTACATTCTGTGCCTCAATTTCTCCATCTGTAAAAAGGGGATGGAGATACTATCCTAGCAGAGTGGTGAGAAATAACTAGTGTTATAAAGTGCATTGAGAGACGCGGTTGACAGGTGCTGTATAAATGCGAAGTATATTACATTATTATATCATTCCCCCAGCTTTTTTGCCAAAATATGCCTTGGACAGAAAAGATCCAGACACCAAATGGGCTATTAAGTGGGGATGTTTAACAGTAGTTCAGCTACGTAGAGACATTAAATAATAAATAATGATAAAAATAAAGTAACAATACTTAGCATTTAAATGATGCTGTGCATCTTCAAAGCACTTTATAAACATTAATTACACTGAAAAAAAATCAACAACAGCTGCACATAGGACAGAATCATGATTCATTTAGAAATAATATAAGAGGAAAACACAAAAGATATAGACAGGATTACAAGAATATTCATCCTGGCTCATACCATCTAATGTAATATCCTGTCTCCTACCATGGTCAGATACTTGAGAAGAAGAATAAATAACAATACGTAGTATTTATACAGTGCTTTTCCTCCATGGATCTCAAAGCACGTTGCAAATCTGAGCATTATGTCCCCCAGTTTACAGACGGGGAAACTGAGGCACAGACAGGTGAAGTGACTTGCCAGTGGTCACACAGCAAGTTAATTGCAGAGTCAAGAACCAAGATTCTGAGTCCAGTGTTCTAACTTTAAGGTTCATAATGCTTAAGAATTGTTATTTTAGCTGGTACAAATGCAGATAATATTCTTATTACTCATATTATTGTTTAGTATTTCTAGTGCAGTGCTGTCTTTGAGCCTCAGTGTTAGGTGCTGCATGAACACACATCTATTAATCCTTGTCGAACCCTCCTATCATATCTGCCTTGGTAATACCTTATAGCAATGAGTTCCCTAAATAATCATGTGGCATGTAAGAAAAGCTATTTCCTTTTATCAGTTTTAAACGTGCTGCCTTTTAATTTCACTGGACATCCTGCTTGTCTTGTGGAGAGGAAGGCTAGGTAGCAGCACCCCTCTGACCTTCTCTACACTTTTTGTTACATTATAGATCTATTTCATTTCCCTTCAGCGCAACACGAACCATATGTGGTCCAGGTGTGATAACAAGTGACAAACAAGCCTCCCGCCTCGGCTAAACAGAGAACATGTCCAGGAACATCCCAGGGAAAAGGTATTGTTTCCACAATCTGAATATTGACTGACTTCTCATCACTGTAGCTTGTTCCTGGACTTATTCTTGATGGAACGTGACATCTACCTGGGCGGCCGTCTGGAAAGATGTGAGTGGGAGCTGGCATCTATGATAGCTATTAAAGTATACATGGTTGGTTGGTTGGAGAATGGTGAAGCATTTGTTCAAACCACACTGCTTAAGGCTGCCATATCCTGGCATTTGCAGCTAACCCAGTGTGAGGTTTGCCCAAGTTCTCTCTGGCTCCCAGTGGCTGCCCAGTGGGGAGGAGGAGGAGAGACCTCTCAGATGAAAACAAAGAGATGCACAATTCAACCAGCAATATCTCCCCCCACCTCACCCCATTGTATTTCTCTTCTTATGGACAAGGACTTTTTACTTCCCCCTCATTGAGCCTTCAGAACAATAAAGTCTGTTCTCCAACCAAAACAATGAGCGTGTCTTGGCACAGTTTTGTAATCATCGCCCGGGAACGCTATAAACCGGGGGTGCAGTAGATAGGACTGACATGCATCAGTACAGCTGTGGGGAGACAGGCCTGGGAAAGCAGGCAGTGCTGCAGGTCAGGACTGAGGTGTGTTGGCAAGAACTGTATAGGTGGGCAGTGTAAGGTTCCCTCACTCTACACTCCCCATTGCAAACAGTCCTCACATGCTTTTCCATGGCAAGGTCAACACTCTGTGCTTTATTTACAAAATGCTCGACAAGTGTTTGTTCCTGTGACAGGTTACTCTAGTTGCCACTGGACAGCGCCGCCTCCTGGTGGTTCTGGGGATTTCTCAGTCAGGCTGATGCTCCTTTGTGTAGTTACACCCCATCATTTTCTCCTCTGTCACCACTCTCTCGCTCTCAGGAGTCACAGCTGTCCTCTTTGTGACTCAGCCCTCTGGCCAGGTCATTATTGTGATTTCCCCTTCTGGGCAGGGAATGTGTCAAGGTTCCTGCTCTCCAGCCATCTCAGGCAGTCTACTGCTTCACTGCCTAATAATGCCACTTCTGCAGTGGCTAGCAGGGGAACCCGGGCCCATCTGCTCCGGGTTCCAGCACAGGGACCCTCTAGATAGTAGCTAAGGTCCATGACCTGCACCTTGCTGCCTTTCTCTCACCTGTTTTCATACATCCTGGTCTTCCCCACTCCTTTGGGTTTGTCAGTCTCTTCATGGAGGACCGATTCAGCCCTAGGCTGGTCACATTCTGGCTATGGCTACACTACAGTTTAAGTGGACATAAGTTATGTCACTCAGGGGTGTGACTTAGCCACCCCCTGAGCGACATAACTTATGCCGACTTAAATGTCGGTGTGGTCAGCATTGTCGGTGGGAGAGCTTCTCTCGCAGATGTAGCTACCGCTGCTCATGGGGACTGGAGTAATTAAGCTGACAGAAGAGATCAGTTTAGAGCGGTGCAGCTGTAAACTCTCTAGTGTAGCAGGTACATTTGAAAAACTGTGTGTGAGGCCTATGTGTGGAACAGCAAGGACTTGCTACAAGTCAACAGTGGCCTCCATTGACAGAGCTGGGGTGGGAGGCGGCTAATGCTGGAACATGAAAGAGTTTCCAGGTCAGGTGTGAGATCTAGTCACAGAAGTCTAGCACCGCAGTAATGGGGAAATTGCTGCTCCAGTCTGAGGTGCGTTGGCACAGCAGTGTGGGAGGTGAGTGCTGCAATGAGAGGGGGGAGCTTTTCCGTGTATCATCAAAACTCGGGTGGGGGCGCGGGAAGCTCTCAAAGCACCTGCTCACACTAGGCCTGGCTCTAGTCAGCACTGTCAGTCTCACACTTAAAAAAAAATAAATAAACTTTATTCCATCCAAGTCTCTCTCACTCTCTCTTCCCCCCCGCCCCTCCTCTGAGCTCATACATGGCTCAGGCTCCCGGACAGCTGCCTGGTTGCCAAGTCCCCCCGGCTCACTCCGCGCCGAAGCACGGAGCAACACGATGGGGATGATAACTGGGCCAGCTGTTAGAAATCATTTCAGGACCGAAAACAATTAAAGTGATGCAGAGGTATAAATAACAGAAAGCCCTTTGCTCCTTTTCCTTGCCTGTCCATTGCGGTTTCCCCATTACAACAGTCCTCCAATTGCCACGCGAACATTGGCAAAAATTGCAGATCAGTAAAAGGAATTTTTGTAAATGGCTCAGGATGGAGACATGGATTTTTTTTTTTTTACCCTAGGCTATTTTGAATGTAACTCAGGTCAACAGCAATGACCTTGATCCTGCATGGGATCCCATGGCTTCAGTGATCTCTCTCTGAAGTCCAGGGTACTCTGTGATGGTGAAGGGGGTGCTTGTGAGGGTCCCATTTCAGGAGGATTGCAACGTGGGGTCATGATGGGAGGTTTCTGTGTTTCATTGCAAATGCATTAAAGTGATCCAATTCAGTAAATAACCTGTGAAATTTTGCAAGCTTTTGACTCAAAAGGAGAATCATTTGTAGGTGAAAAAATGCTCATTTTGGACTCAAAAAGTTACTCCCCCCGGCAGCAAAATCCACAAATCCTTAATCTGTAAGCACACCGTTTCATTCAGACAAGGGTACATTTGCACATAGGGTGACCAGATGTCCCAATTTTATAGGGACAGTCCTGATTTTTGGGTCTCTCTTATATAGGCTCCTATTACCCCCCCACCCCGTCCCGATTTTTCACACTTGCTGTCTGGTCACCCTATTTGCACACCACACACGACAGTGAATTCTCTGGGTTTCCATGCAAAGCAGGCAGTTTTGCAATAGTCAGGGCTGGCTCTAGGCACCAGCGTTCCAAGCATGTGCTTGGGGTGGCACTTCTCAAGGGGCTGCACTCCAATTTTTATTTATTTATTTATTTTTTGCTTCAGTGGCACTCCGCTTTTTTTTTTTTTTGGCTTGGGGTGGCAAAAAACCTGGAGCCGGCCCTGGCAATAGTTTCTTGCGGAACCAAATCTCTCGGGTGCCAAATGGCCCTAAACAAACTCACAAATATTTTAAAGAACGTTCACAAAAAATGTTTTCCCGCCCATTTGCACAGCCCCAGCAGAGACAAAAGGCTGCTGCCAGCTGAAGGCTACTTCTTGACTTATGTGAAATGAGTTGCTGAGTTCTCGGGTCACTTTCCCTGTGGACAAGTTTCTAAGCACACAAACCTCAACTGCATCTGCCACTAACTAGTTATTTGCAACAGAGGGTCCTGTGGCACCTTTAAGATTAACAGAAGTATTGGGAGCATAAGCTTTCGTGGGTAAGAACCTCACTTCTTCAGATGCCACGAACACGGCTACCCCTCTGATACTTGACACCATGCAAGGCACTGCATTTAGCCATATAATAATAATAAAAAAATAAAAAAATAAAAAAAAAGATTAAAAAAACCACGGCTACCCCTCTGATACTTAAGTAGTTATTTAGTCTTGTTACCTTGTTGACTGTCTCTGCAGAAGGGACAAGGGTTGCATGGACCTTGTAGACTGATCTCCACTCACCCCAGCCCTACAAGTGATCCGGTCAGGCATACAGAGGACAAGTACTGTACATCCTGTACTGGGAAAATTCTGTGGATGAACAGAGGTCTTAATTCTCCAGGGCTGTCAGTTCTGACACCTTTCACCAGAGTTAATTTTACACCAAAATATAAAAAGAAAAAAAAGAAGTTGATAGCGACTTTTAGACTCTGAGGCACAGGAAAAATATTATTCGGTCAAAGTCAAATGTTAGCTTCCCTTTATTTTGAACTCCAATAGCATTGCCTGTCTCAGGCCTGGTCTACACTACGACTTTAATTCGGATTTATCAGCTTTAATTCGAATTAACCCTGTAACCGTCCACACAACGACGCCATTTAATTCGATGTAAAGGGCCCTTTAAATCGATTTCTGTACTCCACCCCAACGAGCGGAGTAGCGCCAAAATCGATTTTAGCAATTCGAATTAGGGTTAGTGTGGCCGCAATTCGATGGTATTGGCCTCCGGGAGCTATCCCACAGTGCATCATTGTGACCGCTCTGGACAGCAATCCGAACTCGGATGCACTGGCCAGGTAGACAGGAAAAGCCCCGCGAACATTTGAACTTCATTTCCTGTTTGCCCAGCGTGGAGAGCACAGGTGACCACAGATACCTCATCAGCACAGGTAACCATGCAGGCTGATAATCGAAAAAGAGCACCAGCATGGACCGTGAGGGAGGTACTGGATCTGATCGCTGTATGGGGAGAGGATTCAGTGCTTGCAGAACTTCGTTCTAAAAGACGAAATGCAAAAACTTTTGAAAAAATTTCCAAGGGCATGATGGAGAGAGGCCACAATAGGGACTCTGAGCAGTGCCGCGTGAAGGTCAAGGAGCTCAGACAAGCCTATCAAAAAACAAAGGAGGCAAACGGTCGCTCCGGGTCAGAGCCGCGGACATGCCGCTACTACGCCGAGCTGCATGCAATTCTAGGGGGGGCTGCCACCACTACCCCACCTTTGTTCGTGGATTCTGGGTCGGGGATAGTCTCGACGCCTGAGGATTCTGCCGATGGGGTAGAGGAGGAGGAGGAGGAGGATGAGCTTGCAGAGAGCACACAGCACTCCATTCTCCCCAACAGCCAGGATCTTTTTCTCACCCTGACTGAAGTACCCTCCCAAGCCTCCCAAGCCAGTACCCAAGACTCTGACCCCATGGAAGGGACCTCAGGTGAGTTTACCTTTTAAAATATAAAACTTGTTTTAAAAGCAAACGGTTTTTAATGATTACTTTGCCTGACTTTGCATTCGCGGTCAGTTCAGCTACTGGAAAAGTCTGTAGCTACTGGAAAAGTCTGTTAACGTGTCTGGGGATGGAGCGGAAATCCTCCAGGGACATCTCCATGAAGCTCTCCTGGAGGTACTCCGAAAGCCTTGCCAGAAGGTTTCTGGGCAGTGCATCCTTATTCCCTCCTCCATGGTAGGACACTTGACCACGCCATGCTTGCAGCAAGTAATCTGGTATCATTGCCTGACAAAGCCTAGCAGCGTATGGTCCCGGTGTTTGCTGGCATTCAAGCAACATCCGTTCTTTATCTTGTTGTGTAATCCTCAGGAGAGTGATATCACTCCTGGTAACCTGGTTGAAATACGGGAACTTAATTAAGGGGACAGAGGTGGCCGTTCCTACTGGGCTGTTTGCCTGTGGCGGAAAATAAATCCTTCCCTGCAGTTAGCCAAGCGCAGATGGGAAATTGGCCCTGAAGTTTTCCGCGTTTGGCTAGCAGGGTTCTTCCCTGTTACCAGCCACGCGGTGGGGGGAGGGTACCGTGATCATCCCAGAGAATTCATGGCGGGGGGGGGGGGGTCGGCGGCGGGGGGGGGGGGGTAGTTTGGTGCCTGCAGGGATCTTCCCTGATACCAGCCATGCGGTGGGGGGAGGGGTACCGTGATCATCCCAGAGAATTCATGGCGGGGGGGGGGGGTTAGTTTGTTTTCTGGTGCTGCTGAATGTTAACAGAAAAACCGCAGCACTCTACTTGCCTGAAGGGGCCCAGACAAGCCCCCCCCACACTGCCCCCCCCCCCAACTGGCTGAGATTGGCCAGGCTTCTGCAGCACTCTACAGGCTATGCTTGGTATGTGGGAAAGGAGGGTGCAGAAGCTGTAAAACAATGGCTTACCATGGCCGCATGCAAGCCGAATTCTGTTGCCCAGACCTGTGATCTCTAGCAGCAAAGCCACAAGCACTCAGCATTAAGAGGCAAAATGCGACCTTGCACAGAAATCACATGTGCTATGTAATGTGAACAGTGTTGGTCACCGTGAAAGAGTATAAGCATTGTTCTGCAAAATGTAGCTTTTAAAACAATTCTCTCTTTTTTCCCCTCCCTACAGCAGCTGCAAATTCCTCAAGCCTCCCTCCTCCATCCCGAAGGTTATCACAGATAAGGCGTCGTAAGAAGAAGACGCGGGAGGACATGTTTTCTGAAATTATGCAATCCAGCAGGAGTGACAGAGCTCATCTGAATGAGTGGAAGGAAACAGTTTCAAAGTATAGGAAAGAAGTCAGTGAACGTGAGGAGAGGAGGGACCAACGTGAGGAGAGGAGGGACCAACGTGAGGAGAGGAGAGACGATCGAGATGAGAGATGGCGGCAGGAAGACCAGAGGATGAAGGATGCAACGCTGGGGCTGCTCCGGCGTCTGGTGGAGGTTCAGGAACGGCTGCTGGAAAATAGACTGCCGCTTCAGCCCCTGTTCCACCCTCCCCCCTCCCCATGTTCCGTATCCTCCTCACCCAGACGTGTAAGAACGCGGGGGGGGAGGCTCCGTACACCTTCCCATTCCACCCCAGTAGACAGCCCAAGCAAAAGGCTGTCATTTTTTTAACCTTTTCTTTGTGGCTTTTTCCTTCCCAGCAATCCTCCTCCCAAATACCACCCGGGTTCCCTCCCTCTTTTTCTAATCTATTAATAAAGAATAAATGATTTTTAAATGATAGTGACTTTATTTGGTTTGAAAGAAAGCTGGGGGAAGGGGCAGGGTGGGTTCCTTACAGAAAATCTGTCAGTAAAGGGGGAGGGTTTTCATGAAGGAGAAACAAACAGATATTTCACACGGTAGCCTGGCCAGCCATGAAACTGGTTTTCAAAGCTTCTCTGATGCACAGCGCTTCATGGTGTGATCTTCTAATCGCCCTGGTGTCTGGCTGCGCGTAATCAGCAGCCAGGCGATTTGCCTCAGCCTCCCACCCCGCCATAAAGGTTTCCCCCTTACTTTCACAGAGATTGTGGAGCACACAGCAAGCAGAAATAACAATGGGGAGATTTCTTTGGCTGAGGTCAGAGCGAGTCAATAATGAACGCCAGCGACCTTTTAAACGGCCAAATGCACATTCTACCACCATTCTGCACTTGCTTAGCCTGTAGTTAAACAGCTCCTGACTCCTGTCCAGGCTGCCTGTGTATGGCTTCATAAGCCATGGCATTAAGGGGTAGGCTGGGTCCCCAAGAATAACTATGGGCATTTCAACATCCCCAACGGTTATTTTCTGGTCCGGAAAGTAAGTCCCTTGCTGCAGCCCTTTAAACAGAGTAGTGTTCCTGAAGACGCGAGCGTCATGAACCCTTCCCGCCCAGCCCGCGTTGATGTTGGTGAAACGTCCCTTGTGATCCACAAGTGCTTGCAGCACCATTGAAAAGTACCCCTTGCGGTTTATGTACTCGGTGGCTTGGTGCTCCGGTGCCAAGATAGGGATATGGGTTCCGTCTATTGCCCCACCACAGTTAGGGAATCCCATTGCAGCAAAACCATCCACTATAGCCTGCACATTTCCCAGAGTCACTAACTTTCGTAGCAGCACCTGAGTGATTGCTTTGGCTACTTGCATCACAGCAGCCCCCACCGTAGATTTGCCCACTCCAAATTGATTCCCGACTGACCGGTAGCTGTCTGGCGTTGCAAGCTTCCACAGGGCTATCGCCACGCGCTTCTCAACTGTGAGGGCTGCTCTCATCTTGGTATTCTGGCATTTCAGGGCAGGGGAAAGCAAGTCACAAAGTTCCATGAAAGTGCCCTTACGCATGCGAAAGTTCCGCAGCCACTGGGAATCGTCCCAGACCTGCAACACTATGCGGTCCCACCAGTCTGTGCTTGTTTCCCTTGCCCAGAATCGGCGTTCCATGGATAGAATCTGCCCCATTAACAACATGATCTCCAAAGCACTGGGGCCTGTGGTTTCACTGAATTCTGTGTCCGTGTCCGTGTCCATGTCCTCATCATGCTTGTCGCTGCGCTGCCGCCGCCGCTGCCTCCTCGCCTCGTTTTTCTGGTCCTGGCTGAGCATAAACTCCACAAGAACGCGCGAGGTGTTTGCAATATTCATGAGTGCTGTCTTGACCTCAGCGGGCTCCATGCTTGCCGTGGTATGGAGTCTGCAGTGTTCACCCACCCAGGAAAAAAGGCGCGAAAATGGTTGTCTGCAGTCCGTTGCTTTCATGCAGGGAGGGAGGGAGGGAGGGAGTGAGGCTGTACCCAGAACCACCTGCGACGATGTTTTTTGTCCCATCAGGCACTGGGATCTTAACCCACAATCCCAATGGGCGCAGGAGACTGCGGGAACTATGGGATAGCTATGGAATTGCTACCCACAGTGCAACGGTGCAGAAATCGACGCTAGCCCCGGTACTTGGACGCACACCACCGAATTACTGTGCTAGTGTGGCCGCACTCATTTCGACTTTATACAACCTGTTTCTCAAATCCGAATTATCTAAATTCGGATTAATCCCGTAGTGTAGACATACCCTCAGAGTGCTTCACTAGCTATTTGCAAAGTCTCCCAACTACCTCTCTGCACACACATACACACTCAATGCAGCAGTGTCAGAGACAGGAATAGAACAACAATGACAAAAAAAACAACCCTCTTATACTCAGCCCCTTGCTCTAGCCTTATGTTGGAGCCAGTTGGCATGCTAGTGTCAGGCACAGCAAAAGACGGGGGGAAAAATCATGGTAATCAACCACTATCTTTTGAGATTCATGGGCAAATCTGATGGAGCACGGATAGAATTTCCCCCTTTTCTGTTCTATGCATTGTGATAGGACACAGCAGCCTTCCTTACATTGGTTTCCCTGGGCAGCAGGGATGGTGCCTCTCACCCCATGTACCAGGCATTCTAGACAGCACCCATGTAGTTAATGTTCAGTTCTTTAGCCTTCTCCCCTTCCCATCTACAATATGAGCAGCACAATGGCAGTAAATCAAAGTCTGAACCATTTATCTAACTCTTTCCCTGACCCTTGGGTCTTTGGGTAAGATGAGACGTGCCTCTGACCCGATCCTTGGTTTCTGTTTTGCAAAACAAAATATCCTAAGAAAGGCTTTGCAAAGCCCACCCCATCCCCACTTGGTTCAGTTGCAGCCTGGATCCCACTGTGCATTGGCAGATGACACGTATCCCCTCAGTCTCCCGTATCCCCGCAAAGCAGCCATTTGGGGAACCCTGGATTTGGAGAAAGGAATGTTTACACCCTTCCCACTTCTGTGCATTTCAGCCATTGGGATTTGACTCTCAGGGCTCCATTCTCCTCTTGCCCTGCTGTAAATCAGGAGGAATGCCACAGAGGTCAGCAGTTATATCGGTTTAGAAGAAGTGACATAAGTGAGAGGAGACTCAGACCCTTGGTTTGGAGCAGAATACAAATCCCAGGGGGAGGGCAAAGGCCTGTCCATGTGTATCGTGTTAGGAGTAGGTCCTGAAGGTGCCATAAAAGCTGATGAAAATGGTGTGGGAAGCAGAGGATGGCAGCAGAGCTCGGCAGGGTAAGAAGTTAATTTCTTCTCAGCATATCACCTTTCGGCTGTCTCACACTGTTAGTGCTGGGCCCTCCCATTCTCACAGCCCCTCCATCAGCAGCAGGCTGCCTGAGGCAGAGCTGGGCCTGCAGCTGATTTCAATTTAAACTCATCATTGGGGGGTAGTATTATTGTTCCATTTGCTCGTGCACTCTCTCTCTCTCTTTATTTCTTTCAATTTTCTTGCTGGCGGTGGTTTCTTGCAAGGCCCGTTTCCTTGGAAACCCTACTCCGCTCCCCCACCCTAAAGTCATGCTGAAAGATCTCAATAGAAACAAACTGGGGGTGTCTAAGGGTGAGTGGGGTGTCCCATCAGGGGTGACAAGTGACATTGTGCCCAACCCCCATTGAACTGCACACCCTGAGCCCGCAGGCCCCCTCCCCACTGCTGAACTGCAGGTCCAGTCCCCACAGACCCATCCTCCACTGGTCTCACAGTCTCCTCAGTCTCTGCTTCTTGACTAGTTTCTCTTTCTTCTCTTCCCTTTGAGAGGTAGCTCAGCTCCTTCCCATGCTGGAAGAGAGAAATGCTTTCCTAAGGCTACCAGTGGCCCATGTCAAGGAGCATGAGGTTTAGTCATTATTGTAGTTATTAAACTTAACCAGGAGCCCTCAGTGTGCTTCACCATCTGTGCGCTTTCTTCCTTTGCAACAGAACATCTCGTGTAACAATATTTATGTCAGCCGGCACCAGTGAGGCATAGAAATGAAACCAAATAAAAGCAAATTGATATTAAAACCATCCCACACTACTATACATTTGAACAACCCATAAGTACAGAACAGACGCCTCACCTGGTTGGATCAGACCAGTAGTCCATCCAGTCCACTATCTTCTCATCAGTTCAGTGACTGTCTCATCTCGTGAAAACATGCATCCTGTGACAAGTCTACTGCCCCGCCCCTCTTCCTGGGCTCACTAGCTGTCCCAATAAAGTGCAGAAAGGCCTCCAGTTATGCAGCACCCATGGCTTTATTTACACACAGTTCTCCCATCACCACTGTTGAGCTATATTCAAGGCATGCAGGGTTAGTTCCCTCTTTTCCTGCAGTCAGCCCGCAGCTAGGAGACCGACCTTTCCCTGGCTGGCTTTTCTGCTGGCTCCCAGCCCTTCTGACTGCTGGCTTGTCAGGCCCGCAGGTGAAGCCAATCCACAGGCCAGGTATCAGGTCGGTTTCACCAGCCCCAACCTATTTCTCTTGATTAGAGCTGGCTGAGCAGGGGTAATTAGGTGCTTTTGCACCCGCACCCTGCTACACACCACCCCCTTTAAGCTGGTGCCAGGCCTGGTCTCCCTCGGCCCCGCTTCCCTTGGCCGGGGGCTTTGCTCTGGGGTTGGACCCCCTGCCCAGCGGGGTAATCCCTAGGCTCTGTCTCGGGGGGTGTCGGCATGCCCCATCCACAAAAGGTGCATTGGGTAAGGGGTGTGGCACCCCACAGGTCTACATTCACCCAGCGGTCTTCACACCAGTCGCACAGTTTGGCTGGTCGCCCCGGACGCTTCCCTTCACTCTGTCTGTACCCTCTTCTTCGCCTCACTCTGCGGGATCCCCTCCCCTGATGGGTCCTGTCTGGGAAGCTCTGTGCCCTCCATGGTCACTCCCGCAGGAACCCTATCTTGGCTATGTTGTCTAGGAGTCTCAGCTTCTTCCCCTGGAGGCTGTGGGGGCTCCGCCCTCCCAGGGTCCATCTTTGTACGGGCCTCGTCCCCTGCCTCCAGGACCCTCTCTCTCCTGTTTTGGGGGTCTCCTCGAGCCCCCTCTCCCCTTTGAGGAAGGGTTCCTATCCACCCCCAGGACCACGGGGTAGGCCAACCCCTCTATTACCCCCACCCGCTTCCAAGCAAACCTTCCCTGCGCCTCCAGGGGTACCTGGGCCACGGGACAATACTCTCTATCCCCGTGGATGCATTAGTATCCTTTCGACAGGGATAAGCCAATGCGGTTTCACTAAGCGCCGCTGTATGAGGGAGTGAGCGGAGGCCGTATCCACTAGACACCTCTGGGGCCTTTTTCTAATGATCTGTGAATGTTCTAATGACCCATATAAATATCCAGACCTTTTTCTGAGTCTTATTAAACTCTTGGCCTCAATGATACTTTGTGGCATTGAGGTCTACAGTGTAATTATGTATATATTAAAAAGAAACCCGATTGGTTCAAGGATAATTTACAAGTGGAAAAAGGGGTTAAATTCAAAACTCACCCAGAGCTATTTGAGATTCTTAGATAAAAAGTGCTAGGAAAGGCAAAGCATATTTATTATGATCTGACTCAACCTTTCTTCCGTCATTTATTTTGTCCTCTGTCGTACACAACTTGTTGTTTTTTCGGGAAGAGAGGGAGGGAGGCTTAAGAGGAGAGGCAGGATGGTCAAGCGCTTAAAGCACTAGCCGATGGCTTAGGAGACCCTGATTCAAATTCCTGCTCTGACACAGATTTCTTGGGTGACATTGGGCAAGTCTCTTAGGCCCAGATACTCAGATGGATTTAGGCTCCAATTGAAATCAATGGGAGTTAGGAGCCTAAAGGTTCTGGGCCTTAGTCTCTGTGTGTCTCATAACAGCACTTCTCATAACATTTCTGTGAGCAAGGGGATACTTTAAAAGTAGTGCTCAGATACTACAGTAATTAGTGCTCTATAAGTAACATAGAGAAATTGCTTAGGCCCCTAGCAGGCTGTCTCCTGGTCCATAAGTGGCCTTGCTGTGTGATCAGAAGGATGCAATAATGAAGAGTGACCCAAACAACCCTCTATTAATCGAGGCTTCCTCCTTGGTAACTATATTTTCCTATTCTTTCATTCCTTTGTCTTTTCTCCATCTCTATCGTGTATGTGAGAGACTCAGCGCAGGTGTCAAGGCTGGTATAGTACAGCACGCCCCAGCGGACTCTGATTACTGGACAATATAAGGCAGAAGGAAATGGGTGCTGCTCCAGGCTGATGGGGAAGTACAGCTGTGGTGGCTCATTTGATTCAGAAGAATCCTGTCAACACATCTCAGAGTCTGGGCGAATGCATGGGCCCAGCTTGTCTGTGATGGGAAGGAATGCTGAAGGGAGGAAGAGCTGTGTTTTGTCATATAGCCCCTTTGGATCTCCTCAGAAGAGGCTGGTTGTGTCCATGGGGTGACGGAGAGGTGAGCAAGGGAGCAAAAGCCCTTTCCGTCACAAGGTTCTGCACACAGGGGGTCAGATTCAGTGCTGTGCCTTTGGGAGGTGCAGCAGAGCATGAGTGGCCCAGGTGGGGAGCTTTCAGCCCTCTTTGTGCCTCCTAGATTCAGGACTGCTGTGCTCTAATTTATAGCAGCTTACCCAGGGCAGCTCCTCATTCCAGAATCTCCGTAGTGCATGCCCCAGGCCCAGCTCCACCTAGCCCCCTGCACCAGGACCTGAAATGGGGGCAGTGTAGGGCTGTTTGCAGCGACTGCTACTTCTGCACTGGGAGAATTCTCCCCCCACCTCTTGTGACATCTTTACAGCTCTGGTACACTGCCAGACTGGCATGTAGGGCCCAGGAGGGGGAGATTTTTGCACCCTACACCATGAAATTTGCTTTTAGTTTCAGGTTGGAATCAACCCTGAAAATTCACAGGAGAAGTGTTGAGTTTGGCCAAGTGTTCTCTCAAACCCAGCTCCTTGATACCTAAATTTGCTGCCTTCACGCTAGTCGATATAAGAAGTGCTATCCCTCAAAGATTCTGGTACCTTTGAGCCCATATTGCATCTTATGACCTATTTCAGTGGCTGAAGTCCAAGCAACCTCCTTTTCCCCATATACTCTTTTCCTCTTCTCATCCCCAGAACGGTAAGGTCAGGGGGAAATCGTCCGAGCAGGGCTCCGAGTGTCTTTTGGTTATGTCCTGATGCCTTGAGGCTGACCCTCATATTGGGACAATCAAAACACCCTTTATTTTTATCTTAAATCGGAGAATCTCATAAAGGTTTAGAACTGACTAAACAAGGATTCTTACTTTCACTCACACTCCTATACACCTGGAAACACCAGCAGACACACTTAGAAACATACAATGTACACCTCACAATAGATGCACACAAACTGACAAACACCTACAAATTCAAATACACCGCTCACACCCACACTCACGAACACCCATACACACACCCACACAGACAAATCCTCACCCACACACACACACACACCCTTCTGTGCAAATTATCCATCTTCCCATTGTATTTGGCTTGGCTGAACAGCATGCTCTCTGTGACTCAGCCAATAGATATCTGGACTAAGATAAACACCAGACAGTTGCTGGGAGCCAGAGATATTTTTGTGATTTATAGCTGTGTGGGGCTATGCAACAGAGACCCTACGACCCCCACCCTCAATCCCCCTAGAACAGGCTGTTTCTTTTCAGATGTCTACTTCTTGGGCAAAGACTGGGGGCAAGAAGAGGAGATTCTTTCTAAAAGCCACAGGTGTGACACACGAGTGGAAGAACCAAGCTGCTCAAATCACTTTCTGCTGAGGGAAAATATGGTGCCTGGCAGCTTCTTGGAGTGCTTATTTTACAACGTTAGGGCCAAGAATGTTAACATAAGATGACTTTATCTCAAGGTATTTTGGGCCCCCGAAGAAGCAGGAAATATCAGAAATCGTACAATAAAGCGTGTTCTCATGGGATTTACAGCTCAACAGGTTTGGATAGTTCAGATAAGGTTCTCATAGGCTTTTGAACTACAGGGTGCTGACCAAACGACTGACCCCTTTGAAGCTCACCTTTAACTATATTTCATTCTACTGACTTAAGTCCCCGCTGTACTGTATTTTCAGTACTATGGTGTTAGGTATATTACTTAGGAACCATCCAACCATCAGAGATCAGACCCCCATTGTGTTCCACACTGTACAAACACATAGTAAGAGAATATCCCTGTCCCAAAGAGCCTGTTGTCTAAATAGAGAAGCCAGAGAAAGGAAGTATTGTTATTCCCATGGGGATCAGAAGCACAGAGGATGCTGTGATTTCATCATGTCAAAGGGGCCTAAGGAAATTAGGGCAAGATTTGTAAAGGTATTTAAGTGCCTAACTGCAATTGAAATCAATGAGTGTTAAGTGCCTAAAAATCTTTTCATACCTGGTCCTTACGAGATCTGGGGTTGACTCCTGAGTCTGACACAGACCTAGGATAAGTTATTTAGGGTGGGATTTTCAAGAAGCCCATGGGAGTTAAGCACCCAACTCCCACTGAAATTCCCTGGGTCCCCATTCAGAACCTTAACCCAGAATATTTTTCCTCTCAGTAATTTTCCTTCTGGAAAATCAGGATATGAGAGACTGGCAGAGCTGTGGACTCTAAATCCTTCTTAGATTCCTGCAGTCAGATCTATACACATCTATACACAGCTATCCACCCATAGCTTTGAGTCTAAAGCTGTTTTGACCAAGGAGTGGGGAAAAATAGGAAGTCGCTCACAGTACTATCATAAAAACTAAGTCTTAAGGATTAGTTAATAATCTGTGGCCTGAGAAAACAAACACAGCAACTTCGAAAGGAACTACTTCAAATAAACTTGTGTTGCTGTTGTTGTCGTTAAATTCTGCCAGCTGCAAGTCTGTTTTCCACCAGCCGCAGTGTGAACTTTAGAGGGACCACAGAACGGATTCCAAAGCTTCGTTATTGGCGGGGGGGGAGGGGAGATCTTTGAAATCCAGATGTGGCTCTAAGATTTTGTGACTTGGACCCATCTTTGTGAACGACTCAATCAATCATATATGGCTGAACATTCTATGCCTCTGTGTGTTATACAGGAGGTCAAATTATGCTGTTGGATTGATCTCTTCTGGCCTTGAGATCGACGAACCTACAAACTCTGGATAGCCGGCAATCATATCTGTACGCAAATACCAGGCAAGCGTGTTTAAGGGAGTGGGTGCTGTGCTGGCAGAGATATGCAGCATGGCACATTCCTTCAGTCTCCTTGCTCCCCCTTTCCATCCCTGAAATGTGAAAGGTTAAATGCCAGAGTCTGACGAGCCGTGTTCTGCCACAGCACTAAAGCTGTGTAGGAGCACAGTTCACCCCCACACACGCCGAAGGCTCTGAGCAGGTCACACTTTCAGGCCTAACTTCAGCCCATCAAGGGCTGAACTCTGATAATGAAATGATTGAGGCTGGGAGCTCCCTCTGACAGCTAAACTGATGTCTGTAATTAGAAACTGGTCCACATGGCTGCCAATGAGCCTACAGCACAACATAGGCCCCATTGTGGCATGGCATGAGAGGCCAAGGGCTGGAGTTCACGTAAGGGAAAATGACATGCTTAGGAACACAAAGGCTCACAATATGCAGTGGCAAAGGCCTCAGGAATATATAGGGGCTGTATACAATATCTATAACTGATTGGGAGCTCTTTGCCAGTCTGATGGCTTCTTCATGGCCAGGAGGCACAGCATCTCACATGTTCCATTACAGTAATGATGATATCCGAGCTACTGGGGAGGGGGATATGTACAGAGTAAATATACACATGTACCTGTGTCTGAGAGGATGTATACTCTGTGTGTAGGTAGATGGGCATATGAAAGAGAAGGAGGAGAGTGTTTGCAGGTATGTATGTGACTGTGTACTCTGTGTGTGTGTGCGTGTGTGTAAGAGTGTGTATGATCTTAGTCTGTGTGTATATATGGAAGATGTGAAGACTTTCCTTTTCTTTTGGAGTCTGCTTTCTCTCCCTGTGTCCCAGAGGGTTAATCTCTGATCTCTGGCATTTTCAAGGGGACCTGAGAGGCGTTAGGTACTCAGGTCTTACTGGAAATCAGTAGGAATTAGGTGTCTAACTCATTTAGGATCCTTTTAAAAAATCCCATATTTAAATCTTTGCTCTCTTGTCCTGTCCATCCCCTACTCTCCCTCATTTGGCCTATCCTATTTTCCTCTTATCTGATCTTTTTCTCTCTCTCCTGTTTCTAAACACAACCCATGTCTTTGATCATTTCAATCTCTCCTTTCCAAATGGCTCTTTCCAGCCTCTTGTTCCTGGACAATATCTGCTCTTCTCTTCTGGGTGTCATTGTGCCACCTCTCCAGATCCACATAGATCTTAGCTTGTGATTGTAAAAAGCAAAGCGATTGAGAGGCAAGTAAAAAAGTTATTGGGCCAAAATCATTTCTGGCATAACTACACTAAAGACATTTATTAGCACTGGGCCCCATTCTTCTCCTCTTATACTGGTATAAATCAGGAGTGACTTCACTTAGGAGAATGGTTTAGAACTGACTTGTGAAAGGGGAGAAGAATCTGACTTGTAGTGCCTTGCACCAGGCAAAAAAGGAGTTACCCCATTGCAGTCAACAGAATTATACTGATATAAGACTGGTGAGGTATGGGTAGGGTGACCAGATGTCCCGATTTTATAGGGACAGTCCTGATTTTTGGAGCTTTTTCTTACATAGACTCCTATTACCCCCCACCCTTGTCCCGATTTTTCACACTTGCTGTCTGGTCACCCTAGGTATGGGGTAGAAGAATCAAACCCATTGTGTCTATTAGCAGTCATAACCTTAATCAAATAACACTTGGGGATACATATAGAAATCTTTTCCAGTGCAGCCTCCCAAGCCAAATAAAGGAGTAAATGGGACTTCTATCAACAATCTTTTCTTTAAAAAAGTCATGTGTACTGGGTTGTAAAAAAAACCCTTACTTCTTGGGAAACAGTCAAGACCCATGAGCAAGTACCACTGACGATCAAATCATTGTCCCACTCAGACAACCATTCTATCTCCTGCAGTGGTTAACACCTGATGCATTAAAGGAAAGTGAATCCTCATATGTCAACAAATTGACTCAGTGCTGGTGAACCCTCTTGATGCTGGGCATGGCATAGCTGGTTCTGCTCCTCTAGCACCCTCTGCCAATAGTTGCTCAGGCCCTGAAGCGGTCTGCCTCTTCTTGTATCTCAGGTCTCTGGCCAGGTGGTGTTTTAGTGCCACCCCCTCTGCGGTAACACAAAGTCCAACAAATAACGCACTGGAATCTTTCGATCACCCTGAAATCCAATCCCCCAGGTAGTGACCAAAGGGCATGCTATCATAGTCCTTAATCATGATGACTACATCAACAAGGAGAATTGACAACTCTGATACCACCTACTATAAAGAACTCAGAGAAGACCCCATACCACCGCACAGGAATTTAAGGATATCATCAAATCCTTCCCCAAACAACTCAAAGAAAAACTCTTCCACCTCATCTCCCATGTACCCACCCGGGGACCTTCTACATGCTTCCCAGGATTCACAAATAAGGGGAGCCAGGCAGATATATCATTTCTGGCCATGGCACTCTTACTGAAAGAATATCAGGACTCATAGAAACCAACCTTAAGTCACTCACCACACAAAGCACAACTTCCTCCAAGACATTACTGACTCCCTCCAGAAACTTTGCAACATTAACAACCTCCCCCAGAATATCATCCTTATCATCATGGATGTTACCTTCCTATATACCAACATCCTTTGCCACGATGGCATCACTGCCTGACTCAGATACATATAAGATAAAGCACAACATTTGGAAGTCCATCCAAAACATATTGCCAAACTCATCCATTTCACCCTCACCCATGACAACCTCATATTTAACAACAAAACACTTTGTCCAAACCATGGGAACAGTCATGGGTACTAGCATGGCTCCCCAATATACCAGCCTCTTCATGGGCAACCTTGAGTAAGAATTTCTGGAAAAATAGAGCACAAAACCAACTATGTACTTGAGATACATTGATGGTATTTTCATCCTCTGGACAGAAGATCTAAACTCCCTCATAAATTTCCATCACAACTTCAGCACCCACTACCCACCCATCTCTTTAGAACATTCTCACCCCAACATCAATTTCCTGGACACCACAATTAACTTAAACAACGGAACCCTGCAAATGATTATATACAAGAAACCCATGAATAACCGCACTTACCTCCAGAGATCTAGCAACCACCCCAGACACACCAAAAAAATCTGTTATCTATAGCCAAGCATTTAGATATAATGGAATTTGCTCCAAAAAGGAAGTCCAGGATACATACCTAAATATACTTAAAACCTACTTCACAAAAAAGGACAGTCCACCAAAGAACTAGATCACATCATGGAACAGGCCATTCAAATACCACAGGAGAACCTGCTTCAATACAGAAAAAACAAACAAACAAAGAAAAAAAAAAAAGAAAAAAACCCAACACCAACTGGCCACAGACCCCTAGCTGACATCTACCACCCCACACTGGAACCCAGACAGGGTAACATCAAACAATTACAGTCCATATTTGATGAGGACCATATCCTGAAAGAAATCTTTCCCAATAACCTTTTTGTGACCCTCAAACAACCCCCTAACTCAGGGATCGGCAACCTTTCGCACGCGGCCCATCAGGGAAATCCTCTGGCAGGCTGGGATGGTTTGTTTACCTGCAGTGTCCGCAGGTTCAGCTGATCTCAGCTCCCACTGACCGCGGTTCCAGGCCAATGGGGGCTGCCAGCACATCCCTCGGCCCACGCCACTTCCCGCAGCCCCCATTGGCCTGGAACGGCAAACCGCAGCCAGTGGAAGCTGTGATTGGCTGAATCTGTGAATGCCGCAGGTAAACAAACCATCCCAGCCCGCCAGCAGATTTCCTTGACGGGCTGTGTGTCAAAGGTTGCCAATCCTTTGTGGTGGTGGAATCTCCTTCCTTGGAGGTTTTTAAGGCCCGGCTTGACAAAGCCCTGGCTGGGATGATTTAGTTGGGAATTGGTCCTGCTTTGAGCAGGGGGTTGGACTAGATGACCTCCTGAGGTCCCTTCCAACCCTGATAGTCTATGATTCTATGATTCTATGAATCCTTGCCCTAACTTCTTCAAGATCATCATTAGAAGCAAGCTCCCCACAGACCAGGACACACCAACTCAAAGTGGCACTAGACTCTGCCAGAGCAACAGATTAAAAATATGCAGACATATCTCCACTGCTATGATGATCAATACCCCCTACAACACACCTTTCAAGATTCATGAATACCTACACGTTCTTATCACAGCATGTTGTGTGCCTCATCCAGTTCTCCACATCTAGTCTGTCAATACTTGTCTTCAAAGGAAACCTGTGCAACACCTTAAAAAGGCAAGCCTGGGAACTTAAATTCATAACTCTGCTAGGTACCAGAAACCTTAGACTTAAGAGGGACACTGCTTTTAGGGCTCATTACAACTATTTTTAACACATCACACTGCCTGCTACCCTTAATTGCCTATTTCAAACCCTTTATGCCTACCAGTCTAACCCACAATTGCCCACTTCTTTTCAAGGGACCACCTGCAACATGAGTTACCTCTTCTGCTTAACAATCTGTCCCAACATGCATTTAGCTCAGACCTCTGCTTCCATTTCCAGACCTGAAGAAGAGCTCTGTGTAGCTAGAAAGCATCCATGTTAGTCCAGTTAGAGATATTATCTCACCTACCTTGTATTTCTCATATCTTGGGACCAACACAGCTACAACAACACTGCAAACAACAAACAACAGTCCAATGTCTTTACAAAAGGTCTTAGTCACAACTCTGGGCCTTGTGGTCTCACCCCCTTTTCTCAGGACTGTCATACATTCTTCTCCCCTACTCAGAGGCTCAGGCCACCTTCCCCAGTGGCTAACGGGGGAGCCAGGGCCTCCCACTACTCTGGGTTCCAGACCAGGGACTCTATAGCCAGCAGCCAAAGCTGATCCATCAGACTTCTTCTGCTGCCTCCCTGTATTTATTTTTACAATAGCCTGTCAGCAGGCCTCTCCCATGGCCTCCCTAGATTCACCTTTCTTTCAGGACAGGGACTCACAGGGCTCTCCACTGGAATCCCACAATAAATCTTAAACCAAAAATATAAACTTAATACAACTTTTGCCCTCCTCGGGCTTGACCTTTCATGCCTCTTAAGTTTCCCTCACCCTGTTCCTCTGTTAAACACCGCCCAGGACTCTCATCCTTGAAGCCCAGTTTCTGCTCTTTTACCAGGGCTCATCACTGCAGCTTGCTCTACCTCAATGACTGCTCTATATCTCTCCTGGCCTTCTGCCAGACTTCTCCACTCAGTATAGGATGCCAGGGCCAACTGTCCATCTAGTCTTTCCACTCTCTAATACCAGAGTTTCTCCCTGCAGTCCCCTCCTGCTCCAGGCTTCTTGCCTTTTATGGCAACCACTCATCTCCTTTCCCAACTGGGACTCATCTTTAATTGGGGCTGGCCCACCCTCCAGGGGTAGCCACCTGGGTTAATTGTGAGGCCCACATTAATCTTTTTAAAGCCAGGATGGGTATATACCCCATCACACCATAGTGCAACTGGCCGACCGTGCTATGCTGTAGAGGAAGGAGGAGGATTCTTTCTTGATTTCCTGCCATGGCCACCTGATTCCCTGAATCATGAGAGCTAAGAGGACCCAACTTCTCCCAGAGCAACAGGGATCTAGAGTTACCCATTTCATTCTGTGTGATTGGAAATATGGAAAAAAACCCAACCCTATGGGACTGTTTTTTCCACCGTTCATGTAAAACTACATTGAAAAGAAGAGAAAAGAAACAGACCCTGGGTAATAGAGGTGCACGTAAATAATCGCTGGCCTAATCCACTTTGACAATGAAAGAAATTCAACCAGAACGTTTTCAAGTCTGCAACTCAACCTGTAATTTAAGCATGAGGAAGTAATGTCAAAAAGGACGCAGGTTCCCATAAAAGCCTCTCCATTTTCAGACCTGGGGTCCCCAAGCCAAAAACCCAGAGCAAGCTTCCAGCCATAACATCTGAGAGAACAAGCCTCACAGAGGGACTCACTAACCTCTGGTGAAAAGACAACGGATCAGGAAAATATTCAGAATGAAGGAGGCCATCAAACCAAAATGAAAAATCTCACCCAGGGGGAATGCACACATTTAATTGGTGAAATCTAATAGCATGTGGAACTACCTCCCATGGGGATTGGTGGAAGCCCTATCATTGTAGTAATTTAAAACCAGACTGGATAACGCCCTGAAGAAGTCATTGCACCAGAATCTGTTCTCAGCTGTCCCAGTGCAATCCTATTGAAGTCAATGTGCACCACAAGAATTTTGCTCACTGTAGGGAAGGGTAGCCCGGAGCAGAGCGAGATGGATTAATATGTGTTTTCAGTCTCTAATTTGAGCAGCATAGTTGATTCTCATCCACCGAAGATAAACAATGTGTGAGGTCTGGTGCTGAGATCTGAAGTGTGCATCTTGTCCCCAACAGCCTCATTAGACAAGCCGGGGGAACAACCAGTGATCTGCTAACGTTGCCAAAAGCAAGAGGTGACTAGCAGAACCCATGTTTGCACTCCTACCAAAATCAACCCGCATTGCCTGTGAGATGGTGGGCACTGCCTGTTGTGTGCATGTGCGTGAGTGTGCTTGCAGTGGCTGACACAGCTTTAGTGCCCAGGTTGGCAACAATGATTAAATAGGGAAGATAAGCACCAGGCACCAATTCCAGAGGGTTGCACATTGGGGTAAATCCGGACGAAATCTGGCCTCAGGTTTGCAACATTGTAAATACGGCATCACCTCTGCCAGCCACCATATATGCGCATGCCTAGATGCAGAGGAAAAAAGGAGCAGTCCAAAGATACTTGCTCTTCATGTGAGAGTGGACAACTCCCCCTACATTTGACCCAGATGTAACCCCTCTGCAGCATCCCAGGATCTAGTGGCATCTCACCAATACCCAGTGTCCACAGTGTTTTTCTGGAGTGATGTGTAGCGAACGTACTGGTAAAGTGCAATAACAGGGCTACAGTGGAAAGAGACGGATAGCTGCTCAGCGCTTGATACCTTCATGGCCCTGCTATACAATGCCAGCAGCAAAGACAGCTGTCATCTCTTCAATCAACATTTGATAGTTGTTGCCACATCAATCTTGTATCAGATTTTGTAGGTAAAGTGCTTTCAGCCAGATAGATAATATTCCCACGGCCTCAAGACACACTCCCACCAAGCCCCAAGTCAGAGACCATCCTAGCAACAATGTTCTGTGGTACAGAAGAAGGCTCACACGTGAAGGAAACAGCCCATCATGTTAAGGCTACATAAAGAACCACATCAATACTGCAACTCATCAGTCACTGGAGTGTCCATCAACCTCCAACTCGGGGTGCTGCTTCCCCAGAATGTTCCTGTGTTCACCTTGGTGATCTAGGTCTACTTAAGAAATCTGGCTAGGGACAGTATGAGACATAATGCAGCAGAGGCCAGGATGTGTCCAGTTTGCACCTTGGCCCAGTCCCTATTCTCCCCTGCACAGCTGGCTTGCTTTGCTTTTGCACAAAGGGTAGATGCAGAGATGAGCAGCCAGGAATGAATGTGGAGTTGTGTTTACTCTACCCCTGCTTTACAGCTGCAATGGTTGTATAAACAGGCACCAGATTGGGCCTTTAGGAATATCAAGGGCAGCTCAGTGTCTTACAGGGCGAATCCAGGCTGTAAAGCCAGCATCTTATTACAGGAGGTGTTATACTTTGAACTCAAAGGGCAAAACTCCCTCTTTATGGTGGCCCAGGTCTCCTGCAGGGTGCCCTATGTGTGGAAGTAAAACTGTGCCCAGGACGAGGCCAAAACCAGATCTGCAATCCGGAGGGCAGGGAGAATTGCTAATCGTTAGAACGATTACAGCTCCATGGCTCCCAGAGCTGTATTATATCTGCATCCGAGTTCCTGACCTCTCATCCTGACTCAAGCCACATCTCCTCTCCCCAGCTCGTGACTCTTACCTAGAGCTGTGTCAGACTTCACAGCTTCAGATCTCAGGCCCTGTTACTCTCATCTCTGACTCTTCCACCTCCCAACCGAGCCCTGCTGTGTCTAAAGATATCGTTGCGACCTGTAGCCTGTAACATTTGCAGCCTGCACCCTCTGCCTGTGCTGACTGCAATGACAACTTTGACAATGCTGGGCAATGAGAAGCATTGAGGAGACCGTGGTGAGAGAGTGGGCGAGAAACTCTCCGGATCGAAACTTAGCTAGTCCAGTATTCCAGTCTTCACAACTTACCTTCTGGCCAGGACTGATGTTGATTGCACTCAATCTTTCTTTGGCATCGATGGAAGTCTCCATACAAGTGGCATCCTGGGCCAGAAAGGTAACCAATATCACATGGTATTAAATAGCCATCGAGTATAACACTAATTCATTTTTTATTTCACTGGGGATTTTGTGTTCGTTCCCACGCTTTTGATGCTGCAGAAGACACTGGAG
Organism: Malaclemys terrapin pileata; assembly: GCF_027887155.1. Classification (NCBI taxonomy): domain Eukaryota; kingdom Metazoa; phylum Chordata; order Testudines; family Emydidae; genus Malaclemys; species Malaclemys terrapin. The sequence continues at coordinate 23,093,377 of NC_071519.1, forward strand.
TGCAGGCCTGATCAGCACACACACTGCAGCTGTCACTTCTGCATCCCTTATCATTAGGACCATTCATTCTGGCTCCTGGCCTTTGCAATGGCTAAGACAACAGCACCATCTAGTGCTTTCAGTGGCGGCCTGTTGAAGCCATAAAGAAAAGTCCGAAGGCTCCCTCTTATGGATAACCAGAGGGGGAGAACAGGTGTGAGGAAAGTGGTGTTCAGAATAGTGACATCCCCAACTCCAATGTGAGATACAAGATTCTGTAGCCCAGTGATGTAGCAAGTGCATCACTGCAGATCACAGCAAGGTCTAGTCCAGCTCTGGCATGGCCAATATGGAATGTGCAGCAGGGTCTGTGGGTCTGTCTCATTTCAGGAACTGTGGAGTCATTGACATTTACTTTGTCTCCTCACCTAACCAGGCAGATATCTCTGCCCCGCCCTCCCCCCGACTGTAATTGCTGGATGAAAACATCACTCTTCGTTGCAAGAGTTTAAAGGTGTTTTCACCCCATATGTGCAGGTAGCATCTAAATGCTCTTATGGACAAAGTGCCACACCATTTTTAAAAGCTTTCCCCTGAAGTGATCCTTTGCCATGTCACTGGGGCCACTGTAGAAATGGTAAGGTCAGTTCAGGAATATATTTACTACAAACTTCCTCACACAGCTGTGGTGTTCCAGACCTAGGACCCCACAGAAGCTCTGCCGATGCATTCCTGAATTGCAGAGCAGCAATATTGTCCAGTGGTTAGTGCACTCGCCTAGGACCTGTAGAACTGGGTTCAAGTCTTTTCTCTGGCACAGATTTCCTGTGTGACCTTGAGCAATTCATTTAATCTCTCTGTGCCTCACTTCCCATTGGTAAAATGAGGATAATAGCACTGCCCTGCCTCACTGGGGTGTTGTCAGGATAAATACATGAAAGATTGTGAGGTGCTCAGATACTATGGTGATAGGGGGCCATGTATGTAGTTTAGATAGAGGGCACCCCTGCTATCCCAGGTCTGTGTTCCCACTCTGCCAATGCACCTCAATCCCAATCTACAACAGATCCTGCTATTCCAGTTCCATTCTTATCCTGCTCTAAGACCTGCCAGTGCAATTCATCCTGATGTGCACAAATGTCCACTGCACCATACTGGCACTGCCAAAGACAGTTCACAAGTGACCTATACCAGTTTACACATTGTAGGTATAAAGTGCACTTAACAGTGACCCTCACCACTCCCAAGCCTATCCATGTTTCTGCATTTTCATATTTATTGAGTATGTTGTTAAATTAGAACATTCTTCATATGGACAAGTCTGCCAGCTCTAAGCCCGTCCATGGCCAAACCCTCTTAGCACTGCATCACCTTCCAGTGCTTATGCCACAGCCCAAAGTCATGCCATGCGCTAAGCAGGACTGAATATCAGCTTTCATCTTAACTCTTTTCACGTGCAACCAGAGCTAGAGAGCTGTTATAAAGGCAAAGACATTATCTAGATTTTATTTCAATCCTTGCCGTCCAATAAAGACAATGGCAGAACACCTACTCCCTCGTTCTAGGGGTAGACTAGAAATCCTTCCACAAGGGAGCTGAGCTGGGTTCTACCCCATTGCATTCCATCAGGTATTCTCGGACCATGGCAGGGAAGTACGGTTTTCAGTACTACTACTCTCTATCCATCCATCACTGTTTTCAGTTCTCAACCACTGAGTTGCAAATTCCATTCCAAAACTCCTACTATCGGTCAATATCAACATTCTCAGGTCACTGTGGGGCTGATATAGGTATTTTACTGAGCGTTCTAGCAAGGATCTCACCACACTTAGCTTGTGCAAGTTAGCATTGCTAGTTAAATCCGTCTTTTCACTTACCTCACCACCAAGTTGAGCTTTCCAGGGAATATCACTTCTGATGTCTTGCCAGCCTTGTTGTCACTGTCTGTGAGATAATGTCTCTTCATTCTGGGTCTGTGACATAATAACATTCAACCTTGTTTTGCCGGTGCCCACATTCCAACTTCAGGACAGAAATGACCAGAGAGAAATGTGAGAGGTTCGTGACATTCAATCATCGAGCCCTTCGTGGAAAGGAATGTGATCAGAAAGAGACACCCTTGATGTTTATTTTAAAGTCCCTGATGTGTGATGTACTTTAATACACCCTTGTCTGTTGCAGCTTTCCGGCTTCAGGTGAACCTTGCAGATGGGGCACCAGTAAATTATTTTTGTTGGTGGAATGTATCATGTTGTGTACAGCCCATAAAAGGATCACAAAGCTTCATGTCTATATATAATCTGCACACAATTTCCCACAAGATAGGATAGTCACCTGATGGTGAGGCTTTGAATCTTCCAGACACAGGTAGTGGGAGGAAGAGACCAAAAGCATTGCCAAAGGTCATTGTAAGAGTTGGTGTCCTTGGAGAGAATGTCCATTCTGTGCACCATTGTGGCTGCATTAAAGATGCACACAAATCAGAGATGGAGATCTTTTCCTGAAATAGGCAATGGTGTATATTTGTGGGTGGAGTTAGTTGCAAGAGATGTACTCATGATAAGAAAGTTTATTAGAGCTCATTTGCAAGAATAAAAAAACCCGTTGCTTGAATGGTCTGGGGCATGTGGAAGATTTGGTCCAAGATCAGACTCATTGGATAAAGCAGAAAGGCCATCTTAAGAGGATATTATCTTTTGGCGTAGAGATGAGCTGGGGAGTTTGGGATGCTTTCACTTGCCAGTCAGACAATGGGAAGCATTGCTCAACTTCGTGTTCAGCATTTGCTGCATGGTAGGCAAAAACTGTCTGTATTATTCAATTGTTCCAAAATCCCCTTCTCTAAATGAGGAATGTTCTCTTTCAAGGCCACATCAACAGAGCCAAAGTAGTGTGAGTTGGTTCAGACACAGCACATGGTGTTTCCATTTCTTCTTGGTGGCCTTGTGTGTGTGCGCACTTGCACACATGTTCATGGAGGGAGGAATCTACCAACTTTTATTGGCCCCATAAGACAAAAATGCTGACAAGATCTCTAAAGATTCAGACTCTCTAAAGACTGAGAAGCACACTCTGTTAGCGCAAAGAAATTCTTTAAATAAAGCTTAACTCGTTGTATGAGACACAGCATATAGGCATCCGGGTTGGAGGGGGAAAACCGCTTCTCTAATGGCCATATGCTTGTGAGAATAGATGGCAGATCTACAGTACAATAGCATCAGTAGTGACACTGGCTAGAGGAAAATTACAAGAACTATTGATCTCCATGCTTCATGGCAATAATTGGGCACCAGGTGGGATCAGGGAGAAATTCACACTCAATGTTTTATCATTTTCTCTGAGGCTTTGTGGCCATTATGAGAGACAGCATACTACACAGGCTGGGCCATTAACCTGACCCTATATATAGCCTTTCATTTATTATTATTTGTGTTGTGGTAGCAGCCAAAGGCTCCCTGCGGGATCAGGTGGGGATTAGGTTCAAGTTCAGGTTCAAGATCAGATCCCCATTGCTTTAAGAACTACACATATCGGCGGGCACACAGTCTAATTTGAGATACGTGAGTGTAACAAAAAACTGGAGGGAAGGCGCTATTTTTAATTCTGTACAATTAATTATTGATATCAACATCAGCATTCCCATAAGATGTGCAACCCCGCCCATCGTTGGCTGGCTGATTTTTTATTTAATTTATTTTTTGCTAAGTGCAATGGCAGAGGATTAACAGATCCAAAATGCGTAACAGCCTGAAGTAGAATTGCTTCACAACCACATACAGCACCCGACACTCACCTAGGGTGGAATGCTGCTAGTGAACAAACATAAACAGCGGGCCCAGCAGATTAGGACAAGAAGTGAAGTAGTGTTATTTATCTAATTGAAAAGGAAATGCAGGCTGGAGAGAATGAAATTAGTCAAGTCAGAAATTGGCATCTGCTCTTTCAAAAAGTACCAGGGGACATTTAATAGCCAATTGGTCAGTACTTTACATCTCATCTGAAGGACAGCACCTTCAGCAGCAAGACTGGCTCAGAAGCCCAGTGACTGATCCATGCCCCTTCCTGCAGCACCTACAGGGGCTGCCATCAACAATATGACATGGCCACGGTGCGATATCTGAGACACCCTAGTGATTCCAGACCAAGCAGCAACTGCAACACTTTGATTCTGTGGTGGGGTAATACTTAGGGCTTGCCTAGACTTGAAAGTTAATTTGGATTAAGGCAGGATGTGAATTTAAAGCGTGAATTTAATTCCAAGTGTGGACGAGCCCTTGGAAAATGTTGGTGCTATGGTGGCAACCACTACTGCTGCCCCGAATGAATATTGACCCAGCCCCCGCCACCTCTTTAGCTCTGTGGGATCTGCTGGTATAGTAGGTAAAGGTGTGGGGGAAATTCCTATGGCTTTGTGTGTGTGTGAGTGAGTGATTCCCAGTAATCAATTACAGCTATTAAATATCAAGTACTTCCCATGAAGCTGACATTTCTAATCCCCTCATTGCCTTCTCTTTTCACACACCAGTGACTGAGGCTTTTCCCCACTGGGAGAGGCTTTTTCCAATTTCTCCAGCCTTATTGCTCCCTCCCACTTCAAGTTTAGAATTAGAGACACAATAAAGGACCCTTTAACAGGAGGGGGAGCGTTGGGTAGGGGAAAAAAGCAGGTCCCTTGTTTGAGCCCAGGATTCATCTGCCTCTCCCCGTGGAGATAAAGAGGCCCTTTCACCCCAGCAACCAGAAGGTTCAAGCTGGATATGTGCTTACTAGATAGGCTGTAGCTGGGAGCTGCCAGCCTGGGGCCTGCTTGTGGTGACATTTTTACCTCAGATTAGACAGTACGTCTCCAAATGCATTAGAGCCGAGGCCTAACTGGTTGCTGGGGAGACAGGCCCTTCATCAGGTTGCAAGTTTGAAGGAGAGCTGCTGTATCTATGAAACCAGGCCTCAGTTGGCTTCAATGGCTGCTTTTCTTCAGATTAAAGTTAATAACAACCTCCCCCTACCTTCTATGCTGGCAGTAGACTCACAGCGGAGCCCAGACCTGACAGAGGTGGGAGCCTAATGCTTCTAATATCCCTACCGGAGAGCGAGCTCGCTCCTCACCCGCTTTTGTTCTCCACTTTTGCTGAGTGATTTTCATTACAAATATCCTCTTATAGTGTGTGTGTGGGGAGAGGCGAGGAGGGGTGAATGGGCCACACAAAGAGAAGGAAAAGGCCACTCGTTATAGAACCGATAATTACAGGGGCTCTGACTTGCCTTGCAAAGAGCTGAAGGGATTCCTACGAATTGGACATGGCAGTGTTTCACATGCACAGCCCCTCCGAGGGTCAGCGCTTGTTTTTATTTCATTACCGGAGGCTGGGATGCAAGAGCATGTTGGCCCCCAAAACACTGAGCTCCCAAGTGGTTTGGGGGATTTTTTTTTATTTTAACAAAAGCTTGACTAACTTTGATCCCTCCCTCTCCCAACAGCCTCTGTGCTCTCTGCTTCCATGATGGAAGGGCTAAAATACAACAAGACAGGGTATTATTCCTGTAGCCAAGATGGAAGCAGTAAGCATCTGAAAACTCAAAAGAGTTCTTGTTCTCTTGCTGGAGGCATTTCCAGCCCATTCTAGAAAACCCAAGAGGTTCCAATAATTGCCAAATGGATGCTGAATCAAACCTCCGTAGCTTGTAAGATCTGCCCAACCCAGCGTATCATCTGCTAAAGCAAATGCGCTGTTCATTATAAGAAGTTTCCACCCGCCCTGCTACCATAACAATTATAATGAATACATAGCTGTATCTGAATTTAATGCCTTGGGCCAAACTCTGAGTGGAAATAGAATGTCACCTCTTAGCTACACCCAGTTGTGTATGCATTGCATGAGTTTCTTCAATCCATCAATTTTAGTACTTACATTGCCCCATTACCATTATAACTGAACACCTCACAATCTTTAATATACTTTACACCACGACTCCCATTTTAGAGATGGAGACACCAAGGCACCAAGGCTGATTGATTTGTCCAACAGCACACAGGAAGTGTGGGAGAGCAGCAGAATATGGACAATTATCTTTGAGAACTCATGGAGGACGGGTGAGGTCCCAGAGGACTGAGAAGGGCAAACACAGTGCCTGTGATGTTGGCAGACCAGGTGCCAGTTGATGAGGTCCTCATGCCTCAATGGAACACTGACAAATACACAGCTGGAATCAGTCTGGCTCCCCTGTGCATTAGTATAGTCAAATAAGTATTTGAATTATAATGTGTTTAGTGTTTAGACTGTATTGAATGCTTGTGAGTTGCTGCCTGCATTAATCTCACTTATAGCCTCTGTATCATGCATTGTAAGGTAATATTTAAGCATTTATATTGTAAGCTTCTGTGACATTTTAAATCACCAGACAGGAGAGAGCGATTAACTAGTGTAAAGTGCTGATCTCCAACAGAAGGTGTTACATCCTGGCCAATAGGGAAGACCCATCAACACCAGACAGACTATTGTGGGACATTAAAAAGGACAAAATACTTTGTTGTTTAGCTATCCCCCCCCCCCTCCCCCATGAAGACAATGGCATAGAGCGTACACTTCTAGAGAGAAAAGAAGACTGGGGTGGAGGGGGAGCTGATATCTGTCATTAAATATGTTATAAAGAGGATGATGATCAATTGTTCTCTAGAAGGTAGGACAAGATGTAATGGACTTAATCTGCAGCAAGGGAGATGTAGTTTAGATATTATAAAAATCTTTATAACTCTAAGGATAGTTAGGCACTAGAAAAGTTTTCCCAGGGAGGTTGTGGAATCCACATCACTGGATCAGAGTAACAGCCGTGTTAGTCTGTATCCGCAAAAAGAAGAACAGGAGTACTTGTGGCACCTTAGAGACTAACAAATTTATTAGAGCATAAGCTTTCGTGGACTACAGCCCACTTCTTCGGATGCATATACCGAAGAAGTGGGCTGTAGTCCACGAAAGCTTATGCTCTAATAAATTTGTTAGTCTCTAAGGTGCCACAAGTACTCCTGTTCTTCTTTTTGCACATCACTGGAGGTTTTTAAGAGCAGGTTAAACAAACACCTGTCAGCAATAGTCTTGGGTTTACTTGATCCTGCCTCTCTCCAGGGGGCTGGATTGATGATATCTCAAGGTCTCTTCCAGCTCTACATTTCTGATTCATTGACAGAGTAGGAAGTTGAACCTGTCTCTTCAGTGCTAGGCTAATACTTTAACCACTGGACCAGCCTTCATGACTATTGTCCCATTCTCCACTTCATTCTTGGGTGTACTAGGTAAGGAAGCAAGTCCCCTACTTTTAGTAATTTCATCCCATTGCCCTTGGCTACACACTCTAGATCAGCAAGCACGCTATGCAAACACAGGGTCATCTACAGAAAAGTTCACATGTGAGCCAGTATATCTAGGGGTTAGAGCCCGGAGACCTGGGTATTAATCCTGGTTCGGCCACTGGTGAATTGTGTGGCCTTGGGCCACTTTGCTTATTTGTATTTCCATATCACCGGCGGTAAAAGTGGGACACAAATATTTACCCACCTCTGTAGAATGCGTTGAGAGCCAGATTAAAAGTTTAAGCAATGTGTATGCTAATAGTACTTACAGACCCCAAACAGGATCAGAACCTGTTGTGCTCGATCCAGTCCCTCCCTGGAAGCGCTCAGAATCTAAACAGAACCCTGCATATTTCCAGGGTCTTTGTATTCATTGTTCTGTGACCCACCATATAGCTGTAAAGGTTGGATCAGGATCATGGTTTGAGTGTCTTTTGTTCCCCCATGTACCACCTATACATTCAGGTTCAGGGTTTTGGGTTGGTTCTCGGTAAAGAGACAGCCATTTACCAAGTTTGCTCCAGCTCTGGGTTCAGTTTCCAAACACACCAGAGGCTGGCTCCCAGGGTTTTGCTTTGGATCAATCTAATTCCCATCACTTTTCTCCTTCCCCTTTTTACTTGTTAATTTCCATCTGGGTCTTAATTTTCCTCACCCTGAGACCTGCACAGATTGGCCTCTGCCTACGTGTGATCACACATTATAGTCCTTTCCTCTTCAGGGAAAGGTCAGCCATGGCGTTTTAGTGTTCCGAGAAGAAAGGCAGGAGCAGAAAGACAGAGAGTGCTCACAAGGTTCTGGCTGTGAGCCTCTCTGAGAAAATGTCAGGTTGGGGAGGCTATAATAGCCTTAATCTGCAGTACAAGGGGATTAAAAAGCCCATTCTCACAGGAGCAGAAAGAAAAGAAAGGAGCAGAAGCGGAAGAGGAGGGGGAGGTAAGGGGCAGGTTAAAAACCCAGAAATAAAGAGCATCAGGATTTAAGGAGCTCTGTCCCCTGGCATAATAAATGTGAAGTGGCCTGCACGGAAAAGGGGCCTTAGCAAATGGCTTTGCTTTTGGTTTTCACACTAAGCACACGCACTTCAGCTGTCTTCAATCAAGACAGCCTGTTTTGTTTGGCTCTGTTGATTTCCAACGGCAAAGGAGTGGGAGGGGGAAACAGATCGTTAATGAGTTTCTGCCAGACTCAGCACTCGAGAGAATTGGTGGGTATTATTTTTAAAGATTGATTTATGGTCTTTGATCCTCACCACTTTTGTCCCTCCTCGGGAATGGCAGTCAAATGCGCCCCACACTTGAGGACATTAGGGGAAGAAAGGGGTCTGGGAACAGGAAGGGAATGTGCTGCATTCTGGGAGGATTCGGTCAAGGGATGCTTGAGCAGCCTTTTGAGCGGCTCGACGAGGTGAAGCGAGTGGAATGAAAAGGTTAAAGGAAGGAAGAAGACTTTAACTACATTTGAAAAAAACAGTTCCTTGATGAAGATGTAAAGGCCTGAGACGCAGGGCAGCACGGACCACAAAGACTGTAAGCAAGCTGCATCTAAAAGGGAGCATGGGTGCTCAGAGCTGGCCACAAAACTTACCTTATTATTTGTACTCCAGTTTACTGACCTGTATTCCTACGAGGGAGACCCCTTTGTGCTAGGGGCTGGATGCTCATAGTAAGGGACAGTGCTTGCTGCCAAAGGCACACAGTCTACTCCTGATCTTGCAAAGGCTTATTGTAGGCACTGTCAGTCGTCCCATTAAAGGCACGGGGACTATTCACACTGCATCAAGTGAAGCATGCACTTAAGTCTTCAAAGGGGAAATGGAGGCACAGCAAGGTGAAGTGACAGCACACAGCAGGTCAGAGGTGGAAAGAGACTCCCCGTGTATTGCCCCATCCACTAGACAACACTACCTCTCAGCAAGCAGCTTTCCTATGCCCTTCCGCCGATTGTAGAAGCAGAAGTGAGTTAATACAAGATAGTATAAATCAGATTCTGTTTAAAGAGCTAATCACAGTGCACAGTTATGGCCGACATTTGTTTTCTGCCCGGCTTTGAATGAGACAACTTCCTTATCTATAGCCTGCTGCCATCCCCATCCCTAGAGCTATGATCTCATCAACTTTCCTTAGTTAAGCAGGGTTGATAATTGCAGGAGACTCCTAAAGAAATTCCAGGGGGCTGCAGAAAGTGATGTAGACAGTTCGGTAGGCAGAGGTTTCTGTATGATCCAATACCGCAGAATGGTGTAAGTAGGTGCTGGAGGTGGTAGAGAGGCTGGAGAAGTTGTACTAAAATGTAACAGTATGGGCAAAGTTCAGACATGAACTAACATATCCAGCTGAGATTGGAAGATGGCGTGGCATTAAGGTAAGAAGAATTTAATTACCTGAGTTGGATTTTGTCCAGGATAACAGTATTATTAAATAAGATAAATAAATAAATACACTATTAAATCTTTCCCGGCCAGAAGTGGTAAAGGCCTGGGTTTCACATCTCACCCCACAGATGGCAAATCAATACTCGCACCCACGAGCACCATCATTCCAGTACTCAGGTGGAGGGAAAGACCTCCTAATAAGTCATCATCATCCCCATGTCTTGCAGCCCTAGGTGATGACTGCAGTGCTCTGACACTATCCCAGCACAAAGTGGTGCAGCTGCTGGTTATTCACCCTAGCAGGCAGGTACATCACTTGTCTATTCCAGCAAGGCCATGCCTGCACATCTGGTGCAGTGAGAAACCTCGCCCCACTGTGCATAGTCCTTCGGGTGCGTTAGATTAACATTCAGCCAGGGATATAGTTCCAAGCAGGTTCTGTGGAGTGTAGCCCCCAGTTGGATCTGGTATTAATTATCCAGTGTTCTGCAGAGAGATAAGTACTTAATCCTCGAGCTGTTGACACTGGAAATGGACCAATCTACCCTGGGGTGGATATTATGGAAGGGAACTTGGCTCCAGCAGCTCTCCCTGCCACATGTGCTGTGCAAATGTTCTCTTACTCATAGGTAATGGGATTTCATAGAGCATATGGGATCTTTCTGTGGCAAAGCTAATCTGCAATAATATATGACCCAAGCGCTTAGTTGTATACAATTTCTCCCCTTTTTTCAACCAAATATTTTAATTCTTAGTTGGAATTTTTCTTTTCTAGCGCTCTCCTCCTTTTTGCTTTTAATTATCAATCACCATCACATAAAGGCATGTGAGCTGGTGAAAACGGCAGCATTCTTCTCTCTAGTCAAACTGGCCAATGTTTGCACAGCAAAAGCTGGTGGTTCTTTACAATTCCAAACTTCTGCTCTCTCTTCTATGCAAGAATTTGCCTCCTACATTCTGGGACACGCTATTAACCCACTCTCCCATCTCTCCTCAGCCTTTGCTTGTCATCCTCTCTGCTTTATTCTCTTCTTTCTTCATAGTGTGTGGTTTATAGGGATATTTCCCAATAAATACACATTTTAAATCCACAAGCAGGTATGCATTTTTAGGTAGGGTAGTATTATATACAGATTACAATAAGAGCACAGGTCACATGGTACAATATTTGTCTACATTGATATATACAGGTTCTTGGGACAGTACTGATATACACAAGTATGCGTTGCAATATTATCATACACTAGTAAGTCCACATATAGTTGGTGGTCAGTTTTTGTACCCAGGTGAAGACATGGGGATTTGGTGCAGAATTACAATTCTTGGTTAAGTATGCCGCTGTTATTTTTGCTGTATATAAATGAGAGGTTGTTACCTTCCTAGGTATAATAGTTATTTATATTATGGTACAGTCTAGAAGCCCCAACGAAGATTAGGGCCCTGTTGTGCTAGGTACTGTACATACACATAGTGAGAGACAGTCCCTGCCCCAAAGGCAAATGGTAGGTGTGGAAAGAGGCTCGGAGATCCGCGGACAAAGGGGTAGCACGGCACAAGCACAAAGCATTACAACTGCAACTCATTGACATGTGTCTCCCACCAAAGTTCCCCGTCTCTGGCAGGGATGTCCTTAACAGTCTGCAAGAGGAACTCACCCCATATGCCCCATATGGTGAATGGTAACAGATATAGCAACAGATTTTTGGGGAGGGATAGCTCAGTGGCTTGAGCGTAGGCCTCCTAAACCCCAGGGTTGTGAGTTCAATCCTTGAAGGGGCCATTTAGGGATCTGGGGAGTGGTCCTGCTTTGAGCAGGGGTTGGACAAGATAAGGTCCCTTCCAACCCTGATATTCTCTATATTCATGAAAAGCTGCCCTCAAGTGAGTTCAAGACAGGATATTCAAACCCTCTTGACAGGAGAGAACCCTAGGCTCACTGTCTCTACTGCCCAATCCTATATTCCATGGCTTTAAGAATTGCAAATTTCCTCCCCTCTGACACTGCAGGATCTGATTTATAGGTGAGGGACTTTCCCACCAACCAGTCTTTTATTTTGTCCTCTCTGGTTTACATTGGGTATGACCTGAGACATCCAAAACTTGAGGTTATGGCCATGCAGCAGACCAAAAAAAAACCCCAAACAAACAAACAGGGAAGCCCCTAGCCAGACCTGCAACAGGGCTCAATAATGTTATATCAGATTGTGGCTGATGGCCTCTTCTCTTAGGGCCTCTTCTAGACTCCTTTAGGTCAAGGCAGGTCAGGATATGCTGTAAACCAAAATTATGGGACAGAGGAGCAAAATAGCAAGCCAAGGAGTGAGGAGGAAGAAGTGAAATGGGATGCTGAAGGGCAATCTGTGGCCTAAGAATAACAAAGAGAAATTGGAGATGGAAAAACCTATTGGGTCCCACCTTCTATTCCACACTTTCTGCCATCGTGGGATGGATTGTCCCCTATGGTATGTTCTCCAATTCTTTACCCAAATTCAGTCTTAAATGACTCAAACAAGGACTTTCTTCCTTTCCACTTGCGAGGCTATTCCTTCCCCTAAGAGATCATGGCATTGTTAGGAAGTTTTCGCTCATAGGCAGCCTAACATTTCCTTTTGCTCAATTTCATCTGAGTCCTCCTTATCTTTTGGGCTCCCTCAGACCATCCTAAATGACCCCCCTCCCTTAGTGTCTCCCTATGGAAAGAGCAGGGTCTGTGTCTTCAAGGCTACCTGCACTAGTGCTACTCATCCCTCCGGCTAAATGTCCTCTACAGTGAAAATGATGCACACCCAAATCCAGCACAATGATTGGGGACTAGTGGGCTCGTGTGATAGGCTAATGCTCTTCCCTTTCAGTTCGTGGGTAATTGAGTATAACCCTTGTAAGGGAGGACAAGCACATTGGGATGTAGTGTAGAATGGAAATGATCGCCATGACTTTGCAGGCCTCTCTCATGCCAGCTCTCCCCCATTATCCATTTTAAACTGTTGAGAATCACAGGAGGCAGGGTCCTCTTGGATGAAAAAGTCCAATGCCAGCCAGACAGTGGCTCGGGACCTGGTGAAATGTGGCCCATGTGCTGGAGAAAATGCAAATACTTTTGTTGATGCTCATGCGCCCTGTTGACCTGCTTTAACATTAATTCAACAGAGGGGCACCATTAGCCCATGATGCCACTTGAAGCCTTTGGTATGCTGTAGAGATTGTGACCCAGGGGCATCGTACAGTGATGGGCAATAGATATAGAATACCACCATGTGCTGCTTCTACAACATACCTGGTCTCTAAAGCACTGTGCAAACAACAGGTCAACCCTAACAACACCCCTCCCGATTTTACACCTAGGGAAACTGAGGCACAACAAGGTTAAAGTGACATGCTCATGGTCACACAGTAAGCCAGGGCAGAGCTGGGGATGGAACCCTGGAGTCCGGACACCCACTGCCTGCTTTAACCATCCTCCCACTTAGCTACCAATGAGAGCTGTATGATAAACTCCTTTGAGCACCAGTGCGGTGATGGACCTCCAAGAACTTGCTGCAAGAGGCAGTCTATGGTTATAGAAACTATTTTATTGCCCATGTGCCTCATATGAGTCAGTTCCTTTCCTCCACAGAGTAGCCCGGCCACGAATCAATGGTAGAGATCCTCCGGTGAAGCTGAGATCAGGGACAGTCTCACATTCCAAACAGCACCCGGCCTTCACGCTAAAGAAGCTGCTGCTCGACTGTGGTGCGGTGCCTGCATCATAACCCCGGGACCCTTAACAATCCCCACTTACAAGACAACATGGGGTGGGAGAGCCATTGCCCCATAATCTTCAATTTTCCCTGCACAGGCAGATGACTTGGGGATGGATGTGGTGCCCTCCAGTTCTGTTTCACCCCAGATCCCTCTCCTCAGCCTGGACAATGAGGGATCTTGAAACAAGATGATCTTGGAGTTGCAATGGTGTGAGGCACCTTCCCCTGCCCCTAAGGCAAGGCAGGAGCTTTCCGCTAGTTACCCATCACTCCGGAGTTCCGACACATTTGGATGGACAGCACCAAAGGCAGGAACTCCCCCTGGGGATGTCTTCTTGTCTCCATCTCATCTTTTCGGGGAGGAACAAGGGTGGGATGAGGATTTCTCCACGCACAGACATCTGCCCTGAACGGGAGAAGGTCAGGCAGGAATCTCAGCACTGTCAGCCTTCATTCAATGAGGAGCTAAGTGGTGAATTCATTTACTAGGGATAAGAGCTAATCCTTCTTCTCTTTGCCTTATATGGCATGCGAGTCAATGGGAGTTCAGATGATGGGACGTCCTGGGGTCATGTCTCTGCACATCAGTGCCAGGGCCCGAAGGCCTCGAACCAACCCTGATGTGCCACCGACCATTCTGGGTCAGGACTACTCAGATTCAAGAGACATGCAGGGCATGAAATTACATCCAAGTAGGATTTGTGCCTGGCCTGGCCTCACTTAGCAGCCTGCTTGCCCCAAGAGAGATCAGGTGCTTTCCCGCCATGAGCTCCTTGCTCTCCATCACGTGAGCTATGGAATGGACACTAATGTTACACACAAACATCTCCATCTGCTCACATTGGGCATAGTCAGTCACCCCGCCAACAAGGAGAAGCCTGAAAGAAGCCTCATGTCGGACCGGCTGGGGTAGTTAATTAAGAAACTTCCAGCCCTGTCCAGCAAACACTGAACGCCAGTCACCTGATGCCTATGAATTCTTTTCTCTGCTGCTCATTCTTCTTTGCTGCTGGCAACAGCAGCCCTGGTTAATGTGGGGAAATTCTTGCTGTCTCGAGGCTGTTAGAGACAGATGAAGTTACAGTTGTTGTTTTGGGATCATCACTGGGGTTATTAAGTATCAAAAACTCCAGCAGAACGTCCGAGAGGCGGTAAACCAAGTGCCTGAAAGAGACAGAGGAGAAAACATAGGCTTGTCAGTGCAAAGAGACAGAAGTCTGACATGTCTGCTAATGGTGGGAAGTCTGCACTCACTCAAGCAGGGTGTGCACCTGTGTACAAGGCAGCCATTAGAGGAGAAATTCACTGCCGAGCCCCAGGTTGGGGTGCGGGAGAGGCGGGAAATCCCACACATTAGAAGAGGAGGAAATGCTTCAATGGGTGGGTGATTTTTTTCCCCGAACATTGGTTGCCTGATGTTGCTGAGACGTTTGGAAGGTTAGAATCAGTCCCAGGAAGAAGGATTACTACGCAGAATGCAACGGAGGGGTTCAGAGATGCATAATATATTTTTACATAATGCTCAGTGGCGTGCCATCTGTGTATGCAACACATCCACTGCATGCCCACAAAAGCCCTGAATATGACTTCCTGACCGGCTCTGCCCAGGGGAACGATTTTGATTCTGATCAAGCTATAAAGTATAAAGAGCAGTGTAGCTGTGGCAACATAGCCAGCGGTAGCAGACGTATTCTGAGCCATCCAGAGCGCAAACCTGACAGAAACTGGTGGGTATGTACCTGGCACAGTTCAGCCGTGCCTCCGCTACTATGACCCGTGCTACTGCGGCCACACGATTGTTTATATTCACGTTAGCTTGATGAGAGCTAGTGTAAGCATGTGTACACAAGCAGGGGAAAATCACACCTGTAGTGTAGACACAGCCAAACTTAAAGCCTTTCCAAACAATGGGACAACCCCGGATTGGATCTGCCTTCATCTCCTGCCGCACTATTTGTATCAATGAAATCAGCAGATCGGCTGAGATAATTCATAGCATGTTTAGGTTGATATTTTCTAATCGTCACCTCATGTCAAAGCCTCAGGAGATGAATTTTTGCAGTGAGCCCCCTTGGTCTGAAAAAGTCTACTCATTCCACTGAGATTTTTCATCATTGGAAATTTTCTAACCAGTGGGGTTTTTCAAGGGAGTCCAGTGTGCGATGCACTACTTGGTTATTGCATAGCAATGACCGTGGCTTATGGAGGCTAAGAAGGCCCTGTTATCAAGGCTACCTGTTTATGATGGGTTGCCGTAGTGACTCAAGGACCAGGTTCCAGCTCAGTCGACATCTGCTTGTCCCAAGGATTTCCAGAATTAAGTCTGTTAACATCAGAGAGACACTTTGTCTTTAAAAACCCACGTCTACATTACAATACAGGGCACATTGCACTTGTTCAGGAACTCAGTGGATGTTAAAGGGCTCTTCTATCTGATTAGATGTCCCAAAAAGTAATGCTCCCCTTCCCCCCACTTGGAGAAATACCAGGAAAACACACATCTTAAAGCCCAATCTTAATACCAGACATAACGTACAGCTCTAGAACCAAATGTAGAAGAGAGCTTCCGGACCAAAGAGACAATCTCCGGCTAATTATAATAAACAGCAGATGGAAAAGAATCTTAACATGCTTTACAAATTATCCACAGATGGATTACTTCACCCACTTCTGAAATGCAGCCACCTCTGGGGTGGACCACACAGCAGCTGTTTTAAAACAGAGGGAAATGTAAATGAACACCATCTGGCCAGCATATCAGGGCTAATGATTGTAGTCGTGTGGAAAAGCGCCCCAATTTTTTTTAAATGATAGCAGAAAGAATTCTGTTTTATACCTCCTCTGAAAGATAGCACTTTCAGCGGAACAGCACCTTCTTGCTGTGCTGGAGCGCTGGCTCCCTAGCGAGTGGCTCTGAAGGAAAAGCATCACCTACTGAGTGACCAGTGCTAAAGGCGGGAGATGAGGCGGCCTGTATTTAGAAGTCACCAAATGGCAGGCCCTCTCTCCCTCAGAGCCCTGGACTTTGCTGAGACAACTGTGTGAATTATCTCAAGTAACTCTGGGGCAGCATGGTGGCTGTTCACTTGGAAGCAGTGGGAGCCTTATTGATGGGTCATTAACTCCTGAGGTGATGTGAATTTGCCAGGTCTTGGATCTTGCCGCGGCTGAAAATGGGGTCAAAACTGCACAGAGTTTAGAGAGCGAGAATTGCTATTTTCCAAAGTGTTTCACACTAAACACAACAAAGGGGGGCAAAGAAGGGACGGCTTCAAGTCCATGCCTCCGATATCACGTGTGGGTAAACACAAGCAGGCTCTCTCATGCTCTGAAACCAGATCTCTAGAGGTGACAATGCAATGCGTTCACTTGTGGGGCTCCCCAGCTCTCTGCCTTACCCTGTTCTCAGGGGTGGCCAATGAGCCTATGACAAACTCCCGTTCGTTTGCAGTGCTCGCAGCCCATGGTGCTCAGCACCTGAGGCACATTAAGCACTGGTTCCAGGTGTCACTATCGCACGTGCGCGGTGAAATGGATTTCAGAGCCTGATCCCTAAAGAGCCAAGGCCCGTTAGCCGGATACCACAGCTAGAGGCCGTTGGGTGTTTATCGCATGGCAAACTCACCAGGAAGGAGTCCCATCAGGCTCTGCAAGGCCTGCTGTGCCGTCGCCTCCTTCTGCTCCTGCGTCCTGAAAGGTTTAGGCACCGCTGGTAAGACTCCCCCGGGCCATATGGATTCCTGCAGCAATCGGAGGTACTGGACCCAGCGCTGAGTGCAGGTCAGGTTAGTCACCTGCACTTCCAGCCATCTGCAGACAGACAGGGGGAGAGAGAGAGAGAAAGGTGAGACGGCTACAGTGGGAATTAGCTCGTGAGCCTCCCACTGATCTGGGTCTCCTGGAGAAGGGCTGATGGGCTTTATAAAATGCTACCCCCTTCACAGCAATGGCCCACAGGGTATTGCAGCCACTTCACAGCCATTAATTAGCTGCTCCTCCTCACTCACCTGTGAGGCAGGTAGAGATGGATACCCCCATTCTACAGATGGGAAAACGCAGGCACAGAGCCCAAGGGCCAGATTAGGGACGCTCTTGCTTCCACTGCGGAGGAGTTACTCACATGATGTCAATAGAGCTACTCATGGAACTGGCCCCCGATGGGACCCTGGCCTGTGCTGTACAGGTCAGACTAGCCCTTGAAGCCTGTGGATTGCTCTAGCTCTTAACGAATGGCTTGAGGGCAGATTACGGCACAGATGAGAGTAGAGCCCAGGGCTCTTTGCTCCACGTCTGGTGCCTTATCGCCAAGAGCATCTTTAACGCTTTTGGTTTCAGAATCAACCCAGCTCAGAGACCCCCCCCTCAGCCAAAGCCAAAAACAGGCATTCTTGATGCTTCACTGTAAAGAGAAGACAGCTCCCTGGGGATTTGGAAGCCCCCAAGCAGCAGCATCCCCTAAGCTGTGGTAGCAGAGGGGAGTATGTTGTATTACCAGTTTTCCTCCCCTCCCTGATCCCATTGCCAGCACAGCCTGGCGAGGGAATCTGGTCTGGTGTTGAGTGCCTTCCTCGTCCCACTGCTAGTAGAGAAAGTCAACACAGGACCCCATGTGGTGCTTTGCCATTGCTTGTGCCAAAAGCCAGCCCCCATTTGGGTTGGGGGAGAGTTAGTAAAGGCTAAGTGGAGATGCTTGGGAATAGAAGGGGCTGGAGGACTCTAAGGAGACAACTGAAGGTCTTTTGTAATGCTAGTTCTTAAGACCAAAGCTATAACTTCCTAGGGCAGGGAGGTGAAACTGTCCTTGTGTTTTGTACTCCTCTCCTTTACTGGCTTTCCCTCCCCTCCTCTTCAGTTCTGCTCCTCTCCATCACTGGAGGGCAGTGAAATCATTGCAACTTGCATCCAAAAATCTATATCGTACATCTATTAAAAGGAAAGTTATGTACCCTCCAAAAAAACTTCGCACTGGACCTCCTGCTGGGACAGGACTGTGCCCTTTATATGGTAACAACCTGCAAATCCTGAGGCTACAGCCACGGGAATGTCATTCCGGATAGGAGCCGGGAGGCATGTGCAGCCAGTGCAGGAAAGGTTCATTGACACCACCCATGCTAGCCAGAAAATGTTACTAAATCAAGTTTGGATCCCCAGACTCCAAGACATTACAGCATTCTCCCAAGTACCAGAAAAATGCCTCTGCAGTCAGTCAGCCATCAGCTTCGGAGCTCTCCCTGCCCGCAAAAATCAGCCATGCAGAGTGGAACTCTTTAGGCCTCCTGGGAAGCATGATCTTAATCCTGATGCTGCTCATGTCAATGCTATGACTCCCACTGACTTCAGCAGAACCAGGACACAGCTCCAAGGCACTGAAAAGACCAGTGCAATACTGCCGGCTGTGGGAAACTTGCAGCCCCTCTCTCCTCAGTCTGTGCCAGCAGAGGGCTCTACAGGAAACAGTGGAGTGTTGACTATGGGGAAAGCTTGCAATTTCTCCAGGCCTTCAGTTTCCTACCTCCTATGGTTCTAGAGTCTGGGATTCAGCCCGAGCCTGGAAGTCTACACAGCAATGAAACAGCCCAGCAGCCCAAGCCTTGCAAGCCCGAGTTGACTGGCATGGGAAGCTGTGGGTGTCTAGTTGCTGTGTAGACGTACCCACAGAGTCCCAGCAGATAGCAGCCCATGAGCAGCGTCGGGAGACCTGTCCCATTTGGCAGTCTGTGCTGGTGTTCGTAATTCCATCATCACTATGCTCCAGTGGCTTGTAGTACATCCAAGAGCTGGGCCCTGCCAAGACAAACTTTATTTAACCTGCGCTCTGCCAGACTGTCTGCATTCTTCTCAGCCTGGACATGCTGGCCAAGGGCTTCTTTCCCGGCTTCCAAATGCAAGTGGACAGAACAAGAGCGGCACTAAGAATAGAAACACCCGAAGGTAACTGAGGGAGAAAACTCTGGGTAGTACCAATGGTTGTCAAGGGGCAGGGCTACAGTGATATCATTCCTCATGTGCCCCTGCCTTATGCCCTAAGAAATACATCTCTCTACCAACCGGCTTCCAGGCACCCATGCGCACACGTATACATATGTGCATGTGCGCGCCAGTTAATAACTACGAATAAAAGTAAAGAAGACAAGAAAATAAAACCAGTCATGGTTCCACAGAGCTGTAAGGTCTTTGTAATCCCACTCAAAACAGCCCTGTTCCTGGCACTCCTCTGGGGCAGCTGGATGGTTATCCCAGAGACTTGGGGCAGCTGGGGAAAAGATACCATCAGCAGTGCTTCTGTGCGTATTGCCACAGTACCCCGTGATTTCAACCGGGATCAGAGCCTTCTTATGCTATCCGAGCATGCCCTTGGGATCAATAGGCTAGTTTGTGCCAGCCTGAGAGAGCAAGGTAACAAGAGCATCGTCTAGGGCAACAGCACCATTTGAAAGTGCGTTGGCTTAAACCCAACTTTGCCCCCAGTATCAGCACACTTTAACATCTTTAAAACCTTGCTAGCCATGCTTAGTTGGTAATGGTACACTGTAGGGTCAACCACAACCAACACACACGGTTTTCAAGGCGTGGAACTGCGCCTACTTTAGGGGCAATGCCATGCTTAAAATCAAGTTAATTAATAGATTTCCAGTGTCTGAGAGGGTCGCAGAACTTCAGGGATGTCGGGTTAAAGCTCAGGATTCAGGCCAAGGATCTTTCCGGGGATGTTAGATCAAATTTTTCATTGGATTAATCTCCACTACATTCAATAACCTTTATGTGCTTGCTTCCTACACAGAGCAAACATGTTTCCTGGCTGGAACATCATCGAAAGGAAAATTTTAAAGCAAATGTTGCAGAAAGTTATTTTTGAATGTGGGATCGTCAGTATCAGCAGCATAAGCCTGACTCTGAAGACTTACTCTCATCCAGTTAGGGGACAGGATGTACAAATGGTTACAGGCCATAGATCTTGTGATATAAAGCCCAGGATGGGGAGGGGGTTATTTTGTACACACTTTGATTTTCTCTTTTCAGTCTAGCTCCGTGCTTCCCAAATTGGGGACTGGGTGCAGGAACAGAGGAGAGGGCTGATCCAGATTCGCTCCCCGTGTGCTGCTGCTGCAGTGGGCAAAGCAGCAAATAGCTCTTCAAAAGGTGCCCAAGTTTCCACCCTGCTCCTAAGGCAGCCCCTAATGCAGCCAGTTTCAGGAGCAGCTCATATGGGTAGGGATGCAGCCTGCTGTCCCAGTCATGCTCAGCGGCAAGAGCACACATGTCTTGGCTCCTTTTGATCCTCAATTGTTCCAAACAATCTGTCGGCTCCGGTGGGCTGGGGACCAGAAAGATGGGGAAGCCCCACAGAGAGAGAACTGAAAAGAATCAACATTAGAAAGCGAGATGAGAAAAAGAAAGAAAGGAGACACACAAGTTGAGGAGAAAAAGAAAATGAAGGGACAATTGTGGCACAGCCAATGGGGGCTCCCTTATACCATCCCATTCAAGGGTGGATCTATCAAAAAAAGGCTGGGAAGGTAGGAATTGCTAGACAAAATTGGACATGGGTTCCATCTAACCCAGCGCATTCCTTCCCTGAGAGTGGCTGTCATGGGATAAGAGGGAAGGGGCTCTCATGGATCAGTAACTGGTTAAAAGATAGGAAACAAAGGGAAGGAATAAATGGTCAGTTTTTAGATTGCAGAGAGGTAAATAGTGGAGTCCCCCAGGGGTCTGTACTGGGACCAGTCCTGTTCAACATATTCATAAATGATCTGGAAAAAGGGGTAAACAGTGAGGTGGCAAAATTTGCAGATGATACAAAACTACTCAAGATAGTTAAGTCCCAAGCAGACTGCAAAGAGCTATAAAAGGATCTCACAAAACTAGGTGACTGATCGACAAAATGGCAGATGAAATTCAATGTTGATAAATGCAAAATAATGCACATTGGAAAACATAATCCCAATTATACATATAAAATGATGGGGTCTAAATTAGCTGTTACCAGTCAAGAAAGAGATCTTGGAGTCCTTGTGGATAGTTCTCTGAAAACATCCACTCAATTTGCAGTGGCAGTCAAAAAAGCAAACAGAATGTTGGGAATCATTAGGAAAGGGATAGATAATAAGACAGAAAATATCATATTGCCTCTATATAAATCCATGGTACGCTCACATCTTGAACACTGTGTGCAGATCTGGTTGCCTCATCTCAAAAAAGATATATTGGAATTGGAAAAGGTACAGAAAAGGGCAACAAAAATGATTAGTGGGATGGAACAGCTTCTGTATGAAGAGAGATTAATAATACAGACTTTTTACCTTGGAAAAGACATGACTAAGAGGGTATATGATAGAGGTCTATAAAATCATGACTAGTGTGGAGAAAGTAAATAAGGAAGTGTTATTTACTCCTTCTCATAATATAAGAACTAGGAGTCACCAAATGATATTAAACAAAAGGAAGTATTTCTTCACACAATGCACAGTCAACCTGTGGAACTCATTGCCAGAGGATATTGTGAAGGCCAAGAGTATAACACGGTTTAAAAAAGAACTAGATAAGTTCATGGAGGATAGGTCTATTAATGGCTATTAGCCAAGATAGGCAGGGATGGTGTCCCTAGCCTCTGTTTGCCAGAAGCTGGGAATGGGCGACAGGCGATGGATCACTTGATGATTATCTGTTCTGTTCATTCCCTCTGAGGCACCTGGCATTGGCCACTGTCGGAAGACAGGATACTGGGCTAGATGGACCTTTGGTCTGACCCAGTATGGCCGTTCTTATGGGCAGATGGGAGCAATATTTTAGATCATTAAAGGATCATGAGCAAAAATGCCTCTGCTTTAGCCATTTTATTTGCTGCATGAGGCAGATTGGATCAATTAATGGAAAAGCCCAGATGACTCAAACCCAAACTGCTGTGGCAAGCTGACATTACCATCAAGCAGACCTATTGCGCTAAAATCCAGTCCGCAGAGATACACCAAGGCCACACACTAATTAAGGGTTAATATTTCTCATGCATGAACTTAAATGTGTAAAGCTGCCAATCTGGCACCTTTCACCAGCGCTAAATTCACAAGTAATTTTTTTGTGCTATTAAAGCACTAATATTTTGAGGTAGACACCCAGACGAGACACACACAGAGGAAATCAGGTAGAAATAAACCCGCTGACAAACACAAATAGAGCTGGCTTTATTTTGGATGGCTGATAAGTTGCTATTTCCAGTCTGGTATTTTACACAGAAATAGGGCCCCAAAAGAAATTAAAACAAACCCATCACTGAACCATCTCCTTGTGTTGCAGAGGAGACCTGAAATAGACAGCAAGTGACCTCTGAGCATCAGACACCAAAAAGCTCTGAAAATGCCCAGTGTCAAGAGACAGAATGCAGAGGCAATGGGTCGTGGCCTCTTGTCTGGAGGCACATAACTTGCCCATGCTGTAAGGATCCTCTGTTTGAAATAGCTTCCGCTGGAGGAATGAAGTGGCTGCTAAAAAAGAGCTGGTTTAATACCAGGGCTTAGGATGGAACTCCAAGGTCAACTGAAGGGGCCCCATCAAGACAGGATAAACATGAAAGCCCCATAGGTGGGGAACATGGGCTTGGGGATGAGCATATACAGTGGCCCTATTCCCAAGCAAAAGGCAATGGGTGCTGCTGAGATGGGAAGGTCTTGTGGTGAAGGCACCGCCCTGGGAGTCAGCAGACGGGGGTAAGTAGCTGTGTGTGGACTGAAATCTTGTTTGACTCTTGAATGCAAGATGGGCTGCCGTGCCTCGGAGGGAGCGTGGCTGACCACCCGCTGGATTCCTTGCAGATGGAAAAGGCTGAGTACGGTGAATCAGACAAGCTTCCCTGCAGGCTCAAAGGGGAGTCACCCAGGCTTTGTCTACACACAGGAGTTGTGCCAGTTTAACTTAAACCTGTTTTTAAAACAATTTAGCTAACGCACTGCAAACCCTTGTGGGGACACACTTATTTTAATTTACAAGTGGCTTAAACCTGTTCCTAATGGAGGTAAACTAAACTGAAGTAAACCTGGTTTAAACCGAAATACAAGTGCCCGTGCCGTTTTTTGCACCAAGTTAGCTAAATCAGTTCAATATCCCTTAAGGTAAACCATTGAAGCCCCTCACCTAGACAAGCCCTGAGGCCACAATCTCCAGCAGGATTCAAACCCATGTTTGCAAAAGGTGAAAGGAGAGTGTATTAATCCCAGAGCAGCATCTTGCCCCCTCCTCCCATGATCAGTGACTGAATAGCTGCTCAGGAACAGAGACTTTAATTCCTTGAGACCAATTAATGCACCTCCCAGGCAACAGGAAGGTAAAAAGCAAGGCACACAAGACCAAGGGCCATTACACAAAGTAAAACTATTTCCCCATGCTTATTTCCCTCCCCCTACAGTTCCTCATATCTCCTTGTCAATTGCTGGAAATGGGCCATTTTCATTACCACTACAAACAGTTCTTTTTCTCTCCTGCTGATAATAGCTCACCTTAACTGATCACTCTCCTTATAGTGTGTATGGTAACACTATGTTACCATACCATGTTCTCTGTGTATATATATATATATATCTTCCTACTGTATTTTGCACTACATGCATCCGATGAAGTGGGCTGTAGCCCACAAAAGCTTATGCTCAAATAAATTTGTTAGTCTCTAAGGTGCCACAAGTACTTCTGTTCTTAAGACCAAGGTAGTACAATATGCCAAAGAGAATGGTGACACATGGAGACGCACGAGGAGAGACGCAAATATATCCATGCCGCCTGGCAAAAGGTTCTGAGAATTCTGTAGGAACAAAAACAGCTCATTTGCAGGGCCAGGATGGAATCCCTGTCCCATGTACAGCATCACTGCAAGAGCCCTTAGGTGTTCAACATTAACACTCTACAACAGCTTGAGACAGGAAGTGAGGGAATACTACCTCCATCTGAAACTCCAGAGGGAAATGAGAGTGCATTGTTACTCCAAACTCAGCATGACAAATGTATTGCCAGGGTTATTTTGACTAGGCAAAAAATTAATTCTTTGCATTGGTTTTCACAGTTGAGGATGTGAGGGAGATTCCCAAACCTGAGCCATTTTTTTAGGTGACAAATCTGAGGAACTGTCCCAGATTGAGGTGTCATTAGAGGAGGTTTTGGAACAAACTGATAAACTAAACAGTAATAAGTCACCAGGACCAGATGGTATTCACCCAAGAGTTCTGAAGGAACTAAAATGGGAAACTGCAGGACTACTAACTGTAGTCTGTAACCTATCATTTAAATCAGCTTCTGTACCAAATGACTGGAGGACAGGTAATGTGATGCCAATTTTTAAAAAGGGCTCCAGAGGTGACCCCAGCAATTACAGACCAGTAAGCCTGACTTCAGTACCTGGCAAACTGGTTGAAACTATAGTAAAGAACGAAATTGTCAGACACATAGATGAACATAATTTGTTGGGGACTAGTCAACATGTTTTTTGTAAAGGGAAATCATACCCCACCAATCTACTAGAATTCTTTGAGGGGGTCAACAAGCATGTGCACAAGGGGGATCCAGTGGATATAGTGTATTTAGATTTCAGAAAGCTTTTGACATGGTCCCTCACCAAAGGCTCTTAAGCAAAGTAAGCAGTCATGGGATAAGAGGGAAGATTCTCTCATGGATTGGTAACTGGTTAAAAGATAGGAAACAAAGGGTAGGAATAAATGGTCAGTTTTCAGAAAGGAGAGAAGTAAATAGTGGTGTCCCCCAGGGGTCTGTATTGGGCCCAGTCCATTTAACATATTCATAAATAATCTGGGAAAAGAGGTAAACAGGGAGGTGGCAAAATTTGCAGATGATACAAAACTACTCAGGATAGTTAAGTCCCAGGAAGACTGCGAAGAGCTACAAAAGGATCTCTCAAAACCGGGTGACTGGACAACAAAATGGCAGATGAAATTCAATGTTGATAAATGCAAAGTAATGCACATTGGAAAACATAATCTCAACCACACCTATAAAATTATGGGATCTAAATTAGCTGTTACCACTCAAGAAAGAGATCTTGGAGTCATTGTGGAAAGTTCTCTGAAAACAACCACTCAATGTGCAGTGGTAGTCAAAAAAGAAAACAGAATGTTGGGAATAATTAAGAAAGGGATAAATAATAAAACAGAAAATATCACATTACTGCTATATAAATCCATGGTACGCCCACATCTTGGATACTGCGTGCAGATGTGGTCGCCCCATCTCAAAAAAGATATATTGGAATTGGAAAAGGTTCAGAAAAGGGCAACAAAGATAATTAGGGGTATGGAATGGCTGCCATATGAGGAGAGATTAATAAGACTGGGACTTTTCAGCTTGGAAAAGAGACGACCAAGTGGGATATGACAGAGGTCTATAAAATCATGACTGGTGTGGAGTAAGTAAATAAGGACGTTTTATTTATTCCTTCTCATAACACAAGAACTAGGGGCCACCAAATGAAATTAATAGGCAGCAGGTTTAAAACAAACAAAAGGAAGTATTTTTTCACACAATGCACAGTCAACCTGTGGAACTCCTTGCCAGAGGATGTTGTGAAGGCCAAGACTATAACAGGATCAAAAAAGAACTAGATAAGTTCATGGAAGATAGGTCCATCAATGGCTATTAGCCAGGATGGGCAGGGATGGTGTCTCTAGCCTCTGTTTGCCAGAAGCTGGGAATGGGCAACAGGGGATGGATCACTTGATGATTACCTGTTCTGTTCATTTCTTCTGGAGTTTATGGCATTGGCCACTGTCAGAAGACAGGATACTGGGCTGGATGGACCTTTGATCTGACCCAGTATGGCTGTTCTTATGGTCTTAGACCTCTCTGTCTCATGTTTTATCTAGCATCCTCTCTTCCTTTGTAGCACTAAGTATGTAGATTCCCTTTTTAAAAATATACACACTCCTCCTCAGTAAGAGAGAGGCGCCTGGACAATTCTATTCTATTTCTTACACCAGTGCACTACCACTGGGTCTCCGTACCTACAACAGTATTCTTCATCTATATGCTCCAGGTTATTTAAATCCAGGTGCACGCCATGACAGCGAGGGACATATGATTGATCACACCTGTGCCTCATGGGTACCCTAACAGCCCTCACTAACCCCCCAAAATCCTGCCTGAGCTTGCCCTAGCTCAAAGAAAAGCCTCAGAAGGCCTCTTTGGAGTAGAGACTTCCTTTGTTGACCCAATTTCCTAGTCAGGAGGGGACACCTGTGTCTACATACTTCACCATAGTATATGTGAGCATCTCACAACCATTAAGACATTTACCCTGACACTTCACCCAAGGCCACAGAAGGCAGCAGTATTGAACTTGTCCATCTAGATAGTATCAGGGGGTAGCCGTGTTAGTCTGTATCTACAAAAACAACAAAGAGTCTGGTGGCACCTTAAAGACTAACAGATTTATTTGGGCATAAGCTTTCGTGAGTAAAAACCTCACTTGTTGTTTTTGTCCATCTAGATAAGCATCTTATGATAGTATTATTGTTCTTTGTATTACCATAGCCCCTAGGATCTGAGCATCTCACAATCTTTAACATGTTAATCCTAACATCAGCCCTGTGAGGCTGGACAGGGCTGTTACTCCCATTTCGCAGGTGGGGAACTGAGACACAGACATGAGAGATTAAGTGACTTGCCCAAGGTCATGCAAGAAGCCTGTGGAGGACAGGAAATTGATGCCAGGTCTCCTAAGTACTAGGCTAGTGTCATAAGCACGGGACAATCCTTCCTCTCTCAATGTCTATCTCCCAAATGCCAGTCCAGTACCTTAAACCACAAGCCCATCCTTAACTCAAGGTATCCAAATGGAACAATGGCCCAAAATGTAAGCACAAAGCTGCAGAACGTTGTAGCATTCATGACTTTGCAGAATTTTTTTAATGAGAATTTTTGGTTTGTGTGTGTTTGGGCAGGGTGGGGGGAGGGGTAATCCTGCCTCGCTGCTCTCTGGGGTGCACCTGATATGCAGCCAGGGGGATTCATTCCTCCAGGGCCTAGATCCTTCCCCAGGAATAAGTTCACTCACAATAAAAATGATTTTTTAAAAAACGACTAAAGTCACCAAAGCCGCAACTGAATCACTCCCAAAGCCACTGGGGGCGGGAGTGGGGGAAAGAAATGAGGATGCATAGCCAAGGAAACAATTGCTTCAGGAACAGTTAGAGGAATGGAAAATAAAGAAGGAAGATATTCCACACACACCCCTCCCGCCAGCCTCCACTTTCAGCACCTGCCGATGCTGCAATCACCAGAATTTATGTGTTTGCTTCTCCCTCATGCTGTCAAAAGAAACGCACGGAGCTCAGCGCTGGAAAACTTGGATCCGACGCCTGCAGAGCAAACCAGCCTTCGTCCAGTTTGCTGAATTGTTTGCAGAGGACAGACAGAAAAAAAAGAGCCCTCCATAAATCAAAGAACATGAAGCACCCTGAGCCCTTTTAAAGAGCTGGCCAAGAATAGAGGAAAAGAAGTAAACCATCTCCTTGAATTACTGGAAACGTTCGTCTCTCGCTGCCCCGTAAAAAGTTTACAGTGGTTTAAACTGCGAACAATGTGTTCCATACCCCCAGCCCGAGGACAATATGATGAAGTGTTTGTTCAGCAGCGCAGCAGCCTCCATCCTTCAGGGCTCAGCGCTTTCCTGTTGAACAGACTGTCTTGCCAATTTCACACCTGCTAAGCCCACAGCGCACACGCCGCTCTCCCTCGTGCCGTGGTGCAAACCTGGAGCAGCTCCGCTGAAGGCGGCAGCGGAGAGCTATGCCCAGAGTGAATCGAGCCTTGTGAGTTTATCCAAATACAGCAGTGTCTTTTACACCAGGTGAGTCAGAATGGTAACGCTTTACACACACTGGTGTAAACCACTCTACACGTTGCAGGGCAATGGGGCATCAGGCCTTTTCTTTCCCCCCTCTGACCCCACCAGGAGCAGCCTTTGATCACAGGTTTGAGACATTGGGGGCAGTGTGTGTATGAGGGGGCAATACTGCCCCGCTGCTCTCTGGGGTGCACCCGATATGCAGCCAGAAGTATTCATTCCTCTAGGGCTCTCAATCTTTCCCCAGGAATAAAAGCACCAAAGCTACAACTGAATCACTCCCCAAGCCACGGGAGGCGGGAGAAGGGGAAAGAAACCCGAGGATAAAAAAAAAAGGCCCAGGCCCTTCATTTTTAATGACGTCAGACAGTTCCCCTGCTTTCGATAAGGTCTTCATCAAGTGTTTATTGAGCCAATGAAGCTCTTAACAGCGCCCCAGGGAGAGGCTGGTCTCTGTGAGCCATGGATTGCTTCATTAGCCCAGTTCAGAAATAAACTACAGAAAAGCACTGTTAACCCTTCGCAAGCCAATGAAGAAAAAAAGAAATGAAATACTCTTTTCCACAAGAGAGAAGCATTGTTCCCCCAAAACCCTTTTCTTCTCTATCTTCCCAAATGATAGCTGATCTCCCACCCCATGCAGAAGGGAGAAATCAGCCCTTACTAAGGTGCTGATTCTTGAAGCGTCAAACCAAGGACAAAGGATATGGTTAAAACAATCCAGTAACTACTATCAAAGCACAGAGTTTGCTTGTTTCTAGCGGCTGAATTTGGAAGAACAGTTTCTGAAGGAAAAGTTGTTTGAGGCAGAGACACAAAGAGTGGATCCAAAATTCCTGGGTTTTGGGAAGGACTGAATTATGTCAATATCCAATGTGATTTCTGTGTTTGTCTCTCTCTCTCTCTCTCTCTCTCTCACACACACACACACACACACATTGTCATACAGAGCTCATCCTGGGAAACAGAAATATGTACCTGGGCCAAATTGAGAGGGAAGATGGTGTAAGGTAGACTCCCTTACACACAGATTCCACCACAAGCCCCCAGTCTGCACAAAAGTCTAAGATCGTGTAATTTACAAGCCATACCAATGTGGCTGTGCCTGTGTTTCCGCCCCTGTGCAGATGCACTGTACCAGTGTGGCTGACCCCAGTTTCAAGCCAGTGCAAGCCCCATATTACATTGGCGCAGCACATCTGCACGGGTATAAGCAATCTAGACTCTTTCCAGCCTTTCTCAGACTCCTCTCTGAATTCAGAATCCTGGACTCATTGGGTTAATGTGCAAGAACAAGAGACTTGAGGCCCAGAACCCAGCCTCCATCCAGTCAGACGCAGGCACTTCTGCACCATTCATGGACAGCAAGTGATTTGACACGAGAGAGGGTTCAGTGATGGAGTTCCGCATCCAAATTCCTTGGAGTTTGGGCAGGAGGGAAAGGTTGGCGGGTTCTCAGTTTAGCTCTTTGTGGAGAGATGGCCACATCACAATGAAAACTCCAGCATCCTGATGATCAGATGGCCTCTGGGCTATTATTGCAGAGCCCTTCCCAGAGGTTAAAGTCAATTGGAAATGAAGCTTGGCACCAGTTGGGTTGAAGGTTCACATGTTGGGACCGCTGCACGGCTTAGTTGCTTTCTCTCCATGTTTTGTGGGACAGGAAGGAAGTGAAACAGTCACATTTCCCATTCACAGCTATTCAAGACCAGCACAAAACCTCTCCCTGCTTCCTCGAATTCAATTTGATGGGATCTCAACACACTTTATGGAGCGAGAGACAAAACTAGGAGACAGGCCTCTGCGGAGCTGTTGTCTGGAGTCCTCCTCAGCACTCTCCCCTCCACGCCACACCGTCCTTCCACAAACAGGCTGCAGTAGCATCGATTGCTTATGTGGGCATGGATAAATGCCTCTAGCTCCTACCCGCTGCTGAACGGCCAGCGGGAGTAATCAAGTCAGATTGTCACACCAGTCAACTGGGCCCTATTTGCATCCCTCCCGGCTGGGGAAGGATGGCGAGGGAGCTGTTTTCATGCTAAGTAGAATCATAGACTATCAGGGTTGGAAGGGACCTCAGGAGGTCATCTAGTCCAATCCCCTGCTCAGAGCAGGACCACTTCCCAACTAAATCAAAAGAGTTATCACTGCTGAACTAGAGGTGAGAGCCTGGAAGTGATAAGCAGCCACTGACTGGGAGCTAGCGTCCTGTTGGGTCCTCCCAAAGCAATTACAGAGCCAGCACTGTCTTAGGGAGATGGTTGCTCTCAGAACAGGGAGGAGCCAATTGAATCTATTCAGGGCACCCAGCGCTGTGGCATCCTGGGCCAAGCACACGAGTTAGGAAGAGCAACATGGGCACAAGTAGTTGTGCAGCTTTTGAAGCAGGGAAGTTCTTGCTTCTTTTGTGGGGAAAGAGTGGCCAGTCGTGCTGCAGGTGTCCTCATTGTGAAAAGAATTGTGCAGTCGCTTGCGTTACATCCTAAAGGCAGCAAGACTCAGGTTCATCCCAGTCTCTGGTGGTGGGAGGAGATGCCATAGCCAGCAGCCTGCTACTGGCACTGCTCAGTGCCTCAGTCCCACCCGTTCCAACCTCGATCCAGGTTTCCCAGTGGCTTTGCTTTGCAGGAATGGCATCAGTCTGAATCAAGGCTTTCACCTGATTAGTTTTCATGGGTTTCAGCCACTAGCAATCAGCAGCCTTCACCTTGCGGGGGTGGGAATTACAGCTTGTTTTCTGACTCATGACAGTGTCTTGTCCCAGGCTGCAGAACAGAAGCAGGAAGAGAACCCAAGAGCCCGTGTTCCCAGTCTCCTCACCAGAAGGGAGGCAATTATAATAGAGGCAATGCCTTCCCCTAGCAGCTCTTGTGTGTGGTGCAAGGGAAGGGGGAAAAAATCACTCGCCCACCATCACACAGGCCTCTCCGCGGTGGGACACGGAAGCTATTCTGTGCCAGCAGAGCAAACATCATTGTTTTTTAGGTCAGGCAGTGACAAACGTCTCCAGTCGCTTCAACAGGGGGAGGAATGTTACTTACCCATTTAGCAATCTGGGCAGGACGCAAGCCAGGACAAAACCCTCTAAAAATGCCACAGGGTCTGAAATGGTCATAAGAGGGAAGCACCTTGGTTTTGTGTCTCATCTGAGGAGGGCAGGCAGGGATCCTTGGGGAGGCCTACACTGCAGTCTCCTCAGCTGGATATTCGCTTCCGCTGTCTTTCCCTGTGTTCCAGATGGCTCTGGCAGACAAGCTGCTGAATCACCTGCCTCAGGCCATCTGTTCCCAGCCTTCAAGGAACTACAAAGTGCAGGTGCTCCAAGAATTTAGGCCCATCCAAAAAGCCTGGCAGTGTGAGCAAGCCAGTTTGCGCCGGGTGTTTGAGAGGGTCAGGCAGTGCTGTGCATCTGTGGTCCTGTATAAAGTCAAGGGGAGCAAGGAGGCTGCCAAGTGTTTTGTTTTCACCAGCTGTGCTGGCAGAAAGAGCTAGCGAGAGAGACTGAAAAACAAAACAAACCCCCAAAGTTATGAGCTCCTTGAATCACACTCATATTTTCAGAGGTGCCCAGGATGGCTAGACTGATATCAACCCATTCCAGCCCCAGTTCCCAAAGCCAAGGGGGCAGGGAGAAGGTATAGCAGCCCCTGTCAGCACACCAAGTCAAGAGAGCCCAAGCGGCTGTCCAAGGGACAGCCAGTCCCTAATCACTGCGGGAGATCATCACAGCTGCATGTCGTGTTCCCCACCGAACGAGGGGAGGACGATCAGCAAAGAGGCTTTGATATCAGAATAAGCGATGGGGTCCTTTCGATTGCAGCGGCTTGAAGTTGAATGGCTCTAGTTCTGCGGGCCACCTCACAGCTCTGGCCACTGGCCTCAACTCTTACCAGTGGTACCCTTTGCTGGTCCAGTCCTGAACCCACTCACAGCTCTGCTGATGCACCTCACTCCTGACCTGCAGCATTCTCCCCTGGGACAAGTTGGGGCTGGGATTTTCATTTCCAGCAGCATGCAGCAATCCTTTCCGGCCCCAAAGGTTTGAGAGATCTCACACCTTAGATCCACCTATGTCCCTAAGCCAGAAGAGCTATTATAATACTGTACTCAGGATGTTATGCAGCCATAGTGATGTCTGAGCTCTCAGTGGGTCATGTAAAAGGAGGCAGCATTTCTAGTGGTTAGAGCAGGACACTGGGAAAGTCCCAAGGTTTTGGCACAAGACCACAGGCTGACCCCAAGTTGGCTCAAAACGAGTCTGGGGTCTGACTGAGAAGCTCAGACATGGCACAGTGAAGCTGAATGGCGCTTTGACTTAGACGGACTGAGGCTGGGTCCTATCCCAGTTGCAGGGAGATGGGTGTGGACAGTCACTGAGCCAACCCAGAACAGCCTGACTTGCTCACAAAAAGCCTTCGCATGGCCTCCGGTGTCAGAAGGCTCAATCGCCAGCCCACACAGGAGAGGAGAAAGCCTCCCACTGAGCCCAGATACTGCAGCACTTCCTCTCCCAGGCTGTGGGTGCTGGACACAGCAGAGACAATCCAGCACTGCTCTCCTCTATCTAGATAGATTACTTACATTACCACCCCCCTCCATCACTACAGTATCTGAGTGCCTCTCCGTCTTTAATGTACCTACCCTCACAACCCCTCAGGGAGACAGCCCAGTGCTATTATCCCCATCCCCGTACAGCTGGGGAGCTGTGGCACAGAGAGGCTAAGTACCTTGCCCAAGGTCATGCAGGAAGTCTTGTTGGGGAGAGCAGGGAATTGAAGTCCCAGGTCAGTGCACTAACTACTGGTCGCCAAGATGAGAAGAGGGAATGGGATGAGGAAGAAGCTCAAAGGAGATGAGATGGAGGATACAGCCCTCTCCTATCCCACCTCCTTTGGCACTCTGTGAAACCCTCCCTTTATTTCAGGGTGCGACTGGCAGATATCTGTCACCCCAACAGCTCTGAGCAAGTTTCTCCCCTCCACCTGGTCCACACAGGGATGGTATCTGCACTAAGTCCTGTCTTCTGAGGGCTTGTCTTCCCTGCAGAGGTACTTGAGTTCCCTGTGCGAATAAAACCCCTTCCCTCCAGCGCGCTGGTGCTTTTCACTCATGTTGGCTGGCCTGAGGAAGGAGACAGGGAACAGTTCGAGTTAGCACAACTCAGCAGCTGCTACGGCCGGTGTTCTGCGCAGCTCTATTTTGCAGCATGGCCGCTCACCCTCGTCAGCAGCCCATCCTGGCACAGGGTTGTTGTCCAGTAACACACACGGGCTGGTTTGCAGTGTCGATGGGCTCCCCTAACTGTGTAACCAGTTTGTCTTCCTCCCAGCTCCGTGAGTAGTGGGACATCCGAGGATGCACTGCCCTCCTGGGGCACTCGCTGTGGCTCTGTGCATGCACCCTTCAGGCTCTATCCCCTGCTGAGGCACTGTGGGATAGCCGTCCAGATTTTCCCAGAATGCACCAGTACAGAGGGAGGTGTGGACATGCACGCTTGACAGGCACCTGGTTATGATGGGAACAAAGCTGCTGTGTGGATACAACTCCCTGGTGCTTTGCCTGGCCTATTTTAGTGGTGCATCCTCTCCTCCCCTCCCACCAGGTTTACCCACTCTCGTGTGAACAGCTGCCTGGCCCCGTTCTCATTCGACCAGTACCGGGGTGCTGGCTTTCCCAATGCAGAGCCCCCGGGGGGAGGGCTAATTAAACCGGCCACCCAGCTGAGCTAAAAACCCAATCTGAGATGAGGCACGGAGGTGAAGTCTGATGGGGTAGACGGGCCAGGGAGGTGATGGCAATTTAATGGTTGTCTTGGCAACCAGGGGCCTCATTGTTCACGGTGACTTTACCTCAGTGGGGAGCGACCTCCATCGTGGTCAGCTCCAAGGCTGATCGGAGGGCCAGGAAGAGAATGGAACAGAGCCTGGGTGGGAATGGACAGCCCCAGGGCAAGGCCTCTGTGCAGGTTGGGGAGGAGGGGGGAATTCCTACTCCCCCCCCCGGCCACATATTCATCCCAGGCTGCAGGTATAATGAGCCCTCGGGCCATCGTTTGAAAGGAGAATAATAAAAGTTGGAATAACCTGGAACCAGGCAGGGTCCCAAGACACTGCAGCTACCACTGGCAGCCCAAAGGAACCCACCTCAGTTAGGAGGAAGAACCATGTGAGGCAGGTAACGTGTGAGTGTGTGTTTGGGGGGGGGGGTTTGACATTAAAGTTGCCCTAAGAGACCCTTGCCTAGAAAAAACAGATATCCAATAGATTCAGGAGATGGGGAGTGGGGGGGGGGCAGCAATGGAGCACTAGAGCATAGGACGCTTTGTGACAGGGAGGGAGATTTCCCCAAAGCAAATTATTTTAAGGGCATTGCTAGGAAGAAAAACAACTGAAGGACAAAAGCTTCATCCTTGGTTGCATCCACTGTGACAGCTTCAGGGCCATCTGCAGGGACAGAGCTCAGGACCACCTGCTCCAGAGCCGCATGCCTTCACCGTCTGACCTAAGGGAGCGTTTTCATGAGCAGCACTAAAGGTCGGGTTTTTAACCTCTCCGGGCCTCATACCATTGGAAGGGGATGTGGCCATGTGCACATACAAGACTTCTAGCCAGCAGAGGGCAGTGGTGACTCACAGGTGGGGCCTGGTTCCCTGCACTCACACCCCACTGAGATCAGCAAGAGGAAGGGCAGAATTTGGCCCAGGGTGCATAACACAAGAAAGATCTTGGACTCAAAGCACAAGTCTCTACAGCTTGAGCTAAAGAGTCAGGCTTTGTGTCTGGGTACCCCTATCGCGCCTCTGGATTGGTGAGGACATGCTAGTGGGTGTCACTAGCACTAAGGAGCGAGGGGACTGGTCTAGGGTGGCCCAACGGGGTAAAATTAGGAGTCATAAGGGGAGACTCAACCAGTGAACAGCAGGTGAGGTTTCTGGACATGGGGATGGAGGAAGACTCTGATTAGTTTCCCCGACAGGAAGCAGGATCCATCCCATTATTTGGGAGATTTAGCACTGAACAAAATGCTAGAGAATAGAGTATAAGGTATAATGTGGACCTGGCCAAAGAGAATGGCTAAGATGGCCGACAGCAATAGGCTGGATTCCCTCTCTAACTTCCATGGGTGAAATAAGGAGATTTAAGGGTAGAATGGTGTTAGGTTAAACTTCTTCCAGCTCACAGGAGGGTAGAGATAGAGACACGACAGCATCATCAAAGCAGCGCTTCATCTGTTACCAGCCACACGCCCTCAGATTGTTCATCCACCCCCAAATAACCACAGGCCCCATCTTGGTGCTACATCCAACAGCCCGGGTATCTCTAGCAGATCTGTCACTCCAAAGATCAGGGATCCAGGTGTGCGTGTGTCTCTCGCTCCAGCTCTTTATTTAATTCTGTTCCTATCTTCCACACACAAACGTCTGACCCCACACATTGATTCAGCCCCCGCCCCTCCACCCATCCACATGGACAATTAAAGGCGAGGATGGTGACTTTAAATCACTGGTCACTTGTGATATCCCAGGCTACAGCAGACAGAAAGCAGCAGGCCAGTGAGACAAGAGCAAGACTAACTCTCTAGATAGGTCTTGTTTAATACCCATTGGGGCCAGTAGGCATCGTACGCCTGGGTCAAGAGAATGTTTTTCTAGGCGAGTGTTGTGTGGCTCTTTTGAACCTGAAGCAGTGTAGTTCCCAGAATCCATTATATCAATAGGGAACTGGCCCAAATTACAAAGAAGGTCTGCGGTGTTGGGATCTGGAGCCCCATTAGTGTGAATCTAACCACCCCTTTGCTCAGTGTGTCCACGCACCCCCGTTCTCTTCTTATTCCATCCATTCTCAGCTGTCACCTCTATGTACCCACCCAGCCTTGATCACCACGGGGCATGCTCCCTCAGCGCCATCCCAGCTACAGCCCCTTTTAGTGACAAGAGCCCCTCAGCTGCACAGCTGCCAGATCCTTCCGAATTTTAACTGTCCAGAGAGAATCGCAAGTTGGCCGGCAGCTCCCCCTTGTGCCCACAGTGAGAAATGCAAAGCCAGTGACCCCTCTTCACCCTGCCAAGGCGAGAGAGATGGCATCGAGAGAGCAAACCTGAAGCCAAGAAACAAACCTATAACTGGGCAAACTAGAAATTGTCACCCCCATCCAGGAAAATAAAAGGGATAAATATTGCGACAGGATTACAGCACACACATGTGTGTGCACATGTCCTGGGGGTTTCTCTCTTGCACTTTTCACTAGCAAAAAAAAAAAAACAACAACCAGTTTTGTGCCAGTGCCCTCCATCTATCCATACAACAGTACCACACAGGCAGCAGCAGAACGATCTTCCTCTATCCTTCACCAATGCCCCTTGGCTCCGACTACCTCCCGGGGTAAGAGGGGCCATTCAACTCTCTCACCCCTCTACTGAGATGGCTGAGATCTAGACTGAGACCCATCAAACTCGTTTCATAAAAGTTTATCCAAAAAGCCATCAGATGGCAACAGCTTTTTGTCACCATCAGCCTGGCCTGGACTCAAACGAGTGAACGGCTTTGTAGTTTTCTGAGCCACTCCACAATGGGTAAAAATCATAATGCCTCTCAATTCAAACATGGTGGGCAAGATGTAGTCCCAGCGGACAGTGCACTAGACTGGGACTCAGGAGACCAAAGTTCTATTCCTTGCTTGGCCACTGATCATGGGCATCCTACTTACTCTCTCTGTGCCCATTTTCCCTCCTGCCCTTTGTCTGACTTCTGCACACAGACTAAGCTCCTTGGGGCAGTGGCAGCCTCATTCGATGTTTCTGTTCAACACCTCGTACAGTGGGGCCTCAACTTCAGTTGGGGCCTCTTTATGCTGCTGGAATATAATTATAAAAGCTGCCTACCGCCCACCTGGGGGGTGGACACCCCTCACTCAAAATTCCAGGATCTGCAGGGAACTTTTCAGTCAAAGTACGTGAGGTTGCAATTTTGTGGCAGGTGAAATAACTAGAGGGCTGCACACTTCATTGCTTCTGTAGGCTCACACCAGGGGCTCCTTGTATTCCTTGATTCCACCCCTTTCCCACCCAATGCTGTGTATCACTCTCCCTTCTCCCTCTATTTCAGGGCCTCCCTGAGACACCTCCAGCTCCTCCCTCATGCCAGGGGCTTTGTGTGACCCCTCATTCCCCCCTTCCCCACAATGCCAGGGTCCCCCAACTCAGAACCCCAGATTTCTCAGAGGCTCAGAGAAGCAGCCCTGGGATCTCAGTCTCCCTTAAAGATCTAGGATGGATCCATCCCCACAAGGACCCTGTTTCCCAATCCTGGCTCAGAGGCCAGCTGGAATTTTGGGAGAACCAGCAATGGATAGAATCCATACCAGAATAACCGAGCCCACGAGGCTGCCAATATCCAAAATGGTGGAAAGTTGGCAAGGGCAGCGATCTCATGAGATTCCTGCCACACGGAGCCTAAACATCACTGGGGCAGCTCGGAAGATTTCAGTGCTGGTGAACCCAGATCCTTGCCCTGGGTCAGCCTCTAGCTTGAACCTCGATTCCCAGTCTAAACCTCATGCAGACCTGAAGACCACCTGGCTGGTCCCACTCATCAACTATCTAGCTAGGCTAACTCCTACCACAGCTCATTTTTCACTCGCTCTGCTCCTCCGCTATGGACAAACAGGGGATGTTGATCCCCAGGGATGACAAGGTGGTCCCTTTGCATCCAGTGCTCACTATAAAGGTGCCGAAGGAGGGGAACAAAGGCCAGGGGAGAGATCTGGAAGAACCATGCGAGCATATGACCAAGGGAGCCTCAGGACAGGAGATGCTAATCGGTCATCCAAGCCAGGGATGCTTTTCATTTATTTTAACTCCTGCTCCGTGCCCCCTATAAAGCCACGTGGAACCTGACACCATCAAAGCTGACTGCATATGCCCACGCTTCCCTTATATACACATGCGTTTCCGAGCCTCAGCACGGCAGCCCCGCTCGGGTTACCAAGTACAGACAGCCAGGATGTGATGAGACACAATCTCTTTTATCTTTGGATTAATGGGTCGTATAAAATGCACGCCTCTCTTGTGATGTTCAGGAAGGGGTGGGGGACGACTTACTAGAACAGCTTATTGCAAAAAACGTGATAGAGATAGAAGGCAGTGGGGAATGTTCAGACCTGGATCCAGAATTCTCCCCAAACTGGGGGTGTTTAGATCCAGAGTCTTAGAACATAAGAATGGCCAGACTGGGTCAGACCAATGGTCCATCTAGCCCAGCACCCCGTCTCCAACAGTGGCCAGTACCAGAGCTTCAGGTGGAGTGTACAGAACAGGGCAATTACGGAGCGATTGACCCGTCTTCCCCTCCCAGCTTCTGGCAGTCAGAGGTTTACGCTCGCCTTGAGAATGGAGTTGAATCCTTCCAGATTTGGCTTCGTCTCTAGATTCCCCTCCTCACCCAGAGTCATCTACTTGGAAGTAGACATGCTCTGCAAGAGAAAGCGAGCACTTCTCTCGCTCGGGCTGAAAGGAGCAAACCCACCAGAGAGGGAAAAAATCAGAGCAAAAAACCCCAGATGGTTAAAATGATCACGGCAGCAGGAGCGCTTGTGGCCACCAGACTCCCTGTGGTATCATCAAGAGAGACCCCGGGAAGCTCACTGACCCGATACAAAGGGTTGCAGTGGTGGCTGGCGAGGAGCTGAGCAGGTTGACCAAGGAACTGGCCATGGGACACATGACACAGAACAGCCAGCGAGTACCAACTTATTGATCCAGTCATCAGGGCTTCCTGACACCTGTGCTATTGGCAATGGGACATAGCTCACGGGCCATCAGAATTCAGGCAGTCTTGGCTCCATTAGAACCTACCCTAGGTGGCCACCAGATTTCGGGATTCTCTAGCTTCATCAGCAGGGTTTCAGGGCATTGCTCTAGGGTTTCTGCTCCCTCCACCCGTAGCCCTTTTGCCATCGCAGTAACACACAGAGACAGTCTGCACACTACAGATACAGCGGTACAATCGGCACACATGAACTCTGCATGCTGGGAGCACACGGCACAGGCCTGCTGCACCAATCACGTCCACCCCAATAACCATGCTGCAGCTCTATTTGTCCTGGACCACAGGCTACAACACCTTTTACTGGTCCTGCAGCACCCATGCTAGGAGCCCATTACTCCTGCATCCCAAACCCGCTGCTCTGATCACACACGCTTGTTGCACCCACGCCGGCAGCCCCTGCCACACCCACGCTGCGTGATCTCTTGCGCAGCCGCGCGACACACCTCTTCCACGCGAGCACCAGGCTCTTGTTGCGGCTATTTGCCACACGTTTTATACTTGGGCCGCCTTCACCGCCATCGAGAATCTTTCAGCCTCCCCTGATCATCACAGCACCGCGGAGCCTGGGAAACACAAGAGGCGATGCCAGGAAATTCCACAGGCAGAGAGCACGAGCGTTTTTAGAGGCAAAGCAGAGACATTATCACAAAGAGGAATCAGAGGGAGGTGAGGAGAGTCAGGTTTGCGGTGACTGGAGCTCACTCCCAGTGGCTGTTCTGTAGGACATGACATGGTAGATCTCCAACATTCATGGCCACTAGCCAGTGCCCTGGGGCAGATGTCCACAGCCCAGAATCTACCACTACTAGCACCGAGTGCCCCTCATTGAGGCCTAAGCATAAATGAACCAGGAAATCTATTTAAGTGGCTCATTTGCAGGAACCACCACTGCCTCAGCAAGGGGCTTGTGCCAGGTTAGGCCTTGATGGTGGCCAGCTCAGGCCAGGCCAAGCCAAGCTCCCACCTCGCCTTGGTCTTCAAAAGGTTCCACAAACACCGCCCCCCCCCTCACGCTTTGCCTGTTTGATTCATTTGTTTTAATCTTCTGGCACCCAAAGGTGGCTCCATTCCTGGATGCCCTGTGGAGCTGGCTCTCGAGCCCAGGGCACATGGATGGGCACTTGATTCTGAGAGACCCGAAACCAGGCTCCCCCATCTCTTCTCCCATTGGCTAAGATCCTAAAATGGAACCCTGAGTGCGCCCCGGATCTAGGCTGTCTCGCTGTGCCCATCACTGTGGCACCGGGGTGCCTGTCCCTTTGACACAGTAGCAACCGCTGCCAAAGGGGACAGCTTGAGGGCAGGATGCGGGGATGCAGCCACTGGGTGTTCGGCCTGTATTTATATCACTGCACTGACTCACCCATTCAAAAAGGGACTTGGACTGTCTAAATGCTTCTAGTTCCTGCAGCAATACCCCAGAAACCAAGAATAGCCCCATCTCCGTTTGCAGACAGGCCCCTATGCAAACTCTGAATTCACTCCGACAGGGAGGACCACAGCCCTGTTTCCTCCCCTAGGGCTAGGAACATTTTTTGCTGACCCAAGGGAGGAAAGAGACAGTTTAATAAATGAGGGGCACAGATTTGGAGCGGGGCTGAGAGTTTGTTTACAGACGCAAGCTGAGCGAGCAGAGAGGGTTGTACAAACTGGAATCTTTTCTTGGCTCGGGGTCGTCTCAACTCCCAGCTGCCCCTCACCCCCACCCCGCTTCTCCCTGCGGCTCCAAAAAAGGACCACTCCATGTTACACAATTGGATGTGCTCGGCACCACTGCAGACATGCACGCCTGTGCTCCCTTTTACTTAACAATACCTTTTTCGGTCATCCAGCTTTTCTCCTCCAGCCTCCTGTTGCCATGAAACTGACAGTCTGGGGAGATTTATAGCCCCTGGCTCCAGCTGCAACTATTCCAGCCAGGGAGAGGAGGGAAAGAAGGGTGGGGTGGGATATTTTGGTGAGGGAAGGAGGGGACTCGTTACTAGTTAGCAACGGCATCTGGCAGAGGACACTTGTAATTTCAGGTGTAAACTGAAGGATGCTATGGCAATTGGTGCCAGGGAACAGACCGAGAGAGAGAGAGGGAACCGGTGAGGAATGAGAAACCGCTGCAAGTCACTAAAGGATGGAAGAATGTGGGTATAAAGGGGGGGCAAAGGCATCCCTAGTGCAATTCCACTGATTTCAATACTATTGCACCAGGCAGGGGGATCTGGCCCATTGCATCTGGATCATTCAGCTGCACAGGAGGAATTCTAGTACTTGCTGGAGAGAAACTGGAATGCCCATGTGGGTATTTGCATCAAAACACCAGGAACAGCATGTTCCTCGCCATTCAAGAGGAGTGTACAGCAGTGGGAGGCAGTTCTGAAGCAGCAGCGCCCGCCAACACCCTCTCAAGCGCTAAGACCCCAATGGGGAATCTTGTGAAGCAGGAAAGGAACCCTCTGGGGGCATCAGAAGCAGCACAACAGGCTATACATCTGACTCTATGTAAACCTTCATGCTTCAGGGCATAAACCAACTAATAGGGGTCAGGAAGGAAGATCTCCCACCCCCCGCCCAATGGACAGGTTATTCCATAACTGCCTAGAAAAAGGTACTTGCACCTTCCTCTCGAGTAGCTCATACTGGCCGCTGTTGGAAACAGGATGCCAGACTAGATGGAGCATTAATTTGCTAATGCTATTCCTGTGCTTGGTCTACACTAGCAGAGAAAAGGGGCTGCCAAGGATCGAATAGTTCATGCCACAGAAACAGCATCTAACATCTGCTCCTCCCTCTTAGGGCTACCCAGCAGCAGTCGGCACCAGAGTCAGGGTGCCAGGGCTGCGGCTGTATTTAGGTTTGACCTGTTCAATCAGGAGTACAAGAATGGCGAAATGCCTCCAACCCAAGTCTGTGTAATGCAAAGCTCCTGAATCATCGTCATCAGGGACCCAACCCGGGTCTTAAAGCCTGAGCTTCTACGGCCCGAGAGACAAGACCCACATTGGTTAGCCAAAGCGCTATATGTGGCCCAGCCACCACTAGAGGGGGACAGAGTGCCATACTGAGTGGGCGTGGCTAGCACCTGTTCTTATCACTCCTCTAACGAGGGTACGTCTACACTGCAATTGAACGATGCAGCTCGCGTCTGCATACCCACACTAGCTTCACTCTAGCGAACGTGGATAAAAATAGCAGTGAAGATGCAACCGCATGGACACCGATGCGAGTCAGCAATACCAGGACATACCCAGGTTTCTGGGAGGGCTTGTACAGCCCATGCCAGGGTCTGCGCCATCACGTCTTCACCACTATTTTGAGCTATGCTAGCTAGATGAGAGCTAATGCAGGTATACCTGGGCAGATCACGCTACCGTCCGCAGGAGAGATGTACCCCGAGGCAAACACAGGCTGCTCTCAGCTCTGCGGCAGGTAGCAATGCCAAGAACACAGAGAAATGGAGATTCCCACCGTAGCGCTCCGTCACAGTCAGAGCCACCAAGCGACTTGTGCTGCTCCCGCAGAAACACCAGCGCTGACCTCCCAGAGCAGAACATCCACGCGCCTTCTCTGACTCTACCCCAGCTCTCATCCCACACTGGAGCTGAATGGCGCTGAGAGGCCCAACCCCCATCCTATTGCTCGTGCTGCCCATTACGTCAACCAGAACAGCAAAGGAGAGAGAAGTCCGAGCAATTAATCTATAGCACCAGTATCCTGGTAACAGATCAGCTGACCTTGCAAAACAACCCCCCTCACCCCAGCCTTCTGGGTCGCATCAGACATAGATTGGAAGTATAGGCCCCTTCCAGTTTTGGATCTGATCCAGACACAAACTGCAGAGGGTGGAGGTTCGGCTCTGTGGGTTTTAATTCAAAAACCTCCTTCCTCACCCTACAATTCAAGGGTGCTGAGCACTGGACTGGAAGCTCTGCTTTAGTTCTATTTCCAGGGGAAAACAGTGCAGAACACTCTGATCTGGGCACTAAAACAGGTCCCTGGCACTAGGCAAAGGCCCATGGAGACATTAGGTTTGTCTGACCCTGAATCTCTAACACAGACTGCATGGAGGGGCGACACACCCAGCCTTCCGAACACAGTTCTGCTCGGGATCCCCAGTTTCGGCACGAGTCACAGAGCCAGTCAGGTGCTTAGCGTGTGAACACTTCTCTAGTAGAAAAGGAGTCGGCGTTGCAGGCTCCCTGGATAACGGGGACGCAGTGTAGTAGGAGGTGATAACCTGCAGTGTCAGGACCTGGTGCCTCTGTGCTCACACACACAGGGATCAGGTTCCAACTCATTACTCAGCTAGAAAAGCCGACTGTGGAGAAGCTGTAGCATTTCTCCCCTTTCCCCCCAGAGGAGCCAACTTTCTAGTGGCTGCTAGAAGCCCCAGCCTGAAAGGGCTTTGACAAACTCCCCTGACACAGTCCTTGGGGAACATCTGTTGCACGAGAGGAAATGCTTTCGGGCTCTGAGCTCTGGCTCTTTAGAAAAGCTTTGCCGTTTACCTCCAAAGACCAGATCCTCAGCTGGTGTAAACCAGTGCAGCTGCGTTAACTGATTGACATCAGCTGAGGATTTGGCCCTAGGCATCCCTCCTGGGAAAGGGAGATGGTACGAGAAGAGCCACTCCATATAACCAAGCTAATAGCCAAGCAAATGACCCCCTTTTTCCCAGCTCACACAGCAGGAGCCATATTTTTAAGGACACAAGGTTGCAGGACGTGCGGCAGGTCCAGCCAAGCTGTTACCAC
Organism: Malaclemys terrapin pileata; assembly: GCF_027887155.1. Lineage (NCBI taxonomy): Eukaryota > Metazoa > Chordata > Testudines > Emydidae > Malaclemys > Malaclemys terrapin. Next base: position 23,137,225 of record NC_071519.1, read on the forward strand.
TGCACAAGAAAAGTGAGCCCTCGCTCAATGCATACGCCAGCCAAGGACGGGGCTCTGAGCCAGCCAGACTAGGGAAGGTTTGGCACATCCCGAACCAGCCACGCACACGTGGCATTGCAGGAGGGAGGTTTACAAACACACCCTGCTCAGGGACAGTGCGTGCATTTCTTTTTGGAACATCAGACAAGGCACAGCTGTGACCTGCCCCTTACTGAGAGGGAGCCCGTGTCAGTGGAGGCTGGGAGTCCTACTTCCCTGGGGTATTGGGAGACTAAATTCATTAATGCTTGAGGAGATTAGTAGCGACTATCCTCCACTAACGTAACTTCCCTCGTATTCCTACTGGGGTGGCTGTTGCTTTTACCAACCCAGATGGATCCATGACCCTTTGAGAGCACACACTGGACAGCCAGGAAGCAGCCTTCACTGGACATGCTGCCCTTCCCGCCAGGGACAAAACCTCCCACTCCAAGAGCCGGGCACCTGGTGCTATGGATCAGTCCTTCCTGTCTCTAAAGGGAAACGACCCAGGGCTGCATTGCCAGCGGAGACCGGCTCAGCTCTCTCCTCCCTGGGGATGTGAAGTGCTGCAGAGATCTTACCTTTGAATCAGGGACCCAAAGAGCAGGTGCAGCACCTTCTGCATGTTCTCAGTGCAGAGCCAGCTCCAGTGATCCATCAGCAGCAGATGCAGCAGGTCCAGAGCCATGTCTGCCAGGGGTGTCTCAGAACCTGCCGGGAGGTAGGGGGGGCATGTGAGAAAGCTGGCTCGCACCCACGTCGCTTGCTGCATCAGAGTGACACCACAGCTCTGCAGTCACAGCAGGAACACTGCACTCCTGAGGCACAGATTCCCTTCCTTACAGGACCCCAGTTACCAGCTCTCTAGACTCCGGCACATGCCGAATGCTGCTCCTTGCCTAGGGACATGCCACAACACCCCCACCCACAGCCAGTTCCCCTGACATCTGCATTTAGTCCCAGCTCCAGCCCGGACACAAGAGCGCTCTCCTCTGCAGCACCTGCCTTCCAAAACACCCCTCGGCCTCTCTCACCTCCAATCCAACCCCAAACAGCCCCCTTCTCCTTCCCGCATCCCCCATAATACAGAGTAGACCAGATCTCCAGCTGCTGTCACTCGCTGCCCCACCGACTGCACCCCCAGCTGCGGGTGTGAGGCCGGGGGTGTCGTTTACAATACATGGGTATAGCACCTGGCACAATCGGTGTGGTTTGTAGGAAAGGCCTGGTGACAAATAAAGCCACATCGTATGGTGCATATGGCCAATTCCTTAGTCACGCATTCCCATTCCGAGCGTGAGGAGGCGTTGGCTAAGTGGCTGGGCATCCCCAGTTCCTCCCCAGTGAGGAGAGTGGCAGAACACGAACGTATGATAGGATTAAGGCTCCCAGTCGGTGCCCTCATTGCCCGTCTCCATACAGCCCCTAAGCGGACATGGCACTTTACAAATGCAGAGGAGACACGGACCGTGCAAAGAGCTTGCAAGCAGAATAAGACAAGATCAAAGGGGAGACAAGACATGGGGCAGAGGTTTCCAGGGGAGGGAACCTGGGACGAGGAGAAGAGATTGCTTGGAGGGGTGGGTGCTGAAGGAGGGATTGGAAGGATCTCAGACTCGGAGACAGCCAATAGGACAAAAAAAGCATGAAGACGAGAATGGGGAAAGGAGGCAGAAGGAGAGGTATGGGGATCAGGAGAGGAAACAAAAACAAAGACGTAGGCAGGGGATACCACCGGGTGGGTACTGGTGGGGGTTACAGGGAGGAATCAATGGGGGGAATTCAGGGATGGCAGCATGATTGGAACAGGTGGGGAGGAAACCAATTTCAGCAGCTAGAGTTTGGACTGATTGAGTGTGGAGAGAAGGTGGATGTAGGGGGAGGTTAGCTGGGCTTTTCCTAGGCATGCCCCTCTCTGCTCCCAACCTGAGGTTTCCCGGTGGTTTGGCTTTCTGGTTAGCACTGCTGGGCTGCCATCTTGTGGCAGGCTCTGGTCCCAGCATCGACGGTATCCCAGCACAGAATGGAACGGTTCAAAACACGAACACATCAGCAGGGATGTGCCACTGTCAGACCTCGACAGGGTAACCGGGTCTGTTCCTCAGGGTCCTTGGACTCTCTAACCAAATTGTGCAAGCTTCAGATCTTAATTGCAGTTAGCCCGTCTAGAGAACTTTCGCACCCCTAGATCGCAGGGTACGCGACACAGGTGGGAGGCGTTACTTTCCCCATATTACGGGTGGCCAAACTGAAGCACAGGTTCCATGTGCTGACCTCCTGTTCCCCTCACTGTCCCAGTCACAGACCCTTCATCCTCTCCTGAAGCTGGAGCACCTTTCAGAGTCCTCCTGCTCCTGCTCAAGTTACTGCACAAAAGGAGAGTGGACAGGGGTTTTGCTTTCATTCCTCGCTGTCAGTGAGCTGACCCCTTGCTCCCATCAGACTGGACGCTAATTGTTTTCACATGACCGTCTAGTAAGATCGGCGGCTCACATTTGGCCGCCAGGTCCTTCTGGGAATCATTTCCTCTCATGCATTACATTCCTCTGGGGCTTGGATTTGCTCTAGAAGGGCCAAAGCTGGTTGTCACCACGCGCAAAAACCAAGGCAGCGCTACACGACAGATCATGAATTAACCTTGTTTACTCCCTTCATGTCCATTCCCCCAAGCCTAGGTCACTGGCTGGCCAACCTCACTGTGCCCCCCTCTTCTGACAGGTCACTTACTCAACAAATATGGACTCTGGTTGTCCTTGGCAAGCCATTTCGCAGACATTCCCCTTCTCCTCCCAGACCATTCCGTCCCTTCGCTGCTTCCAGGTCTGGTGATGGCTCAGATAAGTCAGCATCATTTACGCAAGACTTCCACGAGAGTTCAGCTAAACACGACTCCTTCGCGTCTCACTTGTTCTGTACAGACCAGTGACCTCAGACCTGACAGCCCTGCGGTGCTATGTATTCACATTCATTAGAGGCAGGGCAGGCACCGCTACCTATACATAAGGATGCCCCACACTTCCTATTATGAGACCGTGTTTGCAATTGATTATAACTTAACCAGCCTTTAACCATTTGGTCTGTAATCTTCCAGGCTGGGTGTCTGCCTCAAGATGAATTTTTTTGGAAAGTTTCAGCTTAAACAGTTCAGCCGCATCCAAGAACAGACTAGGGAAAAATACATCGTTTTGCCCATGTTAAAAATATTCTTGCAACTGTCTTGTTGAGAAGCTCTAGTGTCCCCATGCTTGGAGCAGGGACTTGAAATTTGGCAGAGGTCACCCTAGTGTCACAGATGTGCCTTTTGCTGGTCCCATTAAAGCCATCCAAATTTGGCCAAGTTACAAACCTCTGAAAGACTGTGTAGTATATCACATAAACGCAAGGGGACTGAATGACAGCTGCACAGGCAACCTTAATTCTGGCATTTCCTAACTTTTGAGTTCTTGACTTTGCAACTTTAATGTTCTTTTAATGGAGGGTTTTTTTTAATGCAATATTGAAACTAAAATGTATTAAATGTCTCCCTCTCCCGCTTCTAGGAAATGCATCTCTATAGTAACGTTCAGCAGAGGAACTCCAAGCTCTCCATAAACATTTTTCACATCTCAACCTGTAGGGTACAGAAGTGTCATTCCCTCCCTGGTTGCCTGGAAAACAGGGAACAAGGGCCACACAGGTGGAATAACTTGCCCAGGGTCCATCAGGGAAAAACCAAGCAAACGGGAGTCCAGACTCATACTCCCAAAGTATTAGACAACCCTGTTCTCTGCAAACTGCCTTTGTTACTTTCTCTTGGATATGTTCTGTCATGCAAAGCAGCAGCACGTATCTGCCCAGGTGGGAATTTTCAAGGGTGCGGCCTCATAAAGATCATTGTGGTGCTAATGTTGAGAGTCATTCAGATTTTTTATTGTAGACGGGGTGTAAAAGAGATATAGATATACGAACAAGTGAGTCATCAGCTCCTGCACCGTACCGCCAATAGGTTATTTTAGAGAAACGCAAATGAGACAATGCTGGGCATGGTGGGGGGACAAAGCGTGAGACTGGATCACTCCCTTTCAGCATGTAAAACTAAAAATATTACTGTGTGCAAGACTGTTCAGGCCCTTTTCACACCATGCAATGGCTTTCTCTCTCCAGCTCCTGGGTAGCAAATTCCCAAAGCCTGTTCTATGCTGGGTGGAGCAGTGTTTGTTTTCGTTGGTTTGCAGACTGTTGGCCACTAGCTATTAATTATCACTGGTATCGCAGTGGTGCCTGGAGACCTCAACCTGGGAGTGGGGCCCCATTGTGATGGGTGCTGGACATGCTCGGAAACCCAAAGAGGTTACATCTAAGTAGCTTGGAGCGAGTGAGGAGTTTTGAGAGAGCCCTTGCTCTCTTGCCACAGGACAGCGTCAAAGAGATGACTGAGCCATGCACTCCACACCCACATGGCTCTGATTCTTCCCTTTGCTTCCAACGACAATCCAGCACACAGCTGCTTCCCAGCATGGCGCTAGAGAGGTCTGGTTGTTTCAATCATTAATCAGAGTGCCAAAAGCATGACAGGCAAGGAGACCCCAAAGGCCTTATGAGATAAACAGACTGACGAAGATGGGGGAGGCATGTAACATAAAAGCCAAGTGATGGGGTGGGGTGGAGGGGCATTGGCAGGCAGGAGCTTACCAGGGTCATCCTTCTGGCGCACCGTCTGCTGCAGAATGTACGTGGGGCCTGACCCCTCAGTTTCCGGGGCCTCGCTGGACATCGCCTCCAGCAACTTCTCCTGCTTCTGAATGAAGGACTCCATCCCGGCCAGGGACAAGGCGTCAGAGACCTGAGGAAACAGCCATGTGTCAGGGCCACAGCACTGGGAAGCAGGTGGCTAAAACGGGCAGCCCATCCCATCCAACTACTCTGCATCATACGAACAGCTAGCCACTGCCCTGAACCATAGCCTCTCCCGGCTTCCGCTCTGCGTAGCCCTGCTGAATCCAGTGGCTCCCATCAGGGCACACTGGCTTGTCCATTAGCACCGCAAGCATAAAAATTAGATCACAGGGAGTCACTGTTGCTGCCATTCATTTTCTATTTCAACCTGCAACATCAGTTCCTGCTTCTGGGCTCCAGAACCATGCCCCAGCTGTGCCAATGCATCTCATTCCTGTCTTGCAACATCCTTTGTTATTTCAGCCCTAGATGCCCAACCCACCTGCCTTCATCTCCAACAACCCTCCTACCCCAACCAGCTCTGCCCTTTATACCAATCTCATAGAACTGGAAGGGACCTTGAAAGGTCATCAAGTCCAGCCCCCTGCCTTCACTAGCAGGACCAAGTACTGATTTTGCCCCAGATCTCTAAGGGGCCCCCTCAAGGACTGAACTCACAACCCTGGGTTTAGCAGGCCAATGCTCAAACCACTGAGCTATTATTTGGACTGCGGTAGTGCCCAGAGTCCAGGGCCCTGTGTACTAGGCGCTGCACAAAGATACAACAAAGAGATGGTTCCTGCCACCAAGGCCTTTCCTCACCTGCAGCCCCCCTTTACTACTGCAGCCCTGGTCTCCCCAATAGCTCTGTGAATGCTCTTCCTGCTTGGCTGGTAAGAATCCTGCTAGGCACTGGGCCCCTCTTGAACTAGCCATGCAACTAGCTTCATGTTGGCTCAGACTACCAAACTAGTTGCACTGGTGACCGTCTCCAGCAGCAGCAAGCAGTGAATACGCTACATGGGGTCCCCACTGCACCACATCCCTTGTACACCTAGATTTTTCCAGTTCGGCCATCAAACAGTCTCCCAAAGACCCATGGTCCTGGCCACCTGACCAGCATCCTCGTCAGGATCCGCACTCACAGTGCTGCCCTCCCTCAGGCCGTACAGGATCCTCTCATGTGCTTCGGCCACGCTCAGCACGGGAGCAATTTTACTGGACGGGAACCTCAGCCTGGTCCTGGGGAAGAGAGACAGACCGGAGTTTAATGCCTTGTCCTTAATCTGATGTGAGGAGTTGCTAAAGCTTCAGCTAAGAACACAGAAAGCCACCCTGCTGTGAAAGGAAACCAGCTCTGATCTATCCTGTAACCAGGGCCAGATAAAGGGGCAGGCGACTGCCTGGGGTGCCAAGCTTGGGAGGCACTGGGCTTGGGGTGTTGTTTTTGTTGTTAGTGACAAAAGGGAAAGTAGAACATTTGAAGTGACATGTTTCAAGCATTCCGTATGCAGATTCATTTTTCACTAGCCTCCTAGAACATTCTGGACCTTTGTAGAATCTCGTGGAACCTTCCAGACTTTCTGAGAACTGTATTTTCCTCGAACCTTCTAGAATGTTGTCAGCCAGGCCCTCGCTGGGTAGGACGTCGCAAGTCAGTCAGTGAGGTATAAGAACGGAGTGAAGTGAAGTAAGAGCCCAGCTGCGATATTGTGAACCTTGTTCACATGGCTGACAACATTCTGGGAAATGTTGTTCTCAGAAAGTCTGGAAGGTTCCACGAGATTCTACCAAGGTCCAGAACATTCTAGGAGGTTAGTGAAAAATGAATGAATTACAAATGCAATAAAAAAATAAGGTAACAAATGGGAGGGGGGGCACCAAAGATGCTCCTTGCCTGGGGCGCCATTTGGTCTAGGGCCGGCCTTGCCTGTAACCCCCAGTGGCCCTAGGCAAACCACTCGGTAGGTATAATTTCCAAAGGTCCTAGGCAATTTTTGAATGTATAGCAGCATCGGATACATACCATGAATGGCCCTGTACATGCCACGATAAGCCCTGTCAAAGAAGCGCTTGTATCATGCTATAAAAGGGGGGGGTCCTGCAAAGGGAGTCGCCATAAGGGCTTACAGACCACGTGGGTACCCAGAATACACACTCCAGGTGTCTGCAACACAGTGATGGTCTAGTGGTTAGCAGCAGCAGCCAGGGCTCCTGGGTTCTATTCCCAGCAATTCCATTGACCTACGTGCAACATTGGGCAACTCACTTCGCTTCTCTGTGCCTCTGTTTCCCCATGCCAAGGGTTTGGGCCGGGGGTTTGGGCCGGGGGTGCCTGAGATATTGATGGAGGAGCTCAGCTTCTGAAGCTGGAATTTCTGACCCAGAACAGGGATATTTCAGGGTGAGCACAGCATGCAGGAGTCAGTGATAGCCATGGGCCCTGCAAGCACCATGCTGCCTCGCCCACCTCCTGAGGAGACTGCAGCCCTGGCTGGTGCTTTGGGCCCAGGGAAGCACTGACAGGATGTTGCACAACAGTGACAGTGCAGCTCTGGCTACCATATATATATATATATATATATATATATATATATATATATATACACACACACGGTCTAGGGTTGACTTAATCTTGCCTTTACATGGGGAGCATGGACTAGATAACCTGTTAAGGTCCATTGCAGCCTTATATTACTGTGGTTGTGGTTCTAGATACATAGAATCATAGAATATCAGGGTTGGAAGGGACCTCAGGAGGTCATTTAGTCCTACCCGCTTCTCAAAGCGGTAACAATCCCCAGACAGATTTTTGCCACAGATCCCTAAATTACTCCCTCAATGATTGAACTCACAACCCTGGGTTTAGCAGACCAATGCTCAAACCACTGAGCTATCCTTCCCCCCGTATACATGTATACGCCCACTTCTTACACACTGGTTACCATTTTTTCTAAATTCAGATTTAAAATAATAATAAAAAGAACTCAACATGCCAATTCAAAGCTCTGGGTGCCCTAATCAACCACCATGACTTGGATAACGGAGTGGAGATGATGCTTATAAAATGTGCGGATGGCACCAAGCTGGGAGGGATTACAAGCATTTTGGAGGGCAGGATTAGAATTCAAAGTGACCTTGACAAATTGGAGAATTTCTCTGAATCCAACAAGATGAAATTTAATAAAGACAAGTGCAAAGTTTTACACTTAGGAAGGATGAAAAATCAAATGTAAAACTACAAAATGAGGCTATCGGCTAGGCAGTAGTAGTGCTGAAAAGGAATTAGGGGTTATGGTGGATCATGAACTGAATATAAGCCAACAAAGTGATGCAGTTGCCAAAAAAAAAAAAAAAAAACACCAATATCATTTTGGGGTGTGTTGTATGTAAGACACTGGAGGTAATTGTCCCTTTCTACTTGGCACTCGTGAGGCTCCAGCAGGAGTACTGTGTCAACTTGTGGGCACCACAATTTAGGAAAGATGTGGACAAATTGGAAAGAGTCCAGAGAAGAGCAACACGAATGATAAAAGGTTTAGAAAACCTGACCTATGAGGAAAGTTAAAAGAACTGACCATACTTTAGTCTTGAGGAAAGAAGACTGAGAGGGGACCTGATAACAGGCTTCCAATGTTTTAAGGGCTGTTATAAAGAGGATGGTGATCAATTGTTCTCTGAAGGCAAGACAAGAAGAATGGACTTAATCTGCAGCAAGGAAGATTTAGGTTAGATATTAGGAAAAACTGTCTAACAATAAGGGTAGTTAAGCTCTGGAATAGGCTTCCAAGGGAGGTTGTTGGTCTAGGGTTACTTGGTCCTGCCACAGCAGGGGGCTGGACTTGATGACTTAGAATCATAGACTATCAGGGTTGGAAGGGACCTCAGGAGGTCATCTAGTCCAACCCCCTGCTCAAAGCAGGACCAGACAGATTTTTGCCCCAGATCCCTAAACAGCCCCCTTGAGGATTGAACTCATAACCCTGGGTTTAGCAGGCCAATACTCAAACCACTGAGCTATCCCTCCCCCACGAAGAGCCACTTGTTTTGGGTCCTAGGCCCGCTTGGCCCGCCTCCCTGCCTCCCATGCAGTGCTGGTCCCAATCCAGGCACACTGGGACGGAAAGCGTCTGGCGGTAACGGGGAGAGACCGGCTCCTCCAGGCCTTTCAATCTAACCGAGAGGCTTCCCCAGCCTACCAGGGCTGTTCTCAAACCCAAGCAACATAAACAATGGCTTGGAGCCGCAGGTGGAATTGGCAATTTACAGGCCTAGCAGGCCAGGTGGGGGGATAATTCATCACTGGATCAGCTGTCCCCTCTGACAACAAGGCCACAAGGAAAGGCAGCTCCTGGCTAGATATTCCCTCCTGTGCCTTCCCCAGCAGCTGGGCTGATTTTGGGAGGGGCGGGACACAGGAGCACAAGGCCCAAACCGCTCTCTAGACTTCTCGAGGTCCCTTCCAGCCCCAGATTTCTATGATTAACAATACAATAAATAGAATGGAATTCCCACCGTATATATCCATGTGTATAGCTCTTCTCTTATCCACTGGCTAACACACACACACAGGCCCTCCTACACCGGTCAATATTTCTTTTTTAAATAGAGATTTCTGTTCAGTGAGCGGTAGTCACTTATACACAAGCATATACAATAACATAACACATGTTCATAAAACCTTTTGCTATCAAACGCCCTAAGTAGGATTGTGTAACCCAACTATTAAATGTGCAGACACAGAGAGGTCTGAAGGATCTGGAAGGGCTGTTTGCTTTTTGGATCAATTAAAAAGTCTGTTTATAGCTAAGGAATGTTCTTTCCAGCCAAGATTGCCCCAAATCTGATTTAAAAAAAAAAAAAAACTGTTCAGAGCAGCTTTTTGAAGCAAAACATCCCCTTTCAGGAAAACACATATGTATACACACACATGCATTCCAACCAAGTTGACCAGCGGCTTCTGTTGATTTTAGCAACAGCAGATAGTAAACACTTATGTAGCAAAGTACATGCAGTATCCTCGGCTTATGCCACAGGATAAACACTCCAGCATTCACTGGCCTTCCATTGGCCACCGCAAAGAGCTTGTGGAACTTTTGGTAAGGGGAGTGGGGGTTAACCCCCAAGTCTGGACCAAATCAAAACTCAGGTATTGAAATTACATTCTTCCTCCCCCAAACTCCCTTGCAGTTTCAGCTGGATTTGGGATTGTGTCCTAAAGTATTGTGGATGGTTGCCACTATTGCTGTTTAAACATCAGCTGCGCTCCACCCCAGAGGAAGCCGCATTTCACTGGTACAGCTTGTGCATTGGTTTAAAGATTATAATGCAATCCTTCAATAACATAAGCATGTCCTCCAATGCACTGCACCTCTAACAGCACAAAATACAATGTTTCAGTGCGGATCCCATGGGAAGAGTGCCACCTATCATCAGCCAGCACCAATTCCTGGAATATCTGAGTGTTCCCCTTGGGGTCTCCTCTTCACATACTGACCCAAGTTGACCCTGCTTGATTTGTAAAATGTAATGGAGTCACAGCACAAGGTAGGACGGCTGCATATTACTCACCATTTCAAAGCACCCAACATCAAGCCTGGTATTTGGTGCTGCCTTGAAGCACTAATTATCCTATGTTCAGTCCACTGATACTGTCAACATGCTACGCATAACCTGAAAAAAAGAGTCCTTACTTATTAGCCTTCTTCCCATCCGTCTGGGATTTCCCATCCACCTCTGCCTCGCTGAGCTCTTCCGTTGGGCTCTGAGGTTCCGACCTGGGAAACGCCGTCTTCAAAGTGTCCACAATGGCATTGAGCACAATCTGCCAGGGGTGGGAAAAGCAAGGTGGTTAGCTCCTCGTGAAAGAGGAAGATACCATGTTCCAGAAAGAGGTGTCCTCTGGCTTCCAACTCAGCCAGTAACTGCCTATCGACTGCTACTAAGGAGGAAGAAGAATGTGGCATGGCCAGAACAACCTTCACTTTGGGATTAAAAGAGCTCAATGCTGCACCAAAAAATGTCATCCATGCTCCTTTAGGGTAAGGTCCTGCTGTCAGCAGAGTCAATGGGGAAGCCAGTGGGACAAGGCATGGGCCCATAATGCCCTTTAACAGATTTTTTTTTTTTTTTTTTTTAATATGGAGATATACCTATCTCATAGAACTAGAAAGGACCTTGAAAGGTCATCTGAGTCCAATCCCCTGCCTTCACAACAGGACCAAGTACTATCCCTGACAGATTTTTTTTTTTTTTTTGGCCCCAGATCCCTAAATGGCCCCTTCAAGGATTGAACTCACAACCCTAAGTTTAGCAGGTCAATTCTCAAACCACTGAGCTATCCCTTGCTATTAGGGGCAAAGGGGTAGCCAAGATGCCCAGAGAAATGGACAAGAACTGATGGGCAGCTCAAACCTCCACTTAGCTTCAGTCTCTCCTTCTCGTCTCTGCTCCCATGGCTGACAGGTGCTCCCCTTTAGACCAGGCCTACACTGCAATCGTGGGCAGGTGATCACAGCTTGTGGAGACAGACTCAATGCTAGGGTTGATCTAGCTAGCTGGAATAACAATAGCAGTGAAGCCGTGGCAAGTACATACCCAGGTGCTGGGTGGGCTTGTACAGTCCGTGCTGCTGCTAGCAATCATTATTCGAGCTAGCTAAATCAAAGTTAGCTCAGGGATGCCTACATGCACTGCAGTCACACCTCTGACCGCAGGGTAGACATAACCTGAGAGTCACAGGGTCTCTCCAGGTAACATTTTAGATGGAGGCCTGCTAAACCCTCTGAACCGCACATATGCTTGTAAAGGACACTTCTTAAAGTGCCCCTACTGGAGCTGCCGAGGGTTCAGTGGAGTGGCAGGCACTGAAAGTGATCCATCTGTAGATAGAGCCCTCGCTTGGGGTGTTCAGGGCATGGGAGCAGCTACTGCTCTGGCAAGATTCCACCTGGGAGAGGCATATGGTAGAATTTTAATGCAACAGCAAAAGGAAGAGAGACTGATTTCACTTTGATTTTGTTTATGGGCACCAGGTGCACCACGAGAGGAAGTGTTGGCTGGCATGTCAAGTGTGTTTAAATTAGATTGCAATATCTTCAATGCAGGGACGCTGTCTGAACCATTTTCCCAAGGGCAGGACAGCCTGGATTGTGTGAACATCACAGGGGACAGAGTAAATTTGGAAAATTGAGACTTTGGATAAATCAAGGGAACTTTCAGTGTGACTGTTGTAGAGGGAGGAGGGGCAGGACCCTGTTTGGGGGGGGATGGCTGTTGCGCTGGGCTGTGTATATTTCAGCACTCTGGAAACTGGAAGAACGAAGAAGGGAAAGCTATAAAAAGCATCACTCTCATTCATTCAGAGCCAAATACACTGCGCATGCAGGCATTCAGTTAAGCCTTAACCCAAGTGGTTTTAACAAGCAGTCGTGCACCCAGGTGCCCAAGCAGAAACCGATCTGTAAAGGACAGGTTTGAAAACTTTGTATTGCTCTCATTAAATAAATAAATAATTAAATAAAAAACTGCCCATTAACAATCAGGGATTGGCCAGCTGATGTAAATACAGTAACCCATGAGTACCAATCCCCAATTCTAACTACTAGACTATGCATCTTTATCTAATTATTAAAATATCTATGCAGCAAGGTTTCCTAGGAAAAACACAATGGGTAGGTTGTAGGTATCTTACACCCCTCCTATAACCTGAGATCAGGTAACACATGTTACCACTCAGGAGATTTGTTCCGAGAGCTCACAATCCAGGAGGAGATCTGGGGAAGAGTACCCAAAGGTGCACCAGGCACATAAGAGTTAGTATGTTTCCGAATCACCAACACTTGAGCTCATCAACTGAGCTGGGCACTTGCAAGATGGGGTGGGAAAAGTGGTCATTGAAATGAATGAACCATCCCTCTGTCTCCTCTTCTTTCCCCTTCTGTTACCTACAACGTCCTAGGCTTTTGATGGGAAGGGTAGCAATTTGGGTCACAGACGCCATTTGCACAAAGCAAGCAAGGGTGGTCTTATGGTTAAAGCAGGGGACTGTGACTCCAGTGACCCAGACTCCCTAGGCAAGTCATTCGATATTTCTATGCCTTGGTTTACCCCGCTGTGACAGGGGGATTAGAATACTTCATTTCTCCACTTCTGTGGCCATGCAGATTGCAAGCTCTCTGGGGCAGGGACTGTCTGTAACCAGGGGTATGTACAGCACCTAGCACAGTGGGGTCCCAGAGCTCAGCTGGGGCCTCTAGATGCTAATAAATAACAACAGGCAGACAAAAGCCTAGGAGGAGAAAGTATTTTAATGCGTTAGGATGAGAGCGTTCACACAAATGGAGCTCAGCAGATGGCAGATACATAGGGGCATTAAGGTACCTTGTCTATTCTGGAGACCACGAAGGGTTTCTTGACAAACGCGATCCTGGCGTCCGTGTTCAGGGCGAGGAACTCCTGCACCTGCTCACTATTGGCAATCTCGGGAATGCTGCACAGTTGCTGCAAAGGAAAACACAGGGTTGGGTCCTCAGAGACAGATGAGTCCTGGTAAAGCCTGTTGTCCATCTCTCCTGGTGATCAGTACCAGATTGTCTTTTATGCTCTAGTCTCCAGATGTTCCAAGAGACTGCATGACCACCACTCCCCAGGGAAAATTCTCCCACACTCCGACAGGGTATTTGTTGAGCTATCCACCCTGAATTTCTTCCCTCCTCCATAAAATGCAAGAGGGCAAAGTCATGCCTTGTATGGATGATTTGGAGTCAGTAGGGGGAAAAAGCAGACCAAGGCTTCTCTTGTTGCCTCCTCCCCCCCGAAAAAAAAAGTTAGAGGCCATTTCTGAAAGTTTGACTTGCCCAAGGTCACATACACATGTGGCAAAGCCAGGATAAAAGCCCAGGAAGTGTGTTCCCAGTCCCCTGCTCTAACCAGTCCCTCACTACTCTGCTCTGTTCAGTCACACAGATGGATCCTGCCCAAACAGATCACAGTCATAAGGAAGAGAGAGGCGGCTGAGTCTGTTTAATGATAGGGACCTGAGAGAACATCTCACCTTCAAGAACGATTCCAGGAGACTTTTTCTGGCTTCCACCTTGTCACTGTCCATGTTTCCGAACGGAAGATCAGGAAAAAGTTTCTTTGGACCTTTGACATCTTCAAAATAAAACACATGCATAAGTAAAAATAAGACGCATCAGTAATGTTAATAAAGGGTTAAATCCCGACTCTTGCTGAGGAGTAACTTACTACACCCATAGGCCAATGGCAGAGTAGGTTAATTCTCTGCATGAACTAGGGTGAAAGGATCTGGCCTCAAATATATACAGAGCTTTCATCCCAAGTCTTTTAAGACACAGGACTCTGCAATGCCAAAGGACTGGAGGTGTTGGTTAAGAGATAATAGACAACCCGAGAGAATTTATTATCTGTAATAAGTTGTTATATTACAATGTTTCAACATTATCCAAACAATGGACTTTCCAGTGGGCTGGAGATTTCAAAACCCCAACTTTTCATTCCAAAATCAGAATGAAAATAATTCTCAAAACCAGAGGCTCCTATGGTATGGAAATTCTGCTGTCTGACCAGCTCTCCACTGCTTAGTCAAGGGCCCCCCATTACGTTAGGAAAGGGACATCCTAACCTGGGCTGCAGCAAGGGCTATGTTAAGACCTTAGGAGGAATCTAGCAGCCAGCCCTGCTCTGCACTTTGATGTGCACCCATTACCAGACATGGACACTCCTCCCCGGCATCCTCTCTTCTAACTAGCTTGGCAGAGGAACGGGAATTGCTTGTCGTTTGAGTCCCCCAGCAGTTAACGCCTGCAGTGATTTGGATTAGGGAAGCCACGAGCTACACTCGGTTGAGCCATATTTGGTGCTTGCGCTACATGTTGGTCACCTCTACCACAGGGCTTGCTCCTGGAACCTACAGTGATGCTCCTTGAAGCACCCACCCATCAGCAATCAGGAAGAGGTGACCAGCTCCCGCCCACCACTCTGAGAGCCCTGTTCCCGTCACGGGGGAGCTAGCTCAGTGTTGCTGGCTGACCCACACCCCTCTCTGCTGTTGTGGATCACAGTGCACAACAGGCAGGGCTATCAGGAAGAGGATGGACTGGGCAGTGTTGCAGAGGCTCCTACAGCAGGGAGAATGGCTGATATGCATTGGGGGAGGTGTGGGGCAGGATATATCTCACTGTGGCCAGAAGAGGGCACTTGGGAACTCAGATGAAGTTCAGAGAGAGGCAGGGGGAATACTGAGGTCATCCTAGCCTCCTGTTAGCCCAGCGTATGCTGGCCTATGGACGCTCACCGGGCCGTCTCAATGGGGCACCCATTATATTTAGCCAAGCAGTGCCATGCAGAGGTGGCAAGGAGGGGCAGGGAGGTGGGGAAGGAAGCTAGGGCTTTTACAGGGAACCAGCTTGAGTGCTGACTTTTAACGAATTTCCGCAGCTCGGGTTTCTCCTCCAGCCTGGTCTGCAGGTTCAGGAACTCGCGATAGCGCCGGTTCACCGTGTGGTAGGCCACTTGCTGGAGGCTGTTGGCATTCTCACTCTCCAGCGCGGTCTCATACTGCGGAGGAAGAGGGCAGGCCATTAGTCAGTCGTTAACTTGTGGAGACCAGACACACCTCAGGGACAAAGATCCCTCCCTGGGCCAGGGGATGAGACCCAGGAATCCCCACTCTCAATCTCTCGCTCTAACCACTGGGCCCACACTACCCCCCGGGGTGGATAAAAGTGGAGGAATTTTTTTTTTTAAATAATTTAAACGGGATTTGATTTTTGTTATTTACAATTCGAATTCATTTTTTGTTTTTAAAAATAAACCGATTTAAAATGAAATCTGAATTTAATACAAAGTATGTTAAGACCTAAACTTATTATAATCTCTTAAAACATTTGAACAAACAATAAATATGCTGAATCCATGAGCCTCTATCAAAACCTTTGAGTTAAAGGCTGCTTTTCTATAAAAAGAAAGAATCGGGGGAAAACATCTACCTTGTGAGGTGAAGCTTAATAAATATGGCACAATAGTGGTAAATAAGCAATAGATCAGGGGTCGGCAACCTTTCAGAAGTGGTGTGCCGAGTCTTCATTTATTCACTCTAATTTACGGTTTCGCGTGCTGCTAATACATTTTAACGTTTTTAGAAGGTCTCTTTCTATAAGTCTATAATATATAACTAAACTATTATTGTATGTAAAGTAAATAAGGTTTTTAAAATGTTTAAGAAGATTCATTTAAAATTAAATTAAAATGCAGAGCCCCCCAGACCAATGACCAGTGAGAGTGCCACTGAAAATCAGCTCGCGTGCCACCTTCGGCATGCGTGCCATAGGTTGTCTGCAATAGATCATTCACCATTTTCTTCCATACTACAAAAAAAAAATATGTACAATTAATAAAAGTCTGAAAATATTAAGCTATACAGTTGCTTAAATAAATATAGCTAGTTATAGTGTACGTTCCTAGGTACCAAATCTCATGTGAAGGCTTTCTTTAGTTGTAAATCAACATGATTTTTATGATCATCTCAGCCAAGGAGAATACATCTTTCTTTAGAAAAGAACTGAAGTACAAATGGAAAAGTTGATTGAAATTGAGGATTTCGAATCAAGGTTTTCCACTTGGTCATTGAAATCACAGATTTAAATCAACCTGCCCTGCTATGGCCAAAGCTCCCAGCGGAGGGGGCATTTAGCTTGGCCTAAAACAGCTTGCTGATCTTCTCTTCCAGAGCATTGGCCTTCCTGCAATGCCCCCCCTCCAACAAGAACAGAGGAGTGACTGTATCACCTTGACCGTGTAGAGTGTGTAGGGATGGAACCCTGTCCCGCTGTGTTCCCGGGCAGTGATGGTTCCGGTTATCCGCAGGTTCTGGATGATGACTGGGCTGTCAGGGCTACTGAGTGGCTCAAAGCTGAAGGTATGGGAGGAGTAAAGTGGGAGAGGCGGCTGGCTGGGGTCCAGGGGACTCTTCGCTGGATTCTCCAGAAAGGACGGTCGCCTCAAGAAAGGCTTCTCTGGATCAGCCAGCAGGGCGGTGACAGAGCCCAAGCTTTCTTCCCTCTCCACTGCGGGGTCGATTTGTATGTCAGGGCACCGGCCCAGCGCAGAGGGGAGGACGCTCGTTTCAGAGCTAGAGGCGGTGCTCTCCTCCAGATACCCATCCTTAGCAACCACACCGTCCTCTTGGTCCAGGCCGTTCGGCCCCTCCAGCACCCCAAAGGAATCCTGGAATGTGTCAGTGAGGAATTCCTCCGTGGACAACAGCACCACGGAATCAGAGTCCTTGCCGAGGTCAGACATAGGGGACTCCAGCTCTGAGTCCTCACCCAGGAAGAGGGAGCCCAGAGTATCTGGCTGGGGGTAGTGCACGGGCGTGCTCCCGGCTTTCCTACCGTCAGCATCAGCACCAGGCTCTCCGCTTGTCACGTCCTTCCCCTCTTCCGCTTCCTGGGGGTTGCACTCCAGACTGTCCACCACGTCGTAACTGGGGAGCTCTGAAGGCCTTGGAGATGGTGCCACAACTTTCAGTGGCAAAGAATTCGGCACTGTGGGCTGGCAGGGGGAGGCGGCCAATGGAGGCTCCTCCCCCTTTCCCCTTCTCACCCCTTTGCTGCCCATCTTGGAGAAAATCCCAATTAGCAACAGGTTGATCCAGTCAGGATCAGACATCTTCTTGATCATAGGCAGAAGAACATTGCAGGTGATCAGCTCCACCACCACGAAGCGCCCGGTCCTAGTTTCCAGGTGAGGTTTGGGCACCAGCACCTGGAGCAACAGGTCCACAATGCTCCGGGCATAGTTCACTTCCATGGCTGGGCTCTGGACGGCTGGGTGCGGGGCAGAGAGCTCGCTGTACACTCGCCAGAGCTGGTCTGCCAGCTGAGCTGGTCCTGCCGGGCTCCTTGCAGCCTCCATGCTCTCCCTTGCTTTCATATAGCTTTGCAGGTGGCAACCACAAAGCAAGAGAATCTTACGGGTCAAGGCTTGCTTGTCCACCAGTGCCATCCTCCTTTTGAGCTCTAGGGCCAGGCCTGTCATGGCCTTCCTCACCTCGTCCTCAAAACCCTGCTCACTGCTGACCGTCCGGTACCACGAGGACACAAAGTCCCGGATGATCTTCTGGATCATGCGGTCAATCTCCTCGTCCAGCTGTCTCTCCGCCTCGGGGCTCTGCGGGCAGCTCTCCAGCAGGACGAACCGTTCCAAGTGGAGCCGGCTGCGGGTGCCGATGACGGCCTGGGACCCCAGCCATCCCCCCAACACTGCCAGCAAGCCGGAGAGGAGACAAAGCAGCCAGACGTTAACCAGCAAGTGGATGACTAATAACCAGGCTAACAGGGCCCCGAAAACCATCAACTTCCTGTTGCCTACCAGGTCGCTCAGCCCGCTGCCTAGGCTAGCGCAGGACTCCTGCGTCTTTAGCATCCTCTGGTTTTCCATAGAAAGAACCAGGGAGCTTGGTGCTGGGCTTGCAAGTCTGAAAGCCGATTTCCCCAGCCCAGGAAGATCAGCACCTTGTAAACATCACATCCAACCAGCTGGGACACAGGAGAGGCAAACGCAAACTACTCTCTGCTGACTGCCAAACCCCAGCACCCAGACAGCCCCACCGAGCCACGGATTACAAGCCAGGAGGTGCTTTGCAAAGGCACCTTTGCCTCTCTCTTTGTCACAGCCCCAGGTAAGACCAAACCAGCCAGGCCAACCAGCCCCCTTTAAAACCACTGGCTCCTGGAACGACATGAGTTGCTTTAAAAACTACAGCTGGGTGAAAAACTTCCAGCTTTTCAGATCACAGGGGCAGAGCGACCCTAGCCTCTCCTCCCCCACATCTGCACCCCAACTTTCCCTATAACCCCCCTGCCAAGCCAGTGGGCTCTCAAATCCTGCTGCCACCCACAGGGCCTTAACTGGGTGCTCGCTGGAATACGTCACGGGTTTGTCTAAGTGCTGCATTGCCAGGCATTGCTGGTGCTTGGCTCCTTTGCTCTCTCCCAGCTCTGCTTGGCATCTGTGGCTGGCTCAGCAGCTGCTCCCCTGCCTGCTGCTGGCCCCTCTCCTGCCAGGAAATGGACCTGGGGCTGGTGGCTCAGGGCTGTTGTCTGAGAGCTGCCGGATCTCCCTCTGCCAAGGAGATGCCAGCGAAAGGGGAAAGGGAAAGGCCCAAAGCAGCACAGAGAGGCGTTTCTCAGTGCCATCTAGTGAAAGGGAAGCAGCAGCACAGAAAATACTGCAGCAGTTCAAAACATGGTCTCTGCTCATGCAGCCACTAGCACATCCTGGGGACTTGAGGTGGCGTTTACTAGCAAATAATAAGAACAGGAGTACTCGTGGCACCTTAGAGACTAACAAATTTATTAGAGCATAAGCTTTCGTGGACTACAGCCCACTTCTTCGGATGCATATAGAATGGAATAAATATTGAGGAGATATATATACACACATACAGAGAGCATATACATATCTCCTCAATATTTATGCTCTAATAAATTTGTTAGTCTCTAAGGCTTGGTCTACACTAAACCCCCAAATCGAACTAAGGTACGCAACTTCAGCTACGTGAATAACGTAGCTGAAGTCGACGTACCTTAGTTCGAACTTACCGCGGTCCAGACCCGGCAGGCAGGCTCCCCCGTCGACTCCGCGTACTCCTCGCGGCGAGCAGGATTACCGGAGTCGACGGGGAGCACTTCTGAGTTCGATTTATCGCGTCCAGATTAGACGCGATAAATCGAACCCAGAAGTTCGATTGCCTGCCGCCGAACCAGCGCGTAAGTATAGACAAGCCCTAAGGTGCCACAAGTACTCCTGTTCTTTTTGCGGATACAGACTAACACGGCTGCTACTCTGAAACCTAGCAAATAATAATCAACAGTGTAACATCTGGGGCAGCCAAAGGAAAGACACGAGCCCACGTGGTGTAAAAATCCCACAAACACTGAAGTAGCTAGAGCCGTATCTGCCCTCCCAACTAGGGTGACCAGATGTCCTGATTTTATAGGGACAGTCCCGATTTTGGGGTCTTTTTCTTATATAGGCTCCTATTACCCCCCACCCCTGTTCTGATTTTGTCTCACTTGCTGTCTGGTCACCCTACTCCCAGCCAGCGCTGGCCACAAACCTCTCAAGCACCCCTTGTTTCAATTCTCATTCCCCTACCGGATCTCTCTCAAACCAAGCCCACCTGCAACCCAGAAACCCATTCCAGTGGTTTCAAGTTACAGCCTGAAGTGCATTAGGGAATTACGCCTCACCTCCCTGCTGCCTGCTGGCAGATGGGGAAACTGAGGCACAGTGAAGTGACTTCCCATAAAGAGTCGGTAATAGAACCGAGGTGTTCCCTAGCTCACAGTCCCTTATTCTAAACATGAGATTGCTCTCTTCCTGATTTTATACCATCATGGAAGAGGCTGGGTGCTCCTGAGAACTTGCATCCTCGATCAGCAAGGCAGGAACGAGATGTTAGAAATGCAGTGTTACAAAAGCATCCGGCTACAATTACCTAACCACGTAACTATCATGGCTGACTCAGGTAATTACAGTGAAACCTGACTGACATGGAGATGAGTGAATGGGATTTCCCAATCGGACATTCCCCAGGAAAGCTCATAACTGGAAGCAGATCTGGTCTCTGTAATCCGCTTGAATCAGAGCATCAGAACCAAACACCGCTGAGCTTTGGGAAATTCAGATTTGGATCCAGGTGAGGTCCAAACTTTACAGCAGGGGTCGGCAACGTTCGGCACGCGGCTCGCCAGGGTAAGCACCCTAGCGGGCCGGGCCAGTTTATTTACCTGCTGACACAGCAGGTTCGGCCGATCGCTGTCCCCACTCACCACGGTTCGCCGTCCCGGGCCAATGGGGGTGGCGGGAAGCGGCGCGGGCCAAGGGATGTGCTGGCCGCGGCTTCCCGCCACCCCCATTGGCCTGGGACGGCGAACCGCGGCAAGTGGGGGCCGCAATCGGCTGAACCTGCTGTGTCAGCAGGTAAATAAACTGGCCCGGCCCTCTAGGGTGCTTACCCTGGCGAGCCGCGTGCCGAACATTGCCGACCCCTGCTTTACAGTGTGATCCTGACTCTAGTATTAAACAACCAAGCTTCATTAGCAGTTATCATTTTTAGGTATCACTTGTTAAGTGCTCAAAGACTGAGAAAATAGAAAAATAGACCATCTCTACCTTACAGCCCTTGCCTCTCACTTGATCCTGTGGTTAAAGATACTGGGCTGTGACTCAGGAGATCTACCTGTCTTAGGCTAGGTATACACTACCCGCCTGAATCGGCGGGTAGAAATCGACCTCTCGGGGATCAATTTATCGCGTCCCGTCAGGACGCGACAATCGATCCCCGAATCGACACTCTTACTCCACCAGGGGAGGTGGGAGTAAGCGCCGTCGACAGGAATCCGCAGAAGTCGATTTTGCCGCCATCCTCACAGCGGGGTAAGTCGGCTGCGATACGTCGAATTCAGCTACGCTATTCATGTAGCTGAATTTGCGTATCTTAAATCGACTCCCCCCTGTAGTGTAGATGTACCCTTAGGGCCTGACTTCACATGGAGTTATTCCTGATTTACTCTATGTGTGGACACTCTTACTCTGGAATAAGAGTGCAGTGTTCCTGTTTAGCTTAATCCTCTCCACTTATTCTGGCATAAAAGATCCACACATGGAGTTAATCAGGAACAACTTGATGTGCATTTAGGTTCTTACATAGCCTTAGGTACTTATATTGCTCCCATTCCTGTAGCACAGAGAGACTAAGGCTCAGATCCTTGAAAGTATTTAGGTGCTTAATTCCCATTTCTATTGTACCTGGTATTTAGGAGCCTAAGTAACTTTGAGGCTCTGGGCTTAGGTGACTTGCCCAAGGTCACACAGAAAGTCTGTAGCAGAGCAGGGAATGAAACCAAGATCTCCTGAGTCTAGATTAGCACTCTAACCACTACCCCATACTTCCTCTGGGGTCAGTGCCTCCCTCTCCCACAGGCTCCCTGTGGGTGTGTCTATACTGCAGCTGGGAGCAAGCCTCCCAATATGGGATGGACACACTTGTGCTAGCAGGTCTCCAGATAGGAACAGCCACACTGCTGTTTGCTGCTTTGGGCTCTCAAGCCTGAGGGGTTAGGCCTTTAATAAAGCAGGTCCTAGAGCAGGGTTGTAGCTTTCCCCAGCAAGTGTAAGGAGTGCTAGACGGCAGGGGGTTCTCAACCTCTTTCCTTTCTGAGCCCCCACAACATGCTATAAAAATTCCACAGCCCACCTGTGCCACAAAAGCCGTTTTTCTGCATATAAAAGCCGAGGCCAGCATTAGAGGATAGCAAGCAGGGCAGTTGCCAAGGGCCCCACTCTACAGGGGGCTCTATGAAGCTAAGTTGCTCAGGCTTCGGCTTCAGCCCCAGGCAGTGGGCTTGGGCTTTGGCTTTCTGCCCTGGGTCCCAGCAAGTCTAATGCTGGCCCTGTTTGGTGGACCTCCTGAAACCTGCTCGTGGCCCCCAGGCCCCTGGTTGAGAACCACTGCTGTACAACATGTTCCCTGCAGTACACAGAGCCCCACAGCTCTGCACCCCCTACCCACTTTGGAGAGGAACAAGGGAGTCCTAGATACAAGTTGCCATAGCAGGGCAAAAAACTTGATTCTCCCCTGCCTTGCACAGCTGTAAGCGATGAGCCAAGCTGCACAGCAGGCCTGACGTGTTCATCAGAGACCAGTTAGCTCAGGCATGGCTCTAGCATGCTGCAGACAGGCACCAGCACTACAGCTGGCCAGGGGGAAGCCTGACTGGATCCCTGGTCTGCTGGGGGTTTCTGGGCACGAGGAGAATGGTGGAGCTCCACAGCTGAGAGCAGAACGCAGGGCCTCAGGACAGCAGTGCAGAGTGTGAGCAATTAGCAAAGGTGCCTTGAGTGAGCTTAGTTATTGTGAGGGTGAAGAGGGGGTGAGAGAGGGATCCTGACCATGTCATATCCTCATTTATTCAGTGCTCAGGATGGCTTGACCTCACTAGCAGACTAAAACCCACCCCTGTGATGGCAGCTAGGCACAGATAGGCAGCCCGGGTGGTGCACGGAGCAGCATGAAGTGCTTATGCTGTGCCAAGCTTGCAGCAGCCTGCCCAAGTGGGTTTCCTGAGTAACCCCAAGTAGAATGTGCTACGTGATATGATGTGGAACCCTGCTTGTCTTAGCCCCCACCTGTGCTTTCTGAGGGGGGCATCAGACTGAAAGCAAAGGTCAGAAAACATGACAGATCAAAAAGGCAACTGTATCCCCCAGAGGATGGCCAAATCCCCCGTCGGGCCCTGTGGTCTCTGAGAAGACATCTCCAGGGACAGCCACCTCCCATGGAGTGGGGGAAACCATGAGGGACTTTTGCTGCTCAGGGAAATGAAAGGACTTTCCATGGGATTTTTTTTTTTTTAAATTGGTTTCTTCAGAATAAATCTCTCCTGAAGTTCCCGGATCCCCACCTCAGAAGAGCCAGGTCTTAAATGAGCTGCTGAGACTCTCACTCAAAGCAAGCACTTCCAGCAAGGTAGATGTGTCCGACGGGATTCATGGGGAGCGGAAGGAAACAAGGAGAGATCATTCCCTCAGTGACAAGGTAATGCTGGCTTTTAAAGGGACACTGACGGAGGTGTGCATTCCTGCGTGGTGCTCCATGCCATGGGTCCCACACAGCCCTGTCTAGATTCTGATTAGGTCGCATGGGAGGATCAGTCTGTGCAAGGTAGTGTAACATACTGTGATCCACAGAGCTGTTGCTCCTGACTAGTGGAGTTAGCGGAGGTCGCTGCTGGGCTCAGACCCTGCTTTGGTCTGTGACTGGGGGTCAGATTTGTCCTCACCTAGAGACTTCCAGTCATGCAGCCTGTTGCACTGAGGCTTAGAAACCAGAGTAGTGAGGGAGGCTTGGGGGTCAGGCTGCAGGCCCAACTAAAAGGATTAAATCTACTAACCCCACGTTACTTGCTCTGTGTCAAGTCTTCTTCTAAATGACAGCTGAGCGACACAAGGGCTGCTGATCACATGGCAGCGTGACAGGCAAGGCCATGGCAGTATTCTCTGTGGTCCTTTGTTTTACATGAATTGCAGTAGTGACATGCAAGCATTAAATGCTCTCTCCCCTAGGAGCACTATACAAAAGAGATCTTTGTATTACTAACGTTTCTTATGCTAAGCAGCCTCCAAGAAACTTGTGTGAGTAGACCTTGCCTCAACCTGGGGGCGACTCCAATTTCTGGTTATTCCCCCCCTTGGGAGCATTCACCTTTTGAGGATTGCTGGAGCACAGTGTGTTTTGTCCATATTTCCTCCCCAGCTCACCCTGATGTGACCCCTAAACCATGCCCTGCAGCGGGTGGTATGTGGAAGCCATGAGGCTCCGCACCCACTGAGGAGCTGCAGCAGGGAAGATGCTCAGGTTCCTTCCCTTTGGGCCATAGAGTAGGCCAGGGGATCTGACCCACTACTGTTTGTATGCTAGACAGAGCCCTAGGGCCAAAGTCTGATCTGAACTACACCGGTGTAAAGCTGGTGTAACTCCGTTGACATGAACGGCGTTACTCCAGAGTTAAATGGTTGTGGGAGAGAGAGATCTGGCTTGTCGCTCTGTAACATGATCATTTTGGATGGCTGCAAAACGATCTCTTAATATGGTTGTCAGGCCTAAAGAGCCTATGAGAACTGAATAGAAACTGACCGTGAAGCCAGAGGGGTGACTGTGAAGCAAGGGGTGACGATGGGGAGGAAAACTAAACCCAGTGAGCAGCAGAATTTCAGGTTCCAAGGTGTGGTTGGGGACCCCCCTGCCCTTTACCATTAACTTTAAATATGCAAAAACCTGTATTGGTGCAAAATTGGAGCTGTGGATTTAAACTCCCTGAAGTCAGAAAGCCAGATCCCCAGCTGGTGTAAATCCGCATGGCTCCGGGAATAGAGCCAGGCTGATTTGCATTAGCTGAGGATCTGAACTGCAGCGTGCCTGTAGCAATCCAGATATCACACTTAGATAAGAAGGTAATGTTTTTTTCACTCTCAACATATGCTGTACTTGAGGTCACTGCTTCTCTTGCGAAGTGAGTTGGAAAAGGCCAGTGAGGGGGCGTGGTACAGGGCAGGGTGCGAGAAAGGGATCTAGTGTCCCAAACTTCAATCTCTCTTACAGCTTTAGGAATAAAAGAGCTCCACAGACCTGTGTCTGTTAGCTCTATCTGGGCCAGACATGCTGAAGATTCTTTCCTCTTGCCAGAAAGTGTTAATGCTACTCATGTTAGGGGTGTGAAATGAAGTAGCTCCTTGCCTGGTAGCATTGGCCCTTACTGAGAAACAAGCCCCGTTGCTCTCGTTCTGACCAGTCACTGCAACTTGCAGGAGACCAGTGCAGCTGAGGGGAAAACAAAAGGTAAGAAACACAGGTGGGTGTAAGTTTGTGTGTAGGTGTGATGGCTGCCACCCAGGCTAGCAAACCCGGGTTCGAACTGGGGACCTCTAGAGCTAAAAGCATGAGTAGCTGCAGCTGGAACTCAAGTGCCAACTTTCCATAGGCTGGGACTTTAAAAGATTCATGTTCTGTGCAAAGGGGGCACAGGGAGATCTGTCCACTCGACAGTGGATTACAGATGCACGTATATTTCTATTTGCGCAGGTGTAGACTGTGATTGTGTAAACCTATTTGTATTTGTGTGTGTGTGTGTTTCTAGATATGCATATCTGTGTCTTTGCTGAGGAATTAGCATCTGGGAGAAGACTTATTAAAATTTGCATTTAGTTCTTTTTGAACGTAGGTGCGAAGTCCCCCAGGTAATCACTAAAGCTTGTTGGAAAACGTTTGGGGGTTTTCTTCCCTCTTCTGTGCAAAATTTTGATTCTTCATCAAAAAACAAAATGTTCCACTTTTACTCAAAGTTTTTGGTATTAAACTGAAATGGGGGGTTTTGTGGGGGGGAAAGGGGAGGTTTGACAAAAAAGTAAAAATTTTCCATAGAAAATAGACCCTTCCTTAAACTTTTTGTCTATAAAAAAATCCACCTTTCTATCAAACTTCAGGAGTGAACTTTTGACCAGTCCTAATAGCACCAGACAGAGATGCAGCCCCACAAACTAGCAAAATATCCTGGTAAGATTTGGCATTTAGAATTCTACGACAATCACCACATAGAGAGCACCTTTTATTTGGATAGATCCCAAGGGATTTTCAGAACATGGACCTGATACTTCTTGCGTTTATGCTGATGTAAATCCAGAGTAACCTCACAAAGGTAACCTTGGGAGTGCAGTGACAAGCCCATTGGTCCTGATACTAATTTCACACCAGTTCTACATCCATATAACCCCAATGACTTCAGCAGGTCACTCCTGATTCTCACTAGTGTAAGTGAGAACGGAGTTGGGACCATAGCTTGTTAAGTATGGAAACACCTGCCTGCAGCTGTAGCTAGGGTACATCATGTGGTTGACACTGCTTGACATGCTTATGGAGTGTGTCTATTAGGACATGAAGTGAAAGTCCTGAGTAGAACAGGGTGAATATCTGTTTTTTCCATTCGGGCAACAGACTGAACAATTGGGGGGAGAGGGGAGAAACCAAAATTGGTTTGGATTGACCCAAAACAAAACTTTTTTTTACATTTTTCCAAATGAAGACGTCAACAATACTTTGTTTTGGGTGGTTTTGTTTTGAAGGTTTTAAAATATATATATTTTTAAAATAAAATCTAGTTGAAATTCTGAAATAAAACACCTTTCTGAAATGAAAAGTCAAAGCTTTGGTTTGGAAATGCCGAAATGAACTACTTCAACACTTCGGAAATATTTATTATTCAATGAAAAAAACTGGCCAAAATTGATGTGAATTCTCAAATTGTTTTGGATGACCCCAAATCTGTGTCTTTTTTTCAATGAAAGAATTATTTTTTCCATGAAATATTTTACTCCGCTA
The DNA here is from genome assembly GCF_027887155.1 of Malaclemys terrapin pileata. Classification (NCBI taxonomy): domain Eukaryota; kingdom Metazoa; phylum Chordata; order Testudines; family Emydidae; genus Malaclemys; species Malaclemys terrapin. The sequence continues at coordinate 23,163,905 of NC_071519.1, forward strand.
CAGTCCCGGTTCTGCTCCCAGTTTACATGGTAACTGTACTGCAGCAGACAGTGCTACATCATTGTAAGGGTGAGGACAATCCGGCCTGAAATCTGTTTTTATTGGCACAAAATGGTGATCGAGTTCTACCCCAGAACTGACTGCTTTTCAGAGGTAGTTGCCTGAATCCTGTCTATAAGGACAAACAGATTGTACTCACTTACAATAAAGCAAACCAGAGTTAACTTCATTAATTCTAGCAGTGTTTAGTGCCAGATTCTGGGATTGGTTACGCCACTATAAACCTGAAATAATGTTAGTGGGGGTTACTGTGCTGGTCAAATAACATCATAAAAAGTTGTTGAATAACTTATCTAAAAACTGACTATGAAATTCGTCAGTTCAATTATTCAGTGAATGGTTTTATAGCCAGCTCTTCTGCCGATTTACCGTGATCCAGGCAAGGCGGTCTCATGTGACAGCTTCCTCTTTGTAACCATTCTAACGGTGATAATTCGGGACCTCAGGGGTTAAGTGCCTTCAGAACAGGCAATCGTACATAAGCTAAATCTCAGATTTTTATAAGAGACAGAGGCGTGGTCCCTGCAGTGGTCTGATTGGCTAGCCAGCAGTCAGAGGAAGGATGCCTTTGTGACAGGGACTCGGGAGATGCACGTTCAATTCCTCGCTTTGCCAGAGACTTCATGTGTGACCTTGGCCAAGTTGAGGCTGGGCTCTTTCAAGCACTCAGCAGCCAGGGTTGGAGCCAGTTCAGCTCCCATTTTGGTGTCTAAAAGAAGTGACCAGTCCTCAACAATTCCCACTGCTCTTCTGAAAGCCTGGGAATCGTTGCATTTGAAGCAATTTTACAAATCTGTCCCTCAATCTCTCCATGTCTCAGTTTCCCCACATATAAAATGGGGAAGATAATCCTTAAGGACCTCACACAGGGGTGTTGTCAGGACAAATTCTTTATGGTGTGAGACTGGGGCCATAACAGTCCCTGAATAGGCAGGTACTTTGTGAACATACCTGAGAACATCTCTTCTTCCCCCACCCCACCCCCCAAAAAATCCAGTGAAATAACTCCAAAGCACTGAACCATTAATGGGAGTGAGTCTTGATGTGGCCACCTGTCCTCTAAGAACAAGAATTACAGGCTGCAGCTGTCTCTAATCTGAATTTTTTCCTTCTGGGGTAGAAATCCTGTCATTAGTCTTAATTTCTCCTGATGTCTCATCCTGTAAAGGGATTTAAATGCAAGGCTACTGCTGCCACTAAAGCCTCCGACTTAAGGTGGAAAGATGATGAAGCTTTGGAGCCCAATGCTGATCTAGCTTTTACCCATGTCGATTGGGAGTAACTCCCCAGAATCCAATGGAGTTGTCTGGGGTGGAAGGATGATGTGAGTGAGAGAAGAATCTGAGGTTGTTTACAGAGAAACTACAGTGATTAGAGTAATGATAATGGATAGAGCTGAGGGGGAACAAGGGGACTACGGCGCTGGAGTTATCCATCTCGCAGAGAGATTCTGACTGCGTCAGAAACTGCTCAAGTGGATTAGCATCCCACCAGAGACTTGAGATGGATTGACTGTCTGAGCCATAAACCCCTCCGGATCCATTATTATTATTTTGTTTTAAAAAAATAAATCTTGCAGAGACTGGAGTTCCTGCAAGTTTTACATTGAATGAGCAGCCATTTCTTATGTTAAGTTATTTCAGTTGACGAATGAAGAGCTGTTGAAGTAAATGACAGGAGAGCTGGAAATACATTTTGATCTTGACACCAGACCTGACAAATGACTTCATGCCCATGCGGAGAATGGAATTTTTATCGCTAGATAGGCAGAGGGTGTGCAGGGGGAAGAGGGTGGCGTGTTTTATCAGACTGTAACTCTTCAGTATTCTATAACAAAGTGGTGTAAAAGAGCCATTGTTCCTACATTGCAATTGTTGGCCTGGAAAGCAGGCCAATTAAAAGGGATTAATTTATAACCAGTACAAAACATGAATCTGACAGTTGTATAAATGCAGGCTGTTTGGAAGAGCGTAAAGCGTGTTAGGAGCAAAGCATCATGTTGATCTGAGCAGGAGGGACTGTGTGTATGAACTAGCTACTTACTGCTATTTAGATCCTGGGCACTTCCAAATTAGGGCTGATTTGATTTCTAAAGCTGGTTTATAAATTGAGATGACAGGCCCCTTCCTGAAGCCCTTGGATCACCGACACGCAATTTTTTTCCTCAGCAGGAACTATGCTTTTTATTTTCCTTTTGAAATGAGGCAATAAGTTTGGGTATGAATGAAAACAGAAGCTCCTTGATGTAACATTGTAGGGACCGCTGAAAACAGCTAGTGGGAATCCAAAGCCAAGATGCATCAACTCAGCAGAAGATAAAAAGCAACCTGATGAGTCCCCGGATCAGACAACCCGCCTCCGTCGGGGGAATTGCCAGGGTTCTTAAGTGCTTACACCCGTCTTAGCACTGCTTTGTTTGGAGGGCTGTGGGGTTTTCTTTGCAAAGGGTTGTCATCTCTGCGAAGGTTTGGGGAAATACTTTGGGAGGTACAGTGGTCTGGAAGCTTTGTGGTGGTAGAATGTAGGTACTGAACTGACTCTTGCATGCTATCTCCAGGAACTCCCACGCCTGAGCAGTAAAACGTTGCCTCATCACCCCTCATTTTGTCAATGGCTTGTATGCCACAGTCTTTCCTGTCAGAGAGGAAGGATGATCTAATGGTTAGGGCACTAACCTGGGATACCAGATACCTGGCTTCAATTCCCTGCTCTGCCATAGACTCCCTGTGTGACCTTTGGCAAGTCACTTAGTCTCGCTGTGCTTCACTTCCCCATCTGTAAAACGGGACGAATGCCTACCTCACGGGGGCCTGGTGGGAATAAATACATGGACGGTTTTGAGGTGCTCAGATACTATAGTAATGGGGCCATGTTAGTATCATAGGTCAGCTCCTTTCCAAGTGGGAACGATGGGAGATGTTCGGCTGCCGGTACTCCCAGGATTCCCCAGTGCTTTCCCTTGGGCTCGGTGGCTCCAGAGCAGGCATGTTGGCAGTGCTGAGGCAGGATGATCGTGTGGCTAAGGCACTGAGCTGGGTTCAAGTCCCTGCATTGCCACAGGTTCCCTTGGGCAACTCCCTGCGGGACAGATTTGTAAAGGCATTTAAGCACCTAAAGATGCTGATATGAGAATCCCACTGGGCACCCAAGCACCTAACTCCCACAGATCTCAGGAGATGTTAGGTGCCCAGGTAAATCCAGTTAGGCTCCTCTGTGCCGACTAAGGAGCCTAAATATCTTAAAGATCTGACCCTTAGTCTCTCTGGGCCTCACTTCCCTCTCTATTAAAGGGAGGAAGGGGTTACAGTACCAATTTTCTCCTGGCCTTTTCCTGGGCTGTTTTAGATGATAAACTCATCAGTGCAGGGGCTGTCCCTGGCTGTACAGCACCGAGCGCAGTGTGGTCCTCGCCCAGCTGGAGCCTCTAGGGGCCACAATAACACTATTAATAAGAAGTGAGCTAGTTGCCAGGGTGGTGGCGATCAGCCCAGGCCCCACCTGAACCATGTGGTGAGTAAATAGTGTTGTAGCACTGTCGATGAGGGGTCCCTGTGCGTGGGTTTGAGGCTTTCTTGTTCCACTCTGGTCAGCATCATGTTTTTTAATAAATAGACACTTGGGCACTTTAATATCCACCTCACCCAGAGCTGTGGCTTCTTCCTGCCTGGGGTGGGCATCAGGCTCTGTAGATCAGGGTTGTGCTTGTCTGGACCAATGTAAGCACAATGCATGGCCATCCAGGGGAGTTAAAGTCTTAGGCTCGTAGCCTATGAGGGCTTGGACCTGCATGGTGTTGACGGCCTTCAATTCCCAAGGGTTCCAATGGCCATTGTTGCCCAGCCTCTCCCAGGACTGGGTCTCTACTACCCAGTGGAAGGGGTCAGGAAGGTCACAGGTTATGCTTGTATCCACTGGGGAGGCTTTGCCTTGCTACACTAGCGCCTCTTGTTGATTCCATCAGGACAGGGGCTGAAGCTAACTGAAGAGCTCTGCTGTATCCCTGGCAAGCAGTTCAGGAGTCCTAGGGGGTCTCTGGTGATGCAAACTGGGCAGTTGCTATAGGCAGCAGGAAGAACAGCATGGCTCCCTGCCAGGCCAGAGTGGGATTTAAAGAGTGAAACTGGAGACCAGCTCTCTTCATTAAAATCCACGTGGACAGCTCCTCACCGAGTCACCTCAAGGTGTGAACCAGGTGAAAACCAAGGTGAGGCCAGTGCTCCCTGTCTCCCCGGTTCCTGTGCAGCCAGACAGATACAGTCGTTCTGATTTACCACGCCACTACATTCCGGTGCATCATCCTGGTATAACCCACTGTAGCATGGGAGCTCTCCTTGGTGCTGAAATAGTTCTTTACCAGGTTTGCAAGGAGGCACCAATGCAGCCAAGCATTTGCACCCGCTTAACTTTAAGAAGAACAGGAGTACTTGTGGCACCTTAGAGACTAACAAATTTATTAGAGCATAAGCTTTCGTGGACTACAGCCCACTTCTTCGGATGCATATAGAATGGAACATATATTGAGGAGATATATATACACACATACAGAGAGCATAAACAGGTGGGAGTTGTCTTACCAACTCTGAGAGGCCAATTAATTAACTTTAAGCGCATGTCCAGTCCCACTGGAGACGGTGGCTCTTAAACACATGCTGATAGCTAAATATATGGCTGAAGAGGAATGGAATTACACGTGCCTACAGTTAAATATATGCTTAACTTCTTTCTTTAGACCCCCATTCAGCCAATTTCTTATCAGTCATAACCCTCCGTATTGATGCAGTAAGTTTCCTTTGGGCATTCCTAGTGCTTTACAGGTATTTGTCGATGAAGACTCACAAAACTTCAGCAAGCATTACCCCCATTTTACAAATGTGTAAACTGACCCACTCCAAAGTCCAGGGGCTTGTCCAAAATCACAAAGCAGAACCCAGGAATCCCAGTTTATATTCTCTTACTCCAAGCTCTGATCCACATTTGTCTAGTTAGGCATGCTGTTAATTGTTCCCTAAAGGAGTACCATGTCTAGCTGGAAGAAAAGATCCTAGGTAAATTTTTGTGCAATGGTTTATTAACGCATTCCTAGCACATAAATCGAGCACAGTGGAATTGAGAGAGAACTTTCCTTCCTTTGGCAAAACTTACCTCTAAATGATTTAACAAGTTTCTTAAGAAACCCAGCCATTTTGCACTGAATTTGTTAGGACTACATCAGCTAAATCCTGTGCAATATGACATTCATTCTTTTATTATAACTAGTGTATTAATCTTGGAATGAAGCAATTTGTTTTCCTTCCCTGCTTTTATGGTGCTTAAATGCAGGTATCTTTTCTCTCCCCCCAAATCAATGACTAAAATGATGAATAATAAAAACCACTGCAGAGAATGGTTCATAGAGATCTGAAGGATGTAAGTTCGCCAGCAATGACTGTTTGTTATCCATTAACTCTGTGAACTAAGAAGAATTATGCAGATTTTAATTGCTGTATCAACATTAGAACGTCTTGCTGATAGACCTTTCTGATTGGATCCACAGGCTATCATACTGCTAATCCCATTTACAGAGGAGCTGATTATATTAGAGTGCATTGCAGATCTGGAGATACAAAGTTAAGGACTGATATTTTTATTATTTTAAGATGGGATTTTCAAAAGCACTCTCGCAGTTCCTTAACTCTTCTCCTATTGAAGTCGGTGAGATTTTTACCATTGACTTCAGTGGGACTCATTAGACCAACTCTGAGCACTTTAGAAAGCCCGGTCCACAATTTTTTATGCACGAGTGGAATTCATCCCTTTGCAGGGGGGCGGCACGGTGCTTTTTGCATCACAAAACCCTCAAGAAATAATCAGGACATAAGTATCTTAGTGCTGGTTCTGTGCATTGGGATGAATTTCATGCCATGATCACACAACTGATTGTGAGCCTAATTTGTGTGAGCAATCACTGCAGTTGTGGGCATAGCTTTGGTAACTGTTCAGGCAAATGCTGAATGATGTTCATTTGTGCATGTTATATAGTTTGCAGGCATAATTGTGGTAATTACACTCAATGTTCAGCGGCAGTCAAAAAGCTAACAATGTTGGGAATCATTAGGAAAGGGAGAGATAATAAGACAGAAAATATCATATTGCCTCTATATAAATCCATGGTACACCCACACCTTGAATACTGTGTGCAGCTATGGTTGCCCCATATCAAAAAAGATACAGTGGAATTGGAAAAAGTACAGAAAAGGGCAACAAAAATGATTGGGGTATGGAACAGCTTCCATATGAGGCAAGATTAATGAGACTGGGATGTTGCAGCTTGGAAAAGAGATGACTAATGGGGGGTATGACATAAAATCATGACTGATGTGAAGCAAGGAAATAAGGAAGTGTTGTTTACTCCTGATAACAGAAGAACTAGGCATCACCAAATGAAATTAATAGGCAACAGGTTTAAAACAAACAAAAGGAAGTATTTCTTCTCACAACACACAGTCAACCTGTGGAACTCCTTGCCAGAGGATATTGTGAAGGCCAATACTACAACAGGGCTCAAAATAGAACTAGATAAATTCATAGAGGATAGATTGAATGTCAATGGCTATTAGCCAGGATGGACAGGGGTGGTGTCCCTAGCCTCTGTTTGTCAGAAGCAGGGAATGGGTGACAGGGGATGGATCACTTGATGATTACCTGTTCTGTTCATTCCCTCTGGGGCACCTGGCATTGGCCATTGTCGGAAGACAGGCTACTGGGCTAGATGGACCTTTGGTCTGATCCAATATGGCCGTTGTTCTTATGTTAATTTCACATGAAAATTAGGTGCGCGCCCACTTTAAAAAAATCAGACTTTTAAAGTACCTTGTTGTCTGAAATCAGTGATGGGAAAGGCAACAGTAATAATACCCAGCTCTTATATAGAGCTTTTCAGCAGTCGATGTGAAAGTACTTTGCAAAGGAGGTCAGTGTCATTATCACCATTTTACACATGGGGAAACTGAGGTACAGAGGAGTGATGTGCCTTGCCCAAGGTCCCCACCAGGCCAGTGACTGAGCCAGAAGTAGAGCCCAGTCCTATTCATAGGCTGTCTGGAGCATTCTCAGGAAGGCTCACCAGGTGGGGGATAAGCTTCTCCTAAGGCCTGTTGTTTTCCCTAATGGCCCATTACCCTGAATAGGCCCTTCCCAACCAGCTGCCTAGGCTGGAACCCTTTGGCCTAGTGGGTATCACCCAGGTGTAACCACATTTGAAATACAGATACATAGTCAATATTCATAACTTCATATACAAAAATGATCCATGCTCACAACTAGGATAAGCATATTCAGCAAATCATAACTTTTTCAATTACACCTTACATGACACATCTAATACAAAATGCATCATAATTATGCCATAATCATATTCTAATAATAAGACTATGAAAAATATGGGGTGCAGTGTCACAGTCCTTTATGGGGAAGATGTTCTCAGTCCAGATTCTGGGGCCAGGTGTCCCTGTCGCAAAACCTACCACAGTGGCTGACACTTACTCGTTCTCTTAACAGGGAGGTTGAGGGCTAAATGGGCTGTGGAGACTGAAGGCTTATGCCATGGGTCATACTGGCGTGAGGGAAGCCTGCATATGCTCTGTGATTTGAAGGAGGGATTCACTCTCCAGAGAGACTGATCTGTCAGGAAGAAATATGCAGAGAATTGCTTAACATCTCCCCCTCCTTGGAGGACAGAAATGAGGGAAGGGGCCAGAATTGCTCCCTTTGCAATCGCTGGACTTCAATACTGTTGTCTGTTACTGCAGCTCTTGGTTCCTCTAACCCAGCTAGCAACTCATTAGCAAATAAATTTGTTCTTTTCAGGGTAATGCTGAGAGCTAATATGATGTGCAGATAGCAAAGGCCTGAACGTACTAGAATCGGAATAGCTGCAGTGATGAACATGTCATGAAAAAATCCAAAGCACTAATTGAAGGTGGTTTCAATTAATGTTCTCTTTGTTTGCAGATGGTCTGAAAAGGGGCTGTTGTCCCCTGAGGATCTGTGTTACTGTGAAACAAATAGATGAAAATGAACTGTTTAAAATCCCTCTAATTTAAAGTTGATTCATCATCTTTATTAAAATCTTCATCGTGGGGAAGACGACAAAGTAATGGAATTAAGAATTTCCCTCTTCTATCACCAGCCTGCAACCAGTCCAAGATGGTAGAGGCTGGAAGGTGACCTCTAAGGATTCTTCGGTGGCCTATATGGAATTAGTTCGTGATCTCAGCCCGGTTTTTGGTGCACAGGTGTCTATTTCGTCAACCAGATGAAACTTTGTTGGCATTCTTGTCAGAGAGGCCAAGGAGTGACTGCTCCATGGAAAAGGGAAAGATGGTCCCTCCAGGGCAGAGCAGAAGAAGGGAAAGCTTGCAACGCCACTGACCTTGCTCTGCCTGTTTTGTGACCAGAGTTTTTCACTCCACAGCTATCAAACTGGAAATTCACCAGCAAAAATATCCACGCAAGTATCTTCAAAACCAGGTCTGAGATGTGTAGAATTTCTGTAGGGTTTCACCATCTTCCTTTGTGACAGCATGCCATGTTCTGTGCTGGAGAACCAAAGTCATTGGTTTGCTTTGTGGGGGCAGGGGTGGGACATGTGTACTCTGATCTTCTCCAGCTCTGTCAGAGCCTCAAAGTGGTTTCCATGTAACACTTGGGTATGAATGCTCTCAAGGGATCTCAGCAAGGTTTGTAGGCATGAATCTGAAAAACCAAGGGAAGCTGCATTCTTCTTGTTTTTCCAAAGCAGACTAGACCACAATCTCACTTTCCCTGCTACTCTCCATTCCTCACGTGCTCAAGAAGTGCATGTTGATAGACAGCCAACCTATTGATAGACAGCCAACCCTCTAAGCCAGTTTATCTTCGGCGCTGGCAGTGTGGGCCAGTAGATGGGCTATAGCCTTGGGGATGAAAAGACCTGAGTTTTGTTCTCAATGTGGCCACTAACCTATTTTGGGAAAGTTACCCCTCCCACTGTTGGTCTGGCCTGACTATTTAGCTTGTCAGGGCTTTAGGGCCCAGGCTGTCGTTTATACTGTGTATGTACATAATGGGGCCATAATTGTGGAGCGGCGCCTCTAGGTATGAATGTAAAATAAGTGTCTGAGATAAGCAGTGGAAGAAGTTCTGAAGGCAGCTTTCAAAAATCACAATCTATAGCTGGCTGATGGGCTGAAACTATTATTTAAGAGTTAAGGCATACATGGCACTACGAAGTCAAGCACTAATCTATGCTCCTGTGTCCAAAGATGATTTCACTGTTTTAAAGCATTATTTATGATGAGTGCTTAGACCTGTTCTGCAATGGTGATAGTGTTGTGATAATGGGAATTTATGGCTTGCTTTGACAAGAGACCATAAACAAACCAGCTAGATATTTTTGCTGTGGCTACAGGCTTAATTTGTAACATAAAGCACTTAATAATGGTTATTAATGTACCCTCCGTGGTTGGTATAAATACACAGCTGGAAATCACATCTGTTCTCAGACTTGCAGCAAACTCTTGCAAGTCAAATGAAGCACAAGCACTGTGGGGAACTGATAGCTACAAAAGGAAATGACATCCATTGGCTAGAGGAAGTACTTGCAGACCAGCTGCGTTTGTCTTTTAAGCCCTGTAGTTTTGACATAGGTGCTTGCAAATGAGCAAATCTACTCCGGCCCGTGTTGTTAGCATGACAAAGATAAAAACAATATGAGGATATTTCACTTGCATGTTCAGAAGTAATAATTAGACTTGCCTCAACTCAGAAAATGCAGTGTTGCAAAGCAAAGTCATGCAGGGATTGGAGTCCAAGGGGGAACTTTTTGGATTTTATTGTCCTTCTCAAAGTAAATGTTAGGTGAGATTGGAACACATTACCCGAGAGACTAAGGACATCAGACTCTATTGAATTCTTATGGTCTGAATCCTAGGAATGATAGAAGTCTTAGTCTCCGGAGGATCAGGCTGAGCTTTTCAAAGGAGCCCAGGGAGTTTGCACACCCATCTCCCGTTTAAAATTAATAGAAGGTATGGCCAAGATGTTCACAAGTGACTGGTGATTTTTGAGTGATTTTATTTTTCGATTCCTAATCTGCATGGGCAGGTGCACATCCCTTTATGAAAATCAGGCCCTTTTAATGTGTCTCAGGTTAGGCCTAAAAAATGGAGAGATCCAAAATCACTAGTCATTTTTTAAATTCTTTGCCACAATGTGTCTAAATCCCCGAGGTAGATTTGGAAATCCCAAACTCTGTGTGTGTGTTAATAGATGGCTATGGAACAAATGAAGGTGTGATCTGGTGTAAAGGATGTGCTTGGAATGGTGATATTACTCGTGTGGCAAGACTACAAATGAATTACCCAGGTCAATCCAAAGAAATGCCAATAGACTCTTTATACGATCACATCCTGCACTCAGCAGAGGCCACATACTTTACAGAAAAGACAAAGTTTTATAAATGTTGTTTGAGAGTTTGAAAAAGTTTTCGTGGGCCTACTTTCCTCTCCTGACCCTGCAAAGCCATTAGTCTGCCAGCTCCATATTCCCGTGAGTCTTGCCTGCATCATCTTAATAAAAACCAATAGAATATTGGCAGCCCAACAATCCTGATTAGCATTGGATTAGCAAACTTCACTTTGGGCCCAATCCTGCAAGGTGCTGAGCTTCCCCTATGTTCAAACAGGAGTTAGTTCAGGGAAGTCTGTGGCCTGTGTTATGCAGGAGGTCAGACTAGATGATCACAATAATCCCTTCTGGCCTTATGTGGTATTAAATTGTCAGCTGCCACCAGGAAGCCGGATGCGCCTCAGTGAGCGTTTGTTGCTACAGCATGTTAGGGATGGAGGATATAGTTAGAAATTCTCAGGCCAACTCTCTTTGGTGAGTCCCCCAAAGCCACACGGGGGAAGGAGGGGAGGGGGGCATCCCGTTCTGACATCAGCCGGAGGCAGAATTTCTGGGCATTTTAATGACCTGGTGTATATCTTCATTGCTGCCCCTGTAGTGAATGGAAGTGAAAGGAACAGTGGTCTAGTGGTTAACGGAGTAGTTGAGGATTTCAGAGACCTGAGTTCAAAGACTTGCTCTACCACAGGCTTCCTGTGTGACCTTGGGCTTGTCACTTAGTTTAGTTATGCCTCAGCTCCCCGTCTATAAAATGGGAATAACAGGACTTCACAGGGTTGTTTGTTGTGAGGATAAATACATTAAAGATTGTGAGATGCTCAGGTATGATGGTAATGGGGACCATATAAGTACCTAAGAAAGAATTAGAATTGCTTAACTGTGTGTCATAGGCCCAGTACTGCTAATAACTAAGGCTTATTCTCCTTTAGCCCAAATGGCAGGGTTATGTGCCATTGAATTCAATCCTGTTGCTCTTGTGAAGTCCTGAGTGACCATGGGGTGGAGCAGATGCACCCATGGGAGCCTAGGCTCTTCTGGCAGCTAACACTTTAGGGCTAACAGGATGACACTTCTCTAAAGAGCCAGCAATGCTCATCTCGTTTGCAGGCTGGGCCAGGCATTAAAATCCCAGTCCTGAGCAGCCGCAGTGGGACTTGCAGGGTTGGTCTGTGACGAGTGCTATCCCAGAAGTAAATGTAACCCTGGGCTGTTCTCTAGGACTTTTCGGCAATACACCTCAAAGCGCTTGCCAAAAGAGGGTGGGAATCCAGCTAGCCAGCATTGGGAAAGAGTGGGGCTTGTGGAGTCTGGAGCAGCGTGTTTGTGCTGCCAGCAGCCAGGGAAGATTTCCCCTGGTGGACACAGACAAGGCTCACTCACACTATAAACAGGTGGTAGTGATTCACCCCGCACACCTCCAGTACCTCGAATAGCGTCGCAGCGTCATTAACCCAAGGTCACAGAGCAGATCGGTGGCAGAGCTGGGGCTAAAACCCCTGTATCCTGACTCTCCGCACAGTGCTGTATCATGCTGTTTGCTATAGGCCTTGTTATACTTGGGATTGTACTGGGGACACTTCATGTTGATGGTCTGCGGGTTAAGACACTGGACTAGAGATCTAGGTTCATTTCCTAGCTCTGCCACTAACGCCCCCCTGTGACCTTGGCCAAGTCACTTAATCTCCCTATGCCTCAACTCTCCGATGGGGATAATAGTCTGTCTTGTCTGTTTAGATTGTACATTCTTTAGGGAAGTGACTATCTCTTGCCATGTACAACACCCAGCAAAAAAGAGCCCTGATCTGGGCTAAGGCCTTTTGGCTAGAAATAAAAATAAAAATCATTTGACTGGGTACCTTCTTTCATGTGGCAGTAGTGGGATGGCCTTAGAGGCTCTGATCCTGCAACGTGCTGAGCACCTCCTGGGTAAACTTAGTTCTGCTGAGTTTGCTTACTATGCCAGTGTGGCCTAGTGACTAGGATATTGGCTACTAGCCTGGGAGTCAGGGTTTTATTCCTGGCTGTGACCTTGGACAAGTCATGGCCCTTTCCCGTGCCTCAGTTTACCCACCAGTAAAATGGCAACGATGATCCTTTGTAAAGCACTTTAAGATCTATGGCTAAAAGGCACTGTACGAAAACGAGATATTATTCACTTCACTTTTGTTGAAACTAGATAACACTTTGCGGCATCATGAGCCCATTTTTGCAAGCATAATATTTTGCATAATTGTTCTGTGGAAAGAGCGAATGTATTATTTAGAGTTACGTAGCCAAGCGTTAATTTATGCCCGTTCCTCGGAAAATGACTGTGCTGAATGAAAGTGTTATTTATGATGCATGCTCAGATCCATTGTGTGCCATTGATAGTGCTGCGATAATGGGCATATATAGCTAGCTCTGACAAGAAGCTATAAAACAAATCGCTGGATATTTCACCATTGCTCGATAGGCTTAATTGTTAATGTGGGCTGTAATGGTAATAGTTACCGAGGTGGTCAGGGAGTCACTGGATACTAGAACTGGTCGAAAAATGTGGATAGTCTTCTGTCAGCAAATGCTGTTTTGTCAAAGCTGAAAGTGAAGTGGTGTGTTGGTTTGGACAACATTTTCAATGGTCAAAAGTTGAAATGATTCGCAATTGAAAGTGGATTCTTTTGTTTCAGCTTCCTCTATTACAGTCTGTGTTGCTGATGTTCGTTTATTTATAGATTTATTTTTGTGTGTTATCATAGCACCTTGAGTCATGATTTTAGGGTTACTGCACCTGTATTTCCCCCTCCATGATCCCTCAAGGGCACCCACTTAAAGGTTTCTGGCTCCCAGCCATCCCTTCTCCTAGATGTCTCATTTCCCCCTAACCGGGTTTTAAGGCTGAAATATCCCCACCTGAAGGCCAGTGTCTGTGCTTTGCTTTCACTCCCAGGATTAAGACCGGTGTATTGCCAGCAGTTACAAGTTACCTCTTTCTAGGCATGCTCCTTTATTCTTAAGGCAAAAACCCTAGAGAGAAAACAAAAAACAATAAAAGTCCCTATGCATGTGCTAAAAGCTTACCAGAGGTCACCCCTCAGTCTTACGGGACTCTGATAAGCCAAACTCTGTCCAATCTTTCTGCAAGGGCTGCAGCTCTTGGACAGAAGGTCCAGTCCATTGGCTGGAACAGAAAGAAGGCCCTGAGTCCGTTTAAGCATAGCCACTTTAAGCCAAAAGCCCTTTCTTTGTTTTCGTAGTCTCTGGAAACTGTTTGAACTAGAATATCTGAACCTTCCCAGGGGGTGGTACATCTCCGGAGGTGTTTAAAACCTGAGCGATTCACCTTACTCACCCCTCACTGTTTCTAGCTCCTGGAGGAGTTGGAATAACTCTTCCCCCATGGTGTAGAACACAATCATTCATACAATCCCTGGCCCGCAGCGATACATAAACTTAATACACGAATGTTCCCCCAAAGGTACTGTATGCAGTTGCAATATCTGTCACATCTTGTTTGCACTAATATGTTTTCACAATGTTAGGTTATGCTTCAGTCCCTTGCTGCTGTTGTTTTTTTGTATTGTGATAGCATGTAGGAGCCCCTCTCCCGGATCAGGACCCCATTGTACTAGCTGTGGTACAAACAGAATAAAATGACGGTCCATATTGTATTACATTTATAGATATTTAGCATTTTATAATCATTCTATTTAACATTTTACATTATAGTATAGCGTTTAGCATCATTGAAACAAAACGTTTTGATTCACTACGGTCTTTTTGATGTTTCCACATCAAGGTTTTCTGTAATTTCTATATCGTGAACAATTTTGACTTTTTGTCCTGATTCAGGGAGAAAACGAATGTTGAACGGTTGGCATTTCCCAGAGGTTGGATATTCCATTTTCTAACTATCTCTGCTGAATACCCATGAGCATTAAAGCATTAAGTAGTGCTGTGCCTGCTTATATGCACTTTATATGTGATAAGGCTGATGTCAAAACATATCTTACAAGGCTTTTTATTCTGTGTTTGTACAGTACAAATGACTGGGGTTCCTAGGCTCTACTGCACTAGAAATAGATAAGAAGAAGGTGCTGAACCATAGAATAACCCAATGGAAATATATTGGTGCAAACAAAGTGTAGCCCCTTCTGAACTTAACGGACAGCTGGTCTGATTTAAGACCGTGAGGAGTCACACATGGTAGGGCTATGGGTGCTATGTAAGGATTCGGAACGGTGTGGCCTGACACAATATAGCACAATTTACAGCCAGGAATGATAAAGTATCCTATGTACAGCATTGCACTAATAGCCAGGAGCACTATGGACACTGTCACATTCTTCTGTCTTCCTCTGAACATTAAGATCTTGGCTACTGCCAGATTTAATGGTGTGTTCTGGTTTTAGCAGCGCCTGCTTTCCACAAGATGCCTTGCGTTTCAGTGGTTCTTCCAATCTTCACATCTGTCGTTTAGCAAGGAGCAGCAAGAGCCCAGATGCTCGGAAGAAAGAGCTGGCCGTGCCCATGGCAAAGTTCAGCAGCGGAGGATATAAAGAAATACGTGGTGCTGCCCATGCATGTGATGGCAGACGCCCAGTGCCTCTATCACCAATGCATAGTTTATGCCATAGCTTTAGGTGATCATGTTTCGGGCTGGCGAGACAGCCCTCTTCTTTCCCGGACGTGCTGCCAGCTACATGCTGCAGGAGAATTCTCGGCGATTCTCTCCTGCGGCTGGAGAAAAGCATGTGTTTGAATTGGATGCTCAGATGCTGCGGATGTCAATGAGCTGGGGGCTCAGCTCCAGCTCCCATGGGAAGAGGGAGGACAGGGATGCTGCCAGGCAGCAAAATGGAATGAGAGACCCAGGCCTTCAGGGATGGATTTGGCTCCACCCTTCCAGGTGGATGGTGCCTCTAGGCACAGCCAGGGACAAGGGGCCGTGTGTAAATTGAACTCTCCCAGGAGCAGCTAAGATGTGTGATGACTCAGGGAGGAAGAGCACAGCTGCTTCCTTGTTCTGTGGGGACAAGAGGGGAGGGCATAACTTAATGCAGCAGTTGAAAGGGGGCAGCTTCCTTCACACCTGAATAGCTACTTAGGCCAATGAATGGAACAAGGGCTAGGGCGCAGCTACTCTCTTCCCCACTCCACCTCCCTGCCAGGCACCCGACAAGTTAGTGTTTGGAGAGCCGCTGCAGTGTTCAGGATCAGACCTGGACCTAAGAGCTGCCGTCATTATACAAATTGAATCTATTTCCCCATGTGAAGTATCCTCACACCTTTTTGTCAACTGTCTGAAAGGAGCCATCTTGATTATCACTACAAAACTTTTTTTTTTCTCCTGCTGATAATAGCGCATCTTAATGAATTAGCCTCTTCAAGTTGGTATGGCAACTCCCACCTTTTCATGTTCTTTGTATGTGTATATATCTTCCTACTATATGTTCCATTTTATGCATCCGATGAAGTGGGCTGTAGCCCACGAAAGATTATGCTCAAATAAATTTGTTAGTCTCTAAGGTGCCACAAGTGCCCCTGTTCTTTTTGTGGATATGGACTAACACGGCTGCTACTCCGAAGGCTCTTAGTCAACTTTCATCTCAGCCACCAGCAGTTTTAAAATTGTTCCAAATGCGAAGGCACAAATAAATTCCAGGAACGGCTGAAGTGGCTCCAGGAAACGGAGAGATTCTCCAGAGAGTAAGAAGGTGGGAGGCCAGCCCTCTAGGAAAAGAATATTACATGGAATGGCCCAGATTGCACAGCCTGGTAGAGCTGTGCCTGGCACATGTCTAGAAGGTGAACGCACAGCAAAAGTGGGATTAGGTCTCCTTACATGTTCTGTGCCAAGCATAGTTCAGCCAGACCCAAGGATTGAGGTCTTTCTGTGCAAATCTATCCATTACACAGGACGATATTCCAGATGGCTTGGGGGAAAGATGGTCCAGTGGTTAGGGTTGTAGCTAGGGACCAGGCTTCACTTCTCTACTCTGCCACAGACTTCCTCTGTGACCCTGGGCAAGTCATTTAACTGTAAAATGAGGATAATAAAATGGGAATGGCACTTGCCTGCTTCACAGGGGTGTTGTGAGGACAATACATTAAAGATGGTGAGACACTAAGATACTACAGTAATGGGGAGCAAATGAGTAACCTATGTAGATGGAAGAAGAACTTGTTCCACCTGATTTCCCCTTCCAGTTTCCCCATGGAGCTCCAAGCACAGCCCTGGTGGAGTGAACTCCTGGGAGGAGGAGACAGGTTTGCACTGATTCCCCATGACCAGAGTTCCTCTCCACTGTATCTCCAAGGCATTTTTTCAATCAGCCAGGTTGGCCCATCCTACTGTTACCCTCACAGTGTAACATCAGCATCACAGCTTTCGCTTTGGCAGCTTGGAGAATGGATGGTAGATGTGGCACCTGAGCAGTAGAAACCAACTGTGGTGTGTGCCGAGCCAGTCACACTTTCAGACAGTTTGAGGGACCCGCTGGCAGCAGCAAGCCAGAGAGAGATGGAGAGTTTCCAAACTCCTTCCGCATGTTACTGCTAACGAAGTGCAAGGCTCCTCCCACAATGGCTAGTCTTGGGGTTAAATTACAGGACTGACTCTTCTGGTATCCAGCAGTGGCTGGGTGACCTTGAACATGTCACTTGACCTCTCTGGTTTCATTGTCAATGAGCAAGACTAGATGATCAGATGATAAAAAGCCAAGCCCATTCTGTGCTAACACTGCCACTGTTTCTATCGCCAGCAGAGCTGCCCCAATGGTAGAGCACCGGTGGGAGAATTTCGGAACTCCGCATAGACGAGATTTCTGTTTCTCAGTTTCCCCCCTCTACAAACCCAGCCTAATGCGTCCGACCCTCACAGAGATATTGGAGGGTGAAGGAAGAGCTGATGAAATGCAAGAATTATGGCTGGATTTTTCTTTGCCAGTGGACTTCAAATTCACAAATGCTCATGTCGTCTATCAATTAAGATAAAGAGGCAAGAAAATATGATGGCTGCACACATTTATTTTTGATTAAAAATGGAATCTGGATGTAAAGCAGAGAGGCCTCGTGATCTAGAGTGGTTCTGAACCAGGGGTAGGTGTACCCCTGGGGATACTCAGAGGTCTTCCAGGGCATATGTCCACTCATCTAGATATTTACCTAGTTTTACAGCAGGCTACATAAAAAGCACTAGCGAAGTCAGTACAAACTAAAATTTCATACAGACAATGAATTGTTTATACTGCTCTATATATCATACACTGAAATGCAAGTACAATATTTATATTCCAATTGATTTATTTTATAGTTAGATGGTAAAAATGAGAAAGGAAGCAATTTTTCAGTAATAGTGTGCTGGGACACTTTTTTGTATTTTTATGGCTGATTTTGTAAGCAAGTCATTTTTAAATGAGGTGAAACTTGGGTACGCAAGACAAATCAGGCTCCTGAAAGTGGTACAGTCATCTGGAAAGGTTGAGAGCCATTGATCTAATGGAGCCAGGATGAACTAGGAACTACCAAATTCCACTCCCAGTTTTGCCACTGATTGACTGCGCAGCATTGGTCAAGTCATTTAAGCAGAACTGCATGGAGGATGGAAATTCCATTTAATTAAATATTTCAAAATTTGATGTTCACAATCAGAAAACCCCTCCCTCCACTTTGATTTTTTTTCTGCAGGAAAATAAAAATAATATATAGTTTTGGCTCTATCAATGTTTTATTTTTATTTTGTCTAAATAAAAAATTTTGATCCCAAACTATTTTTTTTTTTTTTGGAATTGCTTTTTGCAGATGATTTCCTTTTGTTTCCATTTCAACTTTTTTTTTTAAATGATTCTGTGTTCTGTTATATGTTATCACTCATAATACAAAATGTAAACCATTTCAAAGTGAAAAGTCATTTCAAAATGAAGAAAAAATCCATACATTTCATTCTGGAAATGTCAAAACATTTCAACATTATCAGAACTATTTCCTCCCAGTTTTTCCCTTACGTGAAATTTTGATGAAATCATTGCAGTTTTGCAAAGCATTCTGATTTGGATGGATCTACATTCTCCAGTGGAAAATGGTGCCATCAAAGTTTTTCGGATCAGCTTTATCTTTCTGGGCCAGATTATCCCTTCACTTACTTGGCACATTTCATTGCATAGGGGCATCGTGGAAGCTCTTGGAAAGGTATCAGAACAGTCTGTGCTGTTTCAAAGCCTGGTTATCACTGGGCTACATAATCTGAAGGCACCCTTGTGACTTCTAACCCAACGCGAAGCAACTTGATCCCATTCCAGACCTGTCCTGAGTATTCTAAAGCCTTTGAAAAGAACCCCAGTAATTTGAACCCAGCTGCAGCTTAAATCTGATTCCAGTTTGATTCCCCTGGTGACTGAGTCAGGGAACTGACAGATATTGAAGGGGAAGCACGGGCCAGATCAAATGAGAAATGGCAAACAAGGGGCGAGCTGGGAATGCAGAGGCAGGCGAGATGCACTCAGAAAATGGAAAGAATAAAGGTTTTACTGCAAACGATAAAAGCAAATATGAAACTATCACAGTGAACATAAAACTAACAATTTACCAATAGCCTCTTGGCAGTAAATCACTTTTTACCTGAATCTGAATATGAGCCACATTGATATAAGGGTCTATGCAGCTTCACCTTGGCTGAGGAGCAGAGATAAAGGGACGTGTTCAAACTAGCAAGGACAAAATCAGAGGCAGCTGGGTGACAAAGTGTGTTAATGACTTCCCTGTGCATTGTAAGCTTGAAGCGTGGCAGTAAAGGCTGGTGATTTCAGTCGGGTCTACAAAAATGGAGGGCCAGATTCTGATACCTACTCACTGGAGAGGCAGTATGGTCCAGTGTGTGGAGCACTGGACTGGAACTCAGGAGATCTGGCTTCTATTCCCAGCTCTGCCATTGATTTGCTGGGTGACCTTGGTCTCGCTCTTGCCCATTTAGACTGTAAGCTATGTGGGGTAGGAATTGTCACTTGCTATGTGTATGTACAGCACCTAGCACAAAGTGGCCCTGATCTTGGTTACAGCTTCCAGATGCTATCATAATTCAACTAATAATTGTGGATAGGTACTTCACATCACAAATAGCCCACTGAAGAGGCTGCTAAGTGCCCACAGGAGTATCAGAATCTGGCCCTCTACCATCTGTACTACAGCCAGTCAAAATACTTCACTGAAGCATTTTTGATAAGGAATGGCTCTTAGACCAAAATATAAAAGAAAGACTAAAGATCCAAAAATATTTCAGTAAAAATATTCAGTTTGGGTAAATATTTTTGGTTTCTCAGATTGTGAAAACTAATTTTTTTTTAAGTAAAAAACTGAACATTTTCACTAAATGGTTTTTTACAAAACCATAGTTTCTCACAATTTTTCATCTAAAATTCTGATTTTTATTTTTTTTTTAGTGAAAAGTTAAAAAGAATTTTTTTTTAATTAAATTTCCCATGAAAAATTAGTGGCCTTTTTCAGCAGCTTTCAACAGAACCCCGGACAATGCCCCCCAGGCATCAACAAATGCCCAAGAGATTAACCTCTCTCAGGATATGTCGACACTGCAAAGAAAAAAACAGTGGCAGTGAGTCTCAAAGCCTCAGTGAATTGACTTGGACTCGCAGGGCTTGGGCTGTGGGGCTGAAAATGCACTGTAGATGCTTGGGCTCGGGCTGGAGCAAGGCTCTAACCCCTGGTGAGGGGAGAGGGTCTCAGAGCATGGGGCTCCAGCTCAAACGTCTGCATTGCTATTTTTAGTCCTGCGGCTTGAGTCAGGGATGCTGGAACAAAGAGCCATGGAACCAAACTGTAAATCCTGCGTATGATGGAAACTACTTCATGCCAGGGGGTTTGGCAGCACCTCCAGCATCCCTAATTCCAGCACCAATGGCTTGAGCCCCATGAGCCTGAATCAATTGACCTGGGCTCTGGGACTAAGTGCCACGGGTTTTTCTTTGCAGTGTAAACAGATCCTCAGTGTCTCCATTTTGCCACCTGTGAAATTGGTGCACGGAGGCGTAATTAAAGGCTGTTTGCAGGGTGCTTTGACATCCTTAGATGAAAGCTGCAGTATTGCAACGTATTATTTTAGGCCACCCCTTACTTGCAACAAAGAGCATTTACTCCCATAAGTAGTCCAGGGAAGTCAGTGTAAAGGGTTCACCCCGACCCTTTGGGATCATTCTAATTTAGAACCTCCGACCCCAATCCAGCAAACATTTAAGCACAGGCAGAACTTCAAAGGGGCTACTCATGTGAGTAAAGTTACACAGGTGTTTGAAGGATTGGGGCCATGGTCATCAGAGATCAAAGAGACTTCTTGGGAATCCTCAATTCTATCCCCTAATTGACTCAAGCTGTACTTTTGTTAACAGTCTCTTCCAGAGCTTTTCATTATGATTTTTCATTTCCTACGTCACCTTTAAAAAGATCCTCCCTAAACTTCTATCATTTAGGGTTTTTTCAAAAACCCTAATCTTTTGTAATTACGATTGTAAAGAAAACCAATCCTCCCCTCCAAAAAACTTTTAAAAATATAAAGGAAAACCTCAAAAGGTCAAACTGGTCTCGTCCTTATACGAGTTGAAATAAATTGCTTATTTCTAGTGTATTCATAGGATGGGGAAGACCGTCTGTGGGTAGAAATGATTGTTGTAGAGTTTCCAGGTCATTAATTACATTAGATTCTTCCACTTGTTACTGTGAGTCATTTTCATAAAGAAGCCAAGATAATGGGGAAAGATAATGTAATGAAGTCAGAACACAAAGAACGGAGAACAAAAGGGTAAGCATTTAAAATGCTGTTTGTTTCTATCTCTGCATGGGCCAGATCCCCACTGAAATCAATGAAACTACACCAATTTACATCAGCTGAGGAGCTGCCGGAGAGATATTTAGGTTCATGGGAGAGGTGCTGGTCTCATTCTTTTTGTTGTTCTCCCAAGTATTAAAGTTAGACTCTGCAGGCCTGATTCTGCTTCTCTGTCACACTGGCGTAAAATAGGGCTAACTCTATTAGAGTCAGTGAAGTGACACGGGTTTAAATCAGATCAGAGTCCGGCCCATGGTGCCGTATTTACTGCTCAAAAACCACCTGCTCCAGGAGATAAAGCAGCTGCTATCTGTCTAGCTTTCAATGTGACATTCAGCCAGTTATATTCCTGGGGCCCTCATCACTTTAGATGTTGTTGATTTTTCTTAAATGTCAAAAGAGTTTTTAAACTTCATTTGAATTCTCCTACCAAGCCTCCCCTTACAGCTCTGTCACCTCTTCCCCTCCTTTCCAATGAGATCTGTCTGCCATTCTGTTGACACTCACTAGTCTATTAAAAAGAGGGAGTGAACCATCCCTCTGTTTTATGTTTTATTTACAAGGGAGCTTTTGTCTTTGTGATTTCCTTTCCTGAAGAGCAGCGCTCCTGTTCTGGATGGCTCAGTTCAGGTTTGGCGAGGGACTTGCCTTACCACTTGTCACTTTACTGCGGTGATGGCCACGGTTTTCAAAAGGGACCAGTGAGGAGACGAATCCTGATTTTTTTTTTTCAGATGCTTGAATTGAGGTGCCTTACAAGGATCTGATTGTTAAAAAAGTGCTGAGGGTGTCTGTCTGTGGGCCTGAATGCACACATGGGAGAATAGGTATGATCCAGTGGATAGACAGCTGGGCTTGGAATTAGGAAACCTACGCTGTATTCCTGGCTCTGCCACTGACCTTCTGTGTGACCTTGAGCAAGTCACTTATCCCCTATGTGCCTCTGTTTCCCTTCTTAGTCTTATCTATTTACATTGTAAGCTCTTTGGGGCAGGGGCTGCCTCCCACTAAACATATGTACAGCGCCAAGCACAGTGGGGCCCTGATGTTGGTTGGGGTGTCTACCTGCTACTGTAATACAAATAATGCATCTCTCTCTAGTTAAATAATATAAACATTTAAAGCAAATCCTCGCCTCCCTTCTGCAGGTGCTGCTCTGAGTCCTGAGTCCTGTACTAATTCTCTCTTTGCTGCTCCCCAGCACCTGGCGGAGCTACTTGCGCTGGGCTCTGGGGAGAAGGTTTCTTTCCTAATGCTAGTGAATAGTTCTGAAGAGACTGGAGGATAAGGGCAGTGTGGGAAGCAGGGGTACAAGCCACCCCTAGTGACCTGTCAATGTGCCTCAAACTCAGGGAGAACACCTCATAGGCCAAAATTTGTGTGCAAGAACTATATGGCAGCGGTGTTTGTAGGGACCAAGTACAGTGCAAGACCAACTCCATGGCAATGCCACTGAGTCCCCTGGGCAGAGGAGACACTGGTAGAAATCCTCCAATAGTACAAGGTCTGGCAGTGCTGAGAGGCTGTGGGATGCACAGGTGACCTGACCTGCTGTATGTTCTGAAAGGTGTTAGCATTCAAGATGGTGCAAGGAGCTCTGGGTTTGTTCTTGATGGCCTCATTTCAACTCAAGGCTTAAAATAATTATTATTTCATAAGGGAAACTTCCTCCCCTTCTAATCCCTCCAGCCCTCTCCTTGCAAACAACATGAAACTAATTTAACCATGGGAACTCTCTTCATTTCCAGTCTGCGCCCTGCTCCATTTCCCATAATGGTGACTCCATGGTGTGGAACAGAAGGCGGGGTTTGTCTTCAAAATGGCACTCCCTAGAGTGATCACTAATGATGCACCGAAAAAGGGCAGAGTCAGAGCAAGTAGAAGCAGTCTGAGCTCCATCTCCACCCGTTGTCCCGTTCTCTTTGTAGGAATTCATGCTGCCAAAGCTAAGGGGATTAAATGATTTCCTTCTCTTTGGGAATTAAGGTCATTGCAGCAAAGTCAGTTCTAGAGGCAGGTGAACAGGTCAGTCCTGTTGCTGCACCATTCTGCTTTTTTCTTCCCCTCCGCTCTGATTGGCAGCTGTGCTTGGCCACTGGGTGGAGGTCAGGGGAGGAACATGTTTTCTGCCCTGGTGGATACAATGGCTAGGGCTACTCCTGCATTCCAGACAGGTATGTAAATACAGTACCCGCTCTACAGTCCCTCAGGGCTGCAAGCTGAATCCATTCTATGTTTTTCTCCCAGGGATGGTAACTAACGTCCATTCCAGGTAGGCCTAGTGATCCCAAAGGCTCCACGCAAAGTTCATTCTAGGAGGCATGGAGATAAAGTCCAGGTTTTTCTCTCCCAAGGGTCTGTATGTGGAGTTCCTTTCAGATAGGCACAGAAAACCCATGCAGGTTCCTGGCATATGAACAGACAGAGGAACACTACTCTTGTGTCAGGGAGAGGGAATTTCACTAGTAACCACTGGGCAGGTTCCCTGCATACTAGTGCTTGTAGCCCGCTCCCCTATGGAGAGCTCAGATATTGAGGTGATGGGCTCAGTATAAGAACAGATGTCTGTCTCTTCTGAGGGAAACCAAAGGGTTTGCTTAACTTGAACATGAAGGACTTCAAAGGAGTGATGCCCATTTCAGTTCACATGGGTTTGCAGGCCTGGAAATTCAAAGGAGTTTGGATTGAAAAGAACCCAAGTTTCCCACAGCCTCCTTGCAAATCCATAGGTTTCTGTGTTTAGAGAAGATTGGCCAGAACGTTGGCCTCCCTGCTTGGACAGGATTGGCCTGAGTTTTGTTTTCTGTACTTGAAAGCCTCGGGATTGGCTAGACTCAAGCACTCCAGAGCTTTGCAGCAAATGGGAATGTACTGTGTCTAATCCCATGTGGAAAGTCTTCACTTTCAAAACTTCACAGTATAATTACAACCTGCCTAGTGCATTGGTTACGATGAGCAGTGACGATATAAGCACCCCGTTAT
The DNA here is from genome assembly GCF_027887155.1 of Malaclemys terrapin pileata. NCBI lineage: Eukaryota > Metazoa > Chordata > Testudines > Emydidae > Malaclemys > Malaclemys terrapin. The sequence continues at coordinate 23,188,182 of NC_071519.1, forward strand.
TTGTCCTCCTCGGCTCCAGCTGTTAAAACAATTCCTTCTTCACAGACCTGCCAGTTCCTTGGCTCTAGTGAGCCCTCATCTCCCCCCCGCTCCAAATCCTGTGAATTTGAGTTCTGCATCGGAATCTCCATGAAAGCTGCCTGTTTCCTGCATGAGTCCCATAAAATTGGGAAGATAATATTTTCAGAGCTGCTGGTACCCTGATTGCATGTTTGTTTAAAATGACAGTTTATGTTGTGTCTCTTTCATTAGGGATGCTCAATGATCTTGACGTTATTAACTAAAGACGGCACTCTCTGCAGAGAAACATTATTCTGCTGAGACACTCCAAAGAACACTTGAAGGAGTGAATGGGAGGGGAGCCGCGGGGGAAGAGTCAGAAAAGATTTTTAACTAGATTGGAAACTCAGCGGAGAGTTTCATTTTGTGTTTAAATCCTTGGCCAGCAAACAGGAGAACACAACAGTGGAAATCCCCAAACTCAAAACATGGAGCCAGGCCTGGAGCGCTAGACCCAGGTGTCGGAACTCAAAGACAGCCACTGGAATGCAAAGTTGGTCTGGATGGGGGAATGGCAAATTGCAGAGATGAGTCAGAAGCAAAATCCCAGATCTGAACATCCCTGGCCGTTGGAAGGAAGGGAGCTCAGAGGCAGAACCCGGAGCTGAAATCCGTAAATAGCCCTTATCTCTAGGATGGCCTGAATGCAAGCCCGGATCCAACTCAGGGAAGAAGCGTGGTCTTGCAGCCAAGGTTCAAATCTGGAACTCAAGCTGTGCCATAGACTCTTGGTAATCAGTTCTCCTCCCTTTTACGCTATGGAACGCTCCTGATTTACACCTGGAGGGGCAGATCCTCCGCTGGTGTGAATTGTCATAGTTCCATTGAAATGAATGTTGTGGATGTTCCCCAGAGTGTGGACTGGCTGCAGGTCGCTTTGCAACCCTTGGCCTCAGTTTCCCCATCTGTGAAATGGGAATTATACTTTGTGTATTTGAGGCGCTCTGAGAGTGTGCGGAGGATCACCATGGAAGAGGCTACAAATGAGTAATAACCCTGGCACAAACACTTCTTTAAAGCCAGCTTAGGGTCTAGAATTATGTTTTGGGCCATCCTCTAGGAATTGGCCAGTGGAAGGGTGTGGCAGAAAGGGGGTCTTTCTTCTGTTCTCTCCAGTATTAAACCAATTGCAAACCCAGCCATGTGGAATTCACCAGTCTCACTTCACCTCCAAACTTTGGGGCCGGTTGGGAATCTAAACCAGAATGCAGATTTCCCATCTGGCTGGCTCCCCTTTTTCGCCACCCAACCAGCCCTAATTTGAACTATGCATCTCAGGCACATGTGTAAGGAAAACGCTCAGAGGGGATCCTGAAACCAGAGTGGTGGGGAGGGCAGGATTAGGGAAAGGGGAGATGGAGGCTTAGGGGAATGGGAAGGGAGAGAGATGGGAACCCATCCTGGCTCTGGAGATGAGAAATCTGCTACTTTCTCTAGTTATTCTGCTCCTCTTTGGTGCTTGCTTTTCAATTAGCAATAATTAGACAGGGAGCCGATGCCGGGCTTTCTGACTTGCTCCTCAGAACATGCCCAAGGACTGTACTCAAACGTGGCACAGTGAGGGGTCACGGACAAATCTTGTTTCAGTCGCATTATGCTTTCCAATGTCAGTAATATCTTCTGAAGCAGGCCCTGTCTCCCTCAAATTGCTCCATTAGTGCTCTCCATTTAATTCCAGGTCACTGTTGTCCCAGCTTCCCAAGGCCACGCTGCACCAGGGGGATGTTATTACTTAATTAAGGCTCTGATCCCTGTGCCCTGTGGCTGCATCCAAGGCAGTCATTAAATGAAACTTCCCCGACATCTGTGTGAAATCCCCTTCCAGCTTCGCTGGCAAGGTGTGTGTGTGGGATGGGGGAGGGAGTGGGCGTGCTTCTCCCAGGAAGATAAGGAAGTCCATAGGGTTGCCTTCTCCCAGTGCAGCAAGGAGAAGGAAATCAGTGCAGGTCCCTCGAGGTCCCTTCCAGTCCTAGAATCTATGAATTTATGAAAACATGCAGCTTGCTGCTAGAGGTGGGGCGATGAATCTCTTTCAGTGTTTGCCTGCTCCAGACTCTCTCAGATTCTCTGTTTTTGCTGGTTTCCATTTGCAGATTTTGCAAGAATAATAATAAATAAATAAATAAATAACCAACCCCGCAGCATCTCATGGGGATGGAATGGCAGCAAAGTTCACACAAACTTTACGCTCTGCAATTTTGCATGGCCCTGGTTAGGCTGCTTCCCCCAGCCTGGTGATACTGACTCATTCCTGGTCAACAGGCCATCCCGAAGGAGGACTATAGTGAGAGAGAATGACAGAGCCGGAGATGCTGAGAGAGCGAGACAGAGAGACACAAGTGGGCAGAGGAGAGCCATGGAGAATAGTGAGGGAGAGCAGGAAGGAAGGAGGAAAGTTAGGGTTGCTACTTCTGAGGTACAAAATAGTGGGACATCTGCTTGCCCCCCAGACCCTACCACATACACCCCTGGGTACAAATCTTCCCCCAGGACACTGGGAGAAGGCACCAGCCCCGTGGGCTCCCAGAGCTGCTACAGCCACCAACCTTACCAAGCCAGGACATGGCACTGGCCGCATCCACCCAGCTCCCACCTGGCAGTGACCTCCGCAGCTAGGATCTGCACAGTCGCGTCCCTGTGACCTGTTCCCTGTGCCGCACAGCCCCGCCCACTGCAGACATTAGGGGCTGGGGGGCCAGCATGGACGTGACTGACAAAACTCAGGACTTTGTAAGTCTTCCCGGGACATTAAGATGTCCTTAATAATGGGACAATGCTGGGAAAATGGGGAGAGATGGCAACTCTAAGGAGGAGAGAGTAAGAGGTTGAGGGAGCAAGTGCCCCTGGGCTCTGAGTCCCAGCTGAGATGCCCAAATACTACATAAGAAGCCTGGTCTTTCTGGATTCCTCACCAGGAGTGGGAGCACGGGATCCATGCCAGGAAGCCTGTTCCTGCTAGCTGTTCAGGGCCCTAGACAACGCAGGCTCCGTGTGGCTTCTCCACCTATAACTTGGCCTGTGGCTGGAGAGTGTGGTGTGCAGCTGTGAGGCCCCTGGAATAACCTGGCTTTGTGCAGCGATGTGAGTAGCATAGACTTAAGGCTATCCAAGCATCCATGCAGGCCAAAGCACTCTGGGTTGGCTAGGAGAAGCATCTGTATCTGAGTCTTTTGAGATTGGCCTGCCTGCTGCTGATTCCCTGCCTGGGTCTGGATTTGCCACTACGCTCTCTTGGGGATTGTCGCTGGCTGGATCTCTTTTGCTATCTCTAAACTACCCTGGCTGAGCCCTGCACAAATCGCTGGATTGTCCATGTGGGTTGTAAGAGCAGAAGGACTTTAAATGACTCTCTGGCACAGCCTCACCAGTCCAGTCTCATGCCACCAGTATTTAGCAGATGTTTTATTTTTACTCTGTCGTATGAAGGGAAAACGGGTCCCTAAGTTCTGGCACTCCTGGATGTGTTCCAAAGCTACGTGGCCAATCAGGCGGCATGAATAGCACCCTGCTAGATGGCTGTCTGGACGCGGGGTTCAAAGTACATTGCAAACTGATAGCTATTATAGATTCTGGGGCAGGGCGGGGACGAAGAATCATAGCAGTTCACCCCCCAGTGCGTTTGCTTTATGACTGTCTTTAATGAATGACACAATCACCTACTATTTTTCTCCATGGGACCCCTGCTTCATTCAATGCAAGTACCATGGTTGGCCTGGCTTTAGCCCAATCTTCTTCTGATCAGCTTCGTTCACATCCAGAGTACAAACAGGACTTAATGAAACGCAAGGCAGCCAAGACTGTTTTAGTCCAGTTGCTGGAGAGCCAGAGAGAGCCCTTGTGGGTCCTCCGTCCATGCCCAGCAGCCTCGAGAAAGAATCCCATTGATATTTGTCACAACCAAGTCCTTTCTCTTCTTCTCCAGGAGAGACGCTACAGCCATGCCGGCACCATGGGGCCCCCCATCCATAAGGAAAAGCGATTAGTTGGCTCTGTCTGCGGTGGAGGAATGGAGTGTAAATGCCTTTCTCTGTGTGTGCCTGTCGATTACAAAGCAGAAGAATGGTGAGAGAAAATGAAAATGGAAAGGATCTGACAGCCCATGGAGAGGTATTTCAGCTCCGACACAAAACATTCGATGGTAATTATAGAATAACCTTCATTTAAATGCAAATAAGCCTGTAATTAAGATAAGGGCTTTGTCATTTGCCAGATTTTCCCCCCCCACACACACATCCCTTTGGCAACTATGGGTTCTGAGCCATTCCCCACTTCATTGATGAGCTGACGCTGCCTTCGAGGATTGTGGGGCCAAGGAAAGCGTGTTTGCGGGGTCGGCAATGTAGGAAATTGGTGCTTTGCACTTTCTGCTATCCCCAGGCGAAAAAGAAAGGTGAGCATTAGAGAGGGGGGCTCAGTGACCTCTCTAATGGGACTGTGGACTCAGCAGCTGATCCACACAGGACCAAGAGATGTGTATGCTGTGCGGGCTGGGTCCCAATCCTGCACCACTTTGGATACAGGCTGCAGATTGATCTTTCACCAGCCAACGGAGGGGACCTGTCAGCCATTGTCCCAAACCACTCTGAGCTTTGGAAGGCTTGAAATCTGGATCTGAGCTGTGCAGATCGGGGCTGGATCTAGTTCTGATGCGACAGGTGCCTTCTCCTATGCTGGACAGCGTTGGATTCTATCGTAGATGCTCACCACTAAGTAGAGCAGTGGTTCTCAGCCTGCGGCCCATGGGCTGCTTGTGGCCCAATCAGCAGACAGCTGTGGCCCATGTGACATCCTCAGAGCCATACAGGTAGTATTGGATGTGGCCCGCAATGGTAAATATGTTGAGAACCACTGAAGTAGAGAGAGGCCAGAGACAATCCTCCACAGACAAACCCTCCAGGGTCAGATAGGGATCCAAACGTCACTGTTGGCTGCTAAGCCCAGATCCTCAAAGTATTTAGGTGCCTCACTCCAGTGGGCCCTTGTTCTCATAATGGGCCAGACCAAATCCCAGCATACAGATCCCTTGGGAGTTGATTGATCTAGGTTTGACAATTTGCAACCGGGGCCCATTTCTGGTCCTGAGGTGAAGAATGAGCAGCCTTATTTATTGGTCACTTCCAGCGAGCCCGGAGAACAAGCCGGGGAGTTCAGAAGAGCCTTAGGCCTTGTCTTTCAGCTCCTTAGGCCTTGTCTTCACTACGAGCAAACAGATGTGTCCTTCCTCATGCTAGCTAACACGGGACAGCTACCATGGGGGGAGGGAGGAAAGCCTAGTGAAGAAAATCAGCTTGTTGTTTTCCTATGTCTTAGCAGGTTGAGGTAAAGTCTATGGGGGAGCCTAGGGTGGACCTCACCCTGCTAGTGTAACCCCATGCTTGATAGTGCAGCAATTGACTTTTTCTCCGGCCAGAGAGAAGCAGTAGGGAGGAGACTTGGAGCTTAGCTAGATACTCTGCCCACGTGCAGAAAGCTAGAGGTCTGCTCGGGCCTAATTGTAAAGCCTGATGTGAACCCGACTCCACTACAGACAATCCGAACCCACCACTTGTAGTGTGTCCTGTCAGGTTTGGGTTGGGTTGAAAGCCGCCTCTTCCCGGTGCACAGAGCTCGTGCCCATGGGATTAGCTACCTGCCGCTGGCCGTACCTAGGGCTCAGCCAGTTCTCGTGGCCTGGGCGCTGGGAGCCCCTGTGCGCTCAGCCCTGCTCCCTAGTGCTTTCTCCGAGTCATCCACTCTGCCCCCTCCTTGTGCCACGGCTGCTCTACTCCCAGGCCCCTTCCCTGCTAGAACCAGCCACTCAGCGTACAGAGAAGCGGCATGCCCCTGCAGCATCAGTGGACCCGTCCATGGCCAGCCCCATCTGCACAGGGGAGAGCGGGCAGCATGGGGCAAATTACACCTGACCTGAACCCAACACTTGTAGTTAGTTGGGTCTTGTTGGGTTTGGGTTAGCTTGCAAAGGTCTGCAGAGAACAGGGCAGGGTAACTTTGAAAGACCCACAAGCTTCCAGAACAGGGGGTGCCCATTACCTGAGCTGCTTTGAGGCCCTATGGGAAGTTTTCACTGTGGGCAACTCACCTGGCAGGAGATACATTTGTCACGCTCTGAGAACTCAGCTGAACCGAGTGCTAGCAGGGGAAAGGTTCTAATCACAGGAGCTAAAGACAGGCAGCCCCGGAGACTTGGCAGCTGAGAGCTGGGTCCCAATCCCTGTACCACTTTGGATACAGATTTTTGTTTCACTATCAACCGAGAGGACGGTGCGCTGTTAAACAACAGGCTGGAATGCTGCTAGCTGTGGGGATCCCCAGCCTGTTTGTTTGCTGACGGGGTTCTGGGGTGTGTGAAAGGACTGAGACGCTGCTTCAAGCACTGAGAAGTCCAGGTGACACACCCTAGGTACTATGGTCTGGCCATAAAGACTGAGCAGTCACCTCTGAGAGAAGATCAGAGGGGACGTGTTTAGATGTGTGTGCTGAAGCATAGAAGATGTGATGCTGAAACCTTCTATTTGAATGTTTGTAACAGAAACAAAAGGGAAAATCTGCACGAGGAACACCAGAGATTGACTGGTTTTGCTGCGTTTGTTGAAAAGTTATTCATAGCATTCCAAACGCTGTTTACAATATTTTATACTATTTACAGTGTGTTTTGGGTGCACGACGTGTTTGTTTTACTGAGGAAGTGTATGGCGTCTCTCTTTGAAATTGACTGGGGGCTCTTAACATCTATTTGTCAGGGGTTTACATACAATAGTCCTGAGGTTTAACTCTGTGTAGTGTTTTCTGAACTCTGGCTTCTGCAAGGGGTTAAGCTGAGGTGCAGGAGGAAGGGGAGCGGATTGTTATACAGAATGTTGCCTGAGCATCCCCTGTTCCCATTACCCGCTCTCATGTTAAAACTACAAGCTGTCTTGTCGTCACTCACTTCTCACCCCAAGTTAGCTAACCCGTGTGGAGAAGATTGAGCAGATGCCCTTTTCTCCTGGTGAAGACAAGGCCGAAGGACGCCCAGCACCCAACTCCCATTGATTTCCAGTAGGAGCTGAATGCCTGGTTCCCTCATGCTCCTTTGAAAAAATCCCATCCCTCATATCCTGACAACCTCCCGACATGCCCTCCTGGGAGGTGCATGGGTATTATCCTCAGCTGAGGCAAAGTGACTTGCTCAGGGTCAGACAGCGAATCAGCAGCAGGGCTGGAGATGGAGCCCAGTGTCCTGGCCCTCAGGCCTGGACTTTAACCTATGGACAATATTTCCTCTCAAAGGTGCTGCTCCGCCTTAGGGGAGATCCTGCCATGCATGCACCGCGACATGAGACACCACATGCTGAGCTGCTCGACTGGAGGGGTTTGCGAGCTCCCCAGCAGCATGTTGCACCGGTTGGGCCGAGACTGACGGCAGACGCGTTCAGGGCACCAGGAACACCCAGGGAAGTTCAGGGCACGGGAAGCAGCTCGGAAAATGTTCCCATGAGCCTCAGACTCCTGATGGGGCGAGGACAACAGTGGGTTCCTGTCAGCGGAACAGGGGTCTTGTGCCCTGGGGTAAAGGGTGGAGCTGGTTCATCGAAGCTGGTTCCAAGGAGTGGGTGGGAGCCAGGTCTGGCTCACCTCCCCAGATGGAGGCAATGAGTGCCTGGGTGAGGGGAGATAAAGGGCAGCTGTGATCAGTTCGGGGCGAGTCTCCAGGGAGACCAGATCTGGAGCCAGTGCCCTGTTAAAAGGGTGTGGGTGCCGACTGAAAGACTCCCAGGGCTGGAACCCATAGTGGAGGGTGGGGGTGGGTTCCTGGATAGCCTGAGGGTGGTTGTGAGGAAGGAACTGATTGGAGCCTAGGAGAGCTGTAAGTTGGACCTAACAGACAGGCTAAAGGTTGCTGTGAACCAGGACAGGACCATGGGGGAAGGGCTGGAACCAACGAGGGTCCAGGCTGGAAGACAGTTGGTGTTTTCCTTTGGATTCTTGAAGAGGTGGATTTATTTGACTTGGCTGGAGGGCTGAGTCACCACAGTAACCTGACAGCGCTGGAATTGGGGACCCTTCTGAGAGAGGGGACACTGAGGCAGCAGATGGGTCTGAAGCCAGACAGGGTGGGTCCCTGGTACAAAGCAGCTATAACACTTCGGTCCAAAAGGCACCTGGGCACTCAGCTAGATTAAGGCAAAAACCAAAAGTCAAGTCTCCTTGAAAGAGACGCACCACGGGTGGGCCCAGCTATGGGACTGGCCTGCAAACCACAAAGTGGGGGGTTGGTCTTGAGGTTATGGCAGTGGGCTGTGATTCAAGAGAACAGGATTCAACTTTTGCTTGGCCACAGCTTCCCTGTCACTTATATTACAGCAGTGTCTAGAGGGCTCCACGGAGATCAGGGCCGCCGAGTGCTAGGTGCTGTATGTACAGAGAGCAAGACACAGCCCCTCTTCTTAGCAGACAACCCAGACTAAGGCTGGGAGGGGAAGTGTTGGCCCCGGGGGTGCTGAGCGAGCTGAGAGTGGATTTTGCCCTTGGGCAAGTCCCTTCATCTCTCTATGCCTTGGTTCCCCACTGTAAAACAGGGGTAGCAATACCGCCTACCTCCCACTCTCCATCTGTCTTGTCCATTCAGATCGGGGGCACTCTGACTAAGTGGAGGTAGCACAGTAGGGCCCTGTCCTCACATGGGCCTTGTAGGGATCATACAGTGATAATAAGAACATCTCCAAGTGTCAGGACTAGTTTTCCCCTGCCTCCTTCCTAGCACTGATAAACATCCTCCCAGCAGGGAGCCCTCAGTACTGTAAATACACAAACTATATTTTTGCTCTGGACCCAGACTAACAGCTTCAGCTGACAGTGGTGGGCAAATGACAACAGATGTCTTTTACCTCCCCGCACACAGGTTTTGTAGTGTATCTTCATGTAATAATCTGCGGGGAGCCTATGTACATTTCCTGGGTTGGCAGTGTGTTTGCCTATCAGGTCTCCCCGTGGTTATCATCCTGTTTCCTTCCAACAGGCGCAGGGAATGAAGTGGGAGCGTGATGCTGTGCTGCCGAAGAACAGCCCTTGCTGAATGGTTAGTCTGCAACCTTTGCTTAAACTGTCTCCATCTGTATTAAATGTTATCTCTTTGCCTGGCTAAAGACGTGGGAGTCAGGGGAGCAGAGATGCCTTCGATTGTGTTTATCTTGCGCTTTGAAAGGGCGTTTGAGGGATTAACTCGGAAGCTTGGGGGAACTTTAATGTTCTGATAAGTGGCTTAATGCTGCATCTCCACCCGCCCCAGCCTCACGTCTGTAATGGAGCATTTTCTGGGCCTAAAAGGCCCAATGAGCAGTAGGTAAGTTTAATGTTGGAGCTAGAGGAATTCAGCCAAACATTTCCTGCTATCTGAAATGCTGAAGCTAATCGTTGAATTGGTGCCCTTTCCTGTACTTCTAGCAAGCCAGGTCACTTTAAGGAAGGCTCATAGAAACAGCCAAATTCAATTGCATCAAAATAATGGTTGACATTTTTCAAAGTCAATTGGGGGATTTAAACCCCCTGTTCCCACTGAAATTAATGGGAGCTGTGTGGTTAAATATCCCAAGGGGAGCATTGAAAATCTCGGCCAATCGCGCTGAGCATTGCAGCCTTAATGCTTTTGTATAGTGCTCTCAAGCCAGAAGAAATCCAGGCGCTTTGCAGGAGTGGATGTTGTTATCCCCGCATTGCCAATGGGGAAACAGGCATAGAGGTGAAGTGACTTGCCCAAGCTTCTGCAGTTGAGTCAGTGGCAGAGCTGGAAATGGAACCCAGGAGTCCTGGCTCCCAATCCAGTGCCCTATTTGCTGGACAGTGAACTTTGAACAGAATGGTCATGGAGGAAACTTGCCTTTTATTCCCATCCAATCAAAGAGCAGATCTGATGCCATGTGATCAATGCATCCGATCGAAACACCTCTATTAGTGAAGCTTTGCAACTCACTAGCTATGGACCAACAATTACTTGTAAAAATTCAGCACATAAATAGTCAAGACATCTGTAAATTGCTCATGGGCTCTAGCTTGTGAGCTGAGGCCAAGTTGTACTACACCCCTGCGGCTTGATGACATGGTAACAGCACCTCTTCTTGTATATTTCTTCGAACCCGTGCGCCACAAAGAGTAGCCCTGTCAGCAGTGCAGACAGTAACCCCCATTGTGAGGGCATAGTGCAGATCTTGTAGACCTCCCCTAACGTGATCGGTCAGGGAATGTCTTCACTGTAGAATTAACTGGGGCTCTGATCTTGGTGGTACCCCAGCCGGCCTTCCCATTCCCGCGCCTCTCCGCTGAGGTTGGTGCTTTAAACCCATCCTAGCTGGCCTGGCTGGGGTTGTGGCTTAGACCGGGGGTGCTGCTTTCACACTGCTTGGAACCCGCCCTCGTGGCGGTGAGGATGCAGGCGCATCCACCGGACAGCTGCCAATCCTCCTTTACCTTCCCACAGTGCCCCACCGCCCTGGGTGCTCAGAAGGACAGATGAGTTCTCCCTTAACTCACTAGGGACGAATCCTAGAGCGGCTCAGCTCACTGCAGTGTAAAGAAGGATGGGACGTGCTCCAGGTGCCCTAGTGACATGCATGGGTGAGCACAGCATCAGCGAGCACCCTATAACTCGGGTGTGGCTTTGCAGTGGAGACATACCCCTAGTGCAGGAGTTGGCATGCTAGTGAACCATAGGGTCTGTCCCAAGTCCGGCAACCTCAGCCAAGGAACCCCTCTGGGCCTTATATTCCTTTGCTCCCAGGCCCCCTTTATATTGCTCTGGCAGTGTAAAGGGCCCTAGATGAAATGAGAATAGGGCCCTTTATGTTCATTACAGCCAAATCTCATCTCTTCTGCTGCCCGCCAGTGAAGACATCATGCTGATCATGGCAGAGAAGTCCCTGCAGAGAGGTGGGCCAAGAGTGAGTTCGGAGGACCTGGGTCCTCCCTCTGCCTTAGCCCAGAGAAACCACTCTCCCTTTGTTCCAGTGCAGGAGGAAAGCTGTGCGCCAGCCTGTGCCTCTGGCATCCTTCCATCCTCTTTCTTCCCAGCCTCAGCAGCTCCTCCCCGGCTGCCCTGGTGGGAATAGAGATGCCGCCATCTGGATCCGCAGCCTCGGAGCCTAGAACAGGGGATATTCCTACGGAACCAGCTTCCCCAAGCCCATCTGCATTGCAGATTCCCGTGGAAATGATGCCTGGCGTTTTCATGTATTCCCTTTCTTCTTCCTCTTCTCTGGAGGCTTCAGCCGGTGGCTGGAGAAGCAGGAGGCAAGCGCCAGTCTGCGGAAACACAGGAAGCCCTAAATAGCCTGAGTTGGCAGCAGTAGGGCTTCCATTTTAAATGGCACCAGGGGTTGAAGTGGGGCCCTCCAGAGTTGGGAATGTGAGTCCCGATGGCTTGAGCCGAAGAGCCAGGCACCACAGTAGGGGCTGTAACCCTCGGACCCTTGGTGGACTGGGCACAGGGCGTGGGAAGGAAGGATGCATAACATCCACTGACCAATGGGCTACACCTGGAAGAGGCTTGAGGAGGCTGGGCTGTACTCAGGTACATCCCACAGTCAGATCCTCCATGTGGGGCGACGGTGGGGACTGAGGACCTCGCTGCTGCCAGGCAGTGCAGTGTCTCTCATGTAGAGAAGAGGATGGACTCAGTGAGAAGGAATATAAAGGGGATTCTCCAGTGAGGCAGCTGGACCTCTAGGGAGGTGGTGGAGTCTCCTTCCTTGGAGGTTTTTAAGGCCCGGCTTGACAAAGCCCTGCCTGGGATGATTTAGTTGGGAATTGGTCCTGCTTTGAGCAGGGGGTTGGACTAGATGACCTCTTGAGGTCCCTTCCAACCCTGATATTCTATGATTCTATGACACCGTCTGCGAATCTCTCGGGCTTGTCGGCCCCCAGACTTGCTGGCAGCCTGTGCTGCCTAGTGGCCCTTGAGAGTCTCCCAAAGTCTGGGCCTAGGCCAAGCAGGCCGTGAAGGGACCGTAGGCAAAAAGGTGGTAACAGGTGGAACAGAAGTTGTGAGTCTGGAGAAACCCTAAACCCACTCGCCTTGCAGGAAGTTTTGAGAGCAGTGACCAAACCAAACCAAGGAGTCTCTCCCTGCTCATCAGAAGAGGGAGTAGGTGTGTGAAGATGCTCCATTGAACAGCAAGATGCACAGGCAAGCCCTGAGGCCGACTTGGAAATGGATTTTTTTTTTTAAAGGGGGGAGCAATTTCCCCGGGGAAACATTCTTGCGTCTACAATGTGTCTAACTCTGCTGTTTAATGTTTGATACTGGCCTATAAATTATGCATTTAAATATATAACCAAGTGGTTAGAGCCCTGAAGGGAGGTGACTGCACTGTGGAGCGGCTATCGCGCTGATTTGGGATAAACTCCCTAGGTTATAAAATGGGATACATAAGCACCAAGAGAATCCACGGGGGTGGTGGTGGGGGTGGGGGGGTGGGGATTAGACATGCCTGTGATTCTGCTCACTAACCACACGATGGCAGCCTTTTCCCACACAAACCTAGGCAGCTGTACATCCCTCTGCCAGGTACTGTACTGTAAGGATTTCAGCTGCTAGTTTTGAGTGGTGGGGAGAACCTAAAGACCTCAGCTGGAGTTCTCAGAGGTGCTGAAAATGCTGCTCCCACTGCTTCTTCTTGAGCTATGGTTGCTCAGCAGTGAAAATCAGGCCCAAGGCGTTTGAAGAGGGCAGCCTAAAATCATTGGCGCTTTGGGGGAAATGCTGCCCTTTATGCCTAAGGGGAGATGGCAAAACCCCAGTGCAAGTATTTCTCCAGAACCTTGGGGAGTAGTACCCAAGCTGCACCATTCCTCTCTCATTTACACATCCCCAGGATAGGCGTTGAAGTGGCTCCGATTTTGTGCCATTTCTTCAAAATGCATATGGAAGGCAGGGGGTCTGAGAGTCATTTGGGTCACTGGTGTTTCCGAAAACAGAGGCCATTCAGATCTGGGTTCAACTTCATCCCCGCTCCCATAATTCAGCAGCTCCAGTTTGGAGTAATCTCTGTGCTCGAGGCTCTGCTTTCCAAACATTCCAATGAGGTACTTACAAAGAAGCACTCGCACGGCCGTCTGGTGGTGGGTTTGCTTGTGCCTGAGCAGTGCTGTTCTTAAGCGCGTTCATAGTGAACAGACAAGTGATTAAGGCAGTAGAGTGGGAGCCTGGGGCACTGAGTTCTGCTCTGAACTCTGCCACTCATTTACCCTGGGGCCTTGGGCAAGTCGCTTATGCCAATGGAGTTTGGGTACCCAACTGAAGCTACACTGGGCCTGCAGCCCCCCCTGGGCTTCAGTTGGAGTTGTGGGGGTGAAAATAATTATAGCCGGGGGAGTACTGAGCATGTCTGGCAATCTGGCCCTCGGCATCCCCAGTGAAACCCCTACAGACTGACACCTCTGAAACATGGACACTTCTAAAACCATGGTGACTGCCTGCCTATAGTTCCTCAGCCGTACAACGAGCTAAGAATGGTCTCCCCTTTCGCAAAGTGATTTGAGGAGCTGCCTGTGAAAATCACTAGATGATCCCATAGCGCAGGGGTCAGCAACCTTTCAGAAATGGTGTGCCGAGTCTTCAATTATTCACTCTGATTGAAGGTTTCGCGTGCCAGTCATACATTTTAACGTTTTTAGAAGGCCTCTTTCTATAAGTCCATAATATATAACTAAACTATTGTTGTGTGTAAAGTAAATAAGGTTTTTAAAATGCTTAAGAAGCTTCATTTAAAATTAAATTAAAATGCAGAGCCCCCCGGACTGGTGGCCAGGACCCAGGCAGTGTGAGTGCCGCTGAAAATCAGCTCGCGTGCCGCCTTCGGCACAAGTGCCATAGGTTGCCTACCCCTGCCATAGCCTGATCCTCAATGAGCCAGTGAAGCAGATGCTTCCAGGGGAGGGGTCACCAGCTGCATGAAGGGTGTTTTTACCATCATTAGTTGTCTAATGGCATGCCCATGCTGAGCAGAGGTAAGTGAGTGGGTGATTTATTGATTACTGCGGCCATTGGAAAGCTATGTTTTCCCCTTTCCTAACAACTGAAAGTCAGATTTGTTCACCCCCACCCCCAATTGCTTTGAAAGTTTGTAACTTCCATTGCATTAAATTTGTACTGAAGTTCAAAACACAGCCCTGAAAAGAACCACCCACACAGCCAACAGGGACAAACTATATGCAGGCACAGTCTGATTGTACCACATGGCAGAATATAGGCAAAGCAGCCTCACCTGGGAAAGCCAGTCAGCAAAGCTGCAGAAACCCCCACCCATGCAAGGGCAAAGGCAGGGAAAAGCAGGATGCAGAGGCAGTGATGACAGACCTGCACCTAGCATGCCCCTTTCCTCGGGTCAGCATTGTCTCTGCGAATGATCTGAGAGAGGGTGCAAATGGCTTCTAGCCACCTGTGGCTGTAGACGATTCTGGTCCTTCTGAGAATCTAGATGCAGATCAGTGGATTGGATCAAGGTCCATTACATATTATAGGGGCCGGATTGCAGTTGATGTGCTGTTTAATGGACATGCACCCCTTTTAGAGAGTATCAGGGGGTAGCCGTGTTAGTCTGTATCCACAAAAACAACGAGGAGTCCGCTGGCATCTTAAAGACTAACAGATTTATTCCTTTTAGAGAGTATGTGTGCTATAGGATGGGGAAATGCAATTACATCACCCCCTCCCCCATATATACACACGGAGATCCATGTCTCTGTATGCCCAGAGCTACCACAACAGCTCCATAAACAAGCCCTGCTGATCAACATGTGAGTGGATCTAACCTCTTCTGTCCAGCAGATAGCAGTCCTGTACCACTCCAAGCAGTGCATCCCTTCCCTGCACTGTCCACAGTGTAAAGAACCCATGTGCTACAAACAGGCCCAATTACTGTATCAATTGTACACACTGGGAGTGGAGAATAGAACCCTTATGAATTAGCTGCACAAACTGGCTTTTCTTGGAGGAACTTAAAGGTGATTTCTAATGAGTCACTTCGTACGTCCCATAACCCTCTGTGTCCTGGGTAGGGGGGAAATCAGGCACTCAATCATAAAATCGATGCAAGGTACCAGGGGTTTGAACCCACAGCCAGGCACAGGGCTGTAATAATGCGCCGCCACATGATACATCAGCTGCACTTAAAATGGAAGCAGGGGGAAAAGAATTTGCAACCTCTGCGCAGAATGCTCCCAAGCCCGTCCAGGTGGAGAAATTAGGGAGCCCCTCCCCTTCCTCCAACAGCAGAGGGGATCTAAGTGAATGCACCCCGATGAAATCAAAGTCATTCTCTCCAGTCTCTCTCATTCCTGCCATCTCAGAGGTAAAAATACACACACATCAGAATGTTAAAGCAGTGGCTGAAATGAATGGCCACTGCATGCAGTTCTGATTTTGTCCAGCAGAAGGCAACACACCTTGTAAGGCTGCAAGGCAACTGAGTCCAATGAATTCCCTGTTAACTGAGAAACAGAGCAATCGCAGGGTTCGTCTCCTTCCTGAAGCATCCAGTGTTTGAAAGGATCATGTGACTGAGCAAGTGAGGGATGCACTTAAGGGGACGGCATTTGTTGAATAGAAATAAGAGAAAAACACATGAAAAATAAGGGACAACACGCAATTTTGAGGGGCATTTTAGGGAAACACTGTTTCCCTTGGCATATCATGTATTTTTCTTTCAAGTGTATGTTTCTACTGCTTTTAAGTATTCAGTGCAATTATCATAAGCTTCAAGTTGTTGCTTAAAATGGTACTTACCAGTGTTAATGCATTTCCACACATCTTTGTTTCTCTGAAATCAATTCATAAAACTCTTTACACGTACAACTGAAATTAGCTTTAATTTGGAGCTCAGCCTTAATAGAATCAATATTTAGCAGGCCACTGTAATCTGTCCAAGTCTGTGGACATAAGGAAAACGTTCCTTTCGCTGCGTTGGAGGTAGGAGTGGACATAAGAAATCCCACAAGTTTTTAAGAAATTGGGAGGAAGAAGAGCTGGCTACTGCGTTTGAAAACCTGACCCCTTCACACAGTGCTCATTGAACCTTCTTTGAAATCAGACATTCCAGTGTCCCTATGTGCAAGCATTTGCTGCTTACTTAGCCATTAATGAACCTTTCCCTTTCCAGTAGTTTTCTAAATTCTCCCAAACATTTCCCTACCTGCGTTACAAGTGCAAAACAGGCCTGGGGGTGGAGAAACTTCTATTTAATATCAGGTGTTCAAACAAGAAGCCACATCCATGAATTTCATTTCAGGTACGACAATTTGGTGCAGCCCTAGGACCACACAAACAGAGAAATTGTTTTTAAACAATTAGTTAGTTTTTGTGAAAAGATTTGTTTCTTGCCACTGAATTCTATACTGCAGACACGGTTTAATCAACAGCTGCATTGCTTAGAGCTTCTCTGCAAAGATTTGATTCAGCCTTCTCTTGCTCATTCGACAAATCAAGGAAATAAAGGATGTCCTGTGAAATAAGGGATGGGTGACCACCCTAAGGGCCAAATCAATTAAATCATAGAATCCTAGAATATCAGGGTTGGAAGGGACTTCAGGAGGTCATCTAGTCCAACCCCCTGCTCAAAGCAGGACCAATCCCCAACTAAATCGTCCCAGCCAGGGCTTTGTTAAGCCTGACCTTAAAAACATCTAAGGATGGAGATTCCACCACCTCCCTAGGTAACCCATTCCAGTGCTTCACCACCCTCCTAGTGAAAATGTTTTTCCTAATATCCAACCTAACCCTCCCCCACTGAAACTTGAGACCATAACTCCTTGTTCTGTCATCTGGTACCACTGGGAACAGTCTAGATCCATCTTCTTTGGAACCCCCTTTCAGGTAGTTGAAAGCAGCAATCAAATCCCCCTTCATTTTTCTCTTCTGCAGACTAAAGAATCCCAGTTCCCTCAGCCTCTACTCATAAGTCATGTGCTCCAGACCGCTAATCATTTTTGTTGCCCTCCGCTGGACTCTTTCCAATTTTTCCACATCCTCCTTATAGTGTGGGGCCCAAAACTGGACACAGTACTCCAGATGAAGCCTCACCAATGTTGAATAAAGGGGAATGATCACGTCCCTTGATCTGCTGGCAATGCCTCTACTTATACAGCCCAAAATGCCATTAGCCTTCTTGGCAACAAGGGCACACTGTTGACTCATATCCAGCTTCTTGTCCACTGTAACCTCTAGGTCCATTTCTGCAGAAAATAAGGGATGGTCCCTTAAAATAAGGGACCGGGTGGGCCCCCTACATGAACTGCATCACATAGCTAGAGCGGAGATGGATAACAGGTAGATGGGTAGGGGCAGTATTGGCTTTCATGACATTAACAATACACTGGATTTAGACCCCTTGGTGGTCTGTACTCTGGGATGCAGGCAGCTCTTCTTCCTGGCTGGCCCTTTGCAGAGCTAGCTGGCTCATTGGTTTTCTATACTAGAAATGCCAAGCATGGTGTTTATTGGGGTTTGCCATGCCCCAAATCCAGATGCACCCCAGCAGTGGGGACATTCAGAATCCGGTTGGAAGATCACAGCTGTCTCTGTCTCTAAAGGGCCAAACCAATTCCCTGAACCTCCGTCCTGGGACTGGCTAAAAAGGGCTGTAAGCCTCCCAAGACCTTTCCCAAGTGTCAGGTTTGCACAGACCTTGACAGGACTCCTGGGTTCAATGCCTAGATTGCCATGTTACCTCGGGCAACGTGATGAGGGCACGACATGCTGGTAAGCCACTGATTTTTCCCCCTGGCCTCATCCACAGGCAGGGGCGGCTCTAGCTTTTTTGCCACCCCAAGCATGGCAGGCAAGCTGCTTTCAGTGGCATGCCTGCGGGAGGTCCCCCGTCCCGCGGATTCGGCGTACGCATGGCCGAATTGCTGCCGAATCCACGGGACCGGCGGACCTCCCGCAGGCATGCTGCCGAAGGCTGCCTGACTGCCGCCCTTGCAGGGACTGGCAGGGTGCCCCCCGCGGCTTGCGGCCCCAGGCACGCACTTGGAGCGCTGGTGCCTGGAGCTGCCGCTGTCCACAGGGCATGGGCCAAAACTGCAGAAGGGCAATACCCCCCTTACATGACAGGGGGCAGCACCTGCTGATTCTAAAGGCTACTCTCACAGGCAAGTCGCTTTGCCTCGGGCGCCCTGTGAAATGGGGATACAAATACATAGCTATCTCCCATGCCGAATGGATGAGAGAGAGTCTGGGCAACAATTAGAAATGTAAAGCTGGTTGAATGCTATGAAGTGCATAGCTTATTCAATAAGTCTCACCTGCATTCATCGCATCATTTATTCAATGGATACCTTTTACAGCTGTAATTAGCAGAGGGTAGCATCTAGAGGCTTCAGTCTGCCCCCCATTGTGCACGGTGCTGTTCGCACACCGAAGGAAATTACAGTCCCTTTTGCAAAGAATTCACAACCTGATTTTGAGGACTCTACAATTCAGCATATACTGGTGAAATGAATCCAGTAATGTAACTGGCAATGTGTAGTTTTCCTGCAATTCAAGCAGCCCTACTGTCTAGTTGATCTATTGATTGTGCCCATCAGGGTGGCATCTGGGCACCAGACCCTCAGGTAAAAACTGCCATAGAAGGGCAAAATGAAAAGGAAACCTAAAGTGCCGCATTTTTAGGTGCGCTGACAGCCACCACCACTTCTTTTGAGTTCAATGGGAGCAGTGGATGCCAGCACCTTTGAAAATCAGGGGGATCAGCCAAAGTCTCCATCCTTCTGGGAACACCTTGTACTGCTTCCCAACGGAGGGTGTCCCCAGGGCTGCTTGTCCCTAATTCTGACTCCAGATTTGTGACACTATGTCCAAAAGAGAGACCATCTAAATGCAACTCTTTAAATGCAAAGTAATGCACATTGGAAAGCATAATCCTAACTATACATATACAATGATGGTGTCTAAATTAGCTGTTGCCGCTCAAGAAAGAGCTCTTGGAGTCATTGTGGAGAGTTCTCTGAAAACACCCACTCAATGTGCAGTGGCAGTCAAAAAAGTGAACAGAATGTTGGGGATCATTAGGAAAGGGATAGATAATAAGACAGAAAATACCATATTGACTCTATATAAATCCATAGTACGCCTACATCTTGAATACTGTGTGCAGATCTGGTCACCCCATCTCAAAAAAGATATATTGGAATTGGAAAAGGTACAAAAAACGGCAACAAAAATGATTAAGAGTATGGAATAGCTTCCATATGAGGAGAGATTAATAAGACGGGCACTTTTTAGCTTGGAAAAGAGACAACGAAGGGGGGATATGATTGAGGTCTATAAAATCAGGAATGCTGTGGAGAAAGTAAATGAGGATGTGCTATTTACTCCTTCTCATAACACAAGAACTAGGGGTCACCAAATGAAATTAATAGGCAGCAGGTTTAGAACAAACAAAAGGAAGTATTTCTTCACACAGCGCACAATCAACGTGTGGAACTCCTTGCCAGAGGATGTTGTGAATGTCAAGACTATAACAGGGTTCAAAAAGGAACTAGATAAGTTCATGGAGGATAGGTCCATCAATGGCTATTAGTCAGGATGGGCAGGGATGCACAACCATGCTCCGAAGTGTCCCTAGCCTCTGTTTGCCAGAAGCTGGGAATGGGTGACAGGGGATGGATCACTTGATGATTACCTGTTCTGTTCATTCCCTGTGGGGCACCTGGCATTGGCCACTGTTGGAAGACAGGATACTGGGCTAGATGGACCTTTGGTCTGACCCAGTATGTCCATTCTTATGTTCACCTAAAGTGATACATACCCACACACACACATTACAAAGTTCAGAAGAAATGCATTACTGATAAGAGACACCAACACAAAGTACTTAGGATTCTAGGCCATGTGAGCCTTTAATCATCTCTTCCATGAAAAGATCAGACAAAAATTCTACATTGGCCGCCATTTCCCCAGGTGATAGCGTGTTCAAGCCTAGGGCTATACTGGCTTCACCAAAGTCAAAGAAGACCTGTAGGACTTAGCCAAAAGCAGCCCAGAGTTCAGTATGGTAAGACACAGTGGTCCTTCTCTCCTAAGCCAGCAGTTCAAATCCAGCCCAATTCAGGGAGGCTAATATCTGTTGGGTTGCTTGGTGGACCTATGTAACATGATCTGGTGGGTTCTTGGTCCACCTTCCAATGGGACAGGGGTCTCCATGCTGAGTGGTAGCCTCAAGAGAGGACCCAAAGACACAGTGAATTTGAATCCCTTCCCTAGAGATGGTCCCTGCAGATCAGGGAGCTGCAGTGACTTATAGTAGGAGGTCAGGGGCAGAGCTCTGAGAGTGATATTTGCCTCCCTCTGGGTGGAAGCAGGGGACTTTGAGACTTAATCTGTGAATGGCTGCAAAGTGCCCTACGCAGAAGCTGCAATAACAGGATGAAGAATATTGACCATTATCGCCCAGAGTGTCCCATTTTGGCTTATTTGGTCTTTTCCCCATTATTATTTTGAAACACAATAGCTGCCCATGAAGGGACGAGACATCCCAGGCTGGAAACAAATAGCAGGAGCGCCTCCTGCTCTTCCATTTCTGAGCCAATGCACCTCAGTCCTGTCTTGCAGCATCCCCAGCCCAGAGCCAAACATTTGGTGATTTTGATGCATACGTCCTCCAAGGATGGATGCTGAAAATGCTAAGGCAGAAGATTCTTTGCTTCTGTCTCTGTGGTTCATTGAACAATAAGAACTTAAAGAACTGAACTGGATGGCTTTTTTGTTTGGGCTTTTACTCGGGGGCGATTAATACCAGTCTGTATTCTTCAAATGTCTCAATTTGCAGCCATATCATGAGAGTTGGAGGCCGAGAGCAATCCATAGTTGCCATAACAACTAATAAACTGTAATTAGTCAAAGAGCAGAGAAAAGGGCCCAGAGAACAAATGGGAAAAGGGAGAAAGAGATTTTTCAATGAATATTGATACTGATCAGAAAGCCTGATAGGAAGCATGTTAGCAGGGGACCTGGGCATGATTTCAGATGCCTCAGGGATGGTGGAGGGAAGAGAAAACAAACCCATTCAACTTTTTGTGATCCTCCCCACTCTGTTATATTTATTGCCACCAGTGGTGCAAGTTTGGTGACCTCAGCATCCATCTTTGGAGGATGTGTGCATCAGAAGATCGCTGAGCATTTGATGATTGAATTTGGGGTGCAGGGCTGGATAAGTAGTGGCCGATGTAGGACAGGACTGAGGTGTATTGGCAGAGCTGTGCGTTGGCTCAGAACCGGTATAGCAAGGGGGCAAATTTGTGGGTTTGTGGGGCATGAAGGGGAAGGAGTCGGGATTGGGATAGAATAGGGTCCAGCTGAAGTGCCTGACCAGACTTTGAGGACCTAGGAGAAAAACACAACGCTCCATTAAGCCACAGTGTAGTTTAGACTAGAGCTGGTGAAATGTTTCATCTGACCCTTTTTTGGGCAAAGAATGCAGGTTCAGTGACACCAAAACTTTTTGCAAATTTCACATCGGTTTCAATCAATTGTTTTGGTAAAAAAAAGAAAACCAAAACAACCATCACCCCTACACCCCTAAAATGGAAACGATTTTTTGTTAAAAAAAATAATCATAAAAATTGTAAATGTTCAAAATCAAACCAAAATTGAACATTTTGAACAGTTGAACTAAACATTCAGTTTGATCCAAAAATATATTTTTTAAAAGTTTTGATTGGCTGAAAATTGAAATTCACCTGAAGCAATTTGTTTTGAATAGCCAGTGAACCAGAATATCCATAATTTGCCCAGCTCTAGACAATGAATCTGTGAGTTAAGACTCTGCTCTGACAGAACCGACTGCATTCCTTCTGCCTGGAGCAAGGATGGGCAATCACTCCCCTGCTTTCAGAATGAGAAAGCTCACCTTAAATTAACACAGCACAAGCAACAAAGAATGTCCCGGTAGGAAGGTCCATCCTGCAACATCCCCATGGGAGATGCTTCCAGCAGGACATTGCTAAAGGAAACTGTTACTCACTGTCAAACGCCAGCTAGCTAGATGGGAGCTGGAGAGTGACAGAGCTTGTAGGCAGAGAGGAGAGCAGGGCCCTTTGGGTGTGATCTATATGGTATTTAGGCCATGGGCCCGCTTTCTGTTAATTTCACCCTATCTGAGCACGCTCTCCCCCCATAACGGTCCACAGGACATTAGGCAACTTACAGGGTTCTGCTAAGAAGTTGGCCTGCCTCTAATTCGATCCCATGCAAACTTCATTACCACTGGAAGTAAACTGTAGGATACTTATGTGGTGTAATATTCTATCAGTACTGTCAGATCCCAATAAGGACCGACCCTTGTATCTTTTGGTCTTGGCAATGTATTATTCATGTGCTCTCTTGTTCCCGTACAAGCAAAGGAAACTTGATAAAGATTAATTCCTCTCTCTCTCTCTCTCTCTCTCTCTATATATATATATAAACAGGATTTTTTAAAGGTCTTGGATCTGTTCAAAGAGCTGCATTCTCTATGCAGCCAGAGTAGCTGCTGGTTCCATTTCTGCTTTTCTTCTCCCCCACCCCCAGCACCCCACGCTCCCCATTCTGTTAGATATCTTGTCTCCTTAGTATTACCGCCGCACTTCCTTTTCATATGCCTGAAATATATACTATTGTGTTTCGACTTTAGTTTTGTGCAGAAATTCCTTTCATGTCTCATCTTCTGTAAGGTCCTTTTTTCTTGGCAGTCAAGTGCATGAATGTTTGCTGCCAGGAGATTTCGCTTCTATTGTATTCTGGGGTATTAGAATATTTTTTGTTCTATATTGTCTGCGACGTGTTGCTTTATTTATTTTTTTTTTTTGCTAACATTCCTCTTTCCATGCAGATGCCACCTGGTTCTCTACAAGCATCTTCCCTTACTCTTCTCCCAGCAAGGATGGAAGAGAATAACCCCCCCAAACCAGGTATGCAAGAAAACAGTAGGACAGAGAGCTTTAAATAACAACGCTTGGCATCTTCAGTTAACTAATTAGCCATAACACACCTGTGCTGCAGTTATTACTAGCCTTCCTTCTGCAGATAAGGAAACTGAGTCACAGAGAGACAAAGTGAGTTGTTTAAGGTCCCACAGTGACTCAGTGGCACAGAGGAGAATAAGATTCAGAAGACCTGTGTCCCCCTCCAGCTGGGTTCTCAGAGCATTAACCCAGGAAATGTCAGTTATGTTAACCCTGCTTTGAACTGTCATGGGATTAATTTCTTTAGCCAAAATAGCATTCCCCATCCCCTCTTTTCTGTGACTTGCTGGTTTGGATGGGAATCATTTCCAGCAATAAATGGGGCAGACCACCAGCCCTGAAATTGCAGAGAATGGACAAAGCCGCTTTTGGAGAGTTGCATGCTCGACCACCAGGCAGCTCTCAGTGACAACAGGGAATGATGATGATGGCCTAGTAGTAGAGAAGAGACAGGCAAGTGAGACCCAGCCCTGTTGCATTAAACATATCTGAGAGGAGAACTGGGAAATAAAAATAACCACTGGTTTTCATTCGGAGATTGATTCAACTACTCAAGCAGGAAAGATCTCTACGCTAACACAACACTCTCAGCAGTAACCAATAAAACTGCAGATGACTCCATCCAAACAGTCTAATTGGCTGAAAAAGCATCTCCTTAGCCTTTATTGACTGAACAAAAGGAGCTGGTGTGCCTATGGAATACCTCTATCTATAGACAGTATTGCCAAGCATTCAATAATCATGAGTCAGCCCCCTTGCAAAATTGTGAGATTGGCTTATAAATCATGAGACTTTACATAATAAATGTTGGGCCCTTTTCATTTGCTTCTGTTTTTTGATCCTTGAGGGAATCACGTTTTCAAGTTTTTCTCCACAACCATGAGGGCTAGAAACTTGCTTAAAAAAACAACAACTGAAGTTCTTATGTAATAACATGAATCCTGGAGCTGGTGCTTTAAGAAAAAAAATCTATCACAGGATTAATAATCACATCATGAGAGTTGGAAACACTGCGGTATGTCTGTTTTTTTAATAGGACAGTGGCATGAGAGCTGATTTTCATGCTCAAATATTCAAACACAGATTAAGGAATAAGGAGGAAGAGGAAGCCCAAAAACAGGTGCCAAGATTTCCTGCAATTTGATGGCTCTGTAGGAGAGGGCAAATTATTTTGAATAGGATGGTCCTGCTATCCGAGATCATTTCCCCTGCACGGACCCGCTTTCCTGGCCCTGATGAGGACACACCTGCTGACTGCAGCTCAATCACACAGATTATTTTTAATGACATCTCATAGCAGGAAATCAGAAACCACCTAGAACTATTCACATTAGATCAGGAGCCTCTAGAGGCTTGATCAGAAAATCTGGATTAGAATGCTGAAGTACCCTGGGAGGAAACAAATGAATATATTAGGGGCAGGGAAATTCCAGCCCTGAAGCCATGAGACTGCACCACTGATACCACCGCCAGAAGCAGCAAGTTATATGGCTCCAGTACTGAGTGAACAGGTTCAGGAAGAAAATGCAGTCCTGTCCCTTTAAAATGTCTTCTGTTTTGCAAGAAGGACGTGTCATTTTTTAAAAAATCCATCCAATAGAATGCATCCGGCAGGGCAGAAAGAGTTTTAAAGGGCCAGGATCGCAGTCATCGCCCCAGAAACTTCATCTAGGTGTAGACCTGAACTCAGGTGGTCTCTGTGTCAGAATACGGCAGGAGGGTATCGCCTTGTGGGTCTTGAAGCAGAAGTGCTGGAGATATCACAAGACCAGACCCTCTCCATGGCAATCCCAGCCCGGTTCTGTAGACTCAAGGAAAGGTTCAGATCACCCTCGAGAAGCATCTGATTTTTGGAGTGAACCTTTGGAAGGTCTCCCACCTCTAGCAGCTGCTCCACCAACCTTCCCGCCAAGGAGTGGGGTGAGGAGAGGGGAAAGATGTTGGGCTCCCAGCTAATTTTTTGTTTGTTTGTCTTTCCTAATGCTTTTTTATGGGGCTGCCATAAAAAAAAAACACTCATTAGGCAGTGTTGATTTTCATTAATGTTGATTCACCTAGAGCTTAATCAATCTTCTGTGACCGACGACCCCATTCCCAAGGGAGAACAAAGCTGTTAACAAATAAGCCTCGCAGACTGGAGGTAGAGCATGCAGCTGCGGGCGCCAGAACAGGAGCTGTGTGGATTACCGTAATGTGCACAGGAACAATGGCACGGAGCTGGCTCCTCGCAATTTACATCTTCATTGAAACACGGTCAGGGCAACCCTGTCATTCTTCTCCATTACCTTCGCCATTATTCGTCTCAGCCCTTTGTGTACACAGAGAGGGGTAGGAAGGAGGCTGGGCTTGTGATCAAAGCCCTGGGTTGGAGCTCAGGATTCAATTCCTGGTTCTGCCACAGACTCCCTGTGTGACTAGGCAACTCATTTAGGGACAGTTTTTCAATGTGACCCCAGGTTCCCTGTTCAAAAGTGACTTAGGGCTTATACACATTAGCACTTACTTCAGTATAACTTAAATCGCTCAGGGGTGTGAAAAAGCCACCCCCTGAGTGATGGAAGTTACACCGATCTACGCGCCGGTGTGGACAGTGCTGGATCAGTGGGCAAAGTTCTCCTGCCGACACAGTTATTGCTGCTAGGGGAGGTGGAGTAATTATGCTAACAGGGAGAGCTATCTCCCCTTGGCGTAGAGTGTCTGTCCTAGCTTCATACAGCGCCGCTACATCGGTCCAGCTGTGCCCCGTAGCGATTCTAGTGTAGACTAGCCCTTAGGCCAAACTCCCTGTGACAATAAGACTTAGGTTTCTGAGTGTCTATGTCAGGGGTTCTCAAACTTAGGGGGTCATGAGGTTATTACATGGGGGGTCATGAGCTGTCAGCCTCCACCCCAAGCCCCGCTTTGCCTCCAGCATTTATAATGGTGTTAAATATATTAAAAAGTGTTTTTAATTGATAAGGGGGGTTGCACTCAGAGGCTTGCTGTTTGAAAGGACAAAAGTTGTAGAATCCCTGGTCTAAGTCACCTTTGAAAATCGGATCTAGGCTCCTAAGTCACTTAGCTACATTTGAAAAGTTGCCCTTAATCTCTATGTGCCTCGGTGCTCTCTGGAGAATGGAGATGGTTACAGAACTCCAGAACTTGCATAAAGGTATGGATAAATCCATAAATATCTGGGAGCCACTCAGATACCATGATGACAGGGACCATATGACTACCCAGTATATTTAATTCCAGATCATAAAGAGGTTCACACTGGAAGCATCTGATGCACTGAAATGCTTGGAATTTACACACTGAGGGCTTGTCTACATCCGGGCATAGAGTAAATCTGAATTAACTAAAGGTGTGAATTTAAAATGGATTAGCTATGCCTCATTAAACCCCTGTATGAACACCCTCATTCTGAATTAAAGTTGTCTTAGGGTATGTATGCAGTGTGATACAAAAGCCCATGGCACCGAGATGCAGAGCGTAGGTCGGCTGCCTTGGGCTTGTGGGGCGATAAAACTGCAGTGTAGCCGTTCAGGCTTGGGCTGGAGCCCAGGCTATGGGACCCTCCCCTCTTGTGGCATTTCAGAGCCCGGGCTTCAGACCAAGCCTAAACACCTACTCTGCCATTTTATAGCCCCCTCGCCTGAGCCCCACGAGCCTGAGTCAGCTGATCTGGGCCAGTCATGATCACACTGCGAGTCTTTTATTGCCGCATAGACATATCCTTAATTCGGTTGATCCAGTCCCCAGTCCGGGGCCAGCACTCCATTGTGCTAGGCGCTGTACGGACACAGAACAAAAAGACAGCCCTTGATAAAACAGACTTTCTCTTTCCAGAGAGGTCAGAGTTGACTCCCATAGGGAAGAATGGCAGGTGCTGACCCCTGTTGGACCTGCTGAGTCAGGGTGCTGTAGGCCAGGCCCTGGTCCGAGAGAGAGAGAATTCTAGAATTCCATTCGAGGAGAGCAAAAGGCACAAGGCGGTGCACCCAGAGAGGAACAGCTAGCCCTGTACCCTGACAGGTGAGGTCAGAATCAGACCCCTCGGGCTGACAGTGCCACGTTGTAGCATCCGTCCTAGCAGAAGAAGAGGCAGGACTCAGTTGTTGTGAATTTAAAGGAGATTCTGTAGTGAGGCTGCCGGACTCAGGCAGACCCTGGGGTTCCCTCTGGCTCCCTCGCTCTCGGCTGTGCTTCCTAGAGTCCCTACATACCAGCTGCCCACATACCCTGTCATCATGAACCCACCAACTCATTTCACACGGGCTGCCAAACAGCCATCGGATTGGTAATGACTTTCCCTCGCCAGCTCGGGCTGGATTTGAACGGCTGTTCTAGAGGTGAAAGGCTCCTGATCCCATTACCAATCCAATTTCCTGGATTTTTACAGGTTAGATAGGAACTGCCGGAGCGGAACAGCCCAACGGGCCATGGAGCCTGGTGTCTCCTCTCTGATAGCGGCCAGCATTTGGCACTCAAATAAAAGCCATCCCATTATTTGTTTTGTAATTGAATATCGCATCGCTGTGTGCATATCTCATTCAGGAAAGAAAAGGCCTCAGGGAAGGGGCGGGGAGTTGGTAGCGTGTGTGCAGGCTGCAGGGGAAGGTCACACCCCGTGTCTCCTAGGTCCCCATCTTACTAGAGCACTAGATACCTAGGCATGTGAGGGGTAGGGGCGAGGGGTCAAGAGCAGGAGACACTGCTCAGGCTGTGAATAGAGACTGGGTGGCCTAAATCCATTGCAGAGCTCCTTTGTGATTCTAAAAGCTGCTCTAAGGCCTCATCCAGCATCCATCTTTCCGCTGACTTGGATGGGCGCCGGGCCAGTCCCTTAGCAGGGAGAGGAATGTCCATGCTGGACTTCACCACAACAGGGGCTGCATGCCTGTCACAGGGCATGCTGCCCATGGTGAGAAGCAGAACTGCGTGTGTGTCGTTGCCAGTGGCTGCTATCCCCAGCGGGATTAGCCAAGGCAATCTGTCTCCTTCTTCTCTCCAAGGGAGCAGTGGGAACCAGGCTGGTGCATGAATGAGCCCAATTTGCAGGGAGGCAGACACAAAGTTGAAATCTCCAGTGTAGGTCAGCAGCCCATGCTACAAGCCATGGAGGCACGTTCCAGCTTTACCAGCAAAGGGCCCCAATCTGGTGGCAGCCAAAGACACCCGCGATGAGGAGAGGGTGTCCAGGGTGTTAACAGGTGTAATCTGTGAATATCTGTGGGTGTGAGGGGCAGAGCGCGGGGTTAGGACCACTGGACACCTGCAGGAGTTTCATCAATTAAATTGCTGACAAACAAACCTGTCTTCTATAGATAAAGATCCTGCTCCCCTGCACGCCTGACCAGGACTTCAGAAACAACCACAGTGAGTACAGGCCACTCATGAATAACCTGCCTCACACTCATCCTGAGACAGGACCATAGAATCATAGAATATCAGGGTTGGAAGGAACCTCAGGAGGTCATCTAGTCCAACCCCCTGCTCAAAGCAGGACCAACCCCAACTAAATCATCCCAGCCAGGGCTTTGTCAAGCCTGACCTTAAAAACTTCTAAGGATGGAGATTCCACCACTTCCCTAGGTAACCCATTGCAGTGCTTCACCACCCTCCTAGTAAAAAAGTATTCCCTAATATCCAACCTAGACCTCTCCCACTGCAACTTGAGACCATTACACCTTGCTTCAATCAGTTCTACATGCCCAGTTGGAAGCCATATGCTCACTGAAGCTCACTAGTGGCTTTATACTGATAAGATTTAGGGCACGGGTTCTTACCCAGGGGCGATGACTCCTAGAGGAGCAGGTCTCAGGTGGTTGTAGCCTTCCTACCATTCCCATATTGTTAAATAGGCCAGGGTATGTGTGTTCTGGCTAGACAGGAATGTTCCCATATGGAAAAGGTTGAGAACCACTGGCTTAGAGTATTTATTTCAGGCTCCCAGGGACCTGGGACAAACATACAGGACATCTCAGACTGGCCACATAAGACTTCAGTATGGAAAACACTGGGGACCTTTGAAGGCCATCACTGAGTTCCTATCCTGCATAGGAGGTGAACTTTACTTCTGGTACCACCAATTCCTGTGATGCGCCACCTCTGCCTTCAAAATTGGGTCAAAGTGAGGTTGGGCTTTGTGCAAACTCTTCTGCCCAAGGCGGAATTTCATCCAGGGAGAATAGGACCCTTGTACTTTCCTCCCATAACTCCGGTTCTGAACCTGATGGCACCCCAAGGGGGTGGACGGGAAGGAGGGGTTTAAGGGACGGCATGAGCCCATGAAATCTGGATTCTGGATGGTCTGTGCCTTAGATGTCCCTGTCTCTGATGACAGATGCTCAATCTGTGTCTCGGGGAGAATGTCCCCTTTGCTGGAGGGGAATTCAATATAGAGCACAATGGGTGCTGGAAAGGATGTGACTGCGGGGTGGCTAGGAAGGTCTGGAGCTTAAATGAGGGGTTTTGTTGTGGTTAGAGGGACTGAAATCTTCATTGTAATGCTGCAGGTATAGAGATAAAAGACAATTTCTTTTAATGTAAAAGGTAACAACCTACTGCTTATATTGCTGAGACGTCCTTTATTTGGAGGAAGATCCCTTATTTGGTACCTCATGTCCCACATCCTTTGTCCAGTCCATACAGGGCTCACTTTGTGCCATATTGCAGCAGTAACCACTCAGAGGATCACAACCCTATGTTATGAGTCCCACATCCTTGCTGTCCTGTGTATGATTTTGTGTCACAAGTATTACAGGATGCTGTTCTATGTGTTATAAGTAGAGCTGACTGGGAAATTTTTGGACATAACATTTTTAGCTGAAAAATGTCTATTAATCAAAACTGAATTTTTGCCGGAAAGGGTCCATTAAATTGAATTTCTGTTTAGAAAAAAAATGTTGACTGTGTTAAAATGTCCCATTTTGCCATTTTCTCAGCAAAAAAAATACTACTTTTCATTTCCAAATTTAAGCTAATTAGAGTAAAAAGAAATGGTTGAACTTGAAATGAAATGTTTCAGAGTGGTAGCCATGTTAATCTGTATCAGCAAAAAGAACAAGGAGTACTTGTAGCACCTTAGAGACTAACATAAAATGAAATGTGTCAAAATTATCCAATGAAACATTTCGATTGACCCAAATAAAAAAATTGGCTTTTTGTTTCACAAAATGTTTTGAGATTGCGATTTTTCATCCTGATTCAGGATAGGAAAATGTTTTAAAGCCTCTCCCCCCCCCCTCTGTGTTTATTTATTTGTTTGTTTGTTTGTTTGTATAGCTTGTCCTTTGTTTCATTGAAGTCACCCTTGCTGGATGTTCCATCTTTCAGATGAGACACACAACCAAAGATCCTGACTTAGGAAGGGTGGCGGCTGTGTTGTTTGAGTCTAGATTTGTTCCAGGCTGGAGTTCAAGAGAGTGTTTGAGAAGATGAGCTGGGTTTGGAGTTTACAGCACCAAAATCTTGCAGGAGTTTGCTCATAAATGGCATTGATGTCAGTCAGATTGGTGCATGCTCAGAAACTCTGAAAATCAAACCTCTAGGGCTTAGTGGCACCGAAGAGGTGATGGCCCTTCTGCTCAGAGGCGAATTCTATGCTTGGGGAAGGTTGCTCAATGTTCATAGATGGGGGGAGGAGGTTGAATCCAGTCCAGGATCCCTGTGTGTGCTTGTGCATTAGCCGACATCCCTTTGTAGGGGAGCCAATCTTACAAGACTGATTAATTTGCCCACCTGAGTAGTAGTCTTTCAATTAGAAACCTCCAAGAAAACAAACCCATCCACGGCAATCAATAGAGAAATAATTTTGCAAATTGTGGGCATAAATCATTCGCGATAGGTGTGCCTGTGTGTTTGTTAAAGGACAAAAAGAGGTAAAGCAATTTTCTTTATTAGAACACAGTCACTCTAGCTATTACTACTTTAAGTAGGAGCAGAGGGGAGGAAGCAGATTGGGGTTAAGATGAGCGTTCTCTGTATTTCCCAGGGCTTGCCTGAGGAATACTGAGAGATTTAACTGGGGACTCAGGTCTGGAAGCCTTTGTAACAGCTCAGATCATGTTCCAAAGCAGCTCCATGGTAGAACTGAGCGACTCTTGTGGGTGTAGGTCTGAGTGGTGTGGACTTCCGTGGAGAGTTGCGCAAAGAACAGATTTTTCAGTTCACTAGCCATTCTGAGAAAGCTAAAAAACCATCATTTTGGGTCGAACCAAAAACAATTTGTTTTGAAATTTTTGGCCAATCAAAATTATAGATATCTACATATATATAATGAAATGTGTGAATGAAATGCCTGAAACGTTTTGTTTCAACAAAATCCAAACATTTTGTTTCAATTTTGACCATTTTTAATGTTTTTATATTTAAAAAAAAATAAAATTAAAGGGAATTTGGAATAAAAAGGCATTTCAAACCAAAAATTTGAAAATTTGTGTTTAAAAAATGTCAAAACAAAATGTTTTTAAATTTTTGTTTGGAAGTTTATTTTAGGGTTATTTTCTTTTTTTACTGAAACAATTTGGCAAAACCGACATGAATTTGTGAATGTTTCGGTTTTGGTGTTACTGAAAAAAGTTTTAGCTGAAAAATTTCGCCCAGCTCTAGTTATGTATATGTTTTTGTGAGCATTGTGGGGTGGTGTGTGCTAGCCCTGTGCATAGGAGAGAATTGCACCCTCTTTACAGTTATGTGTAGGTGCAAAGAAGGCCTTTTGTTTGAGTAGTGTGTGGTGTTTGTGTGTGAAACTGCACATAAGCACAGAGGGAATTGAAATAGAACCCCATTCTTCTGTTTGTGTGTGAGTGCTGTCTACTGTGTGTGTGTGTACGGTGAGTGTGTGAATGATGTGTGTTGCTGTATGTGTTGTGTGTGTGATGCTAACAAATGAAGAGTGGAAACTCATTCTTTTTGGAAACCACACCCCCAGCCAACTCTCTTAGTGTCAAGGAGGATTAATTAGTGTTTACTATCATATTTGTATCTGCATGGAGAGGGTAGCAGAATCATCTTCCTGTGTCTTCATGCACCATCTCACTATGTTGCCACAGTGCATTGATGGATGCAGTGTTCTGATGCCTGAGAATGCTTTGGTAGCAAAGGATGTAGGCCATGCTCACAGGATGGGGGACTTTATCCTTGGAAGTCATGACTCCGAAAAAGATTTGGGGATCACAGTGGATAATCAGCTGAACATGAGCTGCCAGTGTGATGCCGTGGCCGTGAGGGCTAATGCAAACCTTGGATGCATGAACAGGGGAATCTTGAGTCGGAGTAGAGAGGTTATTTTAACTCTATATTTGGCATCGGTGCATCTGCTGCTGAAATCCTGTGTCAAATTCTGGTGTCTGCAATTAAAGAAGGATTTTGATAAATTGAAGAAGGTTCAGAGAAGAGCCATGAGAATGATTAAGGGATTAGAAAACAGGCCTTACAGTGATAGACTCAGAAAGTTCAATCTATTCAGTTTAGCAAAGAGAAGGTTAAGGAGTGATTGATCATAGTGTATAAGTACCTTCATGGGGAACACATCTTTAATAATGGGCTCTTCAGTCCAGCAGAGGAGGTATAACATGGTCCAATGGCTGGAAGTTGACGCTAGACAAATTCAGACTGGGAAAAAGTGTTCATTTTTAACAGTGAGAGTAATTAACTATTGGAATAGTGGGTCAGGGTTGTGGTGGATTCTCCATCACTGGCAATTTTAAAATCAAGCTTGGATGTTTTTTTAAAAAATCTGCTCTAGGAATTATTTCAGGAAGTTCTCTGGCCTGTGTTATACCGGAGGTCAGACTAGATGAGCGCACTGATCCCTTCTGGCCTTAAAATCTATGTGAGGGATTCAGGCCTCCACAGCTGGCCTGCAGGTTGTGAGCCAGACCCTAGGACCATGGGACTATCCCATCCAGTAGCATCCCTTCTTTCCCCCAAATATCTCTTGAACCATTTCAACTGGTTCATTTGACAGCTCCCTCTCCCTTCAGAACCTTGTTCTGTTCACAGTACCTAAGCATAGTGGCAGATAGTGTGGGCTCCTGGCTAGGGTTTTGGAATGAGAGTCAAGAGAGCTCAGTTCCCAGCACTGACCTTGGGCAAGTCACTTCACCCCATGTGCCTCAGTTTTCCCATCTACAAAATGAACGCAATGATACTGATCTTACTTCCTACAGTGTTTTGAGTACAGCTTCTAGCACAACAGGGTCCTGGTCCAAGATTGGGGTTCGTAAGTGCTACTATAATAATACAAATGAAAAGCAACTTAGTATTCTAAAGGGAGTTTTGCTATTACATTTAAACAGGAGCAGGAGGAGGTTCATTTTCCTGTCCTGATTTGCAGCCGTTCTGCTGGGTAAGAGAGGCATTCTATTGCCTTATATATGTGTGGCTGCTTCTTAGCGAGCTGAACTAATGCCCATGAGCTTCTATTTAAAGGAGCCCCGTCTTCTCATTGATTTTGAATAGTACAGATGAGAAAGAACAGTTTCACAATAAAAACAGGGAGATAAATAACCGGGCGCTTGGCACGCTCTGCCGACTAGATCTGAATAAAATGTAACACAGATACATGGTCAGAGAAGGTCAAGGTTTTTAAATCTAACACGGAGCTAAGTAAAATATTGAGTAACTAACTGGATTCCAAAGCTCATAAAATGTTGATAGCGCCGAATGTCGGTGGGAATGTATCTCCTCATCTTTTAGAAAGGAGCCGGCGCTTGGCTTGATCTTTACTCATTTCAGAAACACCTCTCCAGTGGTGCAGAAAGGAGGAGAGAGAAAGAACAACATCAGATAGTTTGTTAGAAGCACCCGTGAAGTCTACACCGTAGCGACACCTCAACCTTTGATTTCTTAAACCAGGCAGCAGGCTGTGTCCATTCTTGGAGAGGTGAGTACGTAGGAAATGTATATAAACTGAGCACCAGCCTGGCAGACAGTGACTGAAGAGTTGTATTCTCAGCTTTGCCTTTGGTTCGGGTCTTTACTTTCCACTCCCTTGTGTGATCTGTTAGCCCTGTGCAAAGTGGATGCCAAGTGCTACCTGATCAGAAGTCTCCACTTGCTTCCATTGCCAGGTATTCACTTGCATGGGGGTAAACGATGTAAGGTAGTGGGGAATTGGGGCATTGGTTTGTGGTATTATCCACATGCTTTGTAAAATGGGGATGGAAGCATGGCCTTGTGGTTAATGCTCTGGACTTGGACTCGGGAGATCTGGATTAGATGCCTGACTCTGCCACAGAGTGCCCGTGAGACCTTGGGCAAGTCATTCAGAGCTGGAGTTTCAAGTACTCAGCAGCTCCAATTGTAACACTTATGGCCATGCATGATTTTTGGAAATCAAGCCCCGGTTTAGTATGCTGAGTCCCGCATCACTCTGTGCCTCAGTTTCCATATCTGTGACAGGTGGATAATAATCCTTCCTTTCTCCCACTCTTTTTCTTGTCTATTGAGATTGTAAGTTCTTTGGGTCAAAGAAATCTCCCTCTCTTTCTGGGCATTTCTCTCCTGTAATCACAGGGTGTGATGGCAGCTTGAGCTGAGATAGTCGAGCTAGCTTTAACCTGCTGTAATACTGTTGTGACTATAATACAAATCATACTGGGACCTATCAGGAAGGGGGTGTTGTGGGGTGAATCGGTTATTGTTCATACAGCGCTTTGAAAACAGAAAAGGCTTTGAAGTTGGGATTCTTTTCCTCTTTCTTTATTCGAAAGTTGCTTTCCACAACCCTTATGGAGTATGGCTTAGCAATGCGTTTATATCCTGGTTTTGATGACCTCTTGCTCCCCTAGTTTACTCATTCCTTCATGGACGGTGTAGCTTCAAGGCGCCGTATGTTCTGCTTCTGGTATTCTTTGTACGGCATCCGTTGTTTTACATATTGTATCATTTATTCAAATGGCTATATTGATCCTTGGAAATGGAACGAAAAATTTAATTAAAAACCAGTAACTGTCCATCTGCAGCCAAGACATTTCATAAGATCTAATCTGCACCTTCTTGGTGTTTAGCAAGATAAATAGGAGAGAGACCAGAGCATCTCGTGGTTAAAGAAATGGCCTAGAGCTCGTGATTCCTGGCTAGGCCACAGACCTTGAACAGTCACTTAATTTCGCTGGGTGAAATCTTGGCTGCATTGACATCAAGACGAATGTTGCTCTTGACTCCAGTGGAGCTAAGATTCCACCATTTGTGTCTCAGTTCCCCATGTGTAAAATGGGGATAATAATGCTCCCTATCCCCCGCCGTGTTAGATGGTTAGCCCTTTCGGGCAGGGACTGTCTTCTCCCATGTGTCTATGCAAAGCCTGGCACAATGGGGCCCTGATTTTGATTGTAGTGCAAATAACCTAACAGTTATTTTAAAACATCTGAGCCAAATTTCCTGTATCATGTGTTGGTTAATGATCCAATCCACTACAGCTGACTGTTGAGCTATTTTAACAAAGGATCGTGATTTTTTTAAAAGATATTTTCAACGTTGCTGTTCTGCTGTCTTGGGCAGCAAGTGACCATGAGTGCCGACCTCAGGGCAGACTGTCAAAAAGCAGGGCAAACACGCCAACTGGTGGTGTGTTCAAATTAGCTTTCATCAACCCAGTAATAAATGTGAACTTTCAAAATACGACTATAGTCTCGTAATGGAATCATAGGCAGTCCCCTTAGACACTCCAGTTTATCTTGCCACTCAGGCAAGCTGAACTATTAGATAGATGGTCACTTAGACCAAAAATCACAAAACATTCAGGTTACACCCAGTCCCAAGAGACCAATCACTCACCCAGATTGGTTTGCAACCCAGATCTCATATGAAAGACAATGTTGGTAGCCAATTGTATAGTAAATAAACGAAAGGTTTATTTGCTAAGAAAAAGGAATGAGAGTTATTGAGAAGTTAAAGCAGGTAAAATATATGTACAGGTGGGTCACAGTCTATAATTTCACAAGGTAAAAGAGATGAAGTGATCTGCCAGTTTCCCAGAAGTCTTTTAGGGCTACCCATAGTAACTCTGGGGATCTCCATCTTCTCGTTTGGCTATTCTGCCTCTTAGAATCCAAACAGTCCAGAGATGAAGATTTTTTTCGTGTGTCCATATTTATAGCTTCTCACAGAAACCAAGCTGACAGCAACAGTTCCTACACAGGTCTCTTCTTCTTGGGGAACGGGGGTACATGGGAAGGAATGCACTTAAAATCTTTGATCCTAGATCTCGCACAATGGCTTATTTGCTTTTAAATAACAGGATTTAACATCTTCTTGTTCGAGACCATCATGTGCACTACACAAGGCTTCTTTCTGGTTTGATGGGTTACTTAGTTGCAAGGGGTATATACAATGCAAATGTTTGCTTTTATATGATAACCTGGGGTAGATTGAGTGAGAACAATACATGCAGCATCCTACAGGCATTTTATAAAACACTAAGCACATTCTTATCAACTTAATATCTAATATTTATTTTGAGAATGCTAACACACAGGTAAGCGAGACTGGTTTCCAGCTATGCAGTTGTAAGTGTTCAGTGATGCTTGGCATGAGCTGGCACCTGGTCTGCCAGTGTCACAGTTTCCAACTCTCTTGATGTAATTGTGAGACTCCTGATATCTGGTGCATCTCTTAAAGCTCCAGCGCCCAGAGTCATGTGGTTAGGAGACACTCTCTCGGCTTTCATTTAAAAAAATAAGTAGGTTTCCAGGCCTCATAGTTGCAGAGGGAACCTTGAAAGTGTGAACTCTAAAAGCTATCATGCCAAAAGGCAAATAAAAACAACCCCAATGTTATTTTTAAAATTCTCATGATTTTGAAGCCAGTCTCATGATTTTGGGAGCCAAATCCATGATTCTTGAATGCTTGGTGTTGGCAATACTGTGGGGGGTTTTGATGCACAAATAACAAGCAAAAATTTTCACACAGAACAACCTTATTTTTAGATTAAAAGAGCAGACAACTCAAGAAAGAACCAAAGCAAAGTCTCCATTGAAGAGCACTGCGTTTCTGTTTGTGAGTTCATGCCTTCTCTAACAATCTGCACGGAACTACACACAAAATGGCCACCTGTCTCTAACGGCACACAGAAGACAAAGGCCCAATTGTTACATTGTTAAACCCCTTATACAAGGGGCACCTCGGAACTGGAACATATAGACCCCATTGCGGGAGGCTGCAGCTGGCACCCATCAGAATCCTTATTAGATGTTTCAGAGTAACAGCCGTGTTAGTCTGTATCCGCAAAAAGATCCCACCATCAACCTCAGCCTAGATCAATCCACACAAGCGGTCCATTTCCTGGACACTACTGTGCTAATAAGCGATGGTCACATCAATACCACCCTATACCGGAAACCTACTGACCGCTACACTTACCTACATGCTTCCAGCTTCCATCCAGGACACACCACACGATCCATTGTCTACAGCCAAGCTCTAAGATATAACCGCATTTGCTCCAATCCCTCGGATAGAGACAAGCACCTACAAGATCTCTATCAAGCATTCTTAAAACTACAATACCCACCTGCTGAAGTGAAAAAACAGATTGACAGAGCCAGACGAGTACCCAGAAGTCACCTCCTACAAGACAGGCCCAACAAAGAAAATAACAGAACATCACTAGCTGTCACCTTCAGCCCCCAACTAAAACCTCTCCAGCGCATCATCAGAGATCTACAACCTATCCTGAAAGATGATCCTTTACTCTCACAGATCTTGGGAGACAGGCCTGTCCTCGTTTACAGACAACCCCCCAACCTAAAGCAAATACTCACCAGCAACCACACATCACTGAACAAAACCACTAACCCAGGAACCTATCCTTGTAACAAACCCCGATGCCAACTCTGTCCACATATCTATTCAAGTGACATCATCATAGGACCTAATCACATCAGCCATACCATCAGGGGCTCGTTCACCTGCACATCTACCAATGTGATATATGCCATCATGTGCCAGCAATGCCCCTCTGCCATGTACATTGGCCAAACCGGACAGTCTCTACGCAAAAGAATTAATGGACACAAATCTGACATCAGGAATCAAAATACTCAAAAACCAGTGGGAGAACACTTTAACCTGTCTGGTCATTCAGTGACAGACCTGCGGGTGGCTATATTACAACAGAAAAACTTCAAAAACAGACTCCAAAGAGAGACTGCTGAGCTAGAATTGATATGCAAACTAGACACAATCAACTCCGGTTTGAATAAGGACTGGGAATGGCTGAGCCATTACAAACATTGACTCTATCTCCCCTTGTAAGTACTCTCACACTTATTATCAAACTGTCTGTACTGGGCTAGCTTGATTATCACTTCAAAAGTTTTTTTTCTCTTAATTAATTGGCCTCTCAGAGTTGGTAAGACAACTCCCACCTGTTTATGCTCTCTGTATGTGTGTATATATATCTCCGCAATATATGTTCCATTCTATATGCATCCGAAGAAGTGGGCTGTAGTCCACGAAAGCTTATGCTCTAATAAATTTGTTAGTCTCTAAGGTGCCACAAGTACTCCTGTTCTTCTTATTAGATGTGTCTTTCAGCCAGAGACAGTGTGTAAAATACCAGAGATGGGCAGGCACAGATCTCCCAATGTTTACTGACAGCTCTGGAATCCATCAGTATGTGCTGGAGATGACAGGAGGGGAGTGATGGAGAGTTCTGGAGGAGCCAGCTGACAAGATAATGAACTGCCAAATAAAGAAAGGGAGAGAGAAGGAGAAAGAGAGAAACCCATGATAAATCCACCTTTCACGCACTGTGTAGAGGGACAGATAAACTTGCTCGCTCTCTCTCAGACAGAGGGGTTTTCTCTCCAAGTTCATTGAAAAAGATATCAGGCTGCCTTTATTCCCCAGTTCGCTCTTTGCTGCCCTTTTCTGGCATCAGTACACAGATGCACACGTGCACACACACACACATTCTGCACAGCATACACGCCGCCCCCTATATGCTCTGTCACAGAGTATGAACAAGAAAGTGAAAGCTGATCAGTCCCCCGCAGTACTGAATCCCATGAAAGGATTAATCATCTCTCCGAGGTTGCTAAGTAACCATGTCAAGCCCTCACGATCGATCAGCCAATGGCAGTTTGGTCTGATGGTGTGACACTCTTAAATGGCTACTTTGCTTTGGTGGGTGGAGTTACTCCCAGCGGGCATCCTCTCCAGATTGCTCATGTAGTTGATGCTCTTTGTTGCTAAATGTCTCACCTAGGCAGTGATCCCTTTGACCTCAGTGGGAATTCATCCTGTGGCAAAAGAGAGGAAGGACTTCAAGATGATCATTTATTATGAATGATTAGAGATGGGCCCAATCATAGAAGATTAGGGTTGTAAGAGACCTCAGGAGGTCATCTAGCCCAACCCCCTGCTCAAAGCAGGACCAACCCCAACTAAATCATCCCAGCCAGGGCTTTGTCAAGCCAGGCATTAAAAACCTCTAAGGATGGAGATTCCATCACCTCCCTAGGTAACCCATTCCAGTGCTTCACCACACTCCTAGTGAAACAGCTTTTCCTAATATCCAACCCAGACCTTCCCCACTGCAACTTGAGACCATTGCTCCTTGTTCTGTCATCTGCCACCACTGAGAGCAGCCGAGCTCCATCCTCTTTGGAACCCCCCGTCAGGTAGTGGAAGGCTGCTATCAAATCCCCCCTCACTCTTCTCTTCTGCAGACTAAACAAGCCCAGTTCCCTCAGCCTCGCCTCATAAGTCATGTGTCCCAGCCCCTTGATCATTTTCGTCACTCTCTGCTGGACTCTCTCCAATTTGTCCACATCCCTTCTGTAATGGGGGCCCCAAAACTGGACACAGTACTCCAGACGTGGCGCCCCAGATCCAATCTCTTTCCAGTTGAGTTTATCCTGTGAATGCACCAGTTGCTCTCCCGAATCTTGCGTCGGGACATTAAACCGTAAGCTCTTTTGAGATAAGGACTGTGCCTTCGTATAGCTCTAGACAACCTCTCGCACGGTGTGGGTGCTACTGCAGGATACACGATAACCCTGTGCGTCTGACTCTAGCTGTTCATTCCAAAGCAGGCAGTGACAGTGGCTCGGGGGGAAATATTTGGATATGTTTAAACGGCTACATCAACCTTCAAGCACTGTACTCGTCAATTTGTTTTAGATCGTCTCCTTTAAAAGGGGCTACTAAGGGGCTCATTCACTAACCGGAGGCCCCTGAGTCCTGGCCTCAAATCTGATGTATGGCATCCAAGTGGTCTGTAATTTGGGTGCCTCGATTTTTGGCATCTTGGGCCTTCTTTGCAGAGGTTCTGAGCACCGGCGGCTTTAACTGAAATCTGTGGGCGCTCAGCACCTTTGCAAATCAATGTGTCACCGGTTGGGCCCCCGAAAACAGAGCGATCCAAAAGGAGAGGCCGGTTAGTGTCGTAATGGTTAAACTTCATCGCAGTCCTTTGCTTAGACTGTAAACTCCTTGGGGTAGGGAGCACCTTTTTGTACAGCGCCTAGCACAGGAGAGTGCTGGGGCTGCTGGGAGCCACTGCAATGCAAATTATAAATGGAGATGATAATAACTACCACCCTATTTGGCGTTAAGTAGCAGTCTCTGCTAAGGGAAGGCCAAGAACTAGAAGGGTTATAGATCAGGCAGGAGATGTATTCGCAGAGCAGCGTGGAGCACATCGGACAGGAGCTGTAGAGCAGTGGCAGGTCAGGAATAAAGTGCACTGGCAGAGCTGTGTGGGGAGGCTAAGAATGGACTAGCAGAGCAATGTTACTGCAGGTCAGGTGCGAGGCGCATTAACAGAGCAGAAGCCAGGATATAAGATGTCTCTGAAAAGCAATGTAGTGTGTGGACCACGGACTGGAATAACAAGGGCAGCTGCAGGGCAGGACTGATGTGCCTCAGCAGAGCTGAGTGGTGCCCAAGATTGGAGTCTCCGGGATGTCCTGCAGGGCATGACTGAGCTGTATCGCCCAGCCCAAGCCTAGACCAGGCTGATTCTGGCCTTGCCCAGCAGCTCGGCAGAGGTCAGCCTCTCATTACCAGTGCTTTCCTCCTGAAAAGTGCTCTCGATAGGCGATGAATAAATCATGACGTTTCCCCAGCGCTCCCCCTGTCCGCACCCAAACGCAAACATTCCCCATCACCGCCACCCTGTAACTGGCAACCCTGCTCCCTCTGACAATCAATTACCCTCCGGAGATGAAATTATTGTTTAATGGCTTTTGGAACAGGCTCCCGCTCTGACATTCATCACAATCAATAATGCATCAGTGGGGACAAAAGAAATTACCTGCCTCCTGCTAAGTGAACGAGTCCATTTATATTCCGTGCGGCCCCTTCACGCCTGCTGAGCCGGCAAGCACAGGTGGACTCCAGTGCTGGCCTGGCAGGGCAGGCGGTTGTCATATGTGGTGTGATGGCAGCTTGAGTAAAACTTAATCTTCCACTCCCTTGGTGTAGCCTGGCGTGTCCAGAGTCTCAAAGCGGAAGTGTGTGTGTATGAAGGGGAGCAGCGTGGGGGTGTCTCTTTGGATGTGGGGAGGCCAGGTTATGTTTGTGTGTGTATGCGCACATGTGTGGGGGAGCAGATTGTGTGGGTGCACGTGGGAAGAACAGGATGTGCATGCGCACACATGTGGGGGAGCAGATTGTGTTGGTGCACGTGGGAAGAACAGGACGTGCATGCGCACACATGTGGGGGAGCAGATTGTGTAGGTGCACATGGGAAGAACAGGATTGTGCATGCACACACGTGGGGGAGCAGATTGTGTAGGTGCACGTGGGAAGAACAGGATGTGCATGCGCACACGTGTGGGGGAGCAGATTGCGTGTGTGCACGTGGGAAGAACAGGATGTGCATGAGCACACATGGGCAGGAGGAAGGTGTGTGTGTTTGGGAAGGGGGTGGTCTCAGGACGAGAATAAAAGCAGGTCAGGGTCAAGGTCCCCTGAAAAACTTGGTGGTCTTTGGGCAGAAAGCTAAACAGCCCAGGAGATCCTACTGAGCAGGACTAAGAGGCATTAGCAGAGCTGTGTGCACTGCCCGGGAAGGATAGCAGGAGGTGCTGCAGGACAGGGCTGAGGTGTGTCTATTGAGAAAGGTGGCTGTGGGCGGGGGACTGGTTTTGGATTACAATAGCAGCAGGCAGGATTGTTGCTCACTGAAAAAACAAAAAGGGGGAGGGCAGAGAACTACCTGACAGGATTGAGATGCCTGGACAGAGCCCTGGGGGTGTCAGGGATGGAATCGTAAGTGGTGCGGCAGGGCAGAACTAAATACACTGGCAGAGCTTGGTGAGGGCGTGGGGTGGAGGTTCGGGACTGGAACAGCAGTGGGTTCCACAGGATGGGACGTGGATGTATTGGCAGGGCCAGGAATGGAATAAAAGTGTTTGCTGCAGGTCAGGACTGAGGCGCATTGGCAGACATGTCGGAGGGTGGTGGGTTTAGGCCTGGGACAGCAGGACCAACGCTATTGGGGTCCAACCCTGGAGCAGTCTGAGCCAATCAAGACAGACTGTGACCTCCTGCCCAAGCTCCTGTGAGAGCATTTAGGTGTCTGGGAACTTAGGGCACATTGGAAAGTGATCCAGGAGATCATATGATTCTACCTGGCCCAAGTCCCAGCACATATCCAGAACGGGTTCAAGTCACCTTCAGCTTTGCTCCCTAAAGATTCATACTAGCCTCGTCCCCACAGTCTAATTAACTAGCCTTGGAGATGCAGAGCCCTTCTGTTGTCTCTCCTGTAGTACAGAAGTGGATGGACTTATGGGAGGAGCTAATTTGTCTTTAGACAATGAAAAGGTGATAAGGGCTTTGGGCTGGAGTCTCCCAAGATGGCATGCAGGGAGAGCACTGGCTGGAATGGAGTCACTCTACTGCAGAATCTGGCCCATGGACCACAGTGGCTGCTGCTGCTTGTATTCGGCAGGGTGTGAGGTATTGAGTCACCCCAGAACTAGAGCCTGGTTAAGCCCCATGCTGTGATGAGTCATTCCTGTGCTGAGCTCCAGCCAATCCACAAGCAAGGAGCTGGTCTGGTGACTCTCAGGGCAGGTATATAAGCCTCACAGGCAACGCAACTGCCCAGTGTGACTTCACGGCAGGGAACTCTTTCCTGCCTGATGGTAGCGACAGACTTCCCAAGCCTTAGCCTGCTGCAGCTCCAGCCTACCTCCCACCCCCGTGCTTGCCTTGCTCTGATCCCACTCTTGACTCCTGATGCTGGTTTTGACCTCTGGCTCCAGTTCCTGGCCCAAATGCCACCTCGCTGACCACTAGACCTGACTTCCACTGCTGTAACCTCTGACCATAGACCTGACCATCCATGTCTCGGTTTCTGAAGGGGGAGGGACATGCCATGTCACATGGAAGGCAGGAGAAGAGCCCAGAG
Source organism: Malaclemys terrapin pileata (assembly GCF_027887155.1). Classification (NCBI taxonomy): domain Eukaryota; kingdom Metazoa; phylum Chordata; order Testudines; family Emydidae; genus Malaclemys; species Malaclemys terrapin. Next base: position 23,231,572 of record NC_071519.1, read on the forward strand.
TGAGCTCAGTACCTCCTGCTACTGAACAGGGTCGCTACTCTTAGCTGAGGTAGCTCTTTGCAGGCATGATCCCTACCCAGAGATAAAGAAGGATTGGAGCTGGCCAGACCCACCCCACTCACCAAAAAATGCTGGAGGAAGCCTGAGGGATCACCAATTTGATATGAGGGGCAAAATGCCCTCATGAGACTAGCTGACTCTCCTGAGAGCCGGCATTGTACTGGTATGTCTCTGTCACGGGATCAGTACGGATGACGTCGCTGCAATGTGAGCAGCACGTCTCTGTAATGGGTCTGCAACACAATCAATGCGTCTGCAGTGAGACGAGTGGGTTGCCTATGAGTAGTTATTAGTGGGCCCCTGCAGTGGCAGTGTGCCCCCTGGGACCCGTTTGTCTTTGCACCAGGCGTGGAGAATGGGGAGCGATGCAATCTGTGTGCTCACCGGCGGAGTTCGGGCTGTTTGTGGTTGGGGTTTTGCTTCAGGCCTATCTCTAGTTATCTTGCAAATTTATCTATCCATAAAAATGAGAGGAAGGAGCAGCTGGCAGTACACAACACATCTGGCGTGGGCCGTCCCCGAACACAGCCGTCTGACAGAGTTCTCTGGGAGGCATCAGCTGCTCCAAGGCTGGCAGCCCAGCAGATGTGCTCCTAGGGGAAGTCTCTCCTACATGTTACCCTTGAGGCTTGGGGGTCTGGGGAATGCTAGAGGGCAGTTGACAAGTACTCAAAAGGGCACGACGCGCTTTGAGATCTGCTGGTGAAGAAGCAAGTGGTGGATTTATCTGTACTATACAGAAGGCTCGGTACTCTCTCTGGGCTGCCTGGACCCCACCCTGGGCACCAAACAAATAACCCAGTTGGAGACGAGGAATCGGTAGGAAGAGCTAATGCTAACCATGGAGAAGCAGGAGGAGACCCCAGCAGAGAAGTCTTCCTTCTCACCCAGCATCAGGGCTTGCCTGCATGGGGAAACGTATCAGCATAATGACAGCGATCTCATTACACTGCTATAATTCCTCGTGTGGACGCTTTTATTCTGGGATAAGAGTGGTCTATACTGGTCTAACTCTAGTGGTATCAGTATGCTGGTAGATTTCCCCAAGTAGACAAGCGCTTACATCTCAACGGACCCTTCCAAAGTAGGCTTGAGCTGGGTTTGTGTCATATTGCTTCCTTGTGCTCCCCCCAAATGGTGTCCACCTGTTGTCTCTTGTCTCGCACTGAAGATTGTAAGTTTTTTGAGGCAGAGCCTGTCACTCAGTTCTGCGTCTGTACTAGTGCCTTGCACAATGGGGTCTGTGACGCTGCCACCGTACAAATAATATACCCTGTTTTACAGATGGGGAAATCGTGGCCCAGGAAGCAGAAGGGAGCGGGCACAGAGAGCAAAGAGGAGATGAGGGAGGGTTTCCAACGTGGGAGTTTCTGCTATCGACAGCGTATCTTTCCCTGGGTGGCCGTTTCCCTTTTCACCACATACTGAACCTGCGCAGCTCTGCTTAGCTTGCAGGCCCTAATGCAATCACAGCGCAGTTGGATTTTGCCCTCTCTTAGGGCCTGATCCAAAGCATGTTGAATTCGGGGGGCATCTTTCTCTTCACCTCAGTGGGCATTGGATCAGGCGTTTTACACCATAACGAGCTCTGTGAGGCACCAAGCCACACCAGGAGCATCTCTACAGCTGCTAGGAGTGAGTTAGGGCCGGCTGCTGCTCTTGCTAGCCTTGCTTTTAAGCTGTCGTGACTTGGTGGCTGTCGGCAGAACACCTCCTGGTTCCCACCAGGGTGAGCGCAATCAGAATCGGGCCTGCGGCTTCCGCGCTGGAGTGTCTCCTTGTGATCGTGGACTGTGATCCCATCCTTTAAAGCCACCATCCCCGATTAGTGGTTAAGTGCCGAGCCTCATCAGCTCAGAGCCTGGAACAGCGCTTGCATTACAGCCACTTGATTGCTGCTGTTTGTTGTATCGTCTCAACTGCTTCTTTAACGTGCCCTAAATATAACTGCAGGAGGCCAGAACAAGACAGTGATAAATAAAGCAAGCACAGGTGTGGCTGACAGGCTGTGCAAAGAGACTCCCGGCTCTCCTCACTCTCAGCACTGCAGAGCCCAGCATGCGTTGTCGTCACTCCCCCTCCCCCCCCCCCCCCGCAGCCCAGCGCTGCACAGGTGCAAAGGGACAGGTTTGGAGCACTCAGTTGTCACAGTGAATCAGCTCTGAGTTGCAAGCGGTGGCTGGGATGGGGCTGGAGAAAGCTCCCACCATTAAACATCTCTTGAGCCCACGCTTCTGCTTTTAGAGAGATGGGCTCCAGCTGCCAAGTGAGGAACTGGATTTCAAACATCCCAAAGTGTGGGGTCAAAGGAACAGGGATGGGAGGGGGATTGGTTTAATTCATTATACAGTTAGGGTTGGTTGCAAAATTCAGGTCTGGGTTTGGATTTCAATCTCCCGGCCTCAATAGGAATGTTCAGAGTTGGGTTTGGGGACCATCCTACCCAGATGCGGTGTTGAGCGTCTGTTGTCCCTGCAACAGGGGCTTTGCTATGGGAGTAGTGTGTCTCTGCAGCGAGTCTGGGGATTTGGTGGGTTTCTGAAGTAGATCTGGAGGGGTCTCTGCAGCTACCTCGTAAACTGGAGTGTCACATAAAACACTTTTACATGCCTGGCTCTAACCAGATGGAAGGACTTTTTGCTTTCCTTTCTCCTTTATTGCTTGAAGAAAAACAAGTCTGAAATACAGGGTGCAGGGTATTTTACTAGAGGGCTTTTGAACCTATCTCCCCAATAATAGATCATATTATGCAGATCACCCCATAAAGCATCCATGTTCCATAACTTATGCAGCAGCTGATGGCTCACTAGGGTATCTCTCTCCCCGCCATCTTTTCAGGGTTAGTGCTTATTTCAGTAAACAGGCACCTTTCTCTTAAATAAAATCACCTTCTCATGCTTTCTTCACAGCTCCTAAACTAGGCAGATTCAGGCGTGGTCAGGTCCAGGAGGCAGGGCCGGCTCTAACTTTTTTGCTGCCCACCGGCGACCGCCGCGACGCGCCCCCCCCAGCACTGCGCCCCACACCGCCCCCCCGCCGAGCGCCGCGCCGCTGGAGCCCACCCCCCCCCAGCCGAGCGCCGCCGGAACCCTCCCCTGAGCGCCGCCGGAACACCCCCCCCGAGCGCCGCGCCCTGCGCTGCCCCCCCCGCCGAGCACCGCCGGAACCTCCCCCCCAGAGCGCCAAGCCCCGCGCCGCCCCCCCACCGATCCCCGCGCCGCCGGAGCCCGCCCCCGACCCCTGCCGAGTGCCGCCGGAACCTCCCCCCAGCGCTGCGCCTGCGCCGCCCCCCTGCCGAGTGCCGTGCCGCTGGAGCGCCCCCCGCGGAATGCCGCGCCGCGCTCCCCTTGCCGCCCCTTACCAGGTGCCGCCCCAAGCATGTGCTTGGTTGCCTGGTGCCTGCAGCCGGCCCTGCCAGGAGGGGAGACTGCCAACCTTACTATAAATGCTACCTCACAGCATTTTTCCATAATAGCCTCTTATGCTGTAGAGGCAGTATCGTGTGCTCCGGTACTTTAGGGCCATTCCTGCCGAGTACTGTAGCATTGTTTTATCAGGGAAGCAGCAAGCTGAGTCAAGGAAAGTTCCTTCCATGATTTCAGCCCCATCAGAACCAGAAAAGAGATTTGGATCCAACCCAGACCCAAAAGCAGGGAGTCGATTTCCCCTCTTCCCCCAAAATTCAGAGGAACTCTACTGCAAGGTTCTGTTTTTGGCCCATCTCTTGTTTTCTTGGAGCACCAAGTGGCCCAACAGAAAGCCGTTCAGCAAACGCTAATGGTTCCCTGCAGGTGGGTGCTGGGTTTATGATTCCCTGACAGCAGTGACTGTATCTCAAACTGAGAAGTGAGTAAATGCTGAGGTGGGGAGCAGCAGAGGAGGCGAGAGAGAGAGGCAGGCAAATGGAATTCACACCGCCGCCGTGTTTAGCTGTAATCTAACATGACTTTCCCCTCTGTTGGCAAAGGGGCGCACATGATGTTAACATTCATTATCATGTCATATTCGATTGACTGCCAGAATGTATTATGCTTTCTCCTGTAACACACTGAATAGTGACAAAACCCATTCGCTCGTGCTGCAAAGGTCCGCTCCTTTGAATCTTCGCAGCATAGCGGGGAGGTGGAAGGCCATTGATACAAACGTAATGAGTGTCGGGGGCATGCAGAGGGCGCTCCATTCTTCCACTGCTCAGGGGGGAGTGGAAGGGGTGTTAGAATTCTGCTGTAGCTCGTTTAGGATGCACCTACGTAGGACTTAGCGAGACAAGGTTCAGACCAACAGAAGTTGGTCCAATAAAAGATATTACCTTACCGACCTGGTCTCTCTAATATCCTGGGACCAGCATAATTACACCAACCACTACATACCTACATGGGACTGTCAGATTGCAGAGAGACTGTCTTATAAGGGATGTGGCATATTGAAAGAGAGGGATATTGGAAGCTGCATCTCCCTTGAGTTATTGCAGTCAGATGACAACCAGGGCTGGGTTTGGCTCATCACTTTTGCATCTGGCTCAACAGATGTAACACAACTGCAGTGTGTGTGATGTGATGTCTTCTACCAGTGGTTGGTCCATATCAGGGATAGCAGTCTACTGCTGCTACCAGCTGATGGAGTTACTCCTTTTGCTCAAGGGATGGAGAGCTGTAGTATGGAGCTCAAAATCTGGGATTTGAACCCCTGATAATTCATGTGCAAGGCTGTTGCAAAGGCTTAGATGCCACAGATTCCAGAAGTTGAATCTCTGTCCCTCGCTAAGGTCCTGGAAACGTTCTGTCAATGGTATGTGTTTGTTTATAGGACAATGCTATAAATGTCACCCAAACATTCTATTGACTCAGTGATTAAACTGCAATATTGTGTTTTATCGTCAATGTTATCCTATTTTATTAGTGTTTAAGCATCCTATTTTTTCCCCTGGATATTAAAAGGGCTTCCGCTGCCTCATACACAGCAATTTTGCTCCTAATAATCAATATTGATTTCCCCATAATACCTTATTTTTAGATGCCGTGGCTTGTTTGCCATAAGATTAGGATCTAAATGCAGTTTATAAAATAAAGCCCCCCCCCCCCCCCCCCCCAACATGCGCACACGCACAAAAAAAGTATCTTGTTAAGATAATTATCTTGCTTCACTGGCAGAAAATTTCAATCATGTCCTCCAGCTGCAAAAAAATATCAGCACCGACCTCTTCCCATTTGCTTCAAGGTGACCTGTCATTAACCCTGTGAGACAGAAATATCACAGCCCTGAGGTGCTCCCTACAGCTGAGAAAGAGTTCAGGAAATCAGGTCTTGGATTCCCACTGCCTTCCTATAATCTCATCTACGTGTGGCCTCACTGTTGTCCCGTTTCTATGATATTTGATCCTGTGTGGTGCAGAGTGCTTCCTACAGCACGCCAAGTGAGTGCTCTCTATTCCTACTGAAGTTGTCTGGACTTCAGGGTCTTCTGTGTTTTCCAGAAGACAACACATAGGAGGATAGAGCCGGGAAGCTGCTGGATTTGGCTGTTACACTGTAAATCCTTCCAGGCGATGTCAGGTATTGGGATCTGCAGCAGAGCCAGTTTCTGGGCAACCTAACAAGCTCAGCTGGTCTGTAGTAAGCTTCCAAATGGGCTACACCACCTGGTTGGAAGGATCAGCAGACCAGCTCTTCAACCAGCCATTTAGTGGCAGCGCCAAGCATTTGCCCATGTTTGCGATAGATCCTTTGCCTGCTAGACTCCAGCCTTGTTCCAGCCCTGTGCTAGCCTTGTATCACTCAAGGTAATGCAGTTTTGATGCTCAGCTCTGATTCCTGGCCTCTGACTTCGGCTTTCACCCTTAGCTCTGACCTCTGACGCCGGTTCAGACCTTGGGCACCAGTTCCTGGCTATTGGCTCCTCCTCTGACCATGAGACCCAGCTTCTGCTTCAACCACTCCTCTTGACTGCTCATGTCTTGGTCACATGACAGGCAAAGATCTTGATTGTTAAATTATTATTATTAATGACTAGAGCTGTTTGAAATTCACAGTTTCCATCCCATGGGAAATTCCGAGCCTTCAGAACTTGATTTCTTCTCAAATGGGGATGAAAAGTCAAAATCTCAGAATTTTTCATGAAATGCAATAAAGTGAAAACATTAATTTCAATAAGGCCAAAACATTTTGTTTCAATAAGGCTGAGACGTTTCACTTTGACTTTTTCAACTTTAAATATAATAGTCAAAATACAACGTTTTGGTAATTTCCCATGAAAATGTTGACAAAATCGATACATTCTTGCAAAATGTTTTGATTTTGCAGAATCAGCATTTTTTGATGGAAAACTCTTCCATCAGAAAATTTTCTACCAGCTGTGTTACTGATGTTTATGATGGTAGTTCCTAGGGACCAACCAAGATGGGGGCCACATTGTGGTTGGTACTGTACAAACACAGAGTAGTAGACTGCCCCAAGGAGGTTAAGTCTAAGGTATTCTAGAAAGCACCATGTACGCAAGGTAAATTATACTTTTCATTCTCATAGTGTTTTTCCTACAAGGCTCTAAGCTGTAATGGGATAAGAGGAAAGGTCCTCTCGTGGACTGGTAACTGGTTAAAAGATAGGAAACAAAGGATAGGAATAAATGGTCAAGTTTTCAGAAAGGAGAGAGGTAAATAGTGGTGTCCCCAAGGGGTCTGGATTGGGCCCAGTCCTGTTCAACATATTCATAAATGATCTGGGAAAAGAGGTAAACAGTTAGATGGCAAAATTTGCAGATGATACAAAACTACTCAAGATAGTTAAGTCCCAAGCAGAATGCGAAGAACTACAGAAGGATCTCTCAAAACTGGGTAACTGGGCAACAAAATGGCAGACGAAATTCAATGTTGATAAATGCAAAGTAATGCACATTGGAAAACATAATCCCAACTACACATATACAATGATGGAGTCTAAATTAGCTGTTACCACTCAAGAAAGAGATCTTGGAGTCATTGTGGATAGTTCTCTGAAAACATCCACTCTGTGTTCAGTGGCAGTCAAAAAAAGCTAACAGAATGTTGGGAATTGTTAAGAAAGGGATAAATAATAAGACAGAAAATGTCATATTGCCTCTATATAAATCCATGGTACGCCCACATCTTGAATACTGCGTGCAGATGTGGTCGCCCCATCTAAAAAAAGATATATTGGACTTGGAAAAGGTTCAGAAAAGGGTAACAAAAATGATTAGGGGTATGGAATGGCTTCTGTATGAGAAGAGATTAATAAGACTGGGACTTTTCAGCTTGGAAAAGAGACGACTAAGGGGGGATATGATTGAGGTCTATAAAATCATGACTGGTGTGGAGAAAGCAAATAAGGAAGTGTTATTTACTCCTTCTCATAACACACAAACTAGGGATCACCTAATGAAATAAATAGGTAGCAGGTTTAAAACAAACAAAAGGAAGTATTTCTTCACACAACACACAGTCAACCTGTGGAACTCCTTGTCAGAGGATGTTGTGAAGGCCAAGACTATAACAGGGTTCAAAAAAGAACTAGATAAGTTCATGGAAGATAGGTCCATCAATGTCTATTAGCCAGGATGGGCAGGGATGGTGTCCCTAACCTCTGTTTGCCAGAAGCTGGGAATGGGCGAAAGGAGATGGATCACTTGATGATTACCTGTTCTGTTCATTCCCTGTGGGGCACCTGGCACTGGCCACTGTGAGAAGACAGGACACTGGGCTAGATGGACCTTTGGTCTGACCCAGTATGGCCGTTCTTATGCTCTCAAAGCACATTGCTAATATTAACTGCAACTCTCAGTATCCCTGTGGGGATGGTGGTATTAATATCCTTGTTTGCCAAATGTGAAAACAGAGGCCCATATAGTGGAAGTGACTGGCCCAAGGTCATGCAATAGGTCAGTGGCAGAGCTAGAATTAAAACTAGATCTGGTTGAAATCCCAACAAAATATTTAATTACAATCTTTCACAGGAAAATGTTGATTTTGACCAAATTTTCCCATTTTGACAAGAAAATTCTAAATACAGTGTTTTGAACTGACATTTTGAAATGTCCAAAATGTCAGTTCAAAACACTGTATTTAGAATTTTAGACATTTCAAAAGGAAATGCTTTGACTTGATTGAAATTGTTGAGATTTTTCATTTTCACACTTCCAAATTGAAATGTTTTAGAACTTTTGGTTCTGCCAAAATTTTCAATAGTTTGATTTTTTTTGTCCTATTTTGGTAGGGGGGGGAAAGTCAAACTAACTGAATTTCCTGGTGGATGGAAATTGTATAGTCCAAATAGTTCTAATTAAAACCTAAGAGTTCTTGTTTTAAGTTCTCACTCCAACTGCTTGACCTCCCTATAATAACCATTCATGATGTTCTCAAATATCTATGGGCCTGATCTTATTTCCATTGAAGACATTGGCAAAACTCCCATTGGAAACTCGCAATGACACAAATTAGGGTTTTATTCTTTCGCTCCACCACTGAAACCCAAAATCCAAACACCCTCAAATTTTGGGGATGTTCAAAATCTGGCCTGAGGACCTTGATCTGAATGTTGCACGTCAAACCCATTATGCCCAATAATGATGGACATCTGGTTTAGCACAGGGCAGGTCTGAAGAGGAGCATGCAAGTTGTAATTTGGACCAGGCATCGGCCACACCAGTTAAGGCAAGTGCCACAGGCTTTGAGCTGTTGTTGGACGAGGGGTCTGAAAGAATGGGTGGGGCTGAAAAGAATAGGTGGAGCTGAAAAGAAGGGAGTGCCCCAGAATGCATCTATCTAACAACTGTGCACAAAATCTAGACTCAGTATTAGAGCTGGTGTGAGCATTTTCTCTCTGCTTTTCATCCAAATTTCATGTTTATTGACGCTGACTCAAAAAGATGAATTCTCTCCTATCTAGAGATACTTCAGTGTTTTGGCCTGCATAAAAATATTGACTCCTCCTGGCTGTGGGAGTTGGGTTTTCTTTAAGAGAATATGATAAATACGGTGGATTCCACACAATGCTGTTTGGAGCTTAAGCAGGATAATAATGTAGCGGCTGTTCTTGCCAGAAACAGCTGGAGCAGAGGAGATGGAGATGAACTCCTTTTGTTTGTTGTTCTTTTTGGGTTTTGCCAGCCTGGTGAAGTTAATGTGGGACAGAGAGGTCAAAGTACAAAATACTGACCCTTCCAGAGCCAGGGGACAACAGAAGCTGGGTGGGGGGGATCTAAGACATTGATGGAACAGCAAGTATTTTGAGGGGATGGGGAAGCAGATCTTCACTCTAGCCTCTCCCAGCAGTGGGTGTGAACGTGTTTCAAAATCTGCCCCAGGGAGGTGTGTGAGACCGTTTCCCATGCTCCCTGTGTGTGGTTCACACGGTCTTTGCCTGAAGACGTGTGTTTCCAAACCTCTGCCAGCAGTGTATATGTTTTCCCCTGTCTCTCCCAGCAGCATGGGTGTGAGTGTGTTTCAAAACTTCTCCCAGATAAGTGTGTGACAATTTCTCCATCAGTATGGGTGATTTGCACAGTCTCTCTTAGAATGTGTCTGTGGGCACCAGGGCTGCCGAGAGCGGGTTCGGGCCCCAGTGAAAAAAAATGTTCGGGTCCCCTAGCAAGACTGGCTAAACAGGGCTGACAGGGGCGGGGGGGGAAGACAGGCCACGGGCCTCCTTCTGGACCACCGGGCCCAGGTAAGGCGACGAGGGGGGGCGGGGAAAGCTGGGGAAGCCGGACCCCTTCCGGGCTCCGGTAATATGTACCGGCTTCCCCTCACCCCCCCCCCCTATCGGCCCTGGTGGGTACGTCTACATTGGAATAAAAGACCGGTGGCATGGCCACAGCTGGCCTTGCTCAGCTGATACAGGCTCGCGGGGCTAAAAACTGCTGCGTAGACATTTGGACTCGGGCTGGAACCTCCAGCCTGAGCGTCTGCACAGCAAATGTACAGCCCCTCGAGCCCGAATCAGCTGACCCGGGCCAGTTGAGGGTGTTTAACTTCTGTGTAGACATATCTTGTGTGAATCTCCATCTCTCCAAGCAGCATGTGTGCGTATACGCTCCCTAGTGCAACTTCTCCCTGCAGTCTGTGTATGTGGGTCTCTTACACACCCTCTGACACATCCCCCTTCAGTGTGTGCGAGCGCCAAGCTTTTGCTTTGTGTTTTAAATGAATAAATAAAACTAAGGAACGAGAAACGGAAACATGGCTAGCATTAAAATGCAGCAAAAGACAAAGCGAAACGCTGCCTCTTTTGTGGCTCTTGTTGCACCTCCCCTTTGGTTTTCCTGTTTGCAGGTGAGGGACACAACTGGGCTTTTTTAGCTGAGCAAAGGACGCTTACTATGGTAATAACCCTTCCTGAGAGTCCCCGAGCAGCGCGCACATGAAAGTCCTGCCCCTGGCACTGCTGATTCTACAGCCTCTAATTGTCTCCCATGTCTGCACAAAACATAAATACCAAGGAAAAGAGAAACCCGGTTACTGTTTGCTGAGTTAGGCCAAGCCAGCCAAGTTTTTGTAATGAGCTTCAGTTCTGCTTAGAAAGAAGGAATAACATGCAACAGGACCTCGCGTCCCTCCTTTGATCGCCCGTGGCAGCTGGGATCTGCCATGGAGGAAGGACAGGTGGGCTCATCCCATCAGAAAGAGCTGCTCCATCATCTTCAACAGGACTTCGGAGCAACCAAAGTGGAGCCAGCTCCCGCCCGTAGAACACCGCCCAGGCTTCTTAGCAGCCCCAGGGCCTGCTGAGGCAGGACACTGGAGGTGCAATGGTGCAGGGACAGTTTTTATAATGGGGGGGCTGGGGATGGAAACCATGTATTTAGTTGTTGTTACTACTTCAAGGCAGGTGTTGCAGCAGCACCCCTAGTTCCAGCACCGGTGTGGAGGTGTGTGTAGTTTTGTCCCGTGTAAAGCTCCAGGCCTGCTGCATGTGTTCAGTAAAGCTGCTAGTTCAATACCTTTTAATGCTAAGCCTCTGTGTGTATTAATCCAGGGCTCCAGCCCATAAACGCACACGAGCACCCAAGCCCAGCTCCAAAGGAAATGCTCTCTGCTTCGCCCCACTTGGAGTGGGGTGCGGGGAAATACGTGTCTTTCTTTCTTCTTGTTCTCGCCTGCCCTCCTCTGTAGTTATTCTGAGGGCTGAGCGTCCTGATGCCTCAGTTGGGTTTGTTTAAAAATTCAGTGCAAGGCTGACCTGACGCAGCCTGGCCCAGCAGCCGACCAGTGCCAATGTCATGTGGGAGATCCGAATGGGGATGCTGGCGACGGGAGAGTGCAGTAAATGGAAGGGGTTCTCGAAGTTAACCAAGCAGGTTTAGGCGGCCAGGTCACTATTTGGGTAGGAGACCCGTCCAATGACACGTCAGTGGTGCAGGGAGTGGTGTTTGTGATTTAGGCCTAGATCCTCAAAGGTATCTGGGCAATTAAGTGCCATTGAAATCAATGGGAGTTAGGAACCTAAATTTCTCGGAGGATCTGGGCCTTAGATGCTGATCCAGCAAAGACACGTTCACTGTATGCAAAAATTAGATGTGTTTTTGCAGGATCTGGTCCTTAGGCACATTTTCCCACTGAGTTGACTCTAAATCAACTCCCCAGCATGCTCCTAGGGGGAGCTGTGCTGGCATTCAGATGATCTATATCAGGGGTTCTCAAACTGGGAGTCGGGACCCCTCAGGGGGTCATGAGGTTATCACATGGGGGGTCACGAGATGTCAGCCTCCACCCCAAACCCCACTTCACCTCCAGCATTTATAATGGTGTTAAATATATAAAAGTGTTTTTAATTTATAAGGGGGGACAGGGTCATACTCAGAGGCTTGCTATTTGAAAGGGGTCGCCAGTATAAAAGTTTGAGAACCCCCGATCTATATAAAACAACTGTTTATGAGCTTTAAAAATGTCATGGTGCTTTACATTAAATAGGAGTGTTAACCCTGTTGCCTTGGCCAAATTCCTAGCTGGGTAATTACACTCTGCCTGCCTAAAAGTGGGTGCAGGATTCCTCTTCACTTCCCATTGTAAGATCTTTGGGGCCTTATCTTAAAAAAAGCATTTGAACGTAAGAGACACCCCCAGAAACCAATCACAAATACTAATGAAAAATAAACTGTTGTGCAGTGGTGCCGTGCAGTGTTAAACAGCTGCTGAGTTTCACCCCAGAATTGGCTGCATGCAGGGCCGGCTCCAGGCACCAGCCCACCAAGCATGTGCTTGGGGCGGCACCTGGAGGGGGGCGGCGCGGCGCGGTGCTCCGGCCCGAGAGCGGGGCCGCGACTGGGCTCGCGCCCTCCCCGCGGTGCTCTGGCCGCCAGGGAGAGCGAAGCCGTGGCGGACTCGCCACCCTCCTTCTGGCGCTCTGGCCGCCAGGGAGAGCGAAGCCGTGGCGGACTCGCCACCCTCCTTCTGGCGCTCTGGCCGCTGGGGAGAGTGGAGCCCCGGCTGGGCTCTCCGCCCTCCTCCTGGCACTCTGGCCACCGGGGAGAGCGGAGCCCCGGCCGGGCTCTCTGCCCTCCTCCGGGCGCTCCAGAGGCGGGGAGCGGCGGGAGGCTTTTTTGCCTGGGGCGGCAAAAAAGCCAGAGCCGGCCCTGGCTGCATGATGACGATGATGAGAAAAGGGAGGCCATTCCAAACCTTCAGATGCAGAAGTGGTTTTTTACCTACAAAAGCTTCCGCCCAAATAAATCTGTTAGTCTTTAAGGTGCCACCGGACTCCTTGTTATTTTTGTGGATACAGACTAACACAGCTACTCCCTGATACTTGATTCCAAACCTTAGCTATCTCACGGGTTTGTCATGTGGCTGAATGAATGTTTGTAAGGCACTGTGGGATCCCTGGATAACAGGCCCTGGAGCATTGCCAAAGAAGAACAAAGAAATTAAATTAGCCACATAATTAGTAGTAGTATGGGAGTTCCTAGAGTGATTTGTACCCCAATGTGCTAGGTACTGTGCAAACATATAGTGAGTGACAGTGCCTGCCCAACAGAGCTTACAATGCAAATAGAGGGACACACAAAGGGTCAGAGGGGAAACTGAGGCACGGAACAGGGGCGTGACTTGCCCAAGGTCACACAGCAGATCAGGGCAGAAACAGGTCAGATCACATCGGCTCTCTTGAGGCACAGCCCCATGCCCTAATCACTAGGCTACACGGCCTCCCAATTTGCTAGCAGATATTTCTTTTGAATAGACAGAAAGGTTCTGTCGGTCCACTGTGCTATAGAGGTTGGAGCCCACTTGCCAAAGCCTCACCAGGCACTCAGCTGCTCCTAACTAACATTTCAGGAGGGCGCCTCTCTCACCTCCTGTGCATTTACAAGGAAGCAATTTATCAGAGCAATTTTTTTCCTCATTAAGGCAAATTAAGCCCACAAAGCTGGCAACTGAGGGGGAGAGAAAAAATTGGCATTCATGAAATATTTATTAAAAACAGCCATTGTAATAAATATTTGAAACCCGGTTATTATCATTAAATCACACCAGTGTCAAGTGCGCGTTCCACATCGTCTGTTCTGCTAATTGGGTGCAGGGGTCAGGAAGCCCCACTCTCAAAGCAGGTCCCTCGGAGTGGGTTACCCAGCGGCTGTAATAGGCTTGGCAATGTCTGAGCACTGGAGGGGTTGCTTTCTAACAATGGTGCTTCTTTGCCTTCTGTGGAAAGGATAAGGTCTAGTGTTAAGGGGCAGAGTTAAAAGGAATCCAGAGGTTTGCATTAGAGATGGATCCAAATACAACAATCCTCTGCATGGATCATGAGTAGAGCATGAATGCGGGACTGCCACAGCTCAGACCTCTACCGCTTAAGCTCAAGGGATAACTCCGTTAGCTGGCAATAGTAGTTGACTGTTATCTTCCATCAGAAGAGGATACAGCACACAGTGGGTGAGCATGTTACACGAGCACCCTGGACTTCAGGGAAGGGACCTCTTGCTTAGATGTGGAAGAAATTTTGGGTGAGGGAAAGACAGAGTGGAGACCCCGTGTGCTCTGGAAGGGAGGGCAGGTTTGCCAGATCCCTGCATCTGCCTGTGAAAAGGGAACATCCCTGTTTTGTTTTAATGATCTCTGCTCCCTGGTAGCTGCTGCTGATTAGCCACCTGTGGCCCTTCCAATCTGTCCCAGCTGGGCTCAGCCTCTCCCCAGAATGTGCCCATTTGCTTCACCTCCTCAGACTGTCTGTGAATCCCCTTGGGAAAGAAGAAGCTGTTGCCACTTCCTAAGAGCTCCAAACAAGCCACACCAAGCATGGGCCTTGTTGCTACTAGGCATGAGGGATGTCTTAGCTACAGGCCAGCCTATGCCCTCGGATGGGGCAATAACAGGGGAAGCTAAAGCAGGAGAGTCTTGCTGTACCATCAGGAAGGAGAGGTGAGTCCTGGCGTCAGCCCATCCCACTCCTACCTGGGTGGGTTCCAGGGAAGCAGGGATGGGAATAAAAAGGGGAACAGCCTCTTCTTCTCCTCCTCAGGGCCTGGAATCGCCAGCTCCCTTGGTAGGAATGCCACTCTCAGGCTCTGCAGACAGGGATGTGGCAAGAACTGCTTCTCCTCACTTTAATTATCCCCTGGGAGTTGTTTTCTCACCATGACAAAGGCCCAAAAGGCCAAGAAAAGAAGGAAGAGTTCTGCCCAGGATTTCCCGTCCCAGGACAAAGGCTGAGCGCCACGGGACATGTGCACCTGAGGGCTAGGAGCTGGCTACATGACAGACCTGGCCCCCAGATAATAGATCTGCAAGGGGGCACATTGCTCTGCAGTCTTGGCTTTCTCCTGCAGCTCAGTAACCTGCAGTTGCTCTGCAATAATAAACCAAACCACTTGTCTGCGGCGAGGTGGGAGGGAGGGAAGCCCAATGATTTCTCGGTGTAATATAAGCACCATGATTTGCCACTGGGGCAAGATAATTACTCTGTGATGAGCTAAAACGAGGGCTTGTGCTATAAACCACAATCTCCATGAAAACAAGAAAATTGATTCCCAAATGGGGTAATAACGCAGGCAGTAAAAATCAATATTGATTATTGGTACAAGAAGGCAGTCAAAGTCTGAGAGCCAAAGGTGAGATGATACCAAATAGCTGTCGTTTAAGTACTGAGTATGCTGCAGGCATATGACACTGGGGTACTGGAGTATTCTTGCTGGTGATGGCGCTCCGCTTTCTTTTGTTCAGTGTGGTCTAATGGTTAGAGCAGGGAGACGGGACTCCTGATTTGGACAGTGCAATGTCAGGCAAGTCGCTGCCCAGTGCTATGCCTCGGTTTCCCCATTTGTAAGGGATAATTGATCTCACCTGACCTGCTGTGGGGATAATGGAATACTCTGTAAAGTGTTTGAAGAGGTGACAGTCAGCAGCATAAACTGGGCTAGTTAGAGACCTGGAAAACCCAAGAGAACAGCAAGATCTACCTGTATCCAGCAGCCTCCCTCTGTATTCATGACAGCAGAGTCTGCCTTATTTTCTTTCTGTAGCGGGGGACACTACAGAAGGCACAAGAGAAAGCCAAAGCACTATTATAATGGTGTGAGACATCTAGTAGGATCAGAACCTGTGCTGGCAAGCTACGAGATGGCTAGCAGCTCGAATGCAGCACCATGCTGGCCTGAGAGAGGCTCCAGTTTAACTGAGGCTTGTTAATTTCTTTGCTCTGCTTGCCAGCCTCCCACGCCTGCTCAGCCATCACTGCTGGAGGCAGTGTCGCCCGTCAGTCACTGATAGGAAATGCTGCCTCTGGAATAGCTGATTCAGCACATGAGAGGGAGGGGGGAAGAAAAGGAGAACTATATGCTATAGGCAGCTGAGGGAGCATTGCCTTTAAAAGGCTTTGCAGGAATTTAAATGGCGAGGGACGGGGGGAGAGAAGAGAGGGGGCAAGCTGGAGAGGTTTTGACTCCTGGGAAGACGCAGGTGCCTGCAGACAGGGGCCCTAGTTGCTGATTCAGGTCCAGCCTGCAGGTCGTAGAGCTGTCTGCAGAAGCTCATCTCTGTCTGCAAAGCAAAGCAGCATTTCTGTGCGTCCGACAGCAGGGCAATCCAGCGTGTGAGGGATAGGATCAGGGTATGCCCTATACCTATGGCCTGCCAGAGCGAGGGCTGAGGGTGGGTGGGTGGGTAGACAAGGTGTTCTTGTTCCTAGCCTGAGTGGGTGGCTTGGGAACTTGCTCGCCATTGTGTGTGTATGGGGTGGTGGTGTCTATCCTGGGAAGCCAGGTGGATACTTACCGTCTTGCTGGATAAAACATAGACATGATCAGATCAGACTGGTGAGGTCCATTTAGCTCAGTATCCTGTCCTGACAGTGGACAGTACCAGCTACTCAGAGGCAGGTGCAAGAAACCTCTAACAGCTGCTATTTACCTCTGGATACTTGCAAGTCAGTATTTACTCCTTTCCCCATATGGGAGGCAGGGTGTTTATCCCCTATTCTGGGAATTTACCCTCTGCTTTATCTAAGTGGAGTGTGGTATTTTTGGCACTTGTACGGGGTAGTTAGAGGACAGGGTAAATATCCACCTCAAGTAGTAGTAGTACTTACTGCTTCTCTTTGCAATGTGTCTCACAACATCCTCTAATGATTGGTCCATTAGAGTGCAACTACCTGCTGCTGCTACCAGCTGATGGAGTTGCCCCCTTAGCTGTACTGGTAGAGGTCTGTGCTGCTGTGCAGAAGAAATGCGGTGTTATCCATAGATCTATTTCCATCCTCGAGCACTGTGGGAAGGATATAATCCCATTCCAGCGCTCTGTATTTTGACACAACATTCACCATCACATCTGCTGGAGATATAATTATGTATCATTGCTAATATGGTACCATCTGGACACCCTAGTTTAGGGTCATAGCCTCATTATGCTAGGCATTGTACCTTGGGCATGTGCGTATGTTTGTTTCATTGTGGACTAGTGGTTAGAACAGGGAGTCCGGACTCTTGGATTGTTTCCAATTTTGTACCTGACTTGCGGTGTGACCTCAGACGAGTAACTCCCTGTGCTGCCTCAGTTTCCCCATGTATAAGGGAGAGTTGGAATTTCCCTGCTTGCTGTGGGGTTTACTGCATTAATCTATAAATCATTTTGAGAGCTTCTGGTGGAGACAGTTTGACAGTCAGCAGAATAGGCCGTGTTACTCAGTATGGCAGCTGGAAGGCCAGAGAGAACCAAGGTTTGGTCTGTGTCCAGCAGCTGAGTTCCTCTATATTCATCACATCAGAGTCCTGCTTCTTCTCTACGATGAGGGACCCTACACAGGGACAAACTGTTCTGACTGTTGCATGATAAATACTGTGTTTGGGCTAGAGCTGTGTGAAATTTTTTTTGACCCAAACTTTTTGTGGCCAAAAAATGCAGATTTGGTGACAGGACAACAACATTGTGAATTTGTGTCCATTCCACTGAATTGTTCTGCTGGGGGGAAGATTGCAAAAATAAAAACAATTCAAAATGATTCATTTCAACATTTTTGAAACCATGTTTTTTTTTTTTTTCGATTTGAAATGAAAAGTTGTTTCAAAAGTCCCTTTAATTTTAAAAATTAAAAAAAAGTTTACAATCCAAACCGAAAATATTTGTTGGATCAAACAACATGTTTAATTTAAATTATTATGATTATTGTTTTCTTTAACTTTTAGATTCACTGAACATTTTGAAAAATGTTTTTGGCTCATCGAGCCATAAATTGCCAAAAACCAAAAATATCTGTTGTTTGCCCTGCTCTAGTTTTCACTCTTGTGGCAACGGACAATACACAACAAAAAGCTTCTTTGAAGAAGCCGTGTTAATTCTATGCCACTACCAACAACTTCACACCATTTTTTCAAATGCCGTTTAGAAAAATATATTTACCAACTAACCACTCTGAGCAGTAAACTAGTAATTTAGACCAAGTTTTGGAGCAGATTTACAGCACCACACCGAGATGCTTTTATGTGAAACTGAGCTTCAGAGGAGAAAACATCCATCAGGAGCTGGAGTGAATGAGATTTAAAAGGTGGCCTCTTTTTGTTCCATAATAGCTTACACACTTCAGAGTAATGTGGGGAGGGAAGAATCAGAAAGTGTTAGAATTATATTTGTAATGGCAACATTACACACCTATTTTGGTAATAGGCTTTAAACACTTAAGAAGGAGAATCCTCTTATATCTCATGTGTGGTTTTCTCCCTTTTAATGTATCAGTCAGGGATGACTGTGCTGAAGGGTGCTAGCAAACTGCTGTGAATTGATAGGCCCAGGATGGATCCTAATTAGTTTGGAGATCATGTGTTTCCGCAGATCACGAATCTCCTCGAATAAATTGTTGCTAATTTCACTTTGCTTTGGGTTTTTTAAAACTCATAATAGACACAACACTGAGGACTAACCCTAGATATGTCTTCTCTCTCTCTCTGCCATGCTCTGCATGGGGTATCGGAGTGCCACCATGGGTCCCAGAGCTCTTTAGAAAGTTAAATTGAAATCCAGGTGATGTGCGCTCTTGTGCCACTAAAATGCAGCCGCTTCTGGGGTACAACACGGTAGCCGTTTAACAGCCCACAGGAAGTTTAGGAAAGGATGTGAAGAATAGGGGGAGGGATAGCTCAGTGGTTTGAGCATTAGCCTGCTAAACCTAGGATTGTGAGTTCAATCCTTGAGGGGGCCATTTAGGGAACTGGGGTAAAAATCTGTCTGGGGATTGGTCCTGCTTTGAGCAGGGGGTTGGACTAGACAACCTCCTGAGGTCCCTTCCAACCCTGATATTCTATGAATAGTGTACACAAACTATTGAAACTGCATTTAACAAGGGCCTGAGACTAACCCCCGTGCTCTTGCAGGAAGTGCTGTGAGATCTTTAACACCCACAAATGATCAATGCCGCCATTTTATGTTGTATGCAAGAGGCGGCATCTAATAATATGCTGGTGCATTGGCTTATAAGTGACATGAGGGAGGAGCGCCATCTACTGAATTGCCAGCACCCGCTCCTGTGGCAGGGGGTCTTTGGCAGTCTCCCATTCAAGTACTGCCTTTTGCTTCTGGTAAAACCTCCTCAACTGACTACTGTAAAAAGGTGATTTATGATGATCCTCTCCCGAAACTGGTTCTCTTGGCTTTCATAACCAGAGCCATAACAATAATAACAACTTCAATTTATATAGCTTCTTTCATCCTGATGGATCCCAAAGTGCTTTATAGACTGCAGATGTAGGCATCGCTTAGTCATGTTGACTTGCAGCTACCTCTGGGATGGAGCGCAGCAGCCATTATATGCCAGTAACACGGCAGAGCGGTGTCACAAGAGGGGTAGCTCATACTGACACTAAAGGGGTAACTATTTAGATAGGCAGATGGCTGGAATTTGGTTAGGCCACTGGGTTTAAAAACCCTATCTGTGTGCAGATGACCCGGGGAGGTTTTATTGGTCGTTCAGCCCTCCGCTTAATGTTCCACCGAAGAGATGGCACCTCCTATCGCTACATTGGTTCAATATAAACTCAGAATATTTCCAGCACTGCTCCCTGCAACCTGTGGGTTTCCCTAGAGGTCTCGATTCCAACTTTCCTCTCAATCTAACCAGTGGGAAGCACTGACTAGTGTGATCATGCCATGCCCTCAGTGGCTGGCCCATGGAGCAAAGCTAAGCAATCGATTACTACTGCCAACAAAAGGAAATGCTGCGTTAGCTCAGGATGGGTAGAGGTTTCTCCTAATCACCATTCTGTAATTCGTATATAAGAAAAGGCCAGTTTGCTGTGGGGAGCTGTCTGCTATCCCTTTGTCCCATTAAGGTTTCTGAGATCAAGGAAATAGAACCACTGAATAAGGGTAAACAAACTAGTGTGGCTAAAATAAAAACCTCTCTTTCCTGGAGCCTTCAGCCTAAAACTTCAGTCAAACCACATGAAACCTGTATTGAAATCTGAAAAGGTTTAGCTCAAAACCTTTCTTTCCTTTTTGCTGCCTTGACCTTCCAGGCTCTGGTCAGAAAACCAAAGTGCCAAAATACTCCAACCTGGCCATTCCTGTCCTCATGATGTATTGAATCAGTCTCCCTAAACAGGAGATGGAAGTTAAATAGCTATAACTTTAAGACAAAGTTCCATCACAGCTTGAGTTCCAACTTTGCATACTGGATTACTGGAGACCACACCCTTACTGGAATTCTGTACTCACAGATGCCTAGTGGCTAAATAATATAGTACAATGAAACATGCCATGGTATTTCCAGTAGGGTAGAGCAGGCTGGGTATCTTTAGACTGAACATTTTTTGTTGGAAAATGCCAATTTTTCAAGAAACAAAACTTTCCACAGAAACATGTCTCTGTCTCTCTCTGCCTCTCTGGGCAAATGACTATTTAATTATTTATACAAAGTGGAACAGCTCTAACTGGAGTGACTGAGAGAGCAAGACTCTGACTCTATATTCTGGTGGTGAGAGGACTCATCTGGGATACGCAGGAAGCAGTTTGCCTAATTCCATGCAGAGACTTGAATGTAGGTCTGAATCTCCTCTAATACATTGTTAATTTCACGTTGCTTTTTTATTAAACTAATAGACATAATGAGTAATAATCCTAGAAATTGCTCCTCTCTCTCTCTCTGCTATGTGCCATACGGGGTATCAAAGCACCTCCATGGGCCCCAGAGTTCTTCACAGGTTTAAACTGCAATCCAGCTGAGATTCAGGGATTGCTTCTTGCTCTGCTAACATGCAGCCACTTCTGGGGCAGAACATGGTAGTTGTTTCACAGCCCACAGGAAATGTAGGAAAGGACATGGAGAGGAATACTGGATTCAGCTGAAACTGTAAGAGAATTTAGTGAAGTTGGCATTCAATCAGGGCAGGGGGCCTGATTCTGAACAGGGATTTGAACCAGAGTCTCCCACATCAAGGGTGAGTGCTCTGAAGGGGTGCCTCTTCTGTGAAAAAGGCCTCGTTTTCTTTCTAACGTGGTTTGAAAACAAATTTTGAAACCTCAACATCTTTTGCCAAATGGAATTCTTGTTTTCGGAACATATGGATGTTGGACCAAGAAATCTTACCAAGATCCTTGGACTCTCCACTCCAGTGTTACGGAATCGAGAGGTTTAAATAATTCATATGTGCTTTGGAGAAGTATCTGAATTTTGAACGCATGTTTGAATCTAAGCCAAACTCTGAGCTGCCGGGAGTTTTGCCTTCTGCCTGTACACCTAGTTCAAAGAGGAGGATGAACTGCAAAGTTTGGATTCAGAGCCTCATTTGAATTTCCACAAAGTTCAGGGCATTCTGATCGAGGATTTTGGCTTGGAGGCAGTGCATACATTTAAATCTAAACAATATTTATCTGAAAGGGTCTCATTAGCAATAACACTCTGTGCTTTTCATCCATAGAGCTCAAAGATCACTATCCCCATTTTACAGATGGGAAAAGCAAAGGGCAGAGAGATGATCTAATTTCCCAACAATTGCTGGCAGAGCTGGCCATTTTAACCACTGGACTGGGACTCAGGGAAATCTGGATTCAGTTCCTGGTTTAGAAACCGGACTTTCAGAAGAGTTCTTTACAAAGGAGCTCAGCAGAGTGGGAACTGGGGTCTGGAAAATCTAGCCAGGAGTGTCACAATGGAGGCTGCTGAATGCTGAGCCCTTATGAAAATCTGGATCCAGTTGTGGGTGCCAAGATCTTAAAATTCTGGAGCTTAAGCTCTGTGCCTCGGTTTCCCCATCTATTAAATGGTGATGATCATTCCTTTCTCCCCCTCTGTTTCTTTAGATTGTAAGCTCCTTCGGGCCAGGAATGTCTCTTGTCAGGGCCTTGTCAGTGCCCAGCCTGGTCCATTTCCCCCATTTAACCTCTCTGCTCAGCTTCCCCGACAAGCCCTGCTCACTTACCTCCCTTAGCCCTGCCTGTCTATTTGGTCCAGTGCCTGGCACAATGGGACCCTGATGTTGTGGTGGTTTGTTGTTGAGGCCTCCCTGTGCTGTGTTAATGTGTTAATATAAATAATGGCCCTAGAGCTCAGGTCACCCGGCCCCGTGCTCTAACCGCTAGACCCAATCGCCCCCTCTGTGTGAAGCAACCTTTGTAATCATCTGCCAGAGTTGACGGCAAACGAAGTATAGCGCTTAGCATTTGGCTGCCGGTCTAGCAGCCCAGCAAGCAGCTGCAGCCCTTGGTATAGAACAAAGTTCAGGGGACAATGTGTGCTGGGATGGGGTGTCACACAGGAGCAATTGCTCCTGGAAACATGCTGCAAAGAATTCCATTCATTTCTCCGCCTGACACAGCCCTGGTCCATGCCTCTGGGTCCTGGGGACTGCTCCCTCTGCAGCCTCTCCGCCTTTCGACGGATGCCAAGTCCTCCGCACAGAGCATTTGGTACTCCCACCAGGTGTCTGTCAGCTCTCTGGCTGCCATGTTGGCGCTGAATTTCTGGCGTGCTGGTAGAGTGCACTGTTCACCTTCTGAAGATGGGGGGAGGAGGATCCCATCTGAACAAGCTGCTACTGGTCTGACTGCCTGTTCTCTTGGTAGCCGCACTGGGTGGCTCAGCTCACTGGAGACATCCGTTGCGGGGATGGCCTTGAGCTTCCCCTTCCTCTGACTGGAAGGCGCTGGCTGCAGTGTGTCTGCCCTGGCATTCCTGAGAGCTAAGAGGGGGGCTGCCGGGCCAGGGGAAATCAGAACTGACCCAAATCAGAACTCGCACCGAACCACAAATGGTCTGAAAAGCCCAGTCAAATTCCCCTCCTTTGCCTCTCTGAGGGAGATGAGGAGACTCCTACCTGTTAACCAGGCCTTGCTGGTGAATCGGAGCAGAGGCTATGTGGGGGAATGGGCTACTTCCAATGAGGCCATCAGGAGGGCAGCCTTAAGTGCCCTGTTATCTCCTGTCCTCCTCTCCAAGGCCACTGGAAGTGAAGGATGCGGGCCTCTCCATCCCATGGGCAGTGATGTCCCCTAGAAGCATCCCCTGGTGCTGAATGGGGAAAAGAGGCAGATAGCCTGCATGATGCCCCATAAGAAGAGGGCCCCTTGCTACGTGCAGTAGGCACCAGAATTGGCTTGTGCAGCTCTAGCCTCCGGGAGCTGCGGTCAGGAGGAGCCCTGTGGCTGAGTCATTGCAGCAAGGGGTGTGTGTGTGTCTGGAGCATGGTAGTCACAGCCCTGGACGATTATTCTTATCCTCTAGCAGACATACCGTATCTCCTCCCTACCCCTGCATTCACGTAAAGGTGGTTTGTAACTTCATTTGCGTTTGCTATGGGCCTTCTCCCCTAGAACAGCACCAGCTGGTAATTCCAGCCTGCCAGGGTCTCCGAGTGTAAAGATCGTTGGCGTTAATCTCTGCAGGGAAAGGGAGAGGGCGAGAGAAAGAGAGGACAAGGGAAGGCCATTTAAGAAAAAAGACCGGATGAATGAGAGAATGTGGAAGAGGGAAAGTAGGAATGCAGACTAGCCTGGGAGAGAATGCAAGACAGGCAATGGAGACGGAGTGTGCAAGAACAAAGGAACGGAGGAAGGGGGTGAGCGACAGAAGAATGAGAAGGCAGAGCACAGGTAATGGATTGTGCTCTGAGCCGGGAGCCCACTGGGACCTCTTTGTCTAGTTGGCACTTCAAGCCACTGACTCACTGTGCTATGCTGGCAGAGCAGCTGCCAGTCAAGCCCCTAGAGCAGCTCTGAGCACCGCAGATGTCGACTTCAGCTGCTCACGAGGCACGTGAGAGAGTCTCAAGCTTACCCAGGGGGTGGTGACATCCCAGCTCAGCTCCCTGTGTTGGAGGCAGCTGCAGCTTCCCCTGGTGATCCTACTGCAGTAGGGGGTGCCAAACTGTGACCTCCTGATGCTGCCCTGGCTCAAGCGTGCAGGTATTGTCAGATGCTGCAGTGGGGCTATTTCCCCACAGGCAGATACAAAGCAGGCCAGGGTACTTGGCTAGAGGAAGAGGCCTCTGCATTGGGGCTCAGGGGAGCTGGGTTCTGTTCCTTGTTCTGCCATAGACTTGCTGGGTGACCTTTGGTAAGTCACTTGTCTCTAGGCCAGTTCCCCATCTGTAGAAAGGCGTCTCTGGGTTGTCTCTTTGGATTGTAAGCTCTTTGGGGCAGAGCGCTGTCTCTTGTTTTGTGTCTGCATAACTCCCAGCACAACTGGGCCCTGAACCCAGCTGGAGCCTTTAGATGTGACACTGTCACTCCTTTGACTGACGATCTGTCGGTGCTTCAGTCACCCCAGCTTTAAAGTCTTGTTGAAGCTGCATTGATCCCAACAAACATGGCTAAAACTGGAGCTATTTATCCAGAATCGCTGCAGCACCGAGCTTCTTTGGGGTTGCATCCAAACAAGCTCTGGTTCATACCAGTCAGCGAGACTGCTCAGAACCCAGACCCTGCCTGCCGCGTCTTCCTCTGCTAATAAATGGATCTTGTATCACCAGTGGTTCCCTTGCCAACCAAAGGTCTGTCTGTTATCCCAGCCGTCCTCCTCCTTCCAGGGCCGCCCAGAGGATTCAGGGGGCCTGGGGCAAAGCAATTTCAGGGGCCCCTTCCGTAAAAAAAAGTTGCTATACCATAGAATACTATATTCTCGTGGGGGCCCCTCTGGGGCCTGGGGCAAATTGCCCCACTTGCCCCCCCACCCTCTGGCAGCCCTGCCTCCTTCCCACATGGCAGTCTCAGCCCTTCAGAGGAACCTCACTGAAAATCAGCCAGATATTCCATTGGCCAGAATAGCAACATGGATCTTTATGAAATCAAACTGAAAGAACCCTACCAAAACAAGATATTCCACTGCACGCCCCGCTCCCCTGGGGAGAGGACAAACACATAACTAGAGCAAGGAAACCTTTTTGGTTTGAAAATGCTGATTTGTCAAAACTAAAACTTGTTTTTTACAAAAATGTAGCCAGGAAGGTTTCGCGGGGGGGGGGGGGGGGGCTCCAGGATGAAATCTCAGGGCAAGGCGTGGAAGGACGAGAGAGCCAGGAATGAGTCTCTCTCATATATTTTTTTTTTCTCCAAAAATGTCAAAGCATTCCTTATTCCGATGAGGAATACAAACAAATTCCAAAATCTCAATCTTTTGCAACACAGAATTTTCACTTTCCTACATGTCCAGGTGTTAGTGACATCACTTAACACACTGCTGGAAAGTGCTTGGACGCTGTGGTGAGGAGTGTGATATAAGAACCTATTTAGATTCGGTCTCCTGTTCAAGATCTCTCTTGCCATGGAATTAGCTTCTTCAGAGGCAAAAGGAATTCTTGATTTAGCTCAGAGGCATAGACCCTGGCAGCCATGGGAATGAGCACGAGCATTTAAAGGATACGATGTCAACCTTTATAACTCCTCTCCTGTATTGTCGTCTAATAAAGACATCAATTTAAACCCCTTTCAAGTGGCAATTACCTGACTAAAATGCAGTAAGGATCTTCGAACTTGGCATTAAAATTAACATGACTGGCTTTTAATTAATAGCCCCAGCCTGAAAGGATATTGTACCTTCTAAGCCAGAGGAGTGACAGCACGATCGCACATGCAGATAGGACAAGATTAGGGTAATCAATTAGCCACTGAGGGTATATCTACACTGCAGTTACGCCCCGATCCCCACAAGTGGCCCTTGTCAGGTCACTCGGGCTCATGGGTCGGACAGGGCGAGGGGGTGTAAAATCGTAGCGTATGTGGGGTCCCAGAGCTTGGGCTGCAACCTGAGCCCGAATGTCTGCACTGCAATTTTACAGCCCCACGAGCCCGAGTCAGCTGACTTGGGCCAACTGCAGGGTTTAATTGTAGTGTGGACATGGGGGTAGCGAGTTGTTCCCAGCCTGCTGACAGGATGCAGGGCTCAAAGCATTCTCTCTCTCTCTCAGGTGCTTGGCTGGCTGGTTCTTAGTCCCTGAGCAAGTGAACAACTGGTCACTGTATCTGAAGTCAGGAAGGAATTTCCCCCTATGTCTGCTTGGCAGCGACCGTGGGGTATTTTTTGCCCTCCTCTGCAGCATGTGTTGTGGGATTATCTGGCTCTATCTCGCCTAATCAATGCTCTGTCTTTGCAGGGGCCTCTGGCCCTGGTGTACCTCGGCTGCGCCTGTTCTCTGTGTGTGGCGCATCATTGTCTCGTCTTTGGCGGGCTGCGATACTTTGGTCTGAGTCTGGAGGTTGGGCTCAGTGCAGAGGTGGCTGGGTGCAGCTGAAGAAGCTGCCATACCCAGGAGTGCAGAACTGACTCTAAATTGGAGTATTGCTCTGTAGAGACCTAACCTGCACGATGTGGCTCCCGGTTAAACGGGGCAGCCTGAGTCTGCCAGGGTGCCTGGGGCTTTGGAATCCATGGAATCTGCGCTGAGAGATGCGAGGCCTGTTGACCTGTCTATATAGGCAGAGCAAGGAACATGGTGGAGAGCAGCAGTAAAAACAGTCACCACCTGCTTCCCTCCTGGAGGGAGTGGAGGGGTCTCTCTCTGCATCATCTGCTCAGGGCTGAGCAGTGTCCATTGCAGTGGTAGCTGTGTCAAGAACTGAGCTGAGAACCCACCATATCCCCTTGGCAGGCCCCTTCCACCTTGGCTTAGATCATTTGTAGGTTCTCCTGGGAGTAGGGTGACCAGATGTCCCGATTTTATAGGGACAGTCCCGATTTTGGGGTATTTTTCTTATATAGGCTCCTATTACTCCCCCCCCCCCCCCCATCCCCTCTCCTGATTTTTCACACTTGCTGTCTGGTCATCCTACCTGGGAGCAGCCTGCAGAGCTCCTGCAAAGGCGTTTTCTTGCACCAAACGCCTTCCTCCTCGGTCCCCTATTCCCTGGTTACTCACCCTGCCTTCCTGTGCACGCAGCAGAGAAGCCAAGCGTCTGACCCCTATATGGGAGTATGCCAGTGCAGTTCCCCCCTCCCCCCAAAGACAAAGAATGCCTGGAGTGTTTCTCAGGAGGGCGGCTCCATCAGAGGCCTCCTGGAGGGAAAGCTGCAAAGATCCGGAGAGTGTCTTTCATCAGGAGTGGGGGGAAGAGACACAGGCCGAGAGCAATTTATATTTAACCACGGCAAAACAAAATCCTGCATTCAGCAAGAGCCAATTTCCCTTCAGACGGGGGGGGGGGGGGGGAGAAAAATATCGCACTTCAAATTGGTGCTTCCAGTGCCAATTTTATTGACCAAATACAATAAAAAGTCCCTTTATTTTATGTATTTGTTATGGTTGGGGGGTGGGGGAAATAAAACGCCCTGTGGATTTTTATTCCGCAAACGGAGATGGCTGGGTAATGACAGGAATTCATAACATCGCCAGGGCTTGTAAGACACTTGGGTTTCCTGTGTAACCTCTTAGGGTAGGTTCACATTGCAGCTGGGAGGTGCTACCTCTGCTTGAGCTACCACCCAAAAATAGCAGCGGTACCAGTGGCAGCTCAAGTCCAATCCCACCCAACCCCGTGGGTACAGAGAGCGCCCCCACCCAGGCTCCCGCGACTCGACTGCTATTTTTAACCCCATGCTCCAGCAGAGCTAGCGCATGTACATCTAGCAGAGCTACCGGCGTCCCGCAAGGGATCGGGGTCAGAGCTGCGGTTAGAACTCTGGGCTCCCTGTTTTCCCAGCTGCTCTCTTAGCAAGCCTTCCCGCCCCTTTCCAAAGCTGTATTGGCAGACTGGGGAATCGTAAAATCTGCAGTGGTACAGGGAAGCCAGCAGCCCTTCATAAAGTGTCACTGATGTGGAAATACAGGATCAAATGAGTAGCAATTCGTAAGTCACCGCTTGACAGAACAAAACCCTCTACCGAAGAATTAAAACCATAAATATCCTACCGGGCCCTTTCCGGTTAACATGCTCCTGACATCTGGAATGGCAGCTCACTGGAACCTATCTGCTGTCAAAGAGCTGTTGCAATTAAGTCGTGCGTGCAAATGGGAGAAGGGGGAAAACAATTTTTTAAGTGACTTGGCAGGTGATGAAAAACCAAAATACCTTTTTTTCTATTAACGCTGGCAAATTTCCCTTAAAAGGACTGGGTTAGAGACCAAGTTAATTGTCGGAGTCATTCGGCTGGCTCCTCTTCTCCTTGGGGGCAGAGCAGTGGTGGAAGTTCTATGGTTGAGTTCCCACTTAGCTTCCCTTCGACGTTCTGCCGCCGTAATATTTAACGCTTTCCAGGGCCCTGCTTCACTCCAATGTCCTTTGCAAGCTGTGGAGGAAACACAAGAGCTGAGCGAATAGCTGGGTTGGTTTTTTTTGGTTCGCGGGCAAGTCCAAAGAATCAACATAACGTTTCAGCTTGAACACAATGTTTCGTTTCCATTTTCAGCATTTTATCTTTTTTTATTGTTGAATGAAATTGATGGAAATTTTGAAAGGAAAAGCTGTTTCTAGTTGAAATGAAACGTTTTGACTGTGAAAGTTTTTTGGGGTGGGGGGAAGAGTTAACGCAAATATTTTGGCAAAACCGGCATGAATCTGCAAAACATTTTGGTGTCACCAAATCTGTATCCTTTTTGCTGAAAAAAAAAATCACCCAACTCTATGCAATGCTACTGAAATGCAGCCATCTCTGGGGAGCAAACGAGACATTTGGCAAGGCACTGCTGGGATTTTGCGTTCATCCAGGAGGGACAGGACCTGGTTTGGTTTTTGTTTCTCTTAGAAGCTTGTCTAAGAGATCCAGAAAGTGCACTCACTGGAACTCTGTTTTCTTAGGCTGGAAAGATGAAGGATGGAGGCACCCTCATCTGGATTTGAACCTGTGGACCCAAGACAAGTGGATATATCCTACACTTGAAAGTTAATGCAGACCAAGGTAGGGTGTAAATTTTAATGCAATGGCTGCTCCTAAATAACTCAGGAGTGTCCATACTTTTGTTCCGATTTATCTTAGCACACTGTTATGTTGGAATAAGGCTGTCTGCACATGGAGTTAAGCAGGAACAACTCTATGTAGACATCTCTATCATGTACCAGAGGGGAAAGGACAGCAGCTTGTGATGTCAAATGTGGCCCTATCCTGCAATGATAGAACTTCATGCTCCCATCACCACTTCCATATGAGAGGGTCTCCACGCGCATGACAGATGTTAACTTCTTCACAGAGGCACGGAGAAAGGAAGTGACTCGCCAAGGTCATGCAGGAGGCCAGTGGCAGAGGAAGGAGCATAATCTAGAACATTTATTTCTGTGGGCTAGCTGCAGTTTCCCTCCTTCAGATCAGCTGGTATTCTCCACCCCTTGCCCAGGCTGGGACCTGGCAGAACAGCCTGCCCATGAACCATCTCCCCGCTTCATCTACCCCACCCCTTAACCTGAAGATTTCAGACACCTCAGTGAGCCATGCTAACTGTGGTTCTGAACTCTATAAAATTCCACCTGCCCTGAAGCATGAATTCCATTGACTAACACTGAGTTCCTGTCTAAATGGAGAAGAGCATGCTCGAACATGTGCATGTGCACTTCCGGCAGGGCGGGTGGAATTATAAGGCTACAGGACTGTAGACAGCATCTGCATCTCCTCAACATAGGCAAATGCTGCAGAAATGTTGTTTGCAAATGTTCATTTGAATTCCACGTGTCTGTTTGGCGCTGTCATATCTGTTCTCCTTTCTTTGCTGTTCGCACAGGTGGCGCATCTCAATGCAATTTGGAAATTTTTTTTGGATTTACTGGCAGTGGCAGAGCAAAGAAACACACACACTGTGATCTTAAGGAGATGACTTTTGTTGTGTTTGGGTTTTTTTAATTTCCCCCCTTAATCTAAATGCAAAAGTCAGCCAGAATGAATGCTGTGCATGTGTAGAAACAGAATTACTAGTGGGTGGGTGAGTGTGAGTGTGTGTGGGGGGGGAGGGGGTTGTTTGCACCAATACTTGGCTAGTTTCCATATGAACGTGCATTTTCAGGCAAATAATTGTATGTGGTGATTGCAATTCATTGTTCTCCTCAATCGTCAAATCAGAAGGCAGAAATAATACCATGTGACTTAAGCAACCAATCAAATTCCAGGAATGATGACTAGCAGATAGCCAATCTCTGCCCAAGATTTTCAAAAGTGCTTTAAGGACTTTGGGTGCCTCAATATTTGAGTGTCCAACCTGAGATGCCTTAAAGGGGCCTGATTTTCAGAGAGCGGGTGCTGAGCACTTCCTGCAAATTGGGTCCTTTTTCAAGGTAACCCAAACTGAGCCCCCCAAAACCACTAGTCACTTTTGGCCAAGATTTTTCAAAGTGATCCCACCGCCAGTGAGTTCTTCATCCAGGCTGTTCAGTGAATCCGCTCTTTTCTCCGGAGTCAGTGGATTCCTGCTCTTAAGGGCCATTCCTGCTCACCTGAGTGTGCGTTGCTCGTCCGGCCGTGAGCACAGCCGGGGCCCAATGGTCTAAAGGCAGTCTCCCTTCCTGTCTCCTTGCTGTGAACTGACAGCATAATTCAAGGAGAACCAAGGAGACTCTTGGTGCGGAGATAAAGGCAGTAACAGATGAGCCGTCGTTTCTGGAAGAGATGGGCATTTGGAGTCCACAGGATCATCATTCAGCATAAGAAATCTCTTGCCAGTGGCTTTACGGGTTTCTTGCAGCCAAGATAAGCCCGAGACCATCCTAGGAACAAATGAAGGGCTGCAGTATCGATCTGAATTCACACTGAGCTGGTTCTTTCCATTCACATCAGGGGGCAGCTCCCCCTTGCCTGTCTCCCCATAGCCTCGCTTTCAGCAATGGAGAACGACAACCAAAATGCCTGGGGCATGGGGAGGGTCAGCCATTTCCCATGTTAGACTTTGCTAATCGGTTCTGCCTCTTTAAGGGAGGCTGCAGCAGCCTCTTCCTCCTGCCCAGGTTGCTACTGTAGATATCAAAACACATGTGCCTTTGCATAGGAAGCTTTCCAGTGAAAGCCAAGTCCCGCCCACGTCTCTCAGGTGCTTAGTGCTTTCCCCTGTGCAGATGGGGAAACTGAGGCACATCAGTGGTTTGCCTGAGGTCACCTGACAAGTGGCTGGCCAGGCAGGGAGTCAAACTCCAGAGTCCTGATTTACAGCTGCTTGGCCTTGCCATTAGACCACCTGAAGGAGATGAGGGAAGCGTGCCGAGATGGGGCCAGGAGTAGGGGAAAAACCAGGAGTGTCCTTATTTATTGTAATGGTGTAATGATCTTAAAGCCCTACTCAAGGATAGCAACATCACTAACGAATACCCAAGCAGTTCCTCAGCGTCTGTGTCTGTCTGCGCTTCCCACAGGAACAAGCGCTAAGCATCTACAACACTCGGCAGGATTTTGTTTCCTTTGCAAATACTAATATGGGGGGAGGGATAGCTCAGTGGTTTGAGCATTGGCCTGCTAAACCCAGGGTTGTGAGTTCAGTCCTTGAGGGGGCTACTTAGGGATCTGGGGCAAAATCAGTACTTGGTCCTGCTAGTGAAGGCAGGGGGCTGGACTCGATGACCTTTCAAGGTCCCTTCCAGTTCTAGGAGATGGGATGGGATATCTCCATAATATGCTTCGACGTTGACAGTAGCCCCACCTAGCTTGTCGAGCGTGTTCGTGTTGCACTATTCTGGGCAACTGTTTTGTTTCTCTTAGCCCGGTCAGTAACTTCAGGCCAATCTGCAGAGGCGAAGTGGTGGGAGGTGAGTTTGAATCCTCAACTCTGCCTGTAGCTCACTTCAGGTGGGAACCTCATGGGGGCTGTTGCCCAGCTCACAGCAAGTAAAATTCTGCTAGCTCTTTCCACATAACTTACTAGCCTGGGTGGGAGCATCCTACAGTGAGCTCTCAAGGAAGATCCGTTCTGCTCTCCAAGCCAGTTGCAAGAAACCATCACCTCCAGATGTAGCGGGGAAATCGGTGCTCACTTTGTAAATGAGCCAAGACACCAACTCCACCTTCCAGTAAATGTCTGGGATCCCTTCTGGTCTTGAACCAAGCTTTGGCCAGCCACAGCACGTCCGAGGTTTTAATAGCTGCTAACAAGGAGACCACCTTATTCAGGGATGGGATGTCTTGAGGGAGGGGGCTACTGCTGTGTGTCTCGGGAGTCTGGAATTTCATAGATTGAAGCTCTGCTTTGAGGTGAAGAACCATCTGCTTTTATGAAACTAACTGGTCCTCTCCCCAGAATTCCCCCAGTCCTGTCTCCTTGGTCTTGTGCAAAGCTTTCCAGGACTTTCCGTACCTCACTTGTTTCAAAGCTCTGGTCAGGACTACTGAGGTTGACCTAGGAAGCTGCAGCAGTGATAGTGGTACACACACCTATCCCATGGAGATCCAGCTTGAAACGCTTGTGAGGCAAAAAACATTCCCGCAAACTGAAATACAGTTTGGGTCACCTCCTAGCCCCTCAGTGGTTTGCATTGCAGAGTGCAGCAGATGGAGAATTGGTAGCCTCTGCAAAAGAACCCGGACTATAGTGGGTCAGGACTGAAATATCTTGGCAGAGTTCTACCGTCATGTTTATTGCACAGTGCCTGGTTATTTATAGCGTGCTATAAATCTCTTCTACATGCTACTAAATGTACCCAATATTCCTTCTGAAAACGATTGTTCAGCTGCATACAAGAACTCCCTACAAACTCCTGCTTGGGCTACCCTCGACCAGTCATTATCACCTAGCTGCGTCCTCCACAAAGTACTGCCTGTCTGTCTCCTATTCCTAAGCAGCCATGGCGGTAGATGGGAACAGTCAGGACCTATAATTCTCCCCAGGTGTGGCTTCTGCAGAAGTAGCAATGATGGAAGCCTTAGCTAGGGCTCAGGAGGTATCTCACTACCATGACGTCTACCCCTGCTCCAAGAGATCTCTAGCTTTCCTGTGCTAGGCTTCAAAATCCAAGGCCACAACTCCACGGAATGCTTTTCCTAAAAGCTATTCTCAGATGCAGGGCCCTGGCTTTCGTGAGCAGGAAGCCGTGTGTGGGCTGCAAAAAAAAGCTGCTCTCACGAGCTGTTGGTGAGGTGTCACATCTGGGAGCTCTGTCTCTCCAGGCTGCAGCTTAATATGTGCAAGAAGCTTGTGAACAGCAGCCGCATCTGTTCCTGGAAGTTTATGGGTGTCCTACAGCAAATAGGCTCCCCTGGGAAAGATGGCTACGCAGATGGAGGCACTTTGTTTGTAATGACTGGAATACTGCGACAACAGTTATGATGAAAGGAATAAACAGCATTGATGGTTTTGTCTTATTTAACGCTGACATCCTGAGGTCAAACTGTTGATCTCTGAGGAATACTCGAAAGCATTAGTCAAACGCAGAATCTTCTGCCTTGTAGTTCTGCTGCATGATTTATAAACCACAGGGGTAAAAAGAAGTTGTTTCTCTCCTCTCAAACTGCTAGAGAATATTTAGACCTCCTAGGTTTCTCGCTATGTTCTCCTGCACATTTTAACTTGAGTTTTCTGTGAACATGAAAGCATGGATGCTTTGTCCTCTTGGGAGCAGATGGATTGGGGGCTTTCTGAACATTATGTAGGATTTGCCAGCTGCATTGTACCGTATCTGCTTGCTAGCTATTCCAATAATGTGGATGCATTTACTTGCAGTATATATTACTCAGCCACTAGGTGTCTCTATGCAGCACAGAGTTCCAAGCAGGCAGTGGTCCTTGGTAAACAAAGCAGACCAAGCTGGAACTCAAACTGTGTGGAAGCAGATTTGTGTGCCTCTAGTTTTCGGTACTGAGCATCTCCTGTTTGATAGACTGGTTCCATATATTGTAACAAATACCTGATCCTTCAGGAGAAAGATGGGGGAAATACCTACAAGGGACCCAGTAAGTTGTGCAACTCTACATAGGAGGCAAACATTCCTTTTTAAACCCACATGGCAATCAGCTTAGCCTGAAGCATGAGCTTTGACTTTTTTTTTTATTTTGTCTTCCCTCACTAGCCCACCTTTAGCTTTCCCAGCTACAATGTTGCTAGAGGTGGGACCATGTTGCCAAATTCAGATCTGGATTTTAAGCCTTCATTTCCAAAGGTGTGTGGTGCTTAGACCATTATAAGAGATCGAGGCTAATGCCGACATTCAGATCCTGATCAGGGTTTGGATTTTGCATCCCCTGCTTCCACATGAAGTTAGAAAAAGGTTTGGATGCAGCATTTGAAGTCAAGCCCATCTCAGTTAGTTAGTGTCATGGAAATCTCCGGTCCTCTTAGAAATCCACACCATGGTAAGCTCTCCTCAAGCTCCCTCCTCGCCTACTGTAGGATTGTATACTCCCCATCGCCACATATCTATCCCCTGCCTGGGCCACGTGCAGCCTGCCTGTCTGCCTTCGCTAGCCTACGGCCAAAGGAGTTCATGCAGCTCTCTGGCCCTTGTTGAGCCATGTGGCTCAGGAGTACAACTGGTTTGGGACAGGGCAGTTGACCAGTTCCTCTCTGCTACAGGCTGCCGGGATCACAATCTGACCAGACCAGAGACAGAGAATTTTTTTAAAGGACTAAAGCTACCGCTGGCATTTGGAAGGGAGATGTGGATTGTCTTTCCCCATGGTGGCCAAACACCCAGGGTCCAGAGGGGTGGAAGGTGCTGTGGCTAATATTGGGCATTGTCACATTTTCAGTCTGAGACCTAACTTTGTTCACTGTGACTGTATTGGGTGAACATAGGCCCGCGTCGTTTACCGAAAGCCCAGTTTTTGGTAAATTATACAACTTTGACAAATTTGAATTTTTTTTTTTTTTTTAAGTTCTACAATTTTGTTTTCCCTCCTTCCCCACCCTCCCCCAAAAAGAGAGTTGACCGATCGTCTGTTTCTCTGTGTGTGTACCGTGCGTAGTCCAATGAGGTCTTGGCCCATGACTGGGATTTCCCTAGGCAATATTCCCCATGTAAATATTAATAAGCACAGTGTAAACGGCAAGGTGGCTTTCCAGGTGTGTAACAGTCTGGCAGACTCTGTTAGCCCTGTGTGTCCAGAACATTTTAAAATTTCAGATTTAGCCCCATGAGAGAGAGAGAGAGAGAGAGAGGTTTTGACTCTCCTGAGGCCTGTAATGATCCGTGTGAGGAGTTATCTCTGGCTGAATCTTCGCTTAACACCCATCTTGGTGGTGGTTTGCTGCCGATGTCACTAACAAGTTGATAATGACCAAGAAGGATTCAGGACTTTGTGTTCCCCACGTGGTCTGGGCACCACACCTGTCGTCTTGGGCTTTTTAAAAATTCTTAATAATTTGTGATCGGGAGACCATTTCTTGCTCATAAGTCACTGACTGCACTGGCTGGCCACAGTGAGAGCACGTGCTAGGTACGTTTTTCTAATGCAGGGCTGCCAATCTGCTCTGATCTGCTCTTGAGTGCTCCTTGCTAATCTGTTCACAGCCCCTCTTCTACTCCCAAAACAGCTCTGCCAATGCAACTCAGTTCAGACCTGCAGTGTCCCCTGCTATTCTAGTCCTAAGTTCTACCAAGGCACTTAAATTGTATCTGTAGTATGATTTCCCCCCATCCAACCCTTGCCGAGGTGACTATGGAGCTGAATTTCAGGTGACCGTGGACCCGCTCCTGGTTATGGATGGGGACCAGACAAAGCTTTGAATTGGAGCCAGGTAAAACTCTCTTGTTTCAACTGAGTGTCACTTATAATGCAGGGTTCCTTTGAACCCAGATTCGAAGTAGTGACCCCCCCATGCAAACTAGAACTTGGAGACAGGTTCACACAGGTTCCTGGCAACCCAGGGTGCTGAGTTTTATCTGGTTCTAACCAGCTGTCTTGCCTGAAAGAAGAAAAGCAAGTAAATCTCTCTCACTAGATCTTTTTTTTTTTTAAATCTGCTGCTGCTGCCTAACTCAAGTCCTTCAATGAGACAAAACTGTTTATATTCAGAAATCAATCTCTTTTTGGAATGTGTCGTCCTTGATTTCCCTCTCCCCTAGTTGTATTTGCAACCTGTTCTGTTTTGGACAAATGAAGCAGAAAACAGGTTTAAAACTCAGAAATACAGCAGTTGCACAAGTTTAATAATCCATAATATGCCAATGAAGGGCTTGAACCAAAACTCTGGTTCCAAATCCACCTAGGCCTGGGGAAAATTTGGAGCGAGAACTCAGGGGGTCTGAATTTTATGGCTTTCCTCTATAAACACAATTTATGGCTTAAGGTCCACGTTTATCTTTGTAAACACGTTTGCAGGTGTTTTTGCAAAGTGTTTCTCTTACCCTTTGAATCTTGTTGGATTTAAGTTGTACAATAGAACCCAGAAGGTCAGTCTGAGACAACAGCCCATCTGCTCAGTGCCCTATGTATACAATTGGGTTTGTTTATACTACAATATTTTTAAAACCTACCAAATGTTTGTTCCAGGTTACAAATAATTAAAAAAGATTCAAACAGGAAGAGAGAGACTCTTCTAAGGACCTGCAAACCTTTTTTATTAAGGAGGTGAGCATGTGGAGAGCTGACCTGGTATTTCTCAACAATGAAACATCACATTTTTTTCACCACAAATGCTGATTCATCAAAACTGAAACTGTTTGTTTGCAAAATAGGGTGGGTTTTGACAAATCTCCTGATGCAAGAAATTATTGGGAAAAAATTTAAATTATCCTATTTTTATGTTTTGAACCAGAAAGTGTCAAGGTTGTTCGAGTCAAAAACAACTTTTTGTTTCAAAACATAAGTAAATTTAGATGAAAAACATTTTGAAACATCAAATCAAAACATTTTGATTGGCCCAGATAAAAATATTTCACAAACCAATGGACTGGGAGGGCAAAAAATGGGATTTAGACTTTTTAACCCAATTTGGGATGGGGGAATTTTTTTTTTATATTGAAAGTTTTGGGGGCTGGAAAATCCTTTTTCCCACCCAGCCCTTAACCTGGCATGGAGTGTCTGCCCATAAACTCAAAGTACTTGTCTGTCCTTCATCTAGACGTGAGTTTGTACTTTGATCCTAGCTGTGAGTTCAACTCAGTCTTGGCCTCAAAGAACTTACAGACAATTGGTGGGGAATTGAGGCAGAGAGAGACTACGGGACGTGCCCAGTGTCGCACAGAAAATTGTGGCAGAGCTGGGAACTGACCCTGTCCCTTAACAACAGTGTTCCTTCCTCCACAATTGCTGCTACTGTCTTTTGCAGGACCTTCTCCTGTGCCTTTTTTAATGCCACTAAATGCGTGTTAGTTTCCTGGCTTTGGTATTGTCGGTTGTAGGATGGCTGTAGTGACGGTTGGGGGTTTCTTTTTTATTCTGATTGTATTTTGAATAACCGTATAGCACCCAGAGGGGCACTTTATAAATGGAATATTTTTATTATTTTATTAATAGTCTCAAACCAGGCACCCAGATCAGAAACTCCTTTTCTTCCCCAACCCCTTGAAATCATTGGAAATTCAAATCTGGCTCCAACTATACAACAGACACAGAGCAGAGCAGCAAACCCCGGCAGCCCTAAGGTTTGAAAAACTCCATTTTCTGATCAGAAGCTGGCTCTGAATTCTAATTATAATGATTATCAGTGTTTACATTCCTCTGCATTTTCCAGTATCCATCCACATTACACGTCCCTTGCAAAGCTGACAACAAGGGTGTGGAAGATCTGACAATCGCTTCCATTCAGGAACATAAGAATCAGCTTCCCCGCTGTGCGAGATGCATCTCCTGCAGCGAAGGAAGCGACGGCAGGAACCCACACACAGCTGTGATGCTCTGGCATACAGCAGAGCCAGAGACAATGTGGGCAGGCGGGGGTACCTAGCACAGAGTTGCTGCTTGAGGGACAGGCTAGCTACTGAAGCAGCTTGGTAGTGCTTGTCAGAAAAAGGGACTTTTATGTGTTGAAACTGTCAACTTTTAATTTAAAAAAGAGACTCCCTTTTTGGGGGAACTGAAATAGGTTTTGGTTTTTTGTGTTTTTCCTAATGAAAAACTGGAAATTGCTGAGAAATTTCTGCCAAAAGTTTCACTTGCTCGAAACCCCCAACTATCTATCTGGTTTGGGGCAGTTTCAGCAGACTTTCCCGCCAGGCCTAGAGTTCAGTCGGTTGTGATCAGTTTGTTGTCATGGAAGATCTCTTGGCCTCAGTTGTACGTTCTTAAAGGTAATGCCTGGCCCTCCAAAGGAGGTTTAGGCCAAGCACATCCAGGTTAGGGTGCTAATCTGAGCCCTTGGAGCAAAAGGGGAATCCGATCTTCCTTCAGACACTCCGATTGTTATAATGGTTTATGAGCCTGATTCAAAACCCGCTGAAGTTGATGGAAAGGCTTGCTTTGGAGCAAGCCCTTAGCGAGATGGAAATGCACCGGAGACCCACCAAACTCATTGCACACAGGTCACCCTGGCAGTGGCCAGATGGTAATTCAGTCCCTAATAGCACTGGATGTGTATTCCCTCTGCCAGGCAGCCTCTCTCCAGCTCTGATCTCAATAACCTAAGTTCAACACCAGCATTCCTTGTGTCTGTCGCCTTCCACATCCAATAATAACGTACAGCACTGCTTGGGAAAATCCTAGCAGAACGATGGACTTTCTGCCTTGCTATGAGGCTTCATGGCTGGGCTGCATCCACTGGCGAAGGAATTCTCTGGGGAGAAGGCTATTGTCCAGGGGCCGGAAGTGGACAGCAGCAAGCAGGAAATCGAAAGCTGTATCCCAGAGGGAGGGTGAGCAGTAGGTATATGGGATCTGAAGGAACAAGATTAGGTTTCAGTGAAGTGCGCACACTGACCTATAGAGCACTGGTTTTCAAACTGGGTCACGACCCAGTACTGGGTCGCAGAATGGAAGGCACTGGGTCATGGCAACTCTGGTCAGCACCACCAACCAGGCCATTAAAAGTCCCGTAGGCGGTGTTGCCTGGCTAAGGCACGCTAGTCCCTACCAGGGCGCAGCGCAGTGTCAGAACGGGAAGTGGCCAGCAGCAGGTCCGGCTCCTAGGCAGGGGGGCCACAGGGCTCTGCGCGCTGCCCCTGCCCCGAGCACAGGCTATGCACTCCCATTGGCTGGTTCTCGGCCAATGGGAGCTGGGGGGGTGGGGAAGTGCCTGCGGGCCAGGGCCAGCTCCAGGGTTTTGGCCGCCCCAAGCAGCCAAACAAAAACAACAACAAAACAAACAAACACACACACAAAAAAAGCCGCGATCGCGATCTGCGGCGGCAATTCGGCGGGAGGTCCTTTGCGCCGAGCAGGAGTGAGAGATCGTCCGCCGAACAGCTGGAGGTGCCGCCCCTCTCCGAAGTGGCCTCCCCAAGCACCTGCTTGGTAAGCTGGTGCCTGGAGCTGGCCCTGCTGCGGGCGAGATCCGCGTGGAGCTGCTTGCATGACTCCGCCTAGGAGCCGGACCTGCTGTTGGCCACTTCCAGGGTGCAGCACAGTCCGCAGTGCCAGGACAAGTGGGAAGCCTGCCTCTGCACCCCAGCTGTGCTGCTGACTGGGAGCCACCGGAGGTAAGCACAGGCCCCAATCCCCTGCCCCAGCCCTGAGCCCCCCCCAAAATAGGAGCCCCCTACTGCACCCCAAAGCCATCATCCCCAGCCCCACCCGAAAGCCAGCACCCCCAGCCCAGAGCCCTGACCCCCTCCCGCATCCCCAGCCAGAGCCCCTCATCCCCAGCCCCACCCCACAGCCCTCACCCCTGCACTCCAACCCGCTGCCCCAGCCCTGAGCCCCTCCCAAACCACTCATCTCCAGCTCCGTTAGGTCGCGGGCATCAACAATTTTCTTCAACTGACTCACCAGAAAAAAAGTTTGAATACCATTGCTCTAGAGGAAATGGTGCCATGTGTATGGAAAGTGGCTTGGAGCCAGGCAGGGTGGGGGGAGAGTGGGGGAGGGACTTCAAGGGGATAAAGACAGAGAGAGATTTCCAGCCCTTCCGGGAGGGATGCCAGGGATCAAGGCCAGAAATCCAGGGAACGGGGCCAGGACAGGGTTATTGTAATCCCTTGAAGGATTCATTTGCCAGCTACAAAAGCAAAAGAAAGCGGCACCCTGAAATGGAGACTAGCTATTTTGCAGCAATTAGCTGTTGGTGCCGGCTGCTGCTATTGGGGGCGATCCAAGGCAGAGCAGAGGCAAAGGGAGGACAAGTGCCCAGGTTGTGTCTGGGTGGGGTTGCTTCATCACACAGCGGAGCTGGTGGCTCTGGGATTCATGCAAGATCTTCTCTGAATGCTGTCCAGGCCAGCAAACTCCCTGCGATGGAGGGGCCAGCTCTGTCTCATTTCATTGCACTAGAGGCATTAGAGTAGTTTGATTGTTGCCTGCCTCTCAAGCACCCGGATCAGACTGCAGGTCCATCTACTCCACCTCGTGGTAGCCATATCTTCCCAAAGGGGCAGGGAGAGTACATCCAAAATCAGAGGGAACCTGAAATAAATACACTGGATCCGCTTTAGTGAATGCACCCAGCCATGCCAGGTAAGCGCACCAAAC
Organism: Malaclemys terrapin pileata; assembly: GCF_027887155.1. Lineage (NCBI taxonomy): Eukaryota > Metazoa > Chordata > Testudines > Emydidae > Malaclemys > Malaclemys terrapin. The sequence goes on from NC_071519.1 coordinate 23,271,948, forward strand.
TCCCCAAAGCTGTCCTGACTCCTGGCAGCTGCACAGTTTGCATCGAGACCCAGAAGCCAAACATCCCTGGGGTGTGTGAGTCCTGGCCCATCTCCAGTCCTGTCCCAGAATGAAGTGGGCCCCCTGAGAAAGCTGGGAGGTTCCTTCCATCTGTCCATTGCTGGCTCCAAAGTCAAGGCTGGGCACATGGAGGAATTTGTACCAGAATAATCACAATGAGGCCATGAGAAAATGGCTGACATCCTGCTTCTCATCCCTCTTCAGCTGCTTCTCCTCGGGCTACCAGGCTGCAGAGCGGGAAGAGCCTTCCCAAGGGCTTAGCAGATCCTGCCAACCCGAGTGGCTTTTCAGACAATAAAATAGTCACCCGAGTAGAAAGAAACCACAGCAAGAGTGCCTGGCTTTGGCAGGGAGCGGTCACTGACCCGGTCTGCAAAGCTACACTGAATTCTTTCTTTCCTTGGGTATCTGGGTGCATGAGAAATCTTGTGCAGTGCTGACAGCCACTTATTCCATGACTGCTTAGGCCTGTCCCAGCTTACTGAAGCCCCAGACACACTGAAGACTGGGCATTGGAGCTAAGGAGGACCACTGTCTCTCTCCAAATAACATTCACCCTTGGGCTGGTGACTAGTATTGTCCTGTGCACTGCAAACCCTCCGAGAACAGGACAAGTAAGGAGGCGCGCATGCACATTGCGGTGTGTGGTCTTTGTACACAAGCGTGTGCCTCTTTGGTGCTCTATGCATGGGAACTAGTGCATGCTTTTTGCGTGTCTGCGCATGTTTGGCTGTTTGTGTGTGCATCCATGTGCCTTTGGTGCTGTGGGTGTTTGTGTGGGGATGGGGGCAGGACGTGGCAGTTGAAGGGGAGGGTGATGTCTGGAGTCTCTCTTCTTTTACAGAAAGTGAAAAATCAATCCTTGACCTTTAAAGGAGTTTATGAATTCCTGGCTTAGGGATCGATGCACATTGATTTTTTTGTGTGTCAGCGTGGGCGCCCCATGTACACGATCTGGTGATGAAAGCTATGTTTGCTGAGCTTGGAGCAGGCAGAAGGAGGAGCCATTTCCAGCCAGCTGCCAGGAGTAAAACGTGGGGTTTTTCTCTTTTTTCTCTTGCTCCATGGCAGCCGTGAACCCAGGGGCCAAGGCTGGCCGGGCGGAACTGATGGAGTTGTAAAGCCGTCTGGGATTTTAAAAGGATCAACAACTTAGGAATCTTTCAAAAGGGCAGCAGCAAGAATTACGTGTCTGTGTGCGCGCGCATGCGTTCATCCCTCCCCACCTGTCTGCGTGCTAAAGTTGCTCTCTATCAGCTCACACAGTGTTTGGCAAAATACTCCTTCCCCATGTCCCTGCTCCAGAAACCCGCAGAGCCCAGCTTGGTACTGCAAGTTCAGTATTGTCAAAACTAGCTCGTTAAGAGGGCTGGGAGAAAAAGCTACTGTGATCTGTTGTGGGAAGACCCCCCGGGTTGTTCACGAGCTAAGCCTACTTCACTGGGCACTGTGGGATATTGACATCTACCTCATATGCACTTCCCATGGAGAAGTGCCTGAGGGGGTGATAGACAGTGGATCAGTGTTTGGCTCTCTTCCTCTTCTGGACAGTGTTGAAGGAAAGGAGAATACTGCCATTGTGCTCTAGCTTCATGCATGCAGTCCTGGGCTGATTTTTTTTCCCCCCACCCCCAAGACCCTATGTGAACAGGTGTGTGGTAACATGTAGCTCTCTCCATGCCTATACCTGGTTCTGCTTACCTGCATATAACCATGACATGCATCCCCTACCACCTGTGACTAGGAATGTGATTCCTGAGCCGCCCACTGATGACCGAGTCTAGTAGGCCCAGCCCTTCCAAGGGGAGCAATAGGGGCAAAAAACCTAACTTGTTTCAAGACTGAGCTTGAGCAGTGTATGGAGGGGATGGTGTGATGAGGTTGCCTAGAATGGCATATGGCCCATCCACGACAACTAGTAGTGAATATCTACAGTGGCTGGTGATGGGACACTAGATGGGGAGGGCTCTGAGTCACATGCTCAGGGCCTAACTGACTGCCATATTTGGGGCCTAACTGACTGCCATATTTGGGGTCGGGCAGGAATTTCCCCCCCAGGTTAGATTGGCAGATACCCTGGAGGGTTTTCACCTTCCTTTGCAGTGTGGGGCATGGGTCATTTGCTGGTTGGAAGTAGAGTAAATGATTAATCCTCTGTAACTTGAAGTCTTAAAATCAAGGCGTGAGGACTATTCAGTAACTCAGCCAGAGGTTAGGGGCTCATTACAGGAGTGGGTGGGGGAGGTTCTGTGGCCTGCAATGTGTAGGAGGTCAGACTAGATGATCATGATGGTCCCTCTGGCCTTCAAGTCTATGAGAATAGTGGATTGGAAGGCATGTGTGTAGATGGGCTGCAGGACCCCTCCAAATGCAGGTCCCTGTCCAGTCTCATAGACCTAAGGTCTCCACAGGCTAGGTGAATGGCCAGAGAGGAGAGTCCGGTTAGGCCAGGTCAGTTGTGTACAGGCCTAGTCAACCTGACTATGGCAAGCCCATTCCAGGAGATCTTCCAGATGTAGGTGTCTTAGGTCTCCTCAACACAAGAGCATGGGTGGGCAGGGAAGGGCTGATGCCAACTCCTTCCAGTGCTCTAGGATCCCTGTTGCAGGCTGGGGCATGAAGGTGAAGGACATGTGCTTTGCCGTGTGTCTGTGCTAGCAAAGTTCATCCCGGGAGTATAGAGAGTTCAAGATCAATGTCAGTCATTGTCCTGGCTTGAGAGGGGCAAAAATGGTACATTTTGTCCCAGGCTGTCATTGCCTCCCAGGAATCTGTGACCATGTGGTTGAAGAGCTAATTTCCCATTGAAAATGGGAGCTTGCGGAGTCTTTGCATATTTTCCATTTCAGCTGCGAGAGGTTTTGGACGTCTGAATTGTTCAATGAATTGTAGCATAAACATATGCAGCTCTTGCCAGGCTCAGAAACACTGTAGGGAGAGTGAAAGGAAGGTTAGTCTTGGAGTAAAGGCATTCAACCGGGACTCGGGAGAGTCCAGGTCAGTTCCTAGCTAGGTCACAGACTCATTATCTGATCTTCAGCAAGCCAGCTGAGATTCGATTTTTCAGTGCTTAGCATGCAGGAGCTCCCATGTGTAGGGCCAGATTTCCTAAAGAGCTCGATGCCTTGGACAGGTCATTAGGGTTCGTCTGCACTGCAAAAAAAAAAAAAAAAAAAAAAGTATGATCTTAACTCATGTTGGCTAACTCGGGGTGAAGATGTGGCTACTTGGGTAAGCTGCTCAAGTTAAAGCCTGTAGAGGAGCCTGAGGTTTAAACTGAGCTGCTCACCTCAATTAAAAGCCAGGTTGCTGCGTCTTCACTACTGTTTTAACCTGTTAGCTGACCCGAGTTCAGAACACACCTTTTTCTGCAGCATAGACATACTGTTGGTCTATCTGGCCTCAGTTCCCCATCTGTAACAGCAGTGATAATATTATTTCCTTTCTCTGGCCCTTTGTCTATTTAAACCATGAGTTCTTCAGGGTAGGGACTGCTTCGTACCATGTTTATGTACAGCACCTAGCACACCGGGGCCCTGATTTTGGTTGGGGCGTCTAGGTGCTATTGAAATACAGATGATACAGAAAGACCAGTCTCGTGGCCCTGTTTCTACTCTAGCTTACTTCAGTGCAATAAATTGACTTGTACAAGGCAGGAGTATCTCCAATGAAGTCAATGGGTAGGTGAGATCAGAATAATTTCCATTGCCTTTCAGAACAGAATCAGCATGTTCTGTATTGACAAATCCATCCAAAAGCGCCCCCCCACCCTGATTTTCCCTAACAAAATTCTTTCAACTTATTAAACAAAGTAAAGCTTTTCCAAAGAATGATAGACCTAAAGGTGACTTAGAAGCCAGCACACAGTTCAGTTCTCTGGCAATTATGAAAAATTTTAAGAAAATGGTTTCAAGCAGAAGTAAAACCCAACATTTTGTGAATTGAAGAGTCAACTTTTGTTCTGCCTTGAATGAAATGTTTTGCTTCAATTCTGAAAATTTAAAATGAATTAAAGACCCTTTTGAATTTAAGATATTTTGAAATGAAATGTTTCAAATGTTTTGGACATTTTTTCATTTTTGGACCAAAACAATTTGGTGAAATTCACATGCGTTTGCAAAATATTTTGCTGTCACCGAATCTGCATTTTTTTCACCAAAAAATGTTTTGGTTGAAAAATTTCATCCAGTTTTACACACTTCCCATCAATAGCTTTCAAGCTGCTCCTCTGTGTAACTCCACTCATGCAGGTGCCATCTAGAACATGAGTTGCAACATTCTCTGGTGGGGGCATCCCATCAGCTCAGTGCCTATTGCCGGGGTAGTATGGGAGGGAAGCTTCCACTGTTGCTCTGTCCTGCGGACTAACATCGCTTATCTGTTTCCAAGGCTATCGTTGCAGCTGGTACTGAAGTTCCATTCATAAATGAAATGCTCAGTGGTAGCTTGACCTTGGCTGTGTGACACTTGCCATGTTAAAGAGGGACTGAAGAATGCTGATGTCTTGGTCCCTCCCTGCTCCTAAGTGAAGCGGCACGGGAGGAGAAACCGAGGCCTGCTGAGTCTGTTTCTGTACGTACACCATGTATATTCATGTCCGCCCACTGCTCTCCCCAGCAGAAGTGGCTTTAGTTAACAGTTGTGGAGTAGATGTAAGGTGCTGGGAACAGAAGGCTCTGAATGCTGCTCAGCTGTTGATAACGTGTCGGGGCTGGTAGCCATGAAATAGAAACATTGGCATGTTAAAGGAGGTTGAAAAAGAAATGGCACTAGATTTCCATCCCTGAGAGTGGAGGCTGGAGGTGGGCCTGACACAGGACTCTGACTCTGGGCCCGCACTTAACTTGGGGCCACTTGCGGCATTCCACAACAGGCCCAGTTTATAATGGGATGAAACCAGAGCTCAGCTCTATATAAGCCCTGTATTATGGTACTGCCTAGAGGCCCCAGCTGAGATGCAGACCCCATCGTGCTGGGCACTAGTACAAAGAGATGGTCCTTTCCCTTAAGAGCTTACAGTCTAGATAGACAAAGCATGTGAGAATGCAAGTGTTCCCTAATGGGTAGAGCACTTTGCTGGGATTCAGGGACCTGCGTTCGATCACTGGCCTGCTGGGTGACCTGGGGCAAGTCATTTTGCCTCTCCGTGCCTCAGTTTCTCCAGCTGCGAAAGGGGGATAATGATACCACCTCCTTTGTAAAGTGCTTTGAGAAAAATGCTATTGAAGAGCTAAGTATTCTAATGATCCATGGGGGAAGGGAAGCAAAGAGAAAGTGACTTGCCCAAGGAATCTGTGGCAGAACAGGCAACGGGACCCGGGTTTCCAGGGTCCCCGTCCAGTGCTCTAACCACACGATTGCCCTTTCTTTTTCCCCAACCTGACATTGGCAGCACAGTTCAGTTCCAAACCTGACATTGGCAGCACAGTGTAAGCTGCGCTCGGCTCCATCAGGGATATGATTTAGAAACCACCTTTGCTCAGTGGTTGTTTCATTGGCTGGGGGATTTCGCTTTACTCCCCGTCCCTGGCATAGCATGGCTGCTGTGAGCCATCTTCCGCACGTGTGACCCACCAGTCGCTATCGAATCCAGGAATTGCTCCTGCCTCCCAGCCCAGAGGTGGCTGCCTTTTGAGCTGGGGCTGAAGTCCAGTGACACCCCCACAGACACGCACGTCGCAAGCCGGTAAAGTACTCTGTGGTTTGTGACTGGCGCTCTAGAAATGAATAACAATTAGAATCCCACCTGTGAATTAAGTCATCCAGACAATGGACCTGAGTGACAGCTCACCTCTGCTTCCATTTCCACTCAAACAGCTGCCTCCTGATGGAGCTTCAGCAGCCCAGCTGATCCAAGGAGCACACTGAAGAGGAAAAAGGAGGAAGGCGGAGGTAGAGCAGGCTTCCCACTCAGACAACATACCGAGCGCTGTCACACAGAACACACCCTTCCCCTCAGAGCGTGTCTCATGCTAGAGATGTAGGACGTGGCTGTAATGCATTGTAAAGGGCTTCTGTACTAAGGTTGCTTGATGCAGATAGACCCTGTGGGTGTCTCTAACTTTCAGGCTGACACAGACCCTGCTAGTTATTGTTGCTATAACAGGGGCTCCCTGAATCCTGGTCTGGATTGCACACTGCATTGCAACCCTCTCCCTTGTCATCAACAAGCAGTTTGCTGGTGACTGCCACAAATCATTGGAAAAGCTGCAGAAGCAGAGGGTGAAGCAGGGAGCGGGAAGAGGAGTAGCATAAGAGCAGAGGTGTGGAGGAAAGAAAGTCTCTGACCAGTGCATTGCAAAATGGGCCCCTTTGCAATGATGGAGCAATGGTTCCATCCCAAGGTCTCCGGCAACTTGATCTTTACCCTCCTAGTTCTTAAAAATAACAGGGACATCTGATGGGATTTTGGGCCTGGTGAGATGACGGCTCCAGGAATGCACACTCCAGGGGCACTGAGCAAAACCAACCCCTCCACCCAGTGCAAACTCTGACACTCCTATGTAATCCAACAATGTATCCAGCCTTGCCTACTGTCTCTCCTAATGTATTCATATTTGTTTGATCTCCTACAAATTTCCCCTCTCTGATCTTTTGATAAAATAATACATCTGGGGTCCTGGAAGATACTTCACGGCAGGAGAGTCTCAATGAAAACCTTTTTAAGCATTTAGAGTTCTTAAATGTGACATTCTTCTGGAAGGATAGCGTATGTATTGTATTGTTCAGGCTGCTCCATGTAAAATATGAGGCTATAAAAGCTTGTAACTTACAAGGCTTGATCAGTTACCCTGTATGTAGAAATCTCTCTCTCTCTCATCTCCTGAAACACTGCTTTATGATCAATGAATAGATGGAGATGACATTTTTTCATATTTACATACCAATATAAATAAATACAGGCCACATGTATAATTTGGGCGGGGGGGTGCTGAGAGAAGGTATTGCTTTTTTCAAACAGGTGGCTGTTGCAAAAAAGTCCGTTGTGGTATCAGACTGATAAAGTGCTAGACCAGAGGGCCATTTTCTGCCATTGTTCGGGGCAGTGGAAAACTGCCCTCGAATAGACACTGGTTTGGAAGTGATGAGACCCCGGTGACTCCCAAAATAAAGCAGAAATTTACCAACAGCAGCAACCTGGGAATCTCTCTGACCCACCAGGTTGTCTTTAAAAGGAGATTTTGGGAGCCTGATTTTGGTTGTCACCACTCTCACGGTGCCAGGGGGTCTCAAAGTGGATAGAAATTACACGGAAGGTCCCTTTTATTCTGCCAGAGAGGCGCATAGGAGCTGTAGTGTAAATGGGAATCAGGTGCTTGGACTTTGCTAGAAGTTAGACACTCAATGGCAGGAAAGAAAGGAATGGGAGATCAAGCAAAAAGCAAGAAGTTTCCTACTGCGCTTTCCCTTCTGCCTGTCGTATGCCGATGTGACTCAGAGCACCTCTGCCCCTCATTTATCCAGAGTGAAAACATGCCACTTTGGAGACTGTTCTGTATCATTCCTCTGAGGCTGCCAGACCGCGATCAATAGAAGCACAGAGAAGTGACCCCAAATTCTGACAGGGGAACCGTTTCCCAGTACGCTGGCAGCCAGGCAGGGATGAGCTGTGGTAATCGGTCACTCCTCTCATGGCTCTTTCCAGCCGCATAGCCCTGGAATGGCTTCTCCTTTGGTCCACTGTTAGCATTTTGGAACATTGTGCAGGGCCACCCTTGAGTTCCAAGTTCCAAGTCTAGCCCCATTGAATCTATCTCCCCTTGTAAGTATTCTCACACTTATCAAACTATCTGTACTGCGCTATCTTGATTATCACTTCAGAAGTTTTTTTTCTCTTACTTAATTGGCCTCTCAGAGGTGGTAAGACAACTCCCACCTGTTTATGCTCTCTGTATGTGTGTATATATATCTCCTCAATATTTATTCCACTCTGTATGCATCCGAAGAAGTGGGCTGTAGTCCATGAAAGCTTATGCTCTAATAAATTTGTTAGTCTCTAAGGTGCCACAAGTACTCCTGTTCTTTTTGCGGATACAGATTAACACGGCTGCTACTCTGAAACCACTCTTGGAAGAAAACCAGCCATTTCCCCTAAGGCCTGTTCTAAAGCTCAGTGCAGCCAATGGGCTTTGGCCTGCTGGAATTGCAAATCAGAACGCCATCTGGTGAACCTTTGGGCTGTGCCTCCGAAGGTCAGGGAGAGCTGCATGACAGGTTTGCAACGAAACCACGCGTGAGTTGGTGGTGGCAGGGGCAGAGATAGAACCCAGGAGTCCTGACTCTCCATTCCGTGCTGTGATCACAATTGTTCTTGGTCTTCTATTTCTTTACAGTGACTAATGTTGTTTCCACTCATTTTTTATCCTCAGCCATTTCTGCTCTTCTTTGCAATGGATTCCCCCCATCCTCAGCTTCCTATTGGAACATCCCTTCTCCCTCCTTCCCTTCCCCCAGGAGCCCTTGGTTAAGTTGGTGTAGTTTGCATTTGCTGTTGATAAGGATGTGGCGCTCACGAAGCCAGCAAATCAAAGACTTCTGATATCAGTGGGATAAAGTCCCCCTGCTTGGGTTGTGTATCTCTGTCACCTTGAGCGAGGCAGAGAAAGGTTCTTCCATTTTGCAGACGACTTGGATATTTTCAAATTTGGTTTCATTCACATTCAGCATGTAAACTACAACATGTGAAATGTTCTGCTAAAGGGAATGAAATCCTAGCACTAGGCCAGACCCAGAGCCACCGGTCCCCAGAAGCCCTAGGGTCCCCTGGTCAGAGGCAGTCCAGCAGCCAAGGAACCATGCGAGGGGCAGGAAACCAGCAGTTTTTCTTCAGAACCTTGTCACCATGAAACAGTCTCCGCGAAACATGTCAATTTTGTTGAGCTGGCAAATATTGATCGAAAAATGTTTCTTCAGCATTTTTCTGACCTGCTGTAGTGACCATCACCTCTGAATAGTAATATTGTAGCTCTTGCGGGGGGGGGGGGAGGTCTCCCAGTGCACAAAGCCTACACGCCTTGTAACTCCCCCTTCAGCTCTATTTTGTGCCAACTTGCTGCATGGGGGCACGTTTTGCCCGGATAGCCCTGTTCACTGCCAGGTACTGCACGATGCAAAATAACATTGGGTGGGATTATCAAAAGTCCCCTAGATATTACAGTCAATGGAAGCTGGGTGCTGAATTTCCTACCCATTATCCCCGTTTTACTGGTGGGGAAACTAACGCACACAGAGATTCACCCATGGTCGCACAGCAGAGCTGGGAATGGAGCCTGAGCCACTGGCCCATGTTGCTTTCCACGGGTGTCCATAAAGCCATGTATCAACTTCCCAGTGACTGCCAGGACCACGGACAGAGAATCGATTATAAAGGTTTATATTATATAGCTATACACACAGTATACATTTTAAACAAACAATTTAATACTGTTCACAGCTATGATGATTGTGAAGCTTGGTTGAGGTGGTGAAGTTAGTGGGTGGAAGAGGAAGGGATATTTCCCAGGGAATGCCTTGCTGCTAAATGATGAACTAGCACTCGGCTGAGCCCCTAAGGGTTAACACGTTGTTAATGTAGCCTCTCACACAACGCAGCACGAACATGAGGGAGGGAGGGGAGACAGCATAGCAGACAGAGACAGACACACCCCTTGTGTGTGGGGGAGAGAGAGAGATGCACACTGCCTCTTTAGTAAGCTGACCCCAAATTGTCTCTGTCTCTCTCCATCCATGTCCCCTCCCTGCTCTATATGGAGCACAGGGAACTTAGGGGAGCAGGGAACTGCAGCCGCCCAGCAGGCTATCAATCGGCAGTTCAGCTGTTCCTCCCCCCACTGCCATGTGCTGCTCCTGCCCTCTGCCTTGGAGCTGCTCCCCGAAACTCTTGCTTGCTGTGCTGGGGGAGAAGGGGAGGGACTAATGTCAGGGTGTCCTCCTCCCCCCGCTCACCTCTTTTCCATATAGAGCAGGGAGGGGACATGGATGGAGAGAGACAGAGAGAGCTTGGGGCAGCAGCTGCTGTCTCAACTTCCTGATCCACTTAAAAAGACAATGCACTTAAGAGTGGGTCAGCTTACTTAAAAGGGCAGTGTGCATCTCTCTCTCCCCCACACACAAGGTGTGTGTCTATCTCTGTCTGCTATGCTGCCTCCCCTCCCTCATGTTCGTGCTGCCTTGTGTGAGAGGCTACATTAACAACGTGTTAACCCTTAAGGGCTCAGCCGAGTGCTAGTTCATCATTTAGCAGCAAGGCATTCCCTGGATGAGATAGATTTGATGCCAACTCTGGCAATTGAGGGGAATCAGGTTACTCCTTCCTCGCTCAGGCCAAGTAGGAGGGTCCAAAGCATTGGAAGAAGCTGTGGCTGATATTGGATATTCTGACTCCGAGGTCCCAATATCATGCGGGTATCCTCATGGTCTAAATATTGACCTGTTTGCCCAGCCCTGGTAACTGTCCTGCTAGGGTGATTATCCAGTAGTGACAGTCCAAAACACGGGTGCTTCCAGGAGTGATGCTCCAATGGTCCTGACTAGTGCTGGAATAGGGTTATAGCGCTAAATATATATAAATTTTTTTTAAGGGGGGTAGATTGATCATCAAGCCTAAATACCAACACTGTGTAAATCTGCAGCATGTTATTTATCCGTGTTGGAGGATGGTGAAATGACCAGCCCTGCTCTGCCAGGCCATATAGGGTGGGTCCATTGATATAGACACCAGGATCACCCAGCTCGAACTTCCCACATGCTTGGGAGAAATAGAACTCCCTTGATATCAGAACCAGTCTCCTGCCTCTTGAACTTAATGTGAACCTCTGACCTCCTGTACCTTGTGTCGCCTTCGCAATCACTAGACAGCGACGTAATGCCCAGAGAGGTATTTGTGAGCAAACAGCAGAGTGGGCATTGTGAGACCTGGAGCCTATTGATGGCTCTGCCACTGTCTCTGTGGCTGACCTTGGGTGAGTCATTTTCCTTCCCCATACCTCAGTTTCCCCATCTGTAAAATGATATTCCCTTTCTCTCAAGGGCTGAACTAATGAGGGTTTGCAAAGTGCTTTGAGACCTTCCGATGTAAATTGCTCCTAGAAGTGCCACGTATTTATTGTGTTATTTGCATTACCGCTTAGAGACCCCAACAGAGATTGAGAGCATTGAGGTAGGCTTTGTGCCTACACATACTAAGAGACGGGTGCTGCCCTGAGGAGCTTGCACTCTAAATAGACAAAGGGTGTGAGGGGAAATGGTAGCAAAGGGAAATGAAGTTGCTTGCCCACAGAGCAGATCAGCAGCAGGACTAGGAATAAAATCCAAGTCCCTCTGTCACCCAGACCAGTGGCCAATTCACTAGCACATGCTGCCTCTAATTATTATTACATTCCCCCCAACCCTTTTCTTTTTAAAATGTTGGCATCTCCCAGTTTATAAGCATCTGCTGTCTCCAGTCAAATTTAATACTGTAGGTTCCCAATATTCAGCCAATCAAACACGGTGATTGGCTAAACATCCTTAAGTGATTTTTAAAATAAGGAGGAAAAAAAAACCCACCATGTGCTAGGAAGAAAATAATGAAGTTTGCAGTTCAGCATTTTAAGCAGCTGTTTCAGTCTGGGCTGTGTGGTATACATAAATTAACTCACCCATTGGAATGCTTGCCAGCCAATTGGAAGGCTCCCTCAAGCCAAGCCATTTTATAATTAAGTAATAATTGTTTTTGCTGGGGAGAACATAAGAAAGATAAACAGCTTGAGGAATCAATAAGCATCAAGGTCATGGGCTGAGTTATTTACTGAATCATCTGCTATTTATCTCCCAACTTTTCTGTATAAGGAAAACCAGAGTCTATTTCGCACCAGATTTAAAAGTATCTACGTTAGCATGAAGCCTTGTAGTGTTGGTGTTTCTGGTGTTTTTTTTTTTTTTTTAATCGTTGAAGATTTGGTGGTTTCACTGGAAAAATCATCAACATTTGCAGGAGAGGATTTGGGGATAACCAGCACGGCTGTAGTGGAGTTATCTAGACATGTGCATTTGCACTGGTTTAACTAGATTGATGCAATTCTTAGCTTAAAACTGTTCCTAGTTATTTAAGCCAGGCCTGGTTTGCACTGTAATAAGAGCATCCACACAGCCTCTTGCTTTGGTTTAATTAAATGCATGTCAAATGCCATGTTATGTCTACACACTGGGTTGCACTCATTTAACAAGTCCTTCGAAATGTAACTGATACTGGGGACTGGCTGGCACAAGGGGATCAATGGTGCTTTCCCTATTATAGGATCCTGCAACAGGACCTGTCTTATGCCTGCGTGCAGTCCCATTGAGTTTTACAGAACTTTATGTGAGCGGACCCTGTGGCTGCAACCGCTTCATCTCAGATCAGTGCGGGGAGACTCTGAAGTCATTGGGGATCAGTGCAGGCTCTGCTGTACCCACATGGAACCCCGTTAATTTAATTGGGGTTCCCATGTGGGTGTAAGTGCCTTCCTGTGCTGAACCCCACCACAAAACTGAGGCCCGAGATGCTAGAGAAGGAAGTGACCCTGATAAGATGGGAGGAAGGATGTTTTAGAGGGTAACACACTGGCCTGAGGCTTGGGAGTCCTGGGCTTATGGAACCCTAGAAATGTAGGGCTGGAAGGGGGCACCAAGAGGTCATTTGTCCATTGTCCAGCACGGACGCTGGATCAAGTAAACCTAGCCCATCCCTGACACGTGCTTGTCTAGCCTGATCTTAAAAACCTCCTATGATGGGGATTCGACAGCCTCCCTTGGTAACCTCTTTCAGTTCTTAACTACTCTTCTAGTTAACAAGTTTTTCCTAATATCTAACCTAAATCTGCCTTGCTGTAAAATAAGCCCATTACTACTTGTCCTACCCTTGGTGGACATGGAGAACAGACGATCACTAGCCTCATTAGAATAACCTTTTACATATTTGAAAGTGTGATCATGTCCCCTCTCAGCTCTTCTCTTTTTTTCTCTTCTTTTTTCTTTTCTCTACATTAAACATGCCTAATTCGTTCCACCTTTCCTCAGAGGTCAGGTTTTTGAAACTTCTTATTGCTTCTGGTGCTCTCCTCTGGACTCTCTCCAATTTGTCCACATCTTTTTTTCCAAGTCTGGTGCCCAAAACTGATTCCATGCTCAGACACAGATTCCCTGTGTGACCTTGAACAAGTCACTTAATCTATCCCGTGCCTCAACTCCCCACCTGTAAAATGAGCATAATACCTGCCTCCATCCTGTGGTGGAGGCATTTCCTCAGATGCTTTTGAGGTGCTCCCATACTATAGTGATGAGGACTATGTATGTACCTTAAGTCCTCTAATCCAATGTTTCTCAACCTTTTTGATACCCTGGATCACTTTACTGACTTCCTAAGCTGTGTCTAGGGAGATCTTGGGGACTGTTCATTGAGAAACACTATCTAATCAATCTTCTTTGTCATGGCTGTGATACATTTTTCTCATGTTTCATCCAGTCTCATTCCAAATGGCCCCATGGGATGTGATTTTCACCATGTCCCATGAGAGATTACACCGTAGCCTACTGCATCTTGTTCCCAGAATGTTCTTCCTGACCATCAGTCTAAACGCTCCTTTCCTTAACTTCATCAGTGTATCCCTTTAGACTGCCCCATAGCCCGTTAGGCTGCTTCATTCACCTGTAGCTCCCTGGCTAGAAGGCAGGTAAATAGGTAGTGACTATGTAAAGTTTATCCTCCATCTTGCCGGAGGATGTTGTGAAGGCCTAGACCATAACAGGGTTCAAAAAAGAACTAGATAAATTCATGGAGGACAGGTCCATCAATGGCTATTAGCCAGGATGGGCAGGAATGGTGTCCCTAGCCTCTGTTTGCCAGAAGCTGGGAATGAGCGACTGGGGATGGATCACTTGATGATTACCTGTTCTGTTCATTCCCTCTGGGGCACCTGGTATTGGCCACTGTTGGAAGACAGGATACTGGGCTAGATGGACCTTTGGTTTTAACTTCAGAAATAAGAACATAAGAATGGCCCTACTGGGTCAGACCAATCTGAACTTTAGCCCCAAACTTCAAGCCAATTGTCATGTTCGCTCAGCTCGAAAACCCTACACTGTGGGATAAATCAACCGAGCTCCACTGATGTCAGGGAGGTCTCCAAAACCCAGATGGCCTAATATTGGGTTTAAATTTATAGAAGATCCACCACTCTGACTTCTGTTCTGTGCCCTCAGCTTAAATAACAGTGGCTATAACAGTCTGGTTGCCAATAGACTGGTTTCCACAGGAGAAAAACTACCATTGATCCACATCAGTGCAGCCAGTGATTAGCAGAGCCGTTTATTATTGATATGACCTAAGGTAGGTCTGCTACTGTTGGATTCATACACCTTCCTCTGAAGCAACCGGCACTGGCCACTATCAGAGACGGGAGACTGGACTAGATGGACCCTGGGTCTGATGCAGTCTGGCAATTCCTATGTTTCTGTTTGACCGGGTCCAAGAGAGTCCATAGTCCCCTTGATCTACAGATAGACTGATCCCTGCCCCAAAGGGCTTAGAGTCCAGTTTATACTGGATTAAATGAAGCATGGGTAACAAAACAGGGTGTGAACTGAAGTATCCTCTCTCCATTAGAGGGTCCCTGGAAGAAGCCCTGCAATTGTCCATCCTGCGCACTTGTTCTTTAGAGCTGCTGGCCTGGCACCACTCAAAAGAAGAACCCCTCTCTCTCCATGCCCACCCTGCCATGCCAGACAGCCTGTGGCTGTCAGCTCAAAGCAAGAGGCACTTGAGTTTCTTCCGCAAAACAATTTTTATATATATAAGAAACCCCTTTTGCACCAAGAAAGGGTTACTGGAGCCAGATCCTCAACTGGTATAAATCAATGTATCCCCTACCCTGACATCAATGGAGTTGTGTTGATTTATCCCATTTGGGGATCTGGCCCATTGTGTCCTAATAACAATGTGTCACCTGTCATTGTTTAGTGGTTGCTTAACAAAAAGCAGAGATGTGACCAAACAGCACAAACCCAAGGTCCAGATTTCAAACTCTTCCAAATCTTGAGACCGCAGGGACTCAGCTCTGGAAAGCTGTCTGAGGGGGCTGCCTCTGGTTAAAATGTACCCCCCCACACTTGCTTGGGATCTGAAAGAATGTGTAATGTGCCACATCTCCCAGTTGGGCATCTGAGCCCCCTGCTGGCTTGAATGACAATTAACGAGATCAGAATCAATCTGTCAATGCATTTGATGGCACAGAAAGGCCTTTGCCAATCTTGCAACTGCTAGCGGTTCACCTGCCGCTGTAATCTCTTCACGCCACACTCCATCGCTGTGCATCTCTCGGTATTGATTAAGTAATGTCAGTGCGAGGCTTGTTTTCGATAAAGTAGCTTTATAGAAAGCAAAGTGCTGGGTATATATACACTTCTGGCTATTATTGTGTTATCCTTGCAGAAGCAGGAGAGTGGCATAAATTGCACAAGAAGTCAAGTTCTCATTTCTTAGCAGCTTCAGAGAGCGGAACCAGCCACCTTGGTTCAGACGCAGGCTTGGAAGCTTTCATCACCGTGTCAAATGGATCCCTGCTACAAGCAGCCACGGCGGGAAATTTATTACTGGCCTTTATCGCAGGAGGTTGAACCAGAACTGGGCTCCCCCTCACCACCATCTGCCAAAGAACTCCCACTTTCCAGCCCTGATACCCTGCATCACTCTGCCCTTGCTCCTCACTTCTGACCTACAGCACGGCTGCTTTTTCCACTCCCTTTAGCAGCTCTGCTAATGAGCGCCTCACTCATAGCCTGCAACTTCCCCTACTGATCCAGGGACCTCACTGCACATATGAGTACCTCTAGCCTGACCTGCAACCCCTTCTGATGTTGTGGTCCAATCTGCTACATCTCCTGCTATCCTAGCTCCCTGGCTTCCCAACACTCGGTCCTCCATTGCTTCTGCTGCTATTCCAGCCCTTAGCTCCACATAGATCTCTGCCACTGTGCTTTGCTTCTGACCTGCAGCCATCCACTGCTCACCCGGCCTCCTCCTGCAGCTCTGCCAATGCACCTGTAATGCATTGTGCTCTTTCTCAATGCTGGGCTGATTGTTCACATCGAACTAACACCCACTAGCAACTACCCTCAGACCTCCTCGTGCTCATTTCACTGGTCATTTGAGCCGGCTTTACACTCCGACGTGAAACATTTGTATATTAACTCAGTGAGCCACCTAGCCCTTAGTACGTACATATGGGACCGGCAGGATGTTCTGCATTAGCACAAATCATATGGCCTGCTACTGCATAACGAGTTTCTTCCCAGTACTCTGCAGGTGTTTTGCAGTTAGCATGGACATTGGATCAGAGCTCTACTGGCCCCCGGAGCAGCATGATGGTTTTCTAGACAAACTAACCAGTCACCTCTCAGTAACCCACAGGATGGGCAGCAATCTGTTGCAGATAAATGGCGTGACTTGAATCCAGGTCTTTAGGTCCCAGGCTGCCTGGGTTTAAAGATTGGCCCTGACAAACAAACAAAGGCATACAGACTAGATGACCCTTGCAGTCCCTTCTAACCCCATGATTCTACAGTGCTGGTAAAGGGGTCAGACCATGATGCATTTAAAGGCTCTGGGATTACTTAACGGGACATTGCCAAAGGAAAGGCTTGCTGCAGGTCTGTCAGGGCTCAGATCCCAGCACCCTCACTGGGTGGCCAGCTAGCAGGAAATCTAGGGAGCCGCTGGGGTTTGTAAGGTAGCTCGTGTGGGGGCACCCATGCCTGTGCTGTCCTGCACCTGGCTTCGGATCTGGTGAGTAGAGCACTGGATAGGGACTCAGGACACCTGGGTTCAATTCCTAGGTCTGCCATTGTCTCCCTGTGTGACCTTGGACAAGTCTCTACAGGCCTCCATTCTGCATCTCTTAAATGGGTCTAATAATAATTTCCTTCTCTAGCTCTTTGTCTGGTCTGCTTGGATAGTTCCCGCTCCAAAGAGTTTACAGTTCTTCACTACATGCACATACAGTGCCTAGCACAATGGGGCCGCGGTCTTGGCTGGGGCCTTGAAATGCTGCCATAATACAAATAAGAACAAGCAGTAAAAGGGGTTGCTTTACAAGTGTGATGATGGTAGCTGGGATGGTTATTGGCAGATCACCACCGAATTATTGTCCCGGAAGAGGGTACCTGAACCATGTCTCTGGGACCAAATACACCTAGTCAGCTGGATCAGCTCTCACACAGAACCACATCCCCATGAGTCTGCTATTCACGCCACCAAATACTTTCTACATGCTGAGTTTGTTGTCTGGGAGCCCCCTTAGCTACTGAATTGATTATCTCAAGGAAGCAGTGCACACACCTAGTTATCTCTTCATAAGGGCTGGAGTGCATTAGCCATCATGTTAAGGTCTGTCTACACTCCAGTAAAACACCCACAGCTGGCCTGTGTCAGCTGCCTTGGATTCTCAGGGCGATAAAATTATAGTGTAGATGTTTGGGCTGAGGCAACCTCCCCTTAGTCTCCAAGATTAGAACTTGGCATAGATCTTTAAAATCCATTTATATGGATGTAGTGATCTTCAACAAGTGAAATTCAAGAGAAGAGCTGTTGTGTTAATCTATAATGAAACAAGAACTTTCCCTGAAGGGAAAGAAAAGTGAGTGTCAAAGGAGGTGTTATTGGAATGAACATTTCCAATGATGTTCTCTCGCTCTCTCTTTCTGTTCCACTCTTTCTCTATTTCTTGTTTCTACTCTTTCTTTTTCCATCGCCTTCATTCTTTTCTGGCAGTGTTCGCCCTCCTCCTCCATCCTTTAGGTTTTCAATCAGAACTGAAACAGAATCGCCAGCTCCCTTTTATTTATTTAATTTAATTTGCTCATGACCAGAAGAAATTTGAAATGAAGATGGTGTTTGCAAAATGCAAGCTGTGAGTTGGAAGATGAC
The DNA here is from genome assembly GCF_027887155.1 of Malaclemys terrapin pileata. NCBI lineage: Eukaryota > Metazoa > Chordata > Testudines > Emydidae > Malaclemys > Malaclemys terrapin. The sequence continues at coordinate 23,289,949 of NC_071519.1, forward strand.
AACCTTCTATTGATCAAGTCTCTTTTTAGTTGAGTTTGAATGTAGTATTGATACTTTATTTATTTATTTATTTATTGAGGAAAAATGTTTAAAATAATTATCCTCCCACAATATGATTCATTTAATTTTCTAAAGTGTAAGTGTTCATGAAGTCTTTTCCATTCTCCGTGCAGCTCTCTGTCATTAACTCTTTCTTTGCTTCACCTCATGGATTACTCTGGTTTGAAGCTAGAGACTGAAATTTGCAAAGCTGCCTTAAGATGTTTGATTGGAGGGAGTTAAAAAATTTCAAACGGAAAATGCTGATTCACCAAAATTGAAACATTTCGTGGGAATGTATCGATTTTTGTCAGGTCGAAGCATTCCCATTTGATTTTAACATTATGCTATAATATGTGCAGTCTAATATAACATAAAAGTAGAAATTATAAAGTCAAAAGGAAGTGCTTCAATATGGCGGTTTTTTAAATTTCCTAAACAGTTTTTGTTTTGAAATAGTGTCAAAGGGGTAGCCATGTTAGTCTGGATCTGTAAAAAAGCAACAGAGAGTCCTGTGGCACCTTAAAGACTAACAGATGTATTGGAGCATAAGCTTTCGTGGGTGAATACCCACTTCGTCAGGTGCGTATCATGTGAAACTTTGATTTTTTTGTTCCAATGGGGGATGGAAGGAAATGTTGAGATGTTGGCCATTTTGCATGAAATGGAAACTTTGCTTGTTGACCAGCTCTAATTTTGACGCCCTGTTCCCATTAATATTTCCCATGTTTCATCCTGGGTTTTGTGGGCTACCTTCTCCAGGAGGAGAGCAGCTGTCATTGTGATTCATAGATTAACATTCAGTCCTTAATGTGGCTGGTCTTGATCCATTCACTGTTGTGAAGATTTAAGACCCAGGTCTGAAAGCAGCATCAGAATCTGACTGGAAGATAGTGGCATCTACAAGACCAACCTTCCTCACCTATCAGAATTCCGATGGAAATTTAATATTTCTAAAGACCCCCAGTGAATTGAAGATGATGGTGGTGATGGCTGTGGCTTCAGCCTAGGAGAGCCTGTCTGGAAATCAGAACATGCAGAGCGTAGAACCTGCCAGAGAACTGTGTGTTTCACACTTGGCCCCTCAAACAGATAAGAAACCTTATCAAAGACACATGGAGGCATAGACACTGTCCACCAGCATAAACTCCACTGCCATGGCTTTCAGGGGCTTGGGTATATGCAGCTCCCATTGTGAATCTGAAAATGACATCCCAGGTCCCTAGGAGATTCCAGTCATCCCGCTCTCTCCTAGCACAATGGAATGGGACGTTCTCACTTCCTGCAAAAGAACCTACATTCCCAACCAAATTTCCCCCCCCCCCAGCAGTTTACATGGAACTCCCCTTAAAGTCATCCAGCATGGATCTTGCCTCTGCTGAGCACAGGGGACTATGTCTATGTCTTCACTGCTTAACCACATACAGGTAGCCTCCTTCTATGCTTGTGCTGAATCACAACAACCTTGTGTGAACGATGATGAACCATGCAAAGACTTGCAAGACAGCCATACTCATGGAGGCGGTAGCTTATTCTCTTTGTAAAATGATGACTAGTCTCTGTTGCAGTATCACTTAGCGGTTCCAACAGGGATCAGGGCCCCATTCTGTTAGATGCTGCATATACACATACTAAGTAATAATCCCAGCCTCCAGGAGTTTACAATCTAAGTAGACAAGACAGATTGTGGGTGGGAGGGAAAACAGACAGGTGATGTGTTGTGACCAATCTCTCAAAATATGTCCCTGTCAGAGCTGGGAATTGAACACAGGTATCCTGAGTCCTGCTCCCATGTCCATCCACTAGACCATGCCACTTCTTTGGTGTCAAATAGTTTTCCTGAATGGCACAGTGAAATTCCCTGGGTGAATGGGTCGGTCTGTCTGGGGGGCTTTTCAATTTCCCCTTACTGGCAGGTGTGCTGAGGTCAGGATTTAGGACTTGGCCTAGTCATTTCTCCTTCCTCCGTTCCAATTAATCCCACACTGGGTAAATGCATTCCTTATGTTTTATCGTCCTGCAAAGACTCTCTAAAAAAGAAAACAAACAACCCCCAAATAAATTAAACACACACACACACACACACACACACACACACACATACACACAAAGCAGTTCCTTCCTCAGAGTTAATTAATTGGAGCACTACTTTCAAGAAAAGCACCCTCTTAAATCCCCTGTTGCTGAAGGCAATTTTCTCACCACAATCACTCAGTGTCCCTGACAGACAGGAACACAATCGCTCCTCAACAGAGAGCGAATGGCACAGCAGAGATGGAGTGAAAATAGATTTTTAACATTACTGCAAGCCTTGTAAATACCCAAGGAGCAAACATTCCTCCCCAGCTGGAAGTCCACCTTTGATGGAAATGCTGCTGGGCTTTGGCTCTTGCTTCCCTTGATGTCCGTAATTGACTTCCCTTTCTGATATTTATAACATGGATAGCAACACGCAAATGGCTTGGTTGTGTGTGACATGCTACACCAGTTTGCCATTGAGCTTAAGACTGAGCCCATGTTGCTCTTACATGCCCCCTATTGGCTAGTACTAGAGTGGCATTGCAACCACCGAGCTGGCTGGGCTCAGCTGTTAAGGTGTTTAGCTGCTGGCTGAGGAAGAGACCAGGTATAAAAAGGCAGCCAAGAATGGAGACCTCTTATTTCACATTCAGAGCACTGCAATTCCTCCTGCCCTGGCACGGCTGCAGGTGAGAAGGGCCCTTGTATGAGGCTGGGCTGTGATCAGAGAATTTGAGTGTCTTAGTGACTATATCATAATCTTTGCTGCAAAGTGAATTTTTGTGTATGTGCAGGAGACAAAGTATTCCGATGTTCTACGTTTATAGGTAGTGCCTTTCGTCCTGAAGGATTTCACAAACTATGGGCCTGATCCAGACGCCACTGCAGTCAACTGGCGTTTCCCTGTTAACTTCCTTGGGCTTTGGATCAGGTCCTAAACCGGTCTCTCTTATCAAATGTAAATATCCCCCCTCAGCTACAGTAGTACCACCGAAACACAGTCACTTCTGGAGTGGAATGGGGCAGCTGTTAAATGGAGTAGAGCCACTGCAGAATACAGGACAGGAAGTGGGAAATGTATCCAGTCCTAACCTCACTGGAAATGTCGAGAGGCAGAAAGTAATCATCCTCCATGTTGGAATTTGGTCAGGATACTGCGGTTAAGTCTCCAACGCCTGCGAAAACACCGTGAGTTCTTTAATGACCAGAGGCTGCCAGGACCTCAGATTTATGTCTCAAACGAAAGACAGCACTTCCAGAAACACATTGCTCGGTTAGCACTAGCCTGGGGAAATGGGCCTTTACTGGCTCAAAGAGGAGAGCATTACCTATTGCTGTGCTAGCTCGTCTTTGGAGGTCTTCTATCCAGAGAAGGTCTAGCCCCTCATAGTATGTGGGACCCAGGGCAATCACAACCTGAGGGGACGGATGCCCAGTGTTTAACAACCCTACTGTGAGTTCTAGAGTGGGATCACCAGGGACAACCTGGCAGAACCTCCCCTCTTTGCTACATCCTGTAGGGCCTTCTCCAAAGTCTCTTGAAGTCAATCAGAGTCTCTCCATTGGCTCTGGCTCGGGTCCCAAATCTTCAGGGCATTTTCTCCTTTTGCTGCTGGAACTGTAAAGTGACTCACCCTTCCTCTGTCTCCCGCAAGGTTAGTGGCTGTCAGGGTGTGAAATCCAAATATCCAGGTACCTACAGCCCAATTCCCCATAGTATCAGTCTAGCCAGCAGTATGTGCCATTCCCAGCCAGCCAGACTCTATTCTTCTGTGATGTGCATTACTGTATCACTGCTAACCTGACTTATCAAAGCAGAGTGCATTGCATAGCGGAATGTGTGAAAAAAGTTTCCAAAAATTTAACTGATTTAAAAGTAATACATTTAAAATTAACTTTTCCCCCTCCCATTAATTTGAAAAATGTGAGGTAAATTTGGCCCAGTATAGATGAGGAATTGAGTTCTGGGTTGACCCACACACCTCTGCAACTGTCCCTCAATCCTGCTCTGCTTTTCCAGTCTGCAGAGTCTTTTGCAACTCTAATATACCTCAACCCTGACCCACAAGCATGTCTTCCTCCTGCAGTCCTGCCCCACTGCCTACCTTTGCTCGGCCAGTAGCTCTTGTTCCCGCCCTGCAACATCCACTATTTTACAGCTGGACCTTTCCCGGACAGAGCTCAATTATGTGGGGAAAAACAGCTTGGATGAAACCCCAGACTAATTTCACTTGCAGCCAAAGTAGTTTTCAACTAGCAAATTGCTGATCATATCCTTGATTCTTAACCTGCCCTATAAATATCAGCTTTTCCCTACATAGATCTAGTCAACCAGGGCAGATCCCAGGAGCCGGCGCTATTTAACTGCTAATTCTTGCACACAATACTAATAATTTAACCGTGTTTATAATATCAGTCAGTGCCCATGTCAAATCCATTGTTGCATGATGTGACCAAATCCATTACTGCACACGTGGAAATCAATTACTGCACATTAGGGAACATTTAACACTTTAGTGCAGCCTTTTCCGCAGCATTGTTTGCACGGTGTGGCTGGATGAATCATTATCTGCTGCTCTGGAAATAGATTTTTACAGCTGTAACAAATGCACGCAGGTGCAAAGCAAAACACACACACACAGGTAATGGCTTTAAACAGGAAAGCGAGGCAACTCTGGGGCTGGGGAGTTAACATTGGCAATAACTCAGCACATGGGCTGGGCAGGGAATGGGGTTGTGTTGCTGTTCCGGAAAATTACCCCGGTTTTTGGGCCCTACGTGTTTCCCTTTCAGATATTACAGAGCCTCTCTCTCTCTCTCTCTCTCTCGTGCCGGTCACACCCTACCCCACACATGTTCACTGACCCAGATTCTGAACGGTACCATCCGTTTCCTTCATCTTCGATGTCTACGATGGAAGGGGATGATGGAAGGGGAGAGGACAGTGCCTGGAAAAGGTGTGGTAGGTGAGTGTGCTGGGGACGTGAGAGAGGGACTTGACGGGGTGTGTGTGTGTAAAAGTTGTGTACAGGAGGGGCGAGTGGGGTGGGGCACATGAGAGCAGCTGGATTTAGGCCAACTTTGGACTGCTGGGATTCTCAGCTCAGAACGGCCAGAGCACGATGCACCCAGCCTCTCCCTCCAGCATAGGCTTATGCCAGGGACTGCAAGTGGGGGCGGGGTGGGGAAGGGGAGAAAAGCTGTCACAGCAGCCCTGGGAAATCAGTATGCACACATCCCTCCCCCTACATACCACACCCTTAGACACTCACCCATGCCCCACCTCTCCTGACCCTCTCTCCCATACAGCCCACTCACTCACACAACCCTCACACCCCTCCCATACACAACACACCCTCTGTCCTGTGGCCAGCATGCTCGCCTAATGCCCATTCACTGTTCCCAGTCGTCCCTCTGTGACACACACACACACACACACAAACGCACACACATAAAGATGAAGGAAATGGATGAAGGTTAATTTTTTTGGTCTCCTTTCGTAATGACTCATCCATAACGATTTCCATTGGTTATATTTCCTTGTGTGACAGAAACAATTTACTGTGTTCCTGCAAAGCCTATTTTCTCTGTGTGCTCAGCTTGTGTGGAGGTTTGGGGAAGTCATTTACAGATATTTTTTTTGCCTCAAAATAGCTTACAAAGACAAAAGGGTCCTGTTGCCACTAAGATGCACACCTCCTGGGCTAGAAAAATGTTTAAAAATCCAAACACTTTATTACAGTCACTCAAAGTTAAGTTCCAAATCATCCGCTCCTGGATGAAACATCACCACCACCCCCTCACCTGTGAAAATGTTCAGGGATGGGGATGGGTGGGTGGTCTTGGGTTCTCACAGCATTGTTGGATGAGGGGTTAGGATTTAAAGCTTACTGCTGGGAATGGGGGGCAGAACCTCAGCAGGTGCAAATCAGTATTGACATCAAGGAGCTGCTCTGAGTTACACCAGCTGTGGAGTTGGTCCTGCTGGTTCAATCCCCCGTCTGCCTGAGGGGCAGGGATCTGCCACCTCTCAGGTGAGTGCCCTAACCTCTGGGATAAAGGTTATAAGGGAGTAGTCCTCCTCTTCCTCTCCCTTCCCCCCCTCCCAGCCATTTTGTTTGGAGTTAGGCGAGCACACCTACTGGATCGGGCCCAGCACGTGAGATGGGCTCTCCTCTGCCTGTCTTCCCCCGTCCATGGATTGCTTGGGGGCATTGGTGGGACATAGGCACCTGGCCGCCTAGAGGAAGGCAGCAGCATGCCTGCTCAGAAGCAGAAATGTAGGTGTCTAGGGAACTTTTACCCTGAAAATTTAGGTGCTGAGTGAGTTTAGGACCCTACAGGGTTAGGTGGCAGCCATGCAGGGCTTTTGTGGATTGCGGTGGTGCCTAAAACGGGGGCTTTGGATCCTCAATCTGGGATTTAGGCACCTAAGCGCCTTCGTGACTCCGGACCTGCGTCGTTAATGGTTGGATGTTCTGGGCCAGATCCTCAGCTAGTGTAAACGGGGGGTGCTCCATTGAAGTGAAAACTCTGTCCATTTACACCGACTGAAGATCTGGCCCGCGGTGGCAGGATTCAGAATTGCTGACAGCACTGCAGCTGGAGCTGTGTTGCGGGCTGTCCTGAGGAATGGAGTGAGGTTGGATGGAACTTGTACCACCAGGACCCAGTCGCTGTGCTAAGCTGATCGTTCTGTGGATGCTTTATTAGGCTGGGGTTTGTTGTTGTTCCAGTCCGCTGACATCCAGCATAACAGGCTGACTGGATGTTGGGAAGCAGAAATAGTCTAGTCTCTGCTCATGCTGTGGGACAGGAGAGCCAGAAAGGACGTTATGTGAAAGCTCTTGGAGCTCCATGAGGCGCAAAGTGCAGATGAGCTAAACTCCTAAGATGTTTTATAAGCATGTTGCCACCAACAAATTCTGGAGAAGTTGGAACATTCCAAACCAGTATAATCCTGAGAGTCCAGGATGGGCTCCCAGATTAGGACCCAGGCGTTCTGGGTTCAGTTACTGCTTCTGCCACAGACTCCCTGAGTGATCTTCGCCAAGTCACTTGGACCCAGATCCTCAAAGATATTTAGGCTTCTATCGAAATCCATCATAGCTGGGTACCTAAAAACCTTGGAGGATCTTGGCCTTAATCTCTCTGTTCCCCATCTCTAAACTGGGGCTAATTGTGCTCCCTTTATTTGTCTTGTTCCTTTAGAGATTGTAAACTCTTGGGACTACCTTTCAATATGTGTATGTACAGCACCAAGCCCATTGGGGTCCTTTTCATACAAACAATATCATGTTCTGTAATATTCCTATTCTATAGAAATTGCCTGCTGTCTGCAGTAGCCAATGTGTACAAAAATGCTCAGTCAATGGGTAAAATATCAAGGAAAAAAGAAAATGACCATTTCATTCTGAGCCATTTTGTGTCTGACATTTACCCTTTTTTTGCCAAAAAATCAGAGAATGGCTGTTTTCATAGCAAAACATTCACAAAAACAAACAAATCTGCCAATTAAAACTTTTTCCAGATGAAACTTCAAATTCTGAAAAGTTGTGATTGCAGCTGCTTGAAAAACAGTGACTCCCGCTCCCCTCCCTCCCGTCCCCGGACAAATGTTAGAAACGTTGTAAATTTTGCCAAAGTTCCAAATTTTTAAACATGTTGACTAAAATCTTAGTTTTCCATTTTAACTAAACAAAAAAAAAAAAGTCCTGTTTTCAAATAAAAATGACCATGAACATTTTGCAGATTTTTTTGGTGTGAAATCAGCACACACTTTCACACATTTGATAGAAGCCAAGGGAATTCAAGAGTTCTTCTGATCTGTTGTGAGTATTCTATACAGGCCCAAGCAGCAGCATAGTCTTCCTTCACCCCCACGCAGGGGGATAACACCATGCTTATGCACTTAAATGTGATGCAAAGCTCTCAAAATAAGCCTTACCTGATTGCATAAACCTTGTGTTGGCTCTTCTGCAGAGGAGTGGATTTTATCCTGAGACCCCTTTCGATGGACCCGGGTGCCTCCAATTAGTCCCCTTTACGATATTTATCTGCAACTATGCTGGAGAGCACGGCCCCCGAGTGGGTGTGCAAAACCGTGGTGGAGAATTTGCCAAACGGAGCCCGTAAAGAGCAGCATCGGACGGTGAGGCTCCTGTGCTAATTGGAAATGAGGTGAGCAACGGCAAATTGAGTTTCAAGGGCAACAGAGACAACTTGTCAATTCAGCCTAGGCTCCTCTATGTCAGTAGAATCCTTAGTAGCTGGATTTGAAGGCTTGTTTACAGCAGTTTATAGAACAGCTACAGTCCCAAGGTAGATTAAGTAATTTCTTCATTTAGAACTTTCCAAATTGTATGGTATAGAGAGCTTTTTCTTCCCCTTTTCAAGGGCAAATGCTCACCGCCATTGGGGTCTCTCTCCCCCGTCCCCCTCCATTGCTTTCACCAATACATTATTTGAAGACCATGAAGGAAGGAGGAGTTTTGGGGAGAGGATATTGCCACCTATCTTTTATGGTTTTGGGGTCCTTATTGAAATATAGAGCCTGACCCAAAGGCCATTGAACCTGATGGAGTTTTTCCATCACCGTTTTTGGGTTTGGATTAGGCTCATAGTCCCATGGTCTAGTGTGTGGTGGTCACTGATCTCTCAGGCCTAGCTTGTAAAAGGCTTTTAGTCATTGCTGGGCTAAGCAGTGTAGTGCCGAAATTTAGGAGCCTAACTCTCATTTTCAAAAGGGATTTAGGCACTTTGAGCTCAGTAACACATACATTCCTTTCAAAATCTGGAGCTCAGCGCTTAAAGTGCTTGCAAGAGCTCTGCTTTATTCTGTGTCCAGTTCCCACTGGCTGTGCATAACAGGAGCATCACAGCATCCATGCCCTAACTTTCTGGCTGGGAAGCTCAGCCCTTAAAGGCATCGCCCTACTATCAGGTAGTGGGTAGAGCATTGGACTGGGACTCAGGAGACCTGGGCTCTATTCCAGGCTCCACTACTGGCCTGCTGGGTGACCTTGGGCAAGTCACTTCACTGATCTGTGGCTCAATTTCCCCATCTACAAAATGCAGATAAAGATCCTGACCTCCTTTGTAAAGTGCTATGAGAACTACTGATGAAAAGTATAGTATCAGAGCTAGGTATTATTATTTATTATCACTGTGGTGTACAAAATGTGCTAGGCACTTTCCAAACACATGTAGATTCAGGCCCAGCCCTGAAGAGCTTATAATCAAATATCAGCCCATGGAACAAAAGGCTGAGAGAGGGTCTGATTGATCTCTATAAATACATCAGGGGGCTACCCACCTGGGTTAGAGAAGAGCTGTTGAAGCTCAAGGCACAAAGACAAATGGGGAGAAACTGGCCATGAAGAAACTGTGGCTGTAAATTAGAAGCGGGTTTCTAATGATCAGAGAATCATAGAACTGGAAGGGACCTCGAGAGGTCGTCTTGTCCAGTCCCCTGCACTCAAGGCAGGACTAAGTATTATCTAGACCTAGTATTATCTAGAAGGGAGGTTTGGCACAGCCTCCCAATAGGAGCAGTGAGGACAAGAAACAGAACTGGCTTTATGATGCACCTTGAGAAGTTTATGAACTGGATGGTATCACAGGGTTACCTGCGATAGCAGGGGCCTGGACTATGTGACCCAGGATGTCCCTTCCAGTGCTGTCTCCTTTGTTACTTAAAACAGTCAGGGTGTTAGTAAAATAAAACATGAACTGAATGTGGAGACCCTTCACTGGATGGGTTGTCAGCAGGGGATGACCCTGAGGTCTCTCAATCTGGAAGGATGAGACGCGGCTGTTTGAACTAAGGCTTGGTCTACACTAAACCCCCAAATCGAACTAAGGTACGCAACTTCAGCTACGTGAATAACATAGCTGAAGTCGACGTACCTTAGTTCGAACTTACCGCCGTCCAGACCCGGCAGGCAGGCTCCCCCGTCGACTCCGTGTACTCCTCGCGGCGAGCAGGATTACCGGAGTCGACGGGGAGCACTTCTGAGTTCGATTTATCGCGTCCAGACTAGACGCGATAAATCGAACCCAGAAGTTAGATTGCCTGCCGCCGAACCAGCGCAGTAAGTATAGACAAGCCCTAAGGGGCTGTGTCCTGAGTTTAGAAGCAGTAGCTAACTTATTAACCTCTTACGTGGATCAGCCACTAGAGGGGAATATAGACCCTCAGTGTGTCCATGTCTCATCCGCTCTCCATGGATGGGGGCTTAAGGGTCTCCATGAGAGCTGGTACAATGGCCCCAAAGAGCCAGCATGAGGGTATGAATCATGGATTCTTGGATTCTTGCCCCTCAAGGATGGGGTCCAGCGAACATGGTGGATGAACTCCTTGGCTCTCTAAAACATGGGGTTGGGGGGCGCGGCGTCTTGCAGATTGTTTAGTTCCTGAGTGCTTCTTAGTGGCCTGTTCCTGGGAAGGCTACTGATGTTGTCTGTCAATATGGTGCAGAACAGCTGATGCCAAGTGTCAGGGAAGAAGGGGTGGGTCTGTGGAGTTTAAAATATGGGTGGGAGGTAGAGAACCCCGCCGCCCCCTCCAACTCATAATGGCCTTGGAGGCGGGATCACCAGAACACAGGACCAGATTTCCAAAGGGATTTAGCTGCCTAAAAATGCAGATAGGCACTTAGGCACTTAATCTGCTTAGGCTTTGTTGAAAATATCTAACTCCCCTTGGCTTCAATAGAAGTTAGGCCCCTAACTTCCCGAGGCTCGTCTGCAAATCCCTCTCGGCTCCTATCTGCATCAGTAGGTACTTAAACCCCTTTGAAAATCTGGCCTGAGGGAGCTGCTGTGCTGCACTGGACCAATGATGCCCCTAGCCCAATATCCTGCCTCTGAGAGGACCTAGCACCAGAGGCAGGGCCGGCTCCAGGCACCAGCTAAGGAAGCAGGTGCTTGGGGCAGCCAATACAAAGGGGCGGCACTCCGTCCGCTATTGGGGCGGCACGTGCTGGTCTTCGGCGGGAATTCGGCGGCGGGTCCCTCAGTCCCTTTCTTTCTCTTTGAGCTGCTGCCGATCTTTCTTTTTTTTTTTTTTTTTTTTTTTTGGCCGCTTGGGGCGGCAGAAAACCTGGAGTCGGCCCTGGCCAGAGGCTTGTGGGGGGAAGGTGAAAGAAATAGGCTTCCTTGGGTGATGCCATTAACTGGGAGAAAAGGGGAAGGGGATTCTCTGCTTGGACGTCTGAAGCTCCTTCCGCGGGGGGGGGGGGGGGCGGAAGAGGGGGGGCGGGAGAAGCAAATGGAACTTTCTTATTCTTTTTTAATTTAAAAGCAACCTGAAAGCTTTCACGGCAGGGGTGACATCCACGCTCACCTCTCCACTCCGCCTGTATTTGATATCCTGACTGATTAAGTCTCAGTAGCATGAAGGTGCACAGCTGCATGTAGTACACAGACAATGCCTAATGACTGCTTGAGCTGGCGTACTTCCTAAGTAAGTCTGGCATGTGGGAGCACTGTAAAAGAGTGTGGGACTGACAGTGTGTGAAAAGCAATAGAGAGATGCCAGAACAGTGAATTTCTCTCTCTCTCTCTCCCCCCCCCCCCCCAAATGCATTGTTGGTGAAATGGAGCTGCATTGACATCACTAGAGACTCAGCTCTTCCAGCTATTGTAGGGGACTGTTCCTTTAAGAGACCCCAGATAGTGGCTAGGAGTGTTACACCTCTGGGACAGATGTCTCTGCTGGCTTTCTCCATGTGCTTCTGCCATGATCTGAAGGGAGAGGGTCCTGCTCAGTTCTTGGCATCTCTGCTGATGCTGCCAACCCAGGGCCTCCAACTGTACTGGTCATTTTTGTGCTGTGAGGGACTGAGCTCCAGACGTGCCAATCCCACTCAAAAAAATGCAGAAATTGGGCTTGTTTTTGGCTTAATTGACTTGTGATTTGCTTGTTGGCTAGTTTTTGGCTTGTAGCTTGTTGCTCGTTTGGCTTGTTGCATCTTATTTTTGATCGGCTCCCGGCAAGCAGGGGCAAAGAGTCAGGGGTGCACAGCGGACCCACCCCACTCCTAGACTGCACACCGGGGGGATCTAGTCACAGAGTGTTGGGATTCTTAGAGATTGGCTTGTTTTGCCCTTGTTTTGAAATGGGATAAGCTTGATTTTTGGTTTATTGTGAAAGTCGGGGGGCTTATTTACCTCCTGAAAGTTGGCAACTGAGCTGAGCTTCAGCTCATTTCATACAGGATGCACCAAACTGTTGTCCCATTGTAATAACATTTTAGTTCCTACTGAGCAGGTAACCATAGAGATGGAACGGCCCAGCCCTAGTTCCTCAAGCCAGCCAGTCTGTCCCCTTCCCAAGCCCCAGAGCACAGAAGAGAAATGAAGGTCTTTCTCTGCTGGGATTGCTTTTCTAGGAGCAAGGACCTGATCCAATGCTCATGGAAGTCAGTGAGAGTCTTAGCACTAACTTCAGTGGGGTTTGGATCAAGACTAAATTCACAAAGTGCCCTGTGGCACTGGAAACTGACTGGCACAGATGCCACGAATCTACCACACAGCATAGGTTATAAACCAGATTTCCCTTCCCTCCTCCAGTTCCTGTTGTTTCCCTGGCCCTACGCTTCTGACCATTAGGAAAGTAAAATCATGCTCAAAATATATTTAAACCAAACGGTAAACTCACAGGCTGCTTTAATTTCTGTCATATTGTAAAGTGTCTTAATAGGCCTGATTTTGTTTTATAAATACACTTCATATGTGGTTGCTCAGATGGTCAATCAGCAGCATTAGCTATAACAAGTCCCAGCCAGCCAGGGAGAACTTTGTAGAAGCCTTGTCAAAGAAATAACCCTCTTTGTGGAAAAGGGAGTCAAGTACCAGCTGAGGTTGGTGTAGCGAAGGGGGTGGCAATGGGCTAGATTGATTTTTTTTTTTTTTAAACCTCTAGGACACTGGTTCAAATCCAGGTTAAGGGGCTAATCCTAAAAGGTCCTGAGCATTATCAACATCTCTCTGTGAAACCTCCCTTCCCCCCCGGCACTGCACAATGCTAGTCCTCATCTGTGTGGAATTAGTTGATGGCATTCAGTCTATTTCTCATTCAGTCTAGTTCATGCTTGGATGGGGGTTGATATAATGCAGAAACTCTGATAGCAATTAGCAGGAACTGGGCACCTTAGCAAGAGCGGACTGAATGGGCTGTGGAGATGCTTAGTTTCTCACTTTCCAGCTGGTCCCTCTGGCTCAAGGTCAAGGCACCTTGGCAGGACAGTGTAGGCCAGATTCAAAGTCCATTGGACTCAATAGAAAGACGCCTATTGACTTCAAGGCCTTTCCTATATTGTGGAAATCTGCCCTCTCACAGGCGGCTTCAGCCTGAGGGCTATATTCAGAGACTGGTCTAAGCTGCTGCTACCTCTGCCTTTTCCCCAGTGCCTCAGCATAAATTGTACCAGGTGATGCCCTCTTAGACCTACTTGTTGGCATGTAACTTACACATCCCCACTAAATTTGGCCCTTGGCTTCCAGGGCTGTCATCCAGCAGCATTCACTAACACTGAAACTTGCTTACAATCGAAAGGCAGTATCCATTCCCAGTTACAGCTGGTGGGAGAATTTTCATCAAAACAATCGAGCATTGGAAAATGCCATTTGGAGGAAAACTTTTTGGGGGTCACAAAATCATATCCATTTCAACAGTTTCCCATGAGGGGAAATTTTAAAAAAAGAAAGCAAAAGAAATATCTATATGCTTTGGGGTTTTTTTTGTATATATTGCCTCTTTTTCCAAAACAAAAAGTATTTTCTTGGTTGGGAGGGAAAAAAATCAAAATGTCACTTCGAAACACTTTTGGTTTTGAAGTGTTTATTTTTTTCATTTATATATTTTATGATTTGTGCATTATTTCGTGACATGTCAGCAGTACAAGCGAGTACTGCGACATGTCTTATCCTGTCAAGGCCTGGCATAATATGATTCTGAACAAATTTTGATGTCAACATTTCCCAGGCCACAGCAATTCTGAGTTTTCCCCGACTCTGCTCCCGACTCCTCAGTGCAGCCTTTGTGACAAAGAGAGGCTATTTCGCATCCTTCTATAGGAGGGGGAATGATTAGTTTGCTCTCAGCCATAACAGACTTTGTCTCACCCCGAACTTTGGGGCTGCCGGAACTAAAATGCAGCAAATGAGATCAAATAGGCCCACGGAAACCGCCCACAAAAAGCACCCAAACTTATGCCAATAATGCATAAAGCACTCGAATAAATATAATTAGTGTGGCTTCAGCAGCAATAAAAAGATTAATTTGCTATTACAGAAAAGAGGGGAAAAAAAACCCTAGTGTTTGTGCTAATAATTGCTGCCAAGAATTGCTTTTCATCTAGTACATTCTGCTTTATTGGTTTTTAGCCTTTTCCTTCCACCTTTCAGACATCTGAATTGCTGCATGAGGAGATTGCAAGGATCTGATCTATTGGTAGGATATCCCGCAGACGCCTCGCATATGTCCCTCTGGGTCTCCGAGGCTCGGTATTTTATTTTATTTTATTTATTTATTTATTTTACCCAAAGACGCTGATTTGCCACAGGGCTGATCTAGGAGGGTTATACATACTAGACTGGCAACATCTGATCTATGGCCACATTCGCAGCCCCAGACTTCATCAGCCTTAATAACATTCTTCGTTACAAAGTGCTTTCTGTTAAATATTTATGAGCTGATGCAAGAACAACCACTGCCATTGTCTGTGAATGCGCAAGCAACAGTTCTCCCTGCGGTTTAATGGGGCCGTGCTGTAGAAGGGAGAAGGGCAAGCCTACCTTTATTATTTATGCCAAGCCAGAGGCTGCTCTAGCCACGATGTACCTTTGCTAATTTCAGTTTCAGTGGCCGAATACCTGGGTAACAGGATTTACTTGCCCAGGGCTGGTGACGATCTGGAAGCTAGAGGTTTAAGGAATCCTCAGGTACGTCTACACTGCAGCTGGGAGCAGGAAGACTCATGCTAACGCTAGATTCTGTAGGGCTGCACTAAAAATAGCAGTCTGGACGTTGAAGCTTGGATTCTCAAGCCCACCCGACCCCAGGGGCCTGAGCTCGGGTGGCTAGCCTGGATCTCGGCTGGAGCCACCATAGCCACACTGCTATTTGTGGTGCGCTAGTGTGAGTCTGTCTACCCAGGATGGGAGGATCACGCCTAGTGCCAGAAGAGGATGGGGTACTGCAGGTCGGGATTGTGGTGCATCAGGTGTATTTGTCTGGCGAGCTAGGAATCCAGAGGGTGATGCGGATTAGGATTCAGGTACTTAGCCTGCTTCAGAGTAGACTGCAGGAAGCAGTTGAAATTGAGATTCCCTGCAATGGGAGTTTATATGCTGCACAGGGGGGTTTTGGAGCAATTTTTTTTTCTCTCCATTTTTAAATCATATGCGGTGGGTCAGATCTGGTGCATTGCTGTGGCACTTCCACTGTGCACTGGAAAGGAAATTCTGAAGATAAAGGATCTCTGTCTCATGCAAACTAACCACACAAATGAGGGAGCTAAAGCAAGAAAGCCCATATGTTCCAAGTGCCAAGGGGTTTCCCTGGCGCAGCCACTGAAGTTCAGCTCCGCTACTCTTTTCTCACCCTCCATTAATGCCTATCCCAGGCTCTCCAATGCAGCTGCCTCCTTGCCCTGTGGGAAGCTTGTAGTTTTGTGAATACATGTCCCCCGAATTTCCCTTGGAGCCATTCAAACAAACAAAAACACCTAGCAAAACTGAGCCAAATCTGGCATGTTCCTAATTTGGGATCAAACTCTTACACTGACTGTTGGCCCATCCAAAACTCTACCTGGAAGAAGGCCTGTGAGCCTTCCAGGCTCTTTGGTAGCATGATCTGGAAGCAGACAAAATTCAACAGGTTTTTGTGTCATTTGCACTCTCTTTCACCCTTCATCCGACCTTTGTCTCAGTTGTTTATCTTCGGAGGGACTCGCCCATGAGCAGCGCTGTAATACAGCGGTTCTCAAGCAGGGATCCCGAATATACCTCTGTGTGTCTGTCTTACAGCCCCACAGAGAGAATAAAAGCCCTACAGATACAGCCAGCTAACTAAGTTTTGCCTTTACCCTGAGTGCTAGAAGAATGTTTTGGGAACTAAAAATCCTGGGTCCTGTTCCTAATGTTAGCTAGCGATTGCATTGTCATTGTGTACAGCTTCATGAAAGTGCATGCCCTCTCCCAGTCAATGACAGCCTAAACTCAGAAAGTTCAAACATCCAATGTCTCGTGCTCAGCTATCAAGAAACGAGGCTGGAAATCTCACAAAGACAGGCTTTCTCATCAGGATCTCTGTATCTCCCAGTCTGGGTTGTGCAATAAACACCATAGTAAAAATACACTTCCACCTCGATATAACGCTGTCCTTGGGAGCCAAAAAATCTTACCACGTCATAGGTGAAACCACGTTATATTGAACTTGCTTTGATCCGCCGGAGCACGCAGCTCCGCCCCTCCGGAGTGCTGTTTTACCGCATTATATCCGAATTCGTGTTATATCAGGGTAGAGGTGTACTTAGGTGTTACATTCCAGCCATAGATCTACAAAAGGCTGGCAGCATTGAGCCCATTTTGACTTGCCCACAGTTACCCCCCCACCTCTCCGGGGCCAATGGCAGAGTTAGGAATAGACTCCTCAGTAAGAACAGCCCATCACCCAGCTTTTTGGCACCGCCATTGCAGGTGCCAGCCAAATCCCACGAAGTGCCGAGACTCATGAAATACAGAGCGAAGCTTTCGCTTCTGTCGACTTTTTAAAACGTTGGCTTTTTTATTTTTAACCTTCAGAAAGGGATTTGATTTGGTGCCAGCCTGAGATGATGGCTCTCCTTTTATCTAAATGCTTAGGGCTGGTGCAAGCGTTCATAGCCTGTAATTTAGAACACAGCAACAGAATCATGAAACTTAAAACATTCTGTTCTCCAGGCACTTCTAGCCGATGACCGGGAGCAAACTCTCAACAGCCTGAGAGAGTTAGATACCCAGGGCTTGCTTCTCACTTACCCTCAGGCCTCTTGACACCTCTCCAAGGGTGGAAAAGGGAAGTGGTGCCCGGAGAATTCTCCCCTGCACAGAGGAAGTCCTCCAGTGGTGCAGAGCTGATGTGTATTAGCCCTGCTACTACCCAGTGCAAGGGGCGCACAGCTGAAGCACATTGTACAATAGTTATTCTCTGTTCCTCAGCGCCCCTGGGGATCCTGGGAAGCGGAGCAGATGTCAGATGCGGTGTTGCCAAGTCTTGTGATTTTTATGACAAGTCTTATGACATTTGGTGTCTTTATTATAGTCCCAGCTCCTGGAATCATGTGAATATAGGAAAATTTCATTTTTCATTAAAAATGTCTGTTTTTAGCACTTCTAGGTCCAGAGAAAAGCTTGAAAACATGCACATGTAAGGCTCAGTGAACAAGAGCCAAACAAATGGGTTCTTTTTGTTGTTTTAAAATATTTTCATGATTTTTAAGACAATCTTGTGATTTTGGGGGGCTTGACTTCTTTTGTTTAAATGCTTAGGGTTGGCAATACTGAATATCAGGAGTGCAAAGACATCTTAAAGCCACCTTTGTCTCCCCACTTCTCTGCCGCCGGTGCAAGTTCAGGAGGAGAATACCCGGCAATTGGGTAGATATTAAAATAAGGACATGGAACTGTAAGTGACCCTCTTGGTCACTGAATCCAGTTGCCTGCTCTCACAGCCAGCCCTGTCATGTAATCACGAGAGAGGGAAAGGAATGAAAAGCCAGTCTCTGAAACCCCACAGAGCTGCAGGGTACTAGAGTCTGCAAACGTGAATTTTGTTGCTGTGTGTTTGAAACGTTCCTTGCCAGTTGATTTCTTGTTGTGGAGCGAGCTCCAAGGAGGTGCATGTGGAGCTGAAAATGGGACACACAAACAGTGGTAATAATTTCACAGACAGCTCCGCACGTTTCTCGAGCGAGAAGATACACTTGTGCTCTTCCGCGTGGCGCTCTTTATGGTTTAATCTCCCATTGAGATTCAGGGCAGAGCTCTGCTAATTAAAACGGCGAATGCCGGAGGAAGGATCTCCGTGTAGGGATAGCCGGTATCTGTATGCATGCAGATTGCTTCAGGAAAAGGACCCTTGAGTTGTCCCCACCCCAGTGCCCACACACTCACCAAGGGAGGAAGGAAACACACACATGTAAATCAGAAATCCTAGCCCCATTGAAGTCAATAGCAAAACTCCCACGCCCCCTGGGAGCTGATTTCCAGTGCAAGTGTCCCCAGCCACCTTCCCAGCATCCCTTGCTGCACCTCTGTGTTGGAAGCCAATGGCAAAGCCATTGCTACTGTCCTGGGATTTTACTATTCCGCCTGTCCTATCCAAGGGGAATGTCTTTGGTTTCTGCAGGAGCTCAGTGTTCAATGGCATTCACCCCACAGGGCAGAGGGAAGGTCAAGGCTCCAGATGTGCAGGGGCCCGGGCTGGCAGCCCAATACGATCGAAGTGCCAGCTCTCCCCAGTTAAGCCTGGTGAAGCCATGTTGGGATGGGACAACTCCCAGGAAAGCCAAGGTTGCAGCAGGGCATTGTGTAGCTAAAAGAACAGGAGTACTTGTGGCACCTTAGAGACTAACAAATTTATTAGAGCATAAGCTTTCGTGGGCTACAGCCCGCTAATTAGCTTTTCTATCTGAGCCAGCACTGAGCCATTGGCCCAGGGTGATGCCTTGGGACACTGGTGCTGAGGGGCCAGCATGTGATAATCCCTCCTAGTCAGTGCTAAAACAGCTCTGCAGTGTGGGATAAGAGCTGCTGCATGGCAGGGAGATGGTGTTGGTGACTCAGGAGGGGGCGTTCTTCCTCGGGGTCTGTACTAACCCAGTGTGGCTTTAGGGGCTGCTGGCAGTGCCATTGTCTGGAGGAGAAAGCTGAGGAGCAGTCCGTTGTGATCTGGTGTTGTGTTGTGTTTTGTAAAGGTAGTGGTGCTGACCTACCAGGTCCTGTCCAGTCAAGCGATAAGAATCTCAGTGATTTTGGTAAAAGCTTTATATCCTCACATCCTGCTTTGAAATTATCCGAGCCATCTCCAGTGCATCAATTATTTTTTCCTATCCTATCCTTAGCAGGCACATCACATCTACGTGCACTTTTAAACAGCTGCCATGCTGCTCCCCAGAGGTGGCTGCATTTCAGTGGCCAGTGACCTGTCTCTTTCTCAGATGAGGAAAAAAAGGGCATAATCCAAATCTTTCTGGACCAACATGAAGTGCCCCTAGGCAGAATGTAGTGAGCACAAGGGTGAGTTCTCTGCGTAGCCTCACCAAGTGCCACCCGAGGCTGGTATGTCAATTGCCCACCAGTGTCTTGCCTTGAATGCCTTATATTTTAGTTATGAAGTAGGCAGGAAAAAATAAGAGATCTGATGGGCTGCTCCGTTAGCCAATAATTAACTCCTTGCTTGAGGACACAACCCCAGGGCTGGATTCCCATTCACTGGGAGGCCCTGGGAGCAGATGTATATTCTGGGGGATTATAGGTAAAGGGCATGAATGAGCAGAAGTGCATTAGGATTGTTCACATGACGGATTGGAAAGTCTATGTCATACACTGTCACCAAAGCTGAGCTTTAAATAGGAGCTTTCTAGAGAGTGTTGTATAACCAGTATTCTAACAATAGCTACTGCACAGAGCAGGGAGGCTGTATGGAGAAATGGGGCTGTTACAGAAAGCAAGATGCTCATTGTATTAATATATTCGCCACCTCCGGTGTGTCTGTATTCGAGCGTAGCAGTGGGTGGGCCGTGCACCCGATGGGCACTCAGGCAAAGGGGCGTGTGTGATTGGTTTAGTCAGAGACCCCCTGGGGATTGTCAGCTGATGTGCTGAGATCAGGGCCGGCTCCAGGGTTTTTGCCGCCCCAAGCGGCGCCAAAAAAAAAAAAAAAAACCCCGCGATCGCGATCTACGGCTGCAATTCGGTGGGAGGTCCTTCTCTCCGAGCGGGAGTGAGGGACCGTCCGCCGAATTGCCGCCGAATAGCTGGACGTGCCGCCCCTCTCCAGAGTGGCCACCCGAAGCACCTGCTTGGCAAGCTGGTGCCTGGAGCCGGCCCTGGCTGAGATGATCTCTGAGCCCATTTTCTCTGCCAGCTTGGGACTCCAGAACCCTGCCTTGTTGAGCCAGACACACTAGCCAGCTGCAAACACAGACCCAGGTCTGGTCCACACCCCCAAAGCTGCAGACTTTAACCAAAAACTGCTCAGCAGGTCACCTAGACACCCAGTTCCCAATGGGATTCAAATCCCAAATCTGTTTTACTCTGTATAAAGGGATATGCACAGCTGTTTGCTCCCCCAGGTATTAATCACTTACTCTGGATTAATTAATAAACAAAAGTGATTTTTATTACGTATAAAAAAGTAGGATTTAAGTGGTTCCAAGTAATAACAGACCGAACAAAGTAAGTTACCAAGCAAAATAAAACAAAACACGCAAGTCTAAGCCTAATACATTAAGAAACTGAATACAGGTAAATCTCACCCTCAGAGATGTTCCAATAAGCTTCTTTCACAGACTAGACTCCTTCCTACCTAGTCTGGGCCCAATCCTTTCTCCTGGTACAGACCTTGTTAGTTCCAGCAGGCATCTTAGGTGAAAAGTAGGGGATTCAACATGACGGGGAACCTTTGTTCTGTTCCACCCCCCTTTATAGCTTTGGCACAAAGTGGGACTCCTTTGTCTCTCTCTGGGTTCCCACCCCTCTTTCTAAATGGAAAATCACCAGGTTTAAGATGGATTCCAATATCATGTGACGTGGTCACAAGTTCTGTGAGACCTCTAGGCTCCATTCTTTTAAGGCTGGCCAGCACATACTGAGGAAGTTTTGCAAGTAAACGGAGCCATTCACAGCCAATTGTCCTTGTTAATGGGAGCCATCAAGATTCCAAGCCACCATTAATGGCCCACACTTTGCATAATTACAATAGGATTTCAGAGTAATACTTCATATTTCTAGTTTTAGATACAAGAATGATACATACATACAAATAGGATGAACACACTCAGTAGATCATAAGCTTTGTAATGATACCTTACAAGAGACCTTTTGCATAAAGCATATTCCAGTTACATCATATTCACACTTATAAACATATTTTTATAAAGCATATGGAGTGCAATGTTATGATGGGCACTCAGGCAAAGGGGCATGTACGCCCATAGAATCCAGTCTGCTGTGCAAAGAGGTAGCTCTTACCTACTTACACTCATTTGCCCTAATTAAATTCATTTTTTTTTGTGGGTGCAGGTACATTTCTGAGGGCAGTCTATACACTCCTTCTTTCAAAACCTGGCACCAAATATCTAAGCTGAGGCGAGCTTGTGCTGTGGTGAATTTAGGAGGTAGGGTTGTCTCTACTGCTTAGGGACCAAGAATAACTGGGTTCTGTTCCAGATTTTGCAGTTGACTTGTAGTTACTGGAAGCAAGTCTGTTCCCCCCCGTGCCTCAGTTTCCCCAATAGTGTTTTGCTGGAAGGAGTTAATGGCTTCCATCAAGTGGGTCTTTGATCTATACACAATCACAGATGCAGGTAAAGCTGATGGGTATGCTAAACATCCTTCGTTCAGGCTAAATGGAAGGAGCAATTAAATGCTCCTTTATGCAGTGATAGCTAGAAACACTAGGAGGCTACTACCCAAGGCACTGAACGTGGCTAAACTATGTGGTTTGAGGGGTTTCTCTGGGACTAGTGGCAAACACAGGGGCTATAGGAGCCTATTTGGCAAGCTATATGTGTGAGAGAGGCAGAAAGCCAGCAGACTGTGAGAGAAGTAGCTGTGAGCATGACCCCGAGAGGGAGCAGGGAGAGACAGCTCCTTGAGCACAGAACTAACTTGAGGCACAGACTCAAAAATAGCGAGCAGAGAAACTGCCTGCAATTTCTTGTGTGTTCAGAGGAACAGGACTTTGTGTACAGTCATAGTAAATAAACATAATTGCATCAAAGAATAGACCTGGCTCGGATCATCTGTTTCTCCGCCTAATGAGCATGACCTTGAATATTGGTTAACCAGCCTAAAGGGGCAGAAATAGCTATCCACCTCTGCTCTGCTCCCCTTGAATTTAAGGGGCAGTGTCAGTGGGGAGCGTTGCTGTTCCTTGGAGTAAAAAAGAGACAAAAACCACCCATGTGGTGGAAACCCAAACTGCCTCATCCTACGAGCTGCGAAAGCAACTTCGTCTCCCTGCCCTGACTCGTCAGGGCCTGACAGATGTTCTCGCGGTGTCGTAACCAAGCTCAATGATAGGCTCTGTGGTTTGCCATGACAGGCGGCCATTGTTCTGGAGGGGAAGGAAGTGCCTGCTGTCATTCACAATTGTTGCTGCTTGTGACAAGATGGCTTTTGTCCCTGCATTGGCCCTTAGGGATCTCAGCTGGAGTGGGGCCTTTTTCTGTCAGCCCATAATGCATGTCACCCATTTTCCAGGTGCTCCCTTAGCACCTCCTTCTGCTCATCCGCCATGTGGGTGCTGAGCCACCAGCAGCACACCCTCTTCCCCCACCCCGCCGCCCGGATGTCAATCATACTTTGATTTCGCTCAACATGTTCCTTCCCCCCACATGTTCCCTGACTCTCCCCCTAGATCCAGAGACAGAGCTGATGCCTCAGCAGAAGTTGTAGGTGATAGCTGCTCCCTGGCTTGTTTGGTCAATGATCTTTACCTGCTCAGAGAGAGACTTCGGCTCAGCCCCAGGTCCTTCCTTCCTTCACAATGGCATGGCTGGAGGTGCCTCTGCAGCAAACAAGCCCATTTCCACCCCTTTCTTCAACCACAGGGAATGTTCATGGCTCTGAGGGACAGTTGCCTTCTCCTCTAGAAGGAGGGTGGCCTTGATGCACCATCAAGCTATAGTGATAATGCTTCTATAGCACCTTTTGCCCAAGGACTTTGGAGAAAAGCACTTCACAGCAGCCTTGTGAGGTGGGTGACTATTATTGCCCCATTCACAAGGGTGGGGGGATGGAGGAGGGCAGTGGTTTGTCCAAGGCCACACAGTGAGTCAGTGGCAAAAGCCAGGAATACAACCCCTGCCTGTTCTCGTCGGTAATAACGAGACAGTGTTCTCTGTCCCTTTTCGGGTAGCACGTCTTGCATGCGGCATCTTCGGGGATATGAAGAAAGGGGGTTGACAAATGTCAGAGCCAGCATGAATGAGGGTCCTGTTCTGGTTCTAAAATGAGCTCACTTTCCAAGTTTCCATCTGGTTTGCGAGGGAAGCAGGGGAGAGTAAATTTCAAAACACCACACTCCTGCGTAACTCCGGCTCTGGGATCTCCACCCAGCTGCACTAGAATGAGCCGGATCAGTGTATCTTGTTTGTGGTCCTTTTTCAAGTGGCTTCAGTGCTGGACTAAAATGCATTTTAATGCAGGCTAAGCGGGTGCTGGGCTGCGACACTGGAGAATGAGGAGCTCCGTTTTATTTAGACCATTTTTCCCCCCTGATGCTCAGATACTATGTTGATGAGCACTAGCTATGCAGTGGTTGGATGGCCTAGTGGATAGGGAGCTGAACAGGACTGCAGGAGACCTTGGCATTCAGTTCTGGGCTCAGCTGCAGAGACCCTCTGAGATCTTAGGCAAGGAACCCTCCTTTCTCTGTGACTCAGCTTCCCATTTCTAAAAGGGGACAACATTCCCCTACTCCACAGGGCTGTTGTGAAGATACATTTCATTGATGCCTGTAAGGTGCCCACATCCTAGGGTGGTGTGGGCCATGCAAGTGCTGGGGTATCTACCTAGATAGATGGCACACCCTGTTTCCTTGATGGTCCTCCGACTCATTGTGCAGGGGAAATTCGGTCACTCTGTGAACTCAGACTGCTGGCACCGGGAGCAAGCTGTGACCATGGTGGGCCTCTGTGTGATGTGAACACCTCTCTGCAAAAGTTGGGTGGGTCGCAGGGACTCCTTTCATGATGATCAGCTGTAGGTTCTATCTGTCTGGGCTGGAGGGGAAAGTTTCCAGGTCTCATGACCAGCCCTGCTGAACCACTTACTTGCTAAGAGCGGAGGGCGTGAAAGAGGGGAAAACAGGTTTGTAACTCACTGGCTAGTGTGTATTCCAGGTCCCCTTCTGTGCCCAGTCAGAGGATATGAATCTGTTATAGCCCCAGCTACAGGCCTTGACTCTTTAGCTCAAGCCTGTAGCAGCTCTTGGAGATCCCCGATTTGATCCCTGGCGTGACAGCCAATATGGCAGCGGTCACCTGTGCATTTAAGTTTAGCTCCTCTTTGAATTCTGGTCGATTCTAGACTTAGCCAGGATCTGGTCCTCTGGCTCTCCGGGAGCCTGGTACAAACCCAGCCAGTACTGTGTTGAACATGGCACTCTCTGAGCCGCCAGGCGTGTGTGGTGATTTTTCAGCAGCCTATTGGCTGAGATTAGAGAGAGAGTCTGGATCAGAACCTGGATGTGAACTCCCTCAAACCCAGATTTTGCACAGGGCCCCTCGCTCCCAGATCTGAACAGCTCCTGCACCTTGGGGTGTTTGAAATCTGCATCCAGACATTGTCGCTTGAGCTGCTCTCTACTTCTGGGGATTTAAATGGACATTGAGGGAACTAAAATGGCTAGTCCATTAGCTAAGCAGCTTCCTCTGCCAGGCACAGCCCTAGATTGCTCGGAAAGTTGTGCCTTGTGGCTTCGAGGATCTGGGCTTCCGCAGGGCTGGAGTAGTTTGTTTTCACTTCTCCTCTCGCCTGCTGATCATCCAACTGTCTCAGTGTTTGTGTACGATGCAGAGACACGTCGGAATACCAATAATAATTAAAAATACCAGGCGATGGAATCCAAACTGCAGCCCATAGTTTGGCTCGCAGCCCCTGGAAGCAATTCAGTCCTTAGAAGCAGAGATGGGACTCGACTCCAAATCCCAGATCCAAAAGGCCCTGAACTTTCCAGCGCGGAGTTGGAACCCGGATCCAAACAGTGTTGCTTGGACTCTCGTCTAGCTTCTCCTCCAAGATGTGCATTTCCAGAGCGATATCTTGCACTTCTCAGCGAGCTAAACACATTCCGCTTTTGTGTCCCCACCTCCTCTCCCATCTGGCCTTGTGCCCACAAGAGGCATGTTATATAAACCATCCCTAAATACACTGCCTGGAGAAGTGCCTTTATATTTTAATTCCCAAATAGGCAGGCAAAATTGAGTGCTCTGATTGGCGTCTGCAATCAGCGCCCCATTCATTGAGTGCTGTGAAGGGAGCTGATTGCAGCAATCGTGGCTTTGACCTTCCAGGGACTCTGACACTGCCTCTGCTTCATTAGCGGGATAAATATTTTTCCAAAAACAACATTTCCGAACCGCCAGAAGTCAGGGCGAGGCCGGGCTGCTGTGCGGCACGGAGGCTGCAATTGCATGAGTTCATAGCTCAAGGCCCTTGGGAGACCCCCGTTCTATTCCAAGCTTTGCCACAGACATGCTGTGGGACTGTAGGCCAGTCATGGCCCCTCTCAGTGCCTCAGTTTCCCATCCCCCCCTTTGTCTATATTTTTTTATTATGAGATCTTCAGGGCAAGGGCTCTCTCTTACTACATGTATGTACATCACCTAGTGCAGTGGGGGCTTGACCTTGTCAGGGACCTCTAGGTGCTATTCTAATACAGGGCATCAGGGACTGGGCCTGTGCTAGGATAGCCCTTGTCCCTAAGAGCTTGTGGTATAAATGTGAAATGAAAGACAATATCTGTGCCGCGGTCCAGCCGAAAGGAGCTCTGGACAAGGCCAATGGATCCAAGATCAGGTGCTAGCTACCTTGAGTACATTTCCCCGGAACTCCTAGGCTGTCTGTATGCCCCGCAGACTCGGTACCCCATCTCCCTACACCACCATCCCCACCCGATGGGGCTGGGGAAGGGTAGAGACCCTAGCAGACTATAACAAAGGTGGGGAGCACCTGGGAGCGGAGAGTCGGTTTATGACAAGAGTGAGCTGTGGAAGCAGCCCTCACAGCACCCCGGCTGCCTGGCTTGTGCTCAGGGTTATGTAGGCATTCCAACTGAGGGGAGCTTTAAGGAGAAATGTGTAAGAGGCTAGTGGATCATAAGACCCTCACTGGTTTCTACCGAACAACCCACCCGAGGTGTCACTCACAACCATGCCCGATAGCCCGGCGCTCTGCTGATCGAGTTCAGGAATTCCATTATCTGGCTCAGCCCTTCCTACCCAGGAATTCTTAAAAATAGTAGATCAGTCCAAAAAAGTCTCTCCCTCCCCCAAGCCTGCTATGGCCTCTACCCCTCCCCAACACCATCAGGTGGGGATGGCGATACCGAGTTTGAGGGGCACACAGGCAGCCGGGGAGGCATTCAAGGTAGCTAGCACCTGATCTTGGATCTACGTGTGTCCCCCATCTTGGCCTCGTCCGGAGCAACTTTTGTGCAAATATTAATTAATTCAGCCCAGGCTCTCAGCAAGAGAGGTCAGTATTATCGGCTCCCTCTTTCACAGCAGAGGGAAATTGAGGCACAGACAAAGGGGCTTGGCTAAGGCTGTACAAGAAGTTGCTGCTCGGGCAGAGGCTAAAACCCTGGAGTCCTGACTCCCAGCCCAGTGTTTTGACCGCTAGACCATCCTGCCTTCCTTTCTAAGCACGGTAGCTAGCCCTGCAGTGAACAGCAGGCTGGCGTGGTCTCCCCCGGCACTGGTATAACATGCCGTCAGCTGAGCCCCTGGAGTGAGGTACAACCTGGGTTCTGCCCCGGGGGCTGTTAGTATCCTGCAGCCTGTAATAGATGTTTTTAATTCTCATGGAAATATTGAACAAACATCAGGGAAATACATTTTACAGCCTGGAGCCAGCTCCGAGTGTCATTACCATTGTTACTGGAGTCAGCGCGGGTGATTTAAGCAGGGACCTCTGACAAAGATGCACACCTGTCCATGAATAAACGGCTGCCGTTTATTACCCAGGCTGCTAATTAGGAGGAGAATGTGGGTCAGGTACAGTGCCTGAGCCAAATGCCTCCTGAGCAAAGTGGGTGAGGTGACAATGATAATGCTTCCCTTCCTGTTCCTGGCCATGCCACGGGGGCGCTGCACGCACAGGGTGATCTCCTCAGGGCAACCAGGAGGTGGGCACCTCCTGTCAGTGGTGATCTAATGCCACGGAATCTAGGCACAGAGCCAGGGTGACGCAGGGACAGAAGGAAACAGATGCTGCCAACTGAAAGAACAGGAGCAAATAATTCTCCTGTCAGAGCAGAGCAGTGTGCCCCGCTGTCCTGGCTCTGACAGCAAAGGGTACCAGAAACTCAGCTGAAGCTGTGAAACCCTGGCAGAGCCTCCCTGGCTGAAAGAGATTCTTTCCTGATTACTTAGCTTGGGTTTGCTCTGAAGCAGAAGGGTTGGTAGATTGTTTTATTTTACGGGTGTCAGTCTCATTCATTGATTTATTCTGAGCTGATCCTGTTACCCTGTACCCTGTAGTTCCATGGCTTAATTAT
Source organism: Malaclemys terrapin pileata (assembly GCF_027887155.1). Classification (NCBI taxonomy): domain Eukaryota; kingdom Metazoa; phylum Chordata; order Testudines; family Emydidae; genus Malaclemys; species Malaclemys terrapin. Next base: position 23,317,505 of record NC_071519.1, read on the forward strand.
ACATCAGACAACAAGAATTTTCCTCCTATCCCTTTTGCATGTGTTGGGTGTGGGAGGGTGGCTCCGGGCTGGCTATATTAGGTTCTCCCGTTCTCCTCTTGCTGCCATTTATGCCAGCTGTTCTTACACTTACCTTCCTTTATGCCTATTTACTGATGTGTATAGGAGTTGGAGTCAGCGTAACGTACACACTCAGGAACCAGAGAAGGGGGGATTGCTTACAGGTTTTTACGTGAGTTTCATTTCTTGTTACTCTCCTGCCTTCCATCTCCTACCCATGCAATTTCATCCCGTCAGCCAGGCTCAGCGAGCCTAATTTAGAAGGGAGAGATACAGGGGGGAGTGTAAGCTACATGATGATGAGCAGATGTGCAGTTAAAGAATCTGAATTGGTGTAACATGAATATTCAGGTGGCTGGAAAGAAGTGTGAATTCCACCAACTTAAATACTCTCTAGGCTTCCTGGGTTACACCAGAATATTTAGACTCACTGAAACTAGCCAGTGGTGTTCAAAACCCTTACCCTGGCTGACTTCTACCAGGGATGAATTTAGCCCAGTAAGTCTTTCCCTTGCTTATTCTTTCTTTCTATTTTCTCCTTTGTAGCACCAGGTTATTGGAGCTCGACTTTTCTAATGCATTTGTTTATGTTTAAAAATTGATGCCAGAAAGCTCTAGGGCTCCTGTATAGACTCAGAGTCCGAAATCCTGTATTTTTGCCTATAGTGACCTGTGGTAATGCTGGTCTGCTTTCTTTGGACCCAGTTCATGAGAGAAGCCTGAGTAAAGGCGTTTGTGTGGGCACAATCACCACACACACAGTTTCGCTCATCCTATATCCTGTCTTGCCTCTGCATAGGCTCCCGCTGGACATTGCTTCTGCATTGTGTCCCTGCCTTGTATTTATGGTAAAGGCAGGGCCGGCGCTTCCATTTAGGGCACCAGGATTTGGGGGGGCGGCATTTTGCTGCCCTCGGCGGCAATTCGGCGGCGGGGGGTCCTTCCACACTCCGGGTCTTCAGCGGTAATTCTGCAGTGGGTCCTTCACTTGCTCCGGGACCCGCCGCTGAAGTGCCCCGAAGACCGGGAGCGCGGAAAGACCCCCGCGCCGCAGAATTGCCGATGACGACCGGGAGCGCAGAAGGACCCCCGCCTAGGGCGCCAAAAACCCTGGCGCTGCTCCTGGGTAAAGGCAACCAGCTGGCTGGCCATTACCATCCGTGACCAAACTAAGGTGTGCTATGCAATCTACCCTTCCCCAGTCTGAAGGCTTGAATCGTTGTCAGCACCCTTCACGGGAGATTTTCTGCTTCCATTGTAACTAAATGTGAATGCAGTGGTCCAAGGTGAGGACAGGCTGCCAGTCTGGTTTGTAGAATACCACTGTCATATCTTCTGTATTGTCTCTGTCCCTTTCCCGATTGGGTAATGTCTCGTTTGCCCCTCGGACATGCTACGAGTGGAGCTGTTGGGAGTTTTCCGTCTTTTTTTTTTAAACGGAAAATGCAGGTTCCGTACAATTGAAAATCAGGAAAGCCAAAATTAAATATTTTGTTTACAGTCAGGTCAACCTGACTAAAAACCTTTCATTTTGTGAAATCAAATTAGAATATTTTATTTAATTTCGGCTCCGTTCAGTCTTAATTGGTGTCAGCCTGAGCTGCTACTGTGGAAGTTGTAGTGTGGGTGTCTCCTGCCCCATTTTTGTCTGTACCACATTTCCCATAATGCACTGTTGGTTGGCCTGACACTGTGCATCATGGGATATGTAGTCCAGTTGTGGAACATGGTTTATAGCTAGGCTTCAAAGGATTAGATTTTTATCTGTAAATGTCAGTAACTGTTAATTTCACCATACACGCACAAATTGATGAGAAAGTGTTTCCATCAATAATAATCAAAACTCACAGATAGACAAAGTAAGAAAAGTCCTGCTTGAGAATTCATTAGAGTTTGATTTAAGGACATTTACTTTGTATATTTTGACATGTAATGTTGACAATTTGTGTTTTAATGGTTATAAAGCTTTAACTTTTTGAATCGCAGTATCTACTGGCATTAAATAATTCTTAGCTGATCCACCCTTCCCACAATTTCCCATGACTGTGAACATTTAAATCAATACAATTTTTTTTAAAAAGTTTAAACCCTATAATTTGCCACAATTGTGAAAACTTAAATTGATAAAAAATAAAAATGCTTTCAAATAAACATCAATATTAGCCATCAAAATTCTATTAAAAGAAAAAAAATTCTTCCATGAGGAGAATGGGGGCATGAGGCTCTCGACTTACAGCTCTCATAAGGCACGGCAGTGGCTTTGGGGGACACAGATTAATGTCGAACTCAGTGGAAATGAAACGTTTTGATTCAGTTCAACCAACTGATTCGGGCACGCGGAAACATCTTCAGATATGTCGAAACAAACCATTTGGCTGTTTCCTGACCCCTTAAATGTTTTTGGAACTTTCTGCTCCACACAAATTAAATAAATAACACGGCTGTTACTCTGAAACTTGTCATAAATAATCGATTTACTTTGATTTTTTTTTCTTCTTGCCCAGATTTGGGATGAAAACCGGTTTCTACTCTTTGTGAGCAAGACGCAGTCAAATGGGTTGGAAGACGAGTCTGATCAAATCCCCGTTCACCAGAAAAGCCTGCACCCCAGGAAAAGGTGTGGTCAATTTCATTGCACATTCTCTATCTATCTAGAGGGGAAAACAGGGAGTCATCCAGGCTGATTAGTGAGATGCTCTCGGCCAGACAGGCTGGCATGATTTAGTTCCCTAGTCAGCATTCCCAGAGCATTGATCTCCCTGTAAGCAGGAGGGAAGGAAGCAGGAGGAACGGAGGGAGAGGGAATGAAAGGGGAAGGAGGGAGGGGAGAGAGAGAGATGGGGAGGAGAAAGGAGAATAAGAAATAGGGAAGAAAAAAGAGGAAGGGTGAGGAAACTGTAGATCAAATCTACGCTGACTAGGCAGCCTGGGTGCAGATGGTGGCCCTGATTATCTGTCTCCCAAAACTCCAAGGGCGTTGATGCCTTTCCATTAGCACTAAACGAAAAGGAGCGGAATAGATCTCCGTTCCTGGTGCCCTGGTCAGTTATCTGAGCCGGAGCCGCTGCATGTGACAGGGTTGGGTTAGAAGTGCTCTCTCCTGGCTTTCCTGCCGCATGAGCTCAGCTGACATGGGGATCTCATCAGACGTCCCTTCTGCCCGTCTTCACTGAGTCTGATGCCTCTGAGCTGGGAAGGTAGGACAAGTGAAAAGGGAGTGGCAATGAATGTGAATGTGTAGGGATGTGTACATGTGGCTCTAAGTGGATATGTGGCAGCATGTGGGTGCACATGTATAGGTGGGCATACGCCCGGGGCCATTTTAGGCCTCCTCTGGTAGCTTTATGGTCTGAAATCTCATGAACCACCCAGGATGGAAGTGGCTGCTCTCAAAGTCTTTGAAAGACAGGATCCCCTGCTCACAGAGTCAAAAGCTTTAATTTCTGGCCCCAGCTGGCAGTCAGATATCGGGCATTAAAATCACATTAGTCTGATTACCATCTTACTTTTTCATTCCCCACTTGGATTCCAGCTTGATTTTTAGTGTGTGCTCCCTCAAGAATCGCTGGTGCTAGAGCTGGTGCCATATACCATCCACAAGCTCAGCCTCGTAGCTTTCAGACAGTGTAATTAAAGCATTAATCTCTTACTCTAACAATCTGGGAGAGAGAAGCTGCTAAAATAACCTGGGGAGGATGGCTGCAAAGGTGTACAGTTGGCAGGACTGCTGCAAATGCCCACAGGGTCAGTAGACTTTCCCTGGGGAGATGAGGTTCTAACCACCAATGCATTTCACACAGGCCACCAAAGAGCCTTGGAAGCAAATTTTTATTCTCTCACTGTTTCCTTGTGCTCCCCCCCCCCATCTGTCTGTATCCACCTATTGTCCCTTGTTTTATACTTAGATTGCAAGCCCCTCGGGGTAGGAACCATCTTTTTGTTCTCAGTAACAATCTCAGAATTTGGCTCAGACTTGAGACTACTTCTCCATTCCTCTGCCCCGTGTGCCATCACTTACACCTGTGCAAAGTGTGCATGAAATGCGACCACCAGGGGAAAGTTTGGGGGCCTGATTCACCGTTGAATTGGTCCAGGTTTGCATTTGTGTAAACCCACTGAAAATGGAGTTAGGCCATGAGGAAGCAGACCCCTGAACTGGTAGTATTTTACACCTATTATGTACAGGTGTAAATTAATGGTGCCAGGCTGTCGAGAACTAGACCTGATGGTTCTTTTTACTCCTCAGTTCAGTGTAAACCACTCATCTACTTCTGAAACAGGAGTGAGATGCTCTCATTAGCTGGAGAATAGATTCGCTCCACAGGTGTCATTGCCTTCCCAGGCTCTGGGGCCTCTGATCCCAAGTGAGCCCGTGAACAGTTTCTCATAATAAAGGAACAAGGTGCCAATGATTTTCATAGCTTGATTAACGCTCTTCAGAGCGATTGCCATTGGATGCCGCAGAGGAGCAGAAGAAGATGGATGTTTTCCATTACTTGATGTAATGACCGTGAGGCAGGCTAATGAAACCTTTACAACCAAAGTTTACAGAAAGCCCGCAAACACTGATCAATAGCTGAGTTACAGTTCCCATGCATAGATTAGTATGTGACGTGCTGTGGGATGCAAACAGCGAGGTGCGGAGAAAGGAAGCCTGAAAGAGGGAGTCAGAAAGGGGGACAGAAGGAAGCAGAGGCTAGGAAGAATGGAGGAATGTGGAAGAGAATGAAAGAAAGGAGAGAAAATTCCAGGGGATGGGGAGGGGGGAACGAGGAGCCAGCGACGTCGGTGGGAGCCTTGCATTGCCTTTCCACCCATTTGCATCCTTCAGGACAAGCTGGATGACTTATCCACTCAGTGCCACTGTTTCACTTATTCCCTACAGGACAATATCACTAGCGCCTCCAGAACAGCGGTTCTACTGAGGAGTTTCCCTTCGTTGTTCTGCCTCCTACTGGGGGTGGGAGGAGGACAGAGGTCTTTCAGACGCAACCCAGGCTCTGGATCGAAACAATCGAGCGAGCCCCCAGTCAAAGGGATGGGATGGCTGCAGGACTGGGAATTTCAACTAGTCACAGCTGTTCCAGTGTGGCCCAGGTGAGCCGTGGCCCAAAGCCTTTGCTAGCTGAAGGGTGATTGCTGGCCTGTGTGAAATGCTTTGACAGACTCATCTCTTTTCCTGTCAACATATCGTACATACCCAGGGTACAACCAGCATTAGCTGGCTCGCTTGCTGGTGGAACCCAAGGACAGATGAGCCCAGGGAAACAACTACCATCATTCACCTAGAGGTGTTTCCTTCAGGCATCACTAGACCACAGCGGTGGGAGATGATTGGAAGAAGGGAGCTTGCACTGGGTGTATCTGTTTGGGGGAGAAGGACTGCGTGCTCCAGCGCTGTCAGCCCAGCAACTTTGGGGCCTCATCTGCACTTAAAAAGCGTGCTCTCAACTTGAGGTAAAGTCCTATGGAAGACAAAACCATTTGCCATTTTCATACAAGTTAGTGGGTTGAGCGATGGCCAATCCTGGTTTTGAATCCTACCAACCGCTTGGTCTCCACCATTCCTTGTGGCAAGGAGTACTGCTGGCTAATTGTGTGCCAAGTATACCTTCAATAAGTTCCTATCCCTGTAAACTGTCACTCTGACTGCCACAGGTATAATATCCAATTGCAGATGGGAGGGGAAGTGGGATCCCTGGGCTGGGGACTGCAAGGAGAGGTATCCACGAGACAATCTCTCTATTAAGATGTGGTTCTTACTGTGGAAAACGTGGGAGAAGCTCCTGGCAGACCATGGAGGTTTGGATGCCTTACCTCTGAGCCAAACCGCTTCACTTTTCAGGCTTGCCTCTCTCCCCGCTTGCATTCGGCACCTTTCATTTGTCACGGATTCTGTTGCCGCATAAGCATAGCGAAGAGACTGTTCTGCTGGTGTATCCAGCGTGCACATAATGGGATCCACCTGCTACCAGACAAAGCAAGGAAAATAAAAAGCCGTCCATTGTGCCTCTGAAATAGCTGCAATTAACAAAAAAAAAAAGACACTAGCAAAGAGCTGGATTCATTTCACTAAGGCCACAGGAGACAGCTTGAAATATGCCAACATGCGCAGAGTGAGGCCACCTAAGACACAAACCTAATTAGGAACCAGCAGTCATCCTGCAAGATGACATGCAAAATGGATAAGACACCGATTTTCTCGTCTCTTCTCATTTTTCTATAGGGTTTTGTACCAGGCCCGTCACTGTAGAATCTGAGCACATTCCAACAGTGCATTAAGCAATGTGATGGAAGGGCTGGCAACCTGCTCGGAGATGCTGAGAATGCAGCAGCCTGGAATTTCCAGGCAAAGAAAGCAGCTAATGCCATCACCCCCTTGCAGATTTAGCAGCCAGATGGGGATGCCCCACCCCAGAGGCCTGGGTAGGATGAGTGGATCCATGCCAATACCAGAGCCCATTCTATGGGGGGCAAAGTGTAACCTTTACGTTGAAATGCTCCCAGTTAATATTAAGGATGCAATAAAACTCACCTTCGTTTTCAGGTTCGAGACGCTAGGCCGGTTACAGAAAAATTATTTAGCGGAGGACCGCTAGGTGACACTTCAAATGCTACAACCAAACGATAATCAAAAGGAAAATGATCCGTAAAACAAACAGGCCTGCAATGGCTGCTTACAGGATCCTACAGCTATACTTACATTCAAAGAGCCTATCAGTGGGTGATCGGTCCACTGACACCAGAGTGAAGTATAGCCTTAGAATCCTGGAACCTAACGGTACCCTGGGGATGTTAATTGAAGATCTCCTGAAATTTAGCCAGGCAGCTTCTTTTATAATTTATTAAAATACTAATTAACATTCAACTGCCCCTTGCCATAATTATATTTCCACCACCTCTTTACATTACGCAGTATTTAAATTAACATCTGCCCCAAAGTCCTTCCCATACTATCAGTGTAGATCGCATGTTAATAAACCTCTCGAAAATTCCTAAAAACCTTGCTCAAAGCAGTTATAACCAAAACAGAATGGCAACATAACCTCAGGTCATGTCCTTGCTGACTTCAGTTTTCCCATGGTACTGTCTCTCGCTTGTCTGTAACTTTCTTCCACTAGCAACTTCTGTTTCCCACACTCCCCAGCACACATGGTAACTTAAGCCAGAACCTAATTTCTACTTATTTCTTGATCAAACCCAGTCTATAGGCTACAAAAGCCATTCTATTTTCAGCAGTTACTAAAACACCACCCTCCTGAAGCATATACGTTGCTGAGTTCGAGCTCAGCACAGGACCAGTGGGCTGACCATCGTGGGTATTTATTTGAAGTTTCACCTGGTATTCAGTGGGAGGAATGCAGAATTTACAAGGGTTATTCCTTTACAGGGCACTTCAGCAGAACCCCAAGCTCTGAGCACCCCAGAGTTTAGGGAGGGTTGAAAGACTGTTCCAGATGTGCTGCAGCTTCTCTGGTGTCTTGGTCTGTTACTCTGCACTCTGATGCCAATCAGAGGCCTTGATCTTGGAATACCATCCATGGAGGCAGGTCCCTGAAGCCACACAGGGCCCTATTGAGGGCCTGCATGTTTGCAGGCATGCAGTATTGAGGTCTTTGGTGGCACCAGGTTACTTGAGGTTTATGCATGGCCTAGAAGATCATGTACTGCGCTAATACTCTGAAGACCTATGTTCTATTCCTCACTCTGCCACTGGCCTGCTGGGTGACCGTGGGCAAGTCCTATCCCCGCTCAGTGCCTCAGTTTCCTCATCTGTAAAATGGGGATAAGGATACCTTAACTCCTTTGTAAAGCATGTAGCGATCTACTGATGAAATGATGTATGGTTTAAAAAAGAGCCGCAACAACACACACTAACTGAATGGTTTCAATTTTTTTAGAAAAATGTTTCATTCAAGTTTGGGTGAAGATTTAGGTTTATCCTTCTTTTAGACGAGCTTGATCGTGTGGGGAGCATAGTGCATTAGAAGCTGTTGCAGCTGGGGCTGGGGTAGAAGGAAAGGTGCAGAGAGTCTTTCGGCTGGTTTCCTGCTCTGATGCAGAGTTGCTGTCTGGCAGAAGCGCTTGGGAATCAAGCCAGCAGGAAATTAAAATCCCTGCTGACCTGAGTTTGAGAAACAGCGATGACCCTAAAGCTTGGATCCAGAAGTGCAGGGCTGTTTGGACTTGGGAGTTGCGGCTGGGCTATATCTAAATAGGAAAGTAGCAGAAGTCTTACGCAAATGCCTGTTCTTGCGCAATTTGCATCCCTAAGAGCATCCCCTCTGAGTGTGTCTCCAAACTAAATTGCTTGTCCCCCAAGAGAAGTCATGTGGCAAAGACTGGATTTTCTCTTGGACTTTTGGTCACGTCTATTTCATGGCTATGCCAGGATCATCAGCTTACAACATGAAATGGAATATACTGAGAATCCACGCAGAGGCCCTACAAGAATGGGCTAAATGGGTGTATTACACAGATACACCCCTTAAACACCAAACAGAACTGCTAGCCCTTAATCTGCTGGCATTCTTCAAGACTTGCTAACCAATTTAAAAAAGCTAAGAGCAGAAAAAGATTCTACTCAGACACTACAGTAAGGGGCAACAGTCTGAAACTGTGAGCTAGAAATGCCATGCATACCGAATCTTTAAAGAGAGAGTATTTTGCTTTTTTATTTGAATCCACCCCAGAGCAGTGAGAAATAAACTACACAATTCTACATGCTCCGCCGTCCTCTTTCCGTATTTCAAATGAATAATAGATAAAGGAATCACTTTATTTAAAGAGAATGAGTTGAATGGAGTTTGCTTTAAAAAAAAAAAACAGGGGGGGGGGGCGGGGGGGAACCACAGACACCCAGCAGCTCATCCCTGATTGCTATTCTAAAAGAAAATTCCTTTTCATTTATTATTGAAGTAAATTAGGTTGATTGTCGGAAACTTCTGTGCGAAGTGAAAACGCTTCAATTGTGACTTTCACTGAGATGAATGTATTTAATTTACCCCTTTGGAATATTCGGCAGCCATTCAGAAGGCCCCGTGCCTGTGAACTGCTCCATCTCCTGGCTCCGTGGTTGTGTCTCTCAAGCGAGGAGGCTGCCAAGTTTAGACTGAGAGCTTTTTGATGGCTCTTGCTTTGTCTGTTTCCAGGGGCATCTTGTCTATTACCCACCTGGACCTGCTAGGGAGTGGGGAGCTGATGCGAGTTGTTGTTTTCCCCTTCCCATCCTGGCAGTGTGACACGGAGGCAAAACAACAAAGTTCTTGCCAGGCCTTTCGGCGCCAGGAAGCTGCCTGAATTCCATTCAGAGAGCAAAGGCACCGGACCAAAGCGGGTGCAGCTTCCAGATTGGGTTGAGCAGCGATTTTCCTCCATCAGACCTGCCTGCCTGCGAGACAGCAAACATCAGCGGGCGCATGATGAATCAATAGTCAAAGTAAAACCCAACCTGCCTCTTTTCCATTAGCCTCCTTTCCAGCAACTCTGCAGGGCCGTAATACATAATCACATCAAGAGAGGCAGAAGGACTCCAGAGCAAGAGTGGACGCCAGTTAGTTGGATTTTGTGACCACGCACATACAGCCACCAACTTCGGAGTGAGGCAACTGTATGCCAAGAGGTTCAGGTACAGCACAGGACAGTCGAAATCCTGACTGACAAACTTCCAAAACTGATTGGGGCCTTGGTTCTGACATGACTTACACCAATATAATTCCATTCACTGGGCTCTGCAAAGCATCTGTGTGTACCCCACATGGGATCTCAATGGGACAATGTGGGCTTGAGAGGCCAATTAACACACCACGCCGCACCTGGAGCATGGGCAAGGCTTAGCAGAGGGTGAAATCCGGCTGGGTGCACAGAGGAAGTTGAGAACAGAAGGGGACAGTAGGCAGAGAATGAGGAACTCTGCAGTCACCTTCTGGGATTAGCGTAGTGAGACATGGGGCAGAGGAAGTGCTGGCCATCAACAAGTTTAGGCTTGAAATAAGATGAAGGTTTCTAACCATCAGAGGAGCGAAGTTCTGGAGCAGCCTCCCAAGGGGAGCAGTGGGGGCAAAAAACTGAACTGGCTTCAAGAGCTTGATAAGTTTATGGAGGGGATGGGATGATGGGACTGCCTACGATGGCGTGTAGCCAATCTGCAACTACCTGTAGGAAAAATCCCCAATGGCTGGAGAAGGGAAACTAGATGGGGAGGGCTCTGAGTTATTACAGAGAATTCTTTCCCAGGTGTCTGGCTGGTGGGTCTTGCCCACATGCTCAGAGTCTAACTGATCACCATATTTGGCATCAGGAAGCAATTTCCCCCCGTGTCAGACTGGCAGAGACCCTGAGGGTTTTTCACCTTCCTCTGCACCATGGGGCCCGGGTCACTTACAGCTTTAAACTAGTGTAACTTATGAATTCTCTGTAACTTGAGGTCTTTAAACCACGGTTTGAGGACTATAGTAACTCAGCCAGAGGTTAGGGGTCTGTTACAGGAGTGGGTGAGTGAGGTTCTGTGGCCAGCAATGTGCAGGAGGTCAGACTAATGATCATGATGGTCTCTTCTGGCCTTAAACGTCTATGAATCTATGAGGAGTCTGGCAGGAGGCCAGGGGAGACACAGAGCAACCACTGGGATGGAGCAGGGTCTGATGGGAAGTCCTGACAAAAAGGCAAGAACTGGTATTCAGTGAGGAGCAGAGCAGGAAGAACTGAGAGGTCAAGCCCAAGGAGGGCAGACATGGGTGTATGTTTATAATGCATGGGTTGAGTCTGTTAGGGGATTCCAAGGGAGGGTCCTGGAGTCCTAGCCCTGGGACAGGTTAACCTAGAGAGGTTGTGGGGGAGAAGGTCTGAGACAGGCTGGGTAGGAGGAAGCCCAGGGAAACAGCAGCAAGAAGATAAATGGAGCAGACCTTGGCTGCTGTTACAGGGTCCCTGGGCTGGAACCCGGTGTAGTGGGAGGGCCTGGGTTCCCCTACCAGTCACTGGTACTGTGGGGTGAAGGGTCCTGAGAAAGAGATAAGGATCTTCAAAGCCCTGAGACAAGAGGGCTCCAGGACCATGGGGCCCAGAACTGCGGACGAAGGCCATTTTCTTTTGTACTGTCTGTTGTCCTGGAAGGGGTGGACTTAAATCGTGAGCTGGCTGGAGGGCCAAATTTTTCAAATGGCTTCAAACCAGCTAGTAAATTGCCACATAAAAACTGTGTACAAGCAGCTTTGTGTGTTTTCATTAACTGCAGTCAATAACCACATCAGCAAACAAGCATTTGCACAAGCCGGGGCTCAGAGCACCTAAGTACCCAATTCTGGTGGATTTGTTTTTTTTTGCAGGCACAGCAACTGCACACCCAAAACCGGAGATCACTTTTTGTTTTTTTCAGGACTGGGGCTAGTAGCAAGAACCTTTCAAGGACAGTCTTTCCCATTGTGCTGCTGATGGTCCTTCTTTCAGTCACACCTGGAATCTGCAAATGCAGAAGAAAATGATAAAAGAATGGAGCGGGGCGTTAGGGGAAGGGAGTCAACTGAGTTTTTCCTGATTTCAGGGACTTTGGTTCAGTTGAATTTCAGAAACCTGGTGTTTGTACTGCAAATCCCTAATGAGGGGCTCAAGTTGCAAAATTCAGATCAATATTTCAAATGTGTGAGTGATCCAGAGTGTTTAGCTCTGGGATTGTGCTTTCCATGATCAATCCAGGGGCTATTTTCATAGCTTTTAAGGCCAGGAGGGGGCTTGCATGTATCATAGGCTTGGAATGTCACTCAGTTAGCCCTGTGTTGAGTCCTGTGACCTGTGTTGATCCACCTCACTGTTAAAAATCAGTAATTGTTTCTATTTGGAATTTGTCTGCCTTTAACTTCTAGCCACTATTATGCCTTTCTCCACTAGCTTAAAAGCCCTAGTGTTTTCGTCCCATGAAAGTACTTACACACAGTCATAAAGTCACCTCTTAATCTTCTTTTTGATAAGCTAAACAGATTGAGCTCCTTAAGTGTCTCACTGTAATACATTTTCCCCTAGCCCTTAAACCATTTTTGTGGCTCTTTTCTACTCCCTCTCCAGTTTTTCCCAAGATCCTTTCTTTAAAAATGTGGCTATTGGGGAAAAATTGGAGAGGCCTCTGATTTGCAAACTGCAGCTCTGAGTTTGGATTTCAAACCCCCAGCAGAGTTCAGATGAGAGGAGGCTTGTATCCTGGGCCACCGCTCTAAAAATCCTACTGCTAAATACAGAGGGAGTCTAGCTAATGCTGGTGCTAAAGTGAAAAATGAAGCATTGTGTTTTTAAAAATGTAATAGAATTTAAATTGCATTTTCTTTAATGAATGAGTCACCCAATTATCACGCACTGTGCAGCCTGAACACCTGTGCCCAAGATTTCAAATCGCTAGAGAGATTTTTATTTTTAACAATATTTATTATTATGAGTGTTATCCCATTAGATGAAATCAGCTAAAGATGGAAGCTGCATTCATTGACAGCATCAAAGCAACTGTGGTTTATGGTGTTCTCCAGATGCTCCAGTTTCACGAGGGTGCCAGCGCTGCTATTGGCACGTGCCCCAATAGATTAATAATAATAATAACAGAGTATCATCGATTTCCAGAGTAGTTTTCCTCCTGGAGGATCCCAAAACACTTTGTAAGCTGGGGCCAGAGTGGGTTTTCATTTGCAAGCGAACGCTGGCCCTGTCTGTCTTGAATCAGTGTATCTTCTGGCCAGGCTGACCCCGTCCCTTCTGGGTTAGTTCAGTGGCTCCAGCTAGCTGTGGGGCTCCATATGGAAAAGAACATTGATACTTCCCCCATCTCAAGCAGATGTACCGCCAGGGTCCCATTGCCACACTAAGAGCACCTCAAACCTTGTACGCAGGCAAGAATCACTTCACAAACCAGAATCACTCTGGGGTGACACCCATTTATCCGTGTACAACAAAGCAGCAACAACTGTGTGGGACAGGAGGTGAAGACGACAGACATGAGACCTGGGAAGAGCAAGGAGTTCAGACGACTATACTGAAATGTGCCAGAGGCGCGTGGGCTTTTAGGACAATAAGTGTTAAGTGGATTTCCTGGGGAATCCCTTTTATGCAAAAAAAACATCCTTTTGATGCTATGCCCTAAGGCGAGGCCCATGATTGTTACTAGAGATTGGAGGTTAAAGGCCCAAGTTGTATAAAGAAACAGCTGAACTGTCCAGTTGGTGTCTGGTTCCTGGTATAAAAATTGACGTTAACTTGTAACCAAGGGGACAAACCCAGCTGTGGGGTTTGAAAGACTGATACCTACGGGAGCTCTGTGTTGGAGTCGGGGTGACCTCTGGTAAGCTTGTAGCATGCATATAGATTCTTTGATTGTTCATTTTGTATACGTCTTCCCTGTAATGCTTTTGCCTGAAGAAGAAATTCAGTTTTCTTGTGAAGGGCGGCTGGTAACTAGTGTACTCTGTTATAACCCCTGGAGAAAGAGTTAACCACAGGTGTTGGACCCTGGTCAGAACTGCTAGGGAAATCACAGTGTGATGCAGAGGGTGTGCAAACCTCAACCTCTGGACTGAAGGGAGAGAATTGCAGGTTTCTGTCCCAAGAGAGGTAGGTGAAGGCTGGGAAGCCTAAAATCTTAAGCAGGTGCCCTCAAGGAAGATGCGGGGGCAGTGTCAAAGATGCAGTAAACCCTGGAACTGTGACATTGTCTTTAATTGAAACTGCAGGTGGTGGTGAAGTGTGTGTGTTGTGGGGGAGGATTAGATTAACTGGATATTGACTGAGCCCCTAGAGAAGATACCCCTTGCTCACTTGATAAGTGTTAAAGGATCATTAATGATCCCAAGTGGCTCAAGCTTGATTAGGACTGTAAAGTTGAAGTCTATTTGATTGAACATCAGTGTCACCGTGTGGGATGGCCCTCTAAGGGAGTTGGGTTTAGCCTTCCTTGGGACTAATCAGCTGCTTCCCAGATGATGGGTCTGAAGCCAAGGAAAAGATGAATGAGGATCAGGTGACCTGAAGGTTGAGTCAGATAAAAGAGCCAGCAGTCAACTTGGTTAGAGAGCAACACTGGCAGGAAATAAGTAGGTGTTTGTAGGAGGCCTTGCCTTAAGAGAAAGGACCTGCTCTATGTGTTCGATTTATGTTGGGCTGTTTTAAGAAATAAACCCTGCTCTGAAGCAAAGGACTGAAATTATGGGGCTGTTTGGAGCTCTGTGTGATGTACGGGCTGACTCGCATGCAGTCAGGCAATCAAAGGGACACTATGACCTCCTGCAAAGTAAGGGTGTAGAGTTGAATGACTCTTCCATTGTGAGTGGAGTCACTGGGCCATAGGCACTGGGCTCCTTTGAGAGAATGGCACTTGCATATTTGGGTAGAGGAGAAATCCGACAGCATTTATAATAAATATGTTATTTGTAAGTATTTTGTGTAACTCCTAGGCCAGGAATAGCAGAGGGGTGCCGTAGGGTGGGATTTAAAGCTATTGGAAGAGCTGGGGGGGTGCCCAGATCTGAAATAGCAGGGGATGCTGGTGCGATGCATTGGCAGAGCTAGGTGGCGTTACTTGTATTGTACCTTTATTCTGAACTGGTGACTAGAACATTGGGCTGAGAGTCCGGAGCTGTGGGCTCTATTCCTGGCTCTGCTACTGTGTCACCTTCGGCAAATCACTATACCGATTTGTGCCTCAGTTTCCCCTCCCACCCTTTGTAAACTCTCTTGTGGTGTGTTTGTACAATGCCTAGCACAAAGCCAAGCCAGTTTTGGTTGGTGCTGCTGTAACACAAATATCCTCACCTCCTTTTATGAGCCTTAAATCCACCCAACTTTGATAACATTTATTAAAAAACCCAAACAAACATATAGAGTTTGCTTTTTGAAAAGAAACTGAGATGACAATTCTGCTGGTTATTCCAAAGAAACCCTTCTCGAGCATCGAACGTGTTAGGGAATAAAACCCCATATGCTGAGATGGACAGACTGCGATAGAGCATAACCCCAACAAGCAGGCTGAGTCAATGCACACTGCATGGCAGGTGAAGACAAAAGGTGTAATTATCCCAGTTCCCCTTGTTGTTTGTGTGCTGGCAGTTCTTCTGCAGACCAGAGGGCTGAACTGCTGTGCTGGTGCACCTCCCTCTTTAAATAGCGCCTTGGAAAACGCAGTAGCAGCTATATCTTTCCTTTCTTTCTACTGGGTTTTGTTCGGTTGCTTGGTATTTTTAGCTTATATTTTGTTAGTGAATATATATCGTGGGTAGTTTCAGAATTATTTCCATGGTGCTCTTCGTGCAGATGGTGATTGCAAATCTTGGGCTGTGCAAAGAGATGCAGCCCCATGTGTCCCAAAGTGTGCAGGCCTGTGTGTGTGTGTGTGTGTGTCTGCATACAGAATAGGGTTGTGTGCATACAAAGGTGTGTGTGCAATTTTGGAAAGTGGATTGGGACACCCATCTAAAGAGAACCTCCACCACTTGCTGGAGAGGAGGAAATAGCATTTGGCAAGAATAATACAAATGCATCCGATCTTGCAAACCTTCACTGGAGCCAACGACAGAGAATCCATGCTGGATTCACTCTATGCCCCATGCATGCAGGGACAGGACTTTGAGAGTCTAGTCAATGACATGTGGATACCCGCGTGGCACAGAAACGGACGATAAAACTCATGTATTATGGCGTGTCAGTGCCTTGATTTAAGGAGCTCCCAGTAACCTAGGATGAAACATTGTAATAGCTCTTTCTGGGTCCCTATGGCCACAGCTCATTATAGGGCAGTGCCTGTCTATTGTACATTAAACTCACTTCACTGTTTCTTAGTCATCCCCACACTACCAAGTCTAGGCACACACAAGGGCACAATCCTCCAGGTTCTCTCAAGCTTCTCTTCTGCTCGGCATCAAATCAGCTTGCCTCAAAGTTCAGCCCTGTTCAGCCCTCGGTGGGTGGGAGTTACTTTCGGCCCATCTCTAGTATAAAGAGCAAGGCTGCGTTTTTCAGTACTACCCTCGGATTTGGCTTCCATGTTTGGCTGCCCAGCTTTGGCCTGGTTTTCTAAGAGTTGGGCGGCTATCACTCAGGTCAAATTCAGTGGGAGCTCAAGGTGCTCAGCACCTCTAAAAACCAGGCTCAAAATCAAGGCACCTGGAGTCACAAACCCTTTCTGAAAATTCGGCTCTAAATCAAGATGTTCACGTTGTAACAACTGTCGCTGCAACTGGCCTGCTTGCTGGCCATCTCAGCAGAGGGGCCAAGGATTCAACGGGCCCTAGACCCCAAACTCCTCTCATCCTCCAGCTCAGGACTGAGGGGCATTAGCACTGAGGATATGGGGGAAGCTTTCATTGCAACTACCTGTACTGTACCAGCTCGGTGGGTAGAGAACTTGCCCTCCAGAGGCTGGAAGGTTAAATCTTTTCTCCGTGCTGACCTCACTCAGAAATGGTTACCAGAACCACTAGCAGTCAATAAACTCTCTCAACCTTAGTTCAAGCAGGGACCATCTGTTTTGTACAACACTTAACTCAATGGGGTCCTGTTCCATGACTATAGTCATACAAATAACAAACCATATTCAGAACTAATGTCCTCTTCACATCTTTTAGGCTGGACTCACTGGACCTGTGGATATGCCAGTTCTTTTGCCGGGGTTGCCTGAGTTTTCCTTATCTTCTGCGCAAGATCCCATCTCCCAGGTACAATAGCACGTATGACTGTATATGTTGATTTAAAGGCGTGGAAATCAGTTCTTTATGCAGTACGTTTAAAAAGACTTCCTGCGTTATGCTTTAAACATTCGTGTGGTGCAGAGGATATCTGTATAGTGAGAGTGACTTCAGCTGACCTAACAAAATCACCATTTAGGTAGCCATATTCCATCCAGATTTCAAAGCTCTTCTAGAGAGACCTTCAAACAGGGAGAAGGGTTTGTTTCAAGCTTAGTATATCTGGAGCCTATCCTGGTTTTTGCTTACCTTTTGCTGCCTAAATTACTGGAAGTAATATATGAAATCCTTTGTAATTCCTAGAATAGATCTACCACTCATTAAAACCCTCTTTGCCTTTTATTGCCCATTTTTCATCCAGCCGTTAGGGCTAATTGGGGAGCATAGAACAACTGCCTTTCAGGGTCGAGTGAAATCTGACTCTACAGCACTAGTTCAAATGCAGACCTCACATTCTGAAAAGGCTTTAAAGGTATCATCAACTTTTTTTTGTACGAGGGCCGGAAGGAATCATCTGTCACCCTCAAGAAATCCTGACTATCAGGCAAAGAAAATAATATTTCCTCACAACTGAAAAGTCCTGAGATCTCAGAGACTGTTTTTCACTTTTAGGTTCATAAGCATTTCTATACAGAGCCCTTCTCTTTCAGGGCAAAAATTTTCCCCTACCTCCTGTATGTTCTCTTTGTAAGTGTTTCATTTTTGCCTCACATTGGTACTTAAAATACAAGGAGAGTCTTGTTAATAACCGGACTGTGATACCCTTACTCCATAAGTATCCCCACTGATTTTATTGGGACTTTCAACATAAAAGGTATCCCAATCTGACCCTAAGCTTGCAAGCGCCTATCAGTGGCTTGAGTGCACGTTGCAAAGGTTGCACTTCTCAGCTAATGCCCCCAAACTCCTTCCTTTTTTTTCTCTCTGTTATTTGGAAACGTGTGCCGTAGAACACTGGGTTCATAATTTGTGTCATACGTGCAAGCGTTGGATACCAAGTGTGGTGATCTGCCACCACGCTAACTTTTGCTCTCGTGGCTTGTTCCAAAGCCCATTGCAGTCAGTGGGAGACTTTCCACCAACTTCAATGAGCTGTAGACCAGTCCTTGGGCTCTTCATGTTAGTAGGATAACTTCATGATCTGGGTATGTAAGGTTTGAACAGACACACACTATTTGCCTTGTGCCTGCCTCCATTTCATCCTAGTGGAGAGGGCAGAGGACTGTGTGTCAGGAAACCTGAGTTTTAATCCTGGCTTTGCCACTGATTTGTGCAATCTTGGGCAACGCACTTCTCTGGGCCTGGTTCCCCTCCCATCCCTTGCCTGTTGAGACTTTAAGCAGGGACTGCCTCTTACTTTGTGTTTGTGCAGTGCCTGGCACCGTAGGCCCTGGCCCTAGGTTAGGCCCCTCAAGCACTATTGTAATGCAAATAATATCATCCCTTAGATTGTAAACTCTCTGAGAGGGAAACTGTCTTTTTGTTCTGTGTTTGTACAGCGCCTAGCACAGTGGGTCCTGGTCTGTGACTGGGCTCTAGAGGTGCTACCACAATGCAACTAATACAGAAGAAAGAGAACAGAATAAAGGGGAAAGGAGAACGAAAGAGAAATGGAAGAGGAAAGGCAGAAAGAGAAAAGGCCTGGGGGGGGAGAAATCGAGGTAAATAAAAAGTGAGAGGGAACTGATAACATTTAAATGAATCCTAGGTTTTGTAGGGTTTTTTTATTTTGAATCACTCGATGCAGTGTGCTTGCCATCCAATTCCATCCCAAACACCCTAGACTGAAAATAAAGTGCTACTCAATAGGCAGGAGAAGTTGGCATTTCATTCACTGACTGTTCTGATAGCAGCTGCTAATTATTCCAGTGTTGTTCCTCCCCGCCCCACTGGAATTATTTGAAACAGACTAGTCCCAACTCCCCCATTCACTTATATATGTCGGTATCCTACTGAAAGTTCAATAGGATCCCATTTAAATTGCTCTCGCCTTCCCCTGGCGTCTCCCCTCTCCATTTTGCTGATGATACAGCCGCACGGCAGGGAAGACAGGCTACAGCATCTTGTGCTAACGTAAACAACAACGTCCAACTGAAATAGGGAGAGAAAAATTACTTGCTTGTACTCCTGCGCTCTTGACAAGAGCTGTGTTTTTCCCTCCATCTACTGCATTCAGTTTTCTCCTGACTTCAGTGGACAGGTTACAGAACTAATCTCTCACGCACTTTGAGCCTGCTGTATAACACAACCAACCACTAAAGACATGGGGGTGGGGAGACAGGAGAGAGGAAGAAGGAACATGCAGCGAATGCAATTAGCTTGGGACAGTAGGATGATGGAGGGAAGCAAAGAGCCATATGCATAGTCCTAAAGCACTGGAATTCCCCCCGCCAATGAATCCTGCGCCTCCCAGGGCCTCCGTTGTTCTCCTTTCGGCAGCTAAAGGCTGGGAGATGTGGATTTAAAAAAATCTACAGATGCATTGCAAGCCCTTGAACTGCATCTTCGGCACAGAAAGTGCTTTGTAATATTTTTTTTTTCTCTGCCTTCTGCAAAGCTCAAAGAATCCTGTAGCTGGAAACTACTAAAGATTTTCCGATAATTAGAAGATGGGCCATAATCAGACCCGGCCTAAAAGCTGGTGCAACCCCTGTGGATTTCCAGGGCATAACTGGGTCCTGAGTTTTGGTGGTGGCGATCTTTTAGTTTTTGTTTTGTTTGTTTGTTTTTTTTTATCTCCACTTTTCTAGCATCAGAGTAAATACGTTCTCAACGCCCTCTTAAGGCTTTCACTCCCAGTACTGAGTAATCTTTATTAAATAAGTTTCTCTTGACCCCATAACAGCCAAGCTGATCACAGTGAAGCCAGCAGGTTCTGAGCTCCCAATTTCGCCACTCAAGCGAGGTCAGTATCTGAATCCTAGGCTCTGACGGACCAGGAAAGAACACCTAACTAGCTATATTTACATCCTTTGGAGATGGGATGAGAATGACTACAGAAATGTAGCATCTAAGACTTCAGAGCAGTCCCTCTGCTGCACACCATGGCCACTTGGAACGTCCTTGCAATAGTAAGGCTAGAACTTGGATCGTCCTACTGTAAAAGCACAGACCCCTGCCCCTTGAGCTAAAAGAAACTCTCTTTGAGCACTATAAAGCCTATGACACACAGGTCAGCATCTTCTGATTCCATTCAGTAGAGGACAGTGACACTATATGTGAGAGGGAGAATGTGTATATATAATTGCACATACAATAGCCAGTTAGTTTTCTAATTAATATTTATATTACAATTAGAGCTGTACATTTAGGTCCCATGGAAACCTGAATACAGCCCCAAATTGCATTATTCAGATAAACACAAATATCTCAGTATCATTTTGTCCACAGGCTTTTTAAATGCCACAATGTCATATATGGGGCCAAAGATGACCCAAGAGTTAGTCTTGCTATGGGGACTGCACCATCTAGGTACAGAAATAGTGCCAGATCTTCTCTTCTCTCCATATTTTAAACTAGCTGCCATAAAGGAAGAGGATTTTATGTTGCAGTTTTATCCTCTTCTGTTATGTTTCTATCATCTCTCCCAATCGAAGGGAGCAATAGCTGGATGAGAGACCTCCAAGAACTTCTTATAGCTAGGTTATTGGAGTATTAGCATGGGGCACTCTTCCCTCTGAGTGTTGAACTTATTTTCCCAGCAAAAGATCAGGGCCACTGTGCTGCAGTTTGGATGAGACGTAGACTAAGTCGTCACTCATGCAGAACTGATCAAATAATGGAATTTCTGACCTGCAGAGATTTTAATATTTCCAAAGTTGTTTTCGTCCCCATTTGGGATGAGAAGTTTGAAATAGAAAAATGTTATTGAGGAGCGAAAAGTTCCATAAAAATTTGATTCGGAAACATCGATGTCGGAACATTCCTGCACCAAAATGCTTCATTATGGGTGAATGATCATTTTTGTCTGCCTGAGTTGCCCCATTGCTTTACGGGAGACAGCAGCAGCTCAACCACACGGAGAGACTGTGATGCATCATGGGAGATGCAGCCTGGCTGAGGAGAAGAGCATGTAGGGGAGAATGGGGTAATGGGAGACCTGGAACTACAACTCCTATAAGACACATGGTAGCTCAGGCAGACTCAGACCGTCAACCTGACATGAAATGTTTTGCTTCCATTTTTCCTGATGGGAAAATTCCCCCCAAATCTATCCCCACCCCCACCCCCCATATGGAAAACATTAATTTTGATGAAACCTCATTTTCGGATATGGGGAACAGGTTTGGCTTGAAATCTTTTGACCAGCCTTCTGCTGTGACACCTTGCATAAGAGCAGTGTTAGCCACAGAGATCTTCCACAATCCCAGCTTGGACCATTACTTTCTGGTTAGCTATTTCCCGCTGTGGTTTGGATTGGTAGTGATAGCTTCCTTTGCTTCCTGCCCTAAACCGTCGCTCATCATTGCTGTTATATATCAACATATGTGCAATGCGCCCAGCCATTTCATGGCATCGTCATCAGCCAGGTGGAGAGTCGGTAGCCAACAACCAAATAAGTCAGTGGGAACTCATCAAGGAGATGCGACGTAATCTGAAGTTGATTGCAGATGCATCACGGGTCAATATAAAAACCCCATTTAAAGAGATTGGCCACACAGTTGCCCTGTCCAGTTTGAAATCATTTCAGGGATGGCCACAGGTGCCTTGGCAGATCAAAACCTGGTGGACAGATAGTTGGGTCAATGATGAAAGAGTGATCAATGCCTGTCATCGCTGACCAGTGGTTGCATCAAGCACATTCCACTGTCATGTCATGTGGCACAAATTATCATAAAAGGCGTCTAGAAGACAGACGAGCAGGCGGGTGGTTGAAGTACAAAGGTGGGTCACTGGTATCGCAGATCTTGGCCAGCAGCATGACAAAAGCCTTCTCATGGCAAATACGGGGCGGTGCCATATTACTAAGTATCGGTAGCTGTGGCAACAGAGTTTCCCATAAAGTCCCAGTAAGAATACACATGGCTTTGTTCAGATCTACATCAACCAGCCTCATGTGAAACGAGCGACCCCAGACAGGAGCACAGTACTTTGCTGTTGAATAGCAGAGGGCAAGGGCTCATGTTCTAAGCATCCGGGCACTCGCACCCCAGGTTGAACCAGCCAATTTTCCGAGCAGGTTGTTCTGAGCGCTGACTTTGACTCCCGTCTTCCTCAAGTGGGTGCGGCATGTTAATGACCTAGCCCATGTCACACCAAGGTAAACCAGGTTTGGATCATGCTGCAGGCATGAATCCTGGTCATGTGCCTTCTGACTGCCACCCCAAGGTATCCCCATCCTTTGACTTTCAAGCCATTGGACTGGGGTGTCGAATTCTTCAGCTTAATGTTGAGGGCCAGTCAACAGCTAAACACATTAGGCCATTGCTGCTGATAATCTGTTGCCATCTCCTGCTCCAGAGGTGGCTGCATTTTGGTGGTGATGAAGCGATCCTTGTGTTCAGGATGCATTTCATTTGGGATGAAAGGCACTGTGCAAATAGTCTACTAATATAGACTCCCAGCTGGGAGTCATCAACATCAATGGAGCTACACTAATTAACCCCAGCTGAGTATATGATTCCATTGAGTTCAATAGTGCTGATTTACACCATCTGGGGATCTGTTCTGTTGTTGGTAGAGTGCTGGTGCCTTCTGAAATCAGGTTTCTAAGGATTAAAAAAAAATCATAATATTACAAATAGCTCTAGAGGCAACTTTCATAGCGCTTCTCAGGGCAGTTCCTCACTCGAGCTGAAGTGCTTGCTCAGAATTTATAGAGCTTTACAAAGGAGGGCAAGTATCATCATTCCAGTTTCCAGATAGGGAAACTGAGGCAAGAGGTCTATGTGGTGATTCACACTAGGAAGCGAGTAATAAACATAGGGGGATGAGACCTTTCTTTCCTTCTCCTTACTTTGACCACCATTCTCTCCAAGGGCTAGGAGACCACAGGTGCTGTGTTCCCTAGAAAGGAGTATAAATATACAGGGAGAAAGAGTGCCTGGCACATCTCACCACCAAGCGGTGGAGTATGCACAGGGCAGTGAATATCACTCTATCTCCTCAGCCCCTTTCTCTGCAGTTTCCTTGGCCATGGGCCAGATCCTTCCTCACACGTCCACTCCCTGTGGGCTTGTTGCTTCTATGTAATCCCTGAATAAATATACATCTAATCAACTGGAAAGCATGAAACAGAAGCAGCGAACAACAATAGAGAACTCTCTTGGGATTAGCCATCAAAATTTGCCATCCTCTCAGCGTCATGCCCTGCAGGGCAAGGTGGGCTGCCAGACAGAAGGTGTCGGTGGTGATCCCTGTCCTTACCTCTATAATGATGCTGAAAGATGGACCCTGGATCCCAGCACTCCTGCACTTCAGATCTAAAGCCAAGCCTCTTTAAGACAACCGACAAAACGAAGGGCCTTGTGGAGTCAACAGGGCTGTGGGCTCTCAGGAGCTGCTCAGCGTTTTGACAGAACAAGCCCTATAGATCTGGCACCGGCGATGTCCATAGCAAAACTCCCATTGACGTCACTGGGGCCAGGACGTCACCCCGGATCAAAACTGCCCAAAACTTTGGGAGAGTTCAGCTCCCCCAAGGGCTCTACAAATACTCCCTTATTCAACCTCATATCCCATCCTGGGAGGCAAGTTGGGAAGTATTATCATTCCCATTTCACCTACGGGAAGGATGGTAGTAAGAGGCAAGTGAAATTCCTTCGCCCCTGAGGGTTAGCCCTAGGGCTGGCCAGAAAACAATTCTGTTTTGCAAGCAATTTTGAGGATTCAAAACTGGTTTTGCAGTCTGATGTAGAATGAAACTGAGACCTTGCCAAAAAATGTGGAGAGGGACGCAGAGATCTCCTCCCCCTCATCCCACCCCCAGAATAGCTAATAATGGTCAGGGCACTCATCTGAGATGTGGGAAGCCAGGTCCAAGTCCCTGCCCTACCTAATTTGGAGGAAGGATGATATCAGTCTCTGACATCAGTGCCTTAACCACCAGCCTATTGGCTATTCTGGTGTGCGTGTGTGTTTTTTGGTTTCTCTCGCGCACCTTCCTGTCCCCCCGGGGGCGGGGGTCTCTGGTTTTGACAAATAATTCCATCCTGGACCTGAGAGACCTCCCCCAGTGTGTGTGTGTGTTTGGGTTTTTTGGTCCAAATTGAGACATTTCCATGAAACATTTTGGTTTCGATGAAAGAAGCATTTTTTGATGGAAAAAACTTGTCTCCCCCCCACGCCCCCAAAAACCAACAACAGCCTGCATAGTGCTCCTACATCTCTTGAGGTCATCAAAATAAAATGTAAATGGGACTAGGTGGCACAGAGACCGTGTAGTGCTCTACACAAGGGGGAAACTCTGCCAGAGAGGTTAGGCAGCCAACCCACCAGTCTCTGAGACACGTTGAGAACCCTGCTCCAAATTGGTGCTCCAGTCATGTCGCTTGCTTCTTATAAGTAAGCAATGGAGAAGAGGCCTTGCTGGCCCATACTCTGTGCGCCCTCTCTTTCAGCCTCTGGTACTTCAAAGATCATCATGTCCCTGAACGCTTGATTCATCATCAGTTAAATTTTAATGGAATATAATGATATGTGCTCAGTGCTACAGCTGCTAGTTCCTGGGTTTTTTGTTTTTTTTTAATCTCTGAAGCATTCCTTACAGCGCATTCCACTGGGGCTCCTTCTTAAGAGAGCCTGCAGTCCTGGCCTGCATGCATAATGCATTGCAGAGTTGTGTGTTAAGGACACAGAGAGAGAGAGAGAGAGAGAGACCCATTCCAATAAGGTATAAATCTATAGCCAGAGTGAGGGTGCTGACCCAGTGTCCTTTAATACATGGCCTGATTGTGTTTAATGTGCTTGGCTCTAATCACTCTGTAAACAGAAGTGATTTTGCTGACTTTGAGCTGGGGAAGCAATAACCAAGAAGGGAGACAGGATTCAGCAAACACTCAGAAATCCTGTTGGAAAGGGCTGGGGAAGTGCCATGGGCTTTGTGGCAAATGACCTTCCTGGCGATTAAGGGCAAATTAAATGGAAGCCCCAGCTCCATTTCTCTTTCCCTGTGTTCCTCCCTACCCCCTCATTAGTCTTCCATTCTCCTCTACCAGTGCATGCTCTTCCTTTCATACGACCCATTGCACTTGCATAGAACATTAGATGTCCTGTAGGGGACAAACCAACTTTTGTATAAATAACACACATGGAGAGCTGGGACTCGAACCCTGGTTGTTCTGCTCCAAAACACAGGCCTTGGTCATAGCTAACTGTAGTACGTGGTCCTTTATCTCTCTGTGTGGCAGCCACGGGAGAGCAACGTCATACTCAGTCGTAACCTAAAACCTAGTCCATTATGGGTCTGGTTTTCAAAGGCTGCAGCTCCTGTGGACATCAGCTGGGGCTGTGGGTGATTAGCAGCTCTTAAAAACCAGGCTCTGTAGAGCAAATTTTGAAGGACTCAGCACCCACAATCAGGACCAGATTTTCAAAAGCTCCCAGGAGAGCGACCGTTGTGCTGATCCTAGAAATGTAGGGCTGGAAGGGACCTCAAGACCATCCCCCGGTGCTGAGGCAGCATTCAGGATGAAGAATTAAGTATAATTATGGTCAGATTTTTCAGAAGACCCAGTAACCAGCCTCCTTTCAAAGCTGTTTCTGGTACAGAGGAGGGGACTGGCTCCTTGATCCATGCCCTCCAAGGCTAGCACTCCATGAACTGCCCATCATGGCCCAAATGCCAGTGGGTTGCAATGGAACCAGGAAACAGCAGCTGATGTGAGTATCTCTGTGCTAACACCAAGATAGGCCTAAACTGCCTCTCAGATTGGGAGTTGGAATGCCCAACAGTATGTGGATTTGGGGAAGAGTAAGGGGGCTGGTTTAACCCATTGGAGAGATGAAGGCCCTTGCAAAATGAAGGTCTGGATCTGGGTTCAGCTTCCAACTTTCCCCTTCAAAAAGCTCAGAGGTGCTTGGATGAGGCAGCAAAAGTTCCCAGTGCAGGTTGGCACCCAACGCTGCATGTTGGAGTATGTCTACAGTGCAGTTACGGGGTGTGATGGCAGCACGTGTAAACATACCCAAGCTAGATGTAATCTGCCTATCTCGCGTACCTATAGCAGTGAAGCCGCGACTGCATGCATAATTACTCACAGGGCTAACCCATGCTGAAGTGTCTACTGCCCGGGCTTCACGGCTTTGATACCTGACCTGGCTAGATTAAAGCTAGACTGGGTATGTCTCCTCAAGCTGCAATCACAATCATGGTTGCAGAGTAGACATACCCTTAGTTCTGGGCTGCAAACTGCCCAGGACTGGGCTCCCTGAGAGATGGAACAGTAACATTCACAGAACGGTGATTTTCAATAAGTCTTGGAACATCAGGGAAGTTCTGGAGGACTGGAACAAAGCTCATGTTGTACCACTGTTTAAAAAGGGTAAATGGGGTGACCTGGGTAATTATAGGCCTGTTAGTCTGACATTGATCCCGGCAAGATAATGGAGCGGGTGATTTGGGACTCAATTTATGAAGAATTAAAAGAGGGTGATGTAATTAATGCCAATCAACATGGTTTTATGGAAAATAGATCCTGTCAAATTAACTTGATATCTTTTTTTTTAATTATTATTTTATTTTTTATGAGATTACAATTTGGTTGATAAAAGTAATAGTGGGGATGTAATACACTTAGACTTCTGTAAGGTGTTTGACTTAGTACTGTGTGACATTTTGACTAAAAAAAAACTCGAATGATCTACAATTAACATGGCACACATTAAATGGCTTAAAAGCTGGCTAACTGCTAGGTCTCAAAATGCAATTATAAATGGGGAATCATCATCAAGCGGATGTGTTTTTAGAGGAGTCCCGCAGGGATCAGTTCTTGGCCTGTTGCTATTTGACATTTTTATCAATGACCTGGAAGAAAACATAAAATCATCACTAGGGTTACCATACGTCCTCTTTTTCCCGGACATGTCCGGCTTTTCGGCAGTCAAACCCCCGTCCGGGGGGAATTGCCAAAAAGCAGAACATGTCCGGGAAAATGGCGGCTCTGTTTAAGAGCCCGGCTGCCTGAACGCTACCGGCTTCGGGCAGCCCCGTGCCTGGAGACCCTGCGCCGCCGGAGCCCGGGAGGGGAAGTGCCCGGCTGGGGGCGCAGGGTCTGGAGGCACGGGGCTGCCCGAAGCCGGTAGCTCTCGGGCAGCCCGGCTCTTAAATAGAGCCGCGGGGACTGGAGCCTCCAGCCCCCGGGGCTGTGTGTAACTGACACACAGAGCCCCAGCCGCTGGAGGCTCTGTTTAAGAGCCGGGCTGCCCGAGCGCTACCGGCTTCGGGCAGCCCCGTGCCTACAGACCCTGCGCTGCCAGCGCCCGGGAGGGGAAGTGCCCGGCTGGGGGCGCAGGGTCCAGAGGCACGGGGCTGCCCGAAGCCGGTAGCGCTTGGGCAGCCCGGCTCTTAAACAGAGCGGGGGCGGCTGGAGCCTCCAGACCCCGGGGCTCTGTGTAACTGACCCAGTGTCAGTTACACAGAGACAAAGAGGAGAAAAGCCTCCAGCCCCCGGGGCTCTGTGTAACTGACACAGTGTCAGTTACACAGAGCCCCAGCCGCTGGAGGCTCTGTTTAAGAACTGGGCTGCCCGAGAGCTACCGGCTTCGGGCAGCCCCCTTGCCTCCGGACCCTGCGCCCCCA
The DNA here is from genome assembly GCF_027887155.1 of Malaclemys terrapin pileata. Taxonomy (NCBI): domain Eukaryota; kingdom Metazoa; phylum Chordata; order Testudines; family Emydidae; genus Malaclemys; species Malaclemys terrapin. Next base: position 23,345,015 of record NC_071519.1, read on the forward strand.
GCCGGGCACTTCCCCTCCCGGGCTCCGGCGGCGCAGGGTCTGGAGGCACGGGGGCTGCCCAAAGCCGGTAGCGCTGGGGCAGTCCGGCTCTTAAACAGAGCCTAAGAGGAGCAGAGCCTCCAGCTATGGAGGCTCTGCTCCTCTTCGGCTCTGTGTAACTTATACAGTGTATAAGAGTAACTTATACAGTGTTACGCAGAGCCGCCGGAGCCCTGGAGGGGAAGTGCCCGGCTGGGGGCACAGGGTCCGGAGGCAAGGGGGCTGCCCAAAGCCCGAGCGCTACCGGCTTCACGGTTTGCTGGGCAGCCTCCAGACCCTGCGCCCCCGGCTGGGCGCTTCCCCTCCCGGGCACCAGCTGCGCTGGGGAAGCGCCGGCTGGGGGCGCAGGGTCTGGGGGCTGCCCGGGAAACCGTGATGCTGGTAGCACTGGGGCAGCCCTTTCCCCCTGGCTGGGAGTGGGAGGGAGGAGGGGGCGGAGTTAGGGTGGGGGAAGGGGCGGAGTTGGGGCGGGGCTAGGGGTGGGGAAATGGGCGGGGCCATGGCCCGTGGAGGGTCCTCTTTTTTTATTTATGAGATATGGTAACCCTAATCATCACTGATAAAGTTTGCAGATGAGGCAAAAATTAGGAGGAGTGGTAAATCATGAAGAGGACAGGTCACTGATACAGAATGATCTGAATCGCTTGGTAAACTAGGTATAAGCAAACAATATGTGTTTTAATATGACTAAATGTATACATCTAGGAGCAAAGAATGTAGGCCATACTTATAGGCTGAGGGACTATATCCTGGGAAGCAAAAATTGGGGGTGAGGGTGAATGATCAGCTGAACGTGAGATCCCAGTGCGATGCTTTGGGCCAAAAGAGCTAATGTAATCCTGGGATGTGTAAACGGGAAACAAAAGCAGGAGTAGAGAGGTTATTTTCCCTCTATCTCGCACTGGTGTGATGGCTGCTGGAATCCTGTGGCCACGTCTGGTGCCCGCAATTCAAGAAGGATGTTGCTAAATTGGGGAGGGTTCAGAGAAGAGCTCCAGAAATGATCAAAGGATTAGAAAACCTGCCTTATTGTGATAAACTCAAGGAGTTCAATCTATTTAGCTTAACAAAGAGAAGGCGAAGGGGCAACTTGATGGGGAACAAATATTTAATAATGGGCTTTTCAATCTAGCAGAGAAAGGTATAACGCGAGTTGAAGCTAGACAAACTCAGACTAGAAAAAGGGCATACATTTTTAACGGTGAGAGTAATTAACCATTGGAGTAATTTATCCAGGGTTGTGGTGGATTTTCTGTCACTGACAATTTTTCAATCAAGAGTGGATGTTTTTGTAAAAGCGCTGCTCTAGGGATTATTTCAGGAAGTTGTCTGGCCTATGCTATGTAGGAGGTCAGACTAGATGATTGCAGTGGTCCCTTCTGGCCTTGGAATCTATGAATCTGTGAAACCTATGAACTTTTCTGAGCATGGTGCCTGGATTGGTCGGAATGTCACCCGGAGGTTCTGAACAGCCCGTATGGTAGAGTTTGCCCAGCCTAGCATGATGCCCAGGGTTCGATGCTTCCCGTGTCTCTGTGGTATGAGGAGCTATCACAATCTCTTCATCACCGTGCCTGAGCACGTCATTCCATCATGACGCACCTCGAGAGCAGCTGCTGCGTTCATTTGCTACCCACAGGACAGTGCAGGCTCTGTGGCTGCGAGAATGCCTTGGCAGTGATGTATTTACTACAATTACCAGCTCTCTTCCCAAAGGAGGGAAAAAAAAGATGAATAATATGTTTTGAAGGAGTCATGGCGTGAAGGCAAGAGAGGAGCTTGAGCCTGAACTTATGAATAACTTATAGGCTTCCTTCCTTCATGCAGTCACTCCATTTGGGCTTATCTTTCTGATTTGTAGGAGGCGTCATTAAAAGAACAAAACTCGCCGTCCGTGTACATTGTGTTTGGCCGTGTGTACCTGTGTGCTTTTGTCAGTGTGTCCTGATATGCACGTGCTTTTGTGCATGCAATCAGGTGTGTATTTGTACCTGTAGTTGCATGTTTGTGCGCAGGAATGCGTGCATTCAAAGGTGTGCAGATTTTTGGATGCATAGGTGTGTTTGTGTATGCATACACGTTTGTGTGGCAGTATGCATGACATTTGGCTGTCTGAATTAGGTACTTATCTGGCCGGCACTAGTGTAGTATCTGAGCACCGCACAATCTTTATCCTCACAGCACCCCTGTAAGGTAGGGCTGTGCGATTATCCCTAATTCCCAGTTGGGAAACGAAATGACTCACCCAACATCACAGGGGTGTGTGTGGAAGGGTGGCAAAGACCAGAGCTACAAAAGAACTCAGCACCCAACTGCTCCCCTGGTTTTCAGTGGGGACAAGGGTGGGAAGTCTCAGCGGGAAGTGCTGGGAGCTCACCCCTTTTGTTAATCTGACCATACAGCACAGTGGATATCACTCTGGTGCATATGGTTGGCTCCATCTCCCCACGCTCGGCGTGCTTAGCCTATTGGGTTTCACTCATGATTTCATCCCCGTATTTTCTGCTGAACTGGTTGCCTGCTGTTTTCCTTCTATCTTGCATAGAGGTGGTGGGAACTTGGAAATTTCCAACACTCTGGGAAATGTGTTTTCATTCCAATTTTTAAAATATTGCATTTTTTGGGGCCCTTTGAGATGTTCTGTTTGGCTCAGATCTCAATGTTTCATTGCAATTTGGCTTTTTATTGTACATTACAACATAAAACAAATGGTGAAATGAGAAGTTGTTTGGAAACGAAGGAAGTTTTTGACCTCCTCGAAATGCTTTGTTCTAAATTTTCTAAATAAAATGCCATTGAAGTTGACGTGTTCCAGCAGGGAGCTTCAATTTCAACAGACGGCATTTGCCAACAGAAAAAAAGGCTCCACTGGAATAATTTTTGCCCAGCTCTAATTTTGTCTCATTCAGTCATGTAGTGCAGCGGGGGTCTTCACGGCGCAGGGAAAGGGGGCTGGGTGTTTGCACTCATCATACTGAACCACAATAAAGAGCAGGATGAACTACCCTTCTCCCCACTCCTGCCTTGCTTCTCACTCCCTTCCAGGAGCTGGCACCTGAATAAGGCTTTTCACAAAGCAGGGTGCTGCCGCTTGTCCATTACTCATGCAATAAGAGGGTGCAAGTCACCATTAGGAGAAACAGTGTAGACTTGTGCTCTATACAGGAGCCGGATCTGTTGTTCTGGAAGCCAGACAACAGTTCCCAAGGCACTGGACTGGGACTCCAGAGATCTGGGTTTAATTCCTGGCTCTGCCCCGGATTCCCCATGTGACTTTGAGCAAGTCACTCAGGGTATGGTTATACTGCATTGTAAACCTGGGTCTGTGGAACCTGGCATTATGGACTCATGGTTTCCAAGCCCGTGGTTGAGTAGCCACACTGCATTGTACACCTGGGTTTACAATTGCTGGGCCCAAGTCTCACAGACATGCTAATGTGTCCATACAGCACTACGCAGATCTTCTGACTCAGGTCTTCGGGTTGAGCTGCGTCCACACTGCAAAAGGACAGGCTTTGGAGCCAAGTCACAAAGGGTCCTGAGTGCTTGCTGACCTGTGTCAGACTGATTCGTGTGTGGACGGAACTAGGGTTTGGGGTCAAACCTGAGGTAGAGCCCAGGCTCAGTGTGGACTGTAGACATACCCTAATTCTCAGCCTCTGTTTCACCATCTGTAAAATGGGAGATAACCTCCTTGTTCTCCCACACATTGTCTGTCTTGTCTATATAGATTGTAAGTACTTCTGGGAGGGACTATCCTCTATGTATCCAAAACACTTGGCATGATGGGGCCTTGATCCTTGCTTGATCCTTGCTTGGACCCATAGGTGCTACTGTAGTAACCCTCACTCTGGCACTGGGGCCAGCTGCCTGGGGACCACCCAAGCAGCAGCCGGTGAGGCTGGCCCCAGGGCTGCTCCAGCAGCGGCCAGTGTGGCTATCCCCGGAGCCAGCTGCTTGGGCAGCCCTGGGGTCAGCCACGCTGGCCGGTACAGAAGTGTGGAATCCGTTACTTCCGCGACCTCTGCGACAAACACGCAGCACTACCTATAGTTTATTATGATAAGTAGTAAGTATTTGGTAATTTTCTATATTATTTATGGTCCTGGTACGATTTGGGGGTTTTCCCTTATAAACTTCTAAAAATTTAAAATGATCCTTTTTGTCCTGGTTTGCCTTTGCCTTTTCTCACAGTTAGCCTAGCCTACAGGGTCATCGCACGACTGTGATACAAAAAATAATTCTATACATGTGTATATGTAGAGGCAGTCAACACGTTACTGGCAGGAAGATTGGCCATTGGAAAATGCCTTTTTGTCAAAATCGAAGCTTTCTGCAGACCTGTGTTGATTTTTGATGAAGTTTCATTTAAAAAAAAAATGAAACAAAGCATTTCGGTAAGGTTAAAATGTTTGATAATGTTCAAGATTTTTTGGACCAGAACATTTGGATGTTTTCTTTTGAAACCGCTTTTCATTTAGAAATGTATTTTACTTTATATGATAAAATAATTATTTTTAAAAAGTAGAAATCAATTTTTTTTTATTAGCCTGAAATTAATGTTTTCCCCTGAAAACTTTGTTTCATGGGAAATTTCAAAATTGGACATTTCATCATGTCCTGCGAAATGGAAATTCTGCTTTCCGTACAGCTCCCTGTGTGTCTTTCTCTCTCTTTATTAATACGTAGCGTGTATTGTACTTGGAGTGAACTCCTTCTCACCCATGACTCCATATCTCTTGGATGCAGCCCTGTTGTCTATGGGCTCATATTGGCACAACACGTAGATATGTAGGAGTGTAACAGATATTAGGCATTTATTGCTAGGCGTTCTGTTGAACATCACCTGCTGTTCAGCATGAAAAGTTGATGTTCCACAAAGCCATGAGAGCTCCAAGAGATCTGTTCTGGGATGTCGGGTAAATATACATGCTTAGAACAAGCACTGTGTGAATTAATAATGCATAGCCTCAATCCTTAGGAAGAGCAGCTATTGCATATGGCCCTGTTATAAACTGTTCTCTTTTCTTAGGCAAATATACAAATATGTTTAATTTTCTAAAGCATATAATGTAGGTAATTAAGTGGAATAATCCAAGCCACTCCAGTATATTAGTTGCCTACGTGAGCAGGGTCGACTCCAGAGGGGCTGTGAAGGGTGATATAAATTTCAAGTTAATAACTTATGTATGTGCTGAGGGCGAAGCAGGAAAAACAAAAAGAGAGCGGATGTAAGACGATAACACTAATACTACCCAGCACTCGCATAAATATCCAAAGGATCCACCTTGCAAAGGAGGTCACATCCTTTCCAGCTAATAGATGGGGAAACTGAGGCACGGGAGATATGATTTGCCCAAAGTCACCCAAGAAACCAGTGGCAGGACCAGGAATTGAGCCTAGCTTTCCTGATTAGTGCCCTGTCCACTAGGCCACATGGCCTGGACGTACACAGCTGAAGCAACATCTTCTGTCTTACTCCTCCCTTTCAGTTGTGTTCACACCCCTTTCAGTGGTAGTTTACAGGCTGCTGACACTCTCCCCCAAGCTGTATAGGAAGTACAGGAGTGGGTGAACTGGTTGCAATAGGAAAGTACCTTACCCTAACTGGGCAGTGTGCTAGACCACAATCTTCTCAGGCAGTTCTATCGGTTTGCTAGACAAAAGGCCTGATGCAACCCCCATTTAAGTCAATGGAAAGACCAAGATGGTGCTGAATCCAGTCCAAAGACATTGGCTGTACCACCCATCAGTTGCTCCCTCTGATTCACCATGGGCCTTGGGCAGTCCTAAACAAACCCCTGCAAAAAGCTCCTGATGGTTCTGTTAAAGGCCAGCAGTGGGGAGCTGTCAGAGGTTCTAGAGACTTTCTCCTCGAGGTCAGGGGCTTGAATCCAGGCCGTGGCTGGTGGGGAGCAGAGCCTTATTGCCCAGATGTGCAAAATATCTTGTTCCTTAGAAATGTTGCTCCGGCTACTGGTTTCAGTGGATCCCTTTGCTTCCAACAATTCCCCCTCCAGCACCTTGCCCCTCAGTCCTGCCGTGCATCATGGAACAAGGAGCATACGCGGGCTGCACTCTGCCTTTAACTGTCACTCTTGGTTCTTCTTGCTCCTTCCAAGACCTGCAACCCAAATCCCCTTTCAGGCTGCATCCGGCTCCCAGCATTTTTAGTTTGAGCTGTATAGTTCAAAGTGCTGGGAGAAGAGAAAGTTTAACCATTCGCTTTGTTCTTTGAATCCAGTGAAAGCCAAGTTTCAGGCCCAGCACCTGAGCAGGGCTGGAGTCATCATATCTGGGAAGGCCAGAGATGGGCATGATGTCTCTAGGGTCACAGTGTTCGTGGCAGCATCTGCCTGCCCTGTGGGACAGGTTCAGTCTACTAGAACAAGTCAGGACATTTCCATTGGAATGATTTTCAACTGGAAAATGCCCTTTTAGCACATTGGAAATTTTACATGGGAAAATTTTGATTTTGCTGAAAAATGTTGATTTTTTTCCATTGGGAAAAATGAAATGATGGCTCCCTGGCTGCTCAGTTAGAAGGCTCCTCTCAGTTTCACTTTCTCCCTGCCTAGAGCAGCAGGGAGGCTGGGAGTTGGGGTGCTCTGCCCTTGACTGCCTCCTGGAAGGCTCTTGTCAATTTCATTTTCAGACTGCATGGCAAAGGTGAAATTGACAAGAGCTTTCCAGGTGAGCAGCTGGCAAGCCAAAAAAAATTGGTTTCAATTCACCCTAAATGGAATCCATCAACATTTTTGTCCCATGAAAAACATTGAGGTTTTTATTTTTCACCCTGAATCAGGAGTATTTTCTTTACAAATCCTCAACCTTTTCCATGGGATGGAAATGTGGTTTTCCAGCCAGTTCTACTGTCTATGCTCCCCCATAGCTACCAGCTTCTGCTCAGGGGGAATATGGGCAAGGCCACAGGCAGGCACTGTGGGCTGATAAGTGCTGCCGAGTCATCCACCACCACCTACTTCCAGGGCACAATCCCAGGATGTGCTGAGTGCCCTGATCTTTTGCTGGGGTCTCTGGGGACATCTTGCAGGGTGTAGCTTCTGGAGCACAAGCAGCCAAATTATGGCTGTCTGCTCCACAGGAGTGTTGTGGTGGGAAGCGGGGTGGGATTAAGGATCTCTTCTACCCACTCTCCACCCCCATGCACCTGCATTGTAACATCCATCATTTGACCCCCTAGAACTCCCTGGCCAGGTGTCTCCTGGTCACATGACTTTTTTACAGCTAGGGTATGGCTCCACATACTCACCCTAGACGGGCTCAGTCCTACAAGGTACCAACTGCCCTTGACTCTCAGCAAAGCCAGAGAGGACTGAGAGATGCTCATCAGCTTACTGGAGCGCTCGGCTCCCTGCAGGATGAACCGCAGAAGCCATTTCCAGTAGCTAGCACCAGAGGGCTGCTCTGCAGAGACTATAGTTTTGATCATATTGAAACACACATTAACCATTCACAGATTAATAACTCTGCAAACAGAGCACATGTCTAGTGTGCTCTCTGGGCCATTCCAGCAGAGGGGCTAAGGATTGATTGAGCCACACCGACTGACTTCTCTGACCTTAATACGGGGGCCCACCCGGCCTGCTGTGAGACACATATAGTATATAGGGAAGCTGCCACTGCCCGTGATCTATCTAGGGGACCTCTACGGCTGCCTGTCAATCCATCACCTTTCACCAGTGTTAAATTTATTTAAAATGTAACAAACAAACAAACACACACTCCCTCCCCCGGTTATCCCTTAGCTCAGTGATTGGAACTGTGAGCTGTCCCTTCTCTAGGACATGTGTGATAGCTCAAAGCTTTGCCCTGCCAATTCTTCCCTAAGTAGAGACTCTCCAATAGGTGTCTACTAGCCAAGGGACCCAGTTATAGGTAGTGGTTGTGCAGGAATGGGCGGAAAGAACACACATGATTCTGCTTTGTTACCCTGGCCTCAATCGGGCGTTGATGTCAAAGGAGTTACACCCGTATACGACAGCAGTGAGACCAGCATGGGGCCCAGTATCTGCATCAGGAGTGACTGCGAGAAGAGAGAAGCTGTAGAGAGTTACTTAGTCTCTGTCCAATTACAGATGCAGCTATTGTTCTGGGATAAGGAGGACATGTCTCTGCCGTAACCAGTGTTTTAGTCCCCTGATGATGGCTCCCTTCATATGCCAGCAGGACTCATGCATTTGCATTCTAGTGTCTCTCTGAGCTTGTCTTATAGGGTTGCTGAAGTGTTCAGTGATCACTCAGCGCTTAAGCCCCTTGCAAGAACTCTGCTCTAATCAGCGTCTTGTCCCAAATGGCTCTTCATAACAACAACAATTCCCCACAGTGCCTCCCTGTCTTGGAAGCTCAGCCCTTAAAACCACACACCCTAATACCATATTTGTAGCTGCAAGTCTGGGATAAGCTGGGAAGCAAAGAGACTTCAGCTACAAGAAGCCCTTTTTTGCTTATTCACGTGCTGGCGTCTGGCTGCAAAAACCTTCTGGCACTTCAACCATCTACTTCCAATCCCAGACCGTAGGCGCTCTCTCCTTTGGTTTAGCTGAGCCGTCAAAATGGACCTGATTTCCCATTTCCAGGCACTTTGCTGACTCATTTATATTAGCACAAAGTGCATGTAAAATGCTATCAGATGACAGTGGTAATATTTTGCACCCATTGGGGCAGTAAATGACTGCACAAGAGGCAGGCCTGGAAAGAATCAGATGAAGTGTGATGTATATTAGGCGTGGTGCCCAGCAGACCAAGAATGAATTGGTATTTAAATAAAATTAGAGGTGGTGGTATTTTGAAAGAGCTTCTCAGTATAGCGTGGTTCTGCTCAGAGATTCGCAACACATTGCCCAGAAAGTATGAATGCTTCAGAACCTGTGAGATTAGTGTGTTTTTTCTTTCAATTTTGCAAAACTCATGCAATTCCATGAAAAAAAAATAAGTGAATTTTCTTTTCATTTCTTTGCTTGCAGGTGCAACTGGTTTGAGTAAAAATTCAAAAGTAAGAACATGAGATTTTGAAATGTTCCTTTTCTTTTTAATGCACAACCCAACACTTCACACAACTCCCCTTCTCATCTCTTCCCCTGACTCCTTAAAAAACAAAAAAACATATAAAATTAAAAAAAAAAAAAAAGAAACAAAACTACATCCAGCATAAAACTTTAGGGGTTGTGAAATATCCTGGAATAAGGACAAAACTGCAAGTATTTTGTCAGCAAATTTAGTGGGGGAAAATAAGAAAATGTGCTGGTTTCACTCAGCTCTAATCAGAAATGTTATGTGAAAAGGGTCGCATGTTAACGGCTTAGAATCCAGTTCCTTATCTGGAATAAATTGGCAGAGATCCATATGCCTTCAATACTGTTACACCCACTGAGGCTCTGGGGCCCTCTCTCTTGCTTGAATGCAATCAAGTCATCTCCACTTTGCTTACTGACCAAAACAAGAGTTTTGTATGGTCAGCATTGCCAATGTGACATTAGAAGAGTGAGCTAGATTCTGTTGTGCCTCACGCTTCCTCTGCAGAACTGCTGGCTCAGATCTGATTCTAAGCATCTCCATAGGAGGTGGTCACAGAAGAGAGAGAGAGAAACACAGCTGGATTGTCTGAGACTTCGCAGCCAAATCTCCTCTTGAATTGCAAAACGAACAGCTCAGATCTGGAAGTCTCTCAAGGAGAATAAATATGAAACCTCATCTTCCCCCGCCCCCCATCACCACTTTTGTGAGCATAATGCTGTTTAAGGGGCTGTGAGTCAGCCCAAGTGATATGAGATGTTCTTGCCACTAAGGAAAAGAGTGAGCATTCATTAAGAAATATTATTTTTATTTATTTATCATTTGTATTGCTTAAGAGCCTCTGTTAAGGGCCAAGACCCCCTTGTACAAACACAGAACAAGGAGATGGCCCCTGCCATTTGAAAAGCATTAAAGAACCCTTTCAATAGGAAATCTCTGTACCTTCTTGAAAGATTGTTGTTAAAGTACCACTAATCTCCACTGCCCCCCATGTAAAGCCTGATGAAGTATGGTCCATTATGGGACACAGGGTTGGGAAGCAGGTAGCCCCGGTCCTTATCCCGGTTTGGAAACTGACCTGCTGTCTGACTTTGGCCTGACTTCTGTTTCCTACTTTTTATCGGTCTTGTCTATTTAGATTGTAAGCTCTTCAGGGAGAGACTGTCCATTACTGTGTGTATGTACAGCACCTAGCACAAAGGGGCCCTAATCGCAGTTGGGGGGGCTTTAGGGGTTACTCTAGTACTAATAAAAAGAATAAAGCCAGAGTCACTCCATTCACGTCAGTTGAGTCTATCTGGCCCTCCTCGCTGTCGTAGCTGAGTACCTCAGGGTTTCTCCCAGCGTAACAGAGATCAGCATCTGGCCCTCCACGGCTGACTAAATCCTAAAGGCAGACTGGATTGCAGAAGCCCCGGGGCTTGGGATTTGCTGAGCATGTGGTACAGCATGTGAGATCACCTGCGGCACAGGAGATGCAAAAGCTCCTGTGAAGTCCTCGGTGTTAGTTCAGTGTAGTTGTTTATATTCTGGCTCCTCTAGGTGTTCTGCCCCCCCTTCCCTCCTCCACCACCACAAAAGGCCCTTCTCCTGTCCCACACAGCAATAAAAACCTCCAGCACTGCATCTCAGAGCCAGAGTCAATTGATTCAGGCGAGCAAGGCTTGGGCTGCGGGACTTAACATTGCTGTGTAGACGTTTGGGTTCGTACTTCATCTGAGGCCAAATGTCTACATTCCAATTTAGAGTCCGAGTCAGCAGAACAGGGCCAGCCATGGCAGTGCCCGGGACTCTTTTCTCGCAGGCAGCGATGTAGTCTGCGAGGGCCCTTGGAATCTGTGTGTCAGCACCTCCCACGATGCTCTTGAGCTTTGGCTGGACCAAGGCGTGGTGCTGCCGTTATCTTTGGGCTGGAGCAGAGGAGAGTGGTGAGGGTCCGTCTGTGTCACTCCTGCCTACTGGGAACGTGCTGCAGCGGACTCTAGCAGAGAGAGGGAAATGATCTATTTCTTAAGCACCAAGAACATACTCAGGCGTGTGCAGAACGTGAGTGACAAGACCGTCTCTGCTCCAACCCAGTTTGACAGCTTGTCTACCTGGGGAAGGGACCCGCTTAGCTATAGTAGGATACATTATTCTCCTCCAGCTATGCTGGAATAACTCCCCTGGTGGACACTATTCTGGAATAATTACTCCACTCCTGGAATAAATGCCAGCTTTGAGGCATAAATTCCAGACTAGTGCCTATCTGAGGAGTTATTCCAATAAAGCTATGCCAGTCAATTTCCCCATGTGATCAAACCACAGATAGGGCCCACTGGGAGGCCCAGGGGAAGGAGTTCGCTTGGAATGTTGATTACATCCTTGTGTTTCTACAGCCCCCATCACCATAGTGCCTGAACATCTCTCACGTTAGTGAATTTATCCTGAGAGTTAGGGAATAAGCCCCATTTTACAGAGGGGGGAAATTGAGGCACAGAGGGGTGGAGTAACTTGCACAAAGTACCACAGAGTCTATAGTAGAGCTGATAATTGAGTCCTTCTCCCCTGAATCGCAGGCCAGTGTCATAAGCATAAAGCCATCCTTCCCCTCTCTATTTATTCCTTGTCACTTCATTGCCTCTTGTATCAGGGGGTGGAGGCTGTCTTCCTCTGGCATGGGTAAGTGGGGGTTGGCATTGTGAAAGGAGCGTGTCTTCAGGAAAGAATAGAGGGTGAGGAGCTTGGCACACTGGGTTTGGGAAGCTCTTCCGTGCCAAGGGGGAAGGTGAGAGTAAGCACGTTAAGCACCGAGGAAACGACGCAGCATTGAGGCTAGTCTTATTGGCAGAGCAAAGGGGGAGCAGGGGACACAAGATCTGGGGCTGTGCGGGACCTCAAGGAGAAGGAATCCTAAGGATGAGAAGGTTAGACTGAGGGCAAGGAGGAACCAGTGGAAGGACAGAAGAGGGAAGTGACATCATCTGCTCAGGGAAGGGGGAGATCATCTCAGAAGCGACTCGGCCCTTGTCAGTTCCAGGGAGACAGGCATCCGCCTGACTACACTTGCAGCACAGCTGGCATTAATTGGCATGCTTACCACAGCCCCATTGTGCCAGGTGCTGTACATACATGGCTATTAAGAGATGGGCCTGCCCTGAAGAGCTTTGCTAAACTCAGGGTATGTCGTCAATGAAAAAAAGAAAAAGTGCTTAACTCTGGTTAGCTAACTCGGGTTAAACCCACAGTGAAGACATAGGGTACATCTATTCTGCAATGAGAGACCTGCAGTACAGCTGCAAACGACCCAGACTCACAGGTCTTGGGCTGCGGAGCTCAGAAATGCAGTGTAGACATTTGGGCTCTGGCTAGAGTGGCCCAGTCCCGGGTCAATTGACTGAGGCTCTGAGACTCAGGTTTTTATTTCAGTGTAGACATACCAATAGCCACTTGGCTTTTAACTGGGGTTGGCAGCTTGCCTTTAACCTCAGGCTCCTCTAGAGGCTTGAACTGGAGCTGCTGACCAGAGTGTCAAAGCCCAAGTGCCATGTCTGCACGCAGCATTTTAAACCAGCGTTTCTTGAAGCAGGGTCCAGATTCATAGGAGTGTTTTAGACAGGAATGAGGCAGGAAGAATTAGCTGGTGGCTATTTTTGAAACAACAAGGGGGTGTGTGTGGGAGGTATGCAGAGCTGTCCCTTGGGTATGGTGAATTGGGGTGACCGGTCTGGGCCCTGCGCTTTGGGGGACCCTGTGCTTCAGTGTACGTGTGTCATACCGGGGATCAGGCTGGCCCAGGGGATGGGGTTAGGGATTTGAGGGACCAGGCCAGCCTGGGGATTAGTGGGGAGCCCATACTGGCTGATTTGTCCAGAGCCCTGGACCTCCTTAGGGCCAGCCCTGGTGTGTGTGTGTGGTTGGTCTCGCTTCCTTAGGGAAGGAAAACAGGGGCAGACGAATGAAATTTTGGCCTCCTGTCTGAAAGTTTCACTGAGCAGAAAAATATCCCTTGAAGATGCCCGAGGAGCAGCTCCCAGCCCTCCTGCTTTCCCACTGCCCAGCGTGGAAAGGGGGGCGCTTAGACAGGGGCGTTGGACCAATGTCTAGAGTGGGCCACTCCACACATTGTTCCAGCGCTCCAGTTTCCACCTTGGCAGAGCTGACCTGGGGGTGCTGAGAGCCATTAAACCCGGAGTTCTCAAACTGGGGGTCAGGACCCCTGAGGGGGTCATGAGGTTATTACATGGGGGGTCATGAGCTGTCAGCCTCCACCTCAAACCCCGCTTTGCCTCTAGCATTTATAATGGTGTTAAATATATTAAAAAGTGTTTTTATATAATGGAGATATCCCATCTCCTAGAACTGGAAGGGACCTTGAAAGGTCATCAAGTCCAGCCCCCTACCTTCACTAGCAGGACCAAGTACTGATTTTGCCCCACATCCCCAAGTGGCCCCCTCAAGGATTGAACTCACAACCCTGGGTTTAGCAGGCCAATGCTCAAACCACTGAGCTATCCCTCCCCCCCCCTTTTTAATTTATAAGTGGGGGGGTCGCACTCAGAGGCTTGCTATGTGTAGGGTGACCAAATATTCCAATTTTATAGGGACAGTCCCGATTTTGGGGTCTTTTTCTTATATAGGCTCCTATTACCGCCCACCCCCGGCCCCAATTTTTCACATTTGCTGGCTAGTCACCCTAGCTATGTGAAAGGGATCACCAGTCCAAAAGTTTGAGAACCACTGCATTAAACCAAGCTGTAAACCCTGCCTATAATGGAAACCACTCCAAGGGCAGGGGGCGGCAGCACCCCCGTATCAGCCCCCCTGGGTTGAAGGACCCCAAGCCTAGCCCTGGCGTGTGTTCTTCCAACCCCGTAGGCACGTGTCTCTGTAGTCAGATGGCCCGATTGGCTGGGTGAATGATCCGTGTGTGTGTGTGGACGGGGGGGTGTAGCTCTGCCAATCCCTGGCTCGGAACCAATGGCTGCGCGGCGGAGGAGGGCTGGCCATGGCCGGCTTGCAGAACGTGCCTGCTACCCCAGTACGAGGGGAGATAATTACGGAGTGAGAAGCGTCCTTCGCGAGTGGGGGAGAAACGCTGGATTTAAACCTCTCCCCGCCAGCTTGAGAGCCACCGGGGAAGGGGAGCGAGGCGAGGGGGAGGCGGGGAAAAAAACAACAACGACAACAACGCTCCGAGAAGAAAACAAAAATGCACCGATCTATCTCTTGGGTGATCTTCGCTGGGCTGGCTGCGTTATTCCTCTTCCAAGGTAGGGCTTGCGCCGGCCGCGGATCTGGGGTGCGCGGCGCGCATCGCACTTCTGGGCAGGTAGGGGAGGGTGTTTAAAGCGGAGACTCCGGGCTGAGGCTGCCGGTTAGTGCCTGTGTCTGCAGGGAGGTGGGGATGCGGGGCTGCCTGGTGCATCACTCACCGGGGTGGGGGGTGTTCGGCGCACCCCTGTCTAGAGAGACCCCCATTGTCGCTCCGCCCGTATGGAGACACGTTGGGACACTGTCTAGCGCCCAGGCGCTGCCTGCCACAGTAGGGGGGAAAGGAAACTTGGATGATCGATTTCCAAACTTCCCCCGGTGCAAAAAAACCAACCGAGCGACCAAGCAGGGGGGGAGCTCCGTATGAACCCCAGAGAGCGGGGTCTGGGCGGAGATTTCCGCCACCCTGGCTGGATGAGTCAATCCGTAGCAGCTGCGGACAGATGCTTTGAGGGGGGGTAGAGGGGTTGGGGGGCTGCTTGGCTCAGTGGGGGCGCGGCGGGGGGGGGGGAGAACCTCTGCGAAAACTAAAGGGCTCCGCGGCGCGTCCGCCCCGCGCTGCGAAGTTCTCCGCGTGTTTCCGTACAGAGCGGCGGGGTCCCGGGAGAAGCTCCTGTCCCAGCCCCCGGCGCTGATGCATCTTCCTGGGCACGGCTGGGAAGGAAGCCCGGGGGGGCTGCGGGGCTGTAGCTCGCTGCTGTGGCATCTCTGCGCTGCCTGCACACTGATTGCATTGTATTATTAATAAGGACCGTCGCCTGCAGCACCCTTCACCTTCCGATCTGCCCGCTCCCCGCTTTGCTGTATTAGATTGAGCCGAGGACAGCAAAGTAACGCACCCACCCACCCCGGCCCCCAGTGGGTCCGGCAGCGTTTTGTCCTCTAGAGCCGAGCAACTTTATTCCACTAGGAAAGCGGCATCCAACAGGCTGCGAAAGGCTGGTGTGAGGATGGGGATGCTGGGTGGGGGGTGGGGGTGGAGTCAAGAGACGGTCCCTTCTGTCCCCCGTGTGTCTGGCTCGCTCTGTGTTTCCACTCGCAAGGTCATTCCATGCACTTGATTAAATACTTTGCTGGTAATCCGCTCTGCCCCTCCTGCTGGGGTCAATTGAGTTGATGAAGTCTTAATGCAGCCGTCCCCTTCGGGGGCGAGGGAGAGCCGTCCCC